>NC_065433.1:17436699-18061699 GCF_024362695.1 Pectinophora gossypiella
GCGGGCGCACTGCTGACGGTGCGCGGGCGCGGACTGCCGGCTGCGCGGGCGCCTCGCCCCTCGCTCCTCGCTCTCCTCGCACCTCCGCGTGCTCTTCCCACTCTATATCAATCAACGGTTACATTTACATCGCTATTCCGATACTTAACACTAACAATCTTTTGATTAGCCGACGGTACCAAGCCCCCATGATGCTTCATAAGCAATGATTTTCAGGTTCTGTTCACATATTAAAGCGAATAATTTTATCCCTATTAGGTATACATAAACATAAATGACATAACCCAAAGTGCATGCTATGTATAAATATATTTTTTGCATAATATATAAGTAAGTAGGTAAATAATTGAGAAAGGGAAATTCCTCCATTTCTCTATTCGTATGTAGAACTAAACCAATTGCGGTTGTTTTCGGACCTAACTACCTTGTAGCACGTTGCAATACAAAAATATTCTACTAATCGGGTGTTCAACCATTGCCTATTGCTAATATGGACCACGTATTGTATGATACTACGAACACACTATGAATTGTACTAATTAAAGTTGCATGGTTCATTTGGTATGACCTTTCTTGTTAGTCAATACTATAATTATACGTCAATACGGAAGAAATATTACCTACTTTAATAATCATTATCAAAGTTGATAGCACAACGTGACCAAAACAATGTCAGCATTCGAACCAATGTTTCGAACTTGAACTGCTTATCATACGTTATGGTAGAACAAAGTTGAAGTTTTCTATGTTTAGCTGTGATAGCAGTTATCAAAGTTATTTGGTCCTTCCAAGCAGTAAACATTGAGCGTTGGGCTTACGATCCGGAGATCCCGGGTTCGAGTTCCGGCGAGCATATATCACCAAAATTACTTTGTTAGTTTGGATAGGGCATAATCGGCAGATCATCTGAATGTCCGAAAGTAAGTTCCGTGCTTGTAAGACACGTTGATATCGGTGACTACTTACTGTTGTAATCACGTAGACGTTATTCGACCCTGTACGCAAGTATGGCGGCTAAATAATAACCCTGGAACCAAGGTCGATGAAGTTGGTAACCCACCTCACAACCAACACGATAGAAGAAGTCGAAGGGTTTACTTAACTAAATAGTAGCGGGAATTGATCGCTTTACGTTCCTTCCGAAGCACGAATCATCTTACTTTCGGACAATCGGTTTATCAGCCTACAACTAAGTAGTTTGAGGGTTTAAATGACTATATTCAATCCCAAAATCTCGGATCGAACCAAATAGTGGAAACTAAAGAGACTAAGTAAACATGTTTAATACTACACTTCGCCCGCATAAGTTGCGTTAGTGTTAACTTAGCAAGTCGATCATAATAATCTTTTCTGGCTCTTATCACCACATCCCAACCTCAGGTCTGTTATCTTAAATTTTGTACCGGGGGAGACCCCTCAGCGCTCCTGATTTGTCCGGCAAACTTGGCGGGACAAATGGGCCAAAATAGCTTTTTTTGGACTGACTTATTGTAGATTTGCCGCACATGGCATTAGCTAATCCTTACTAATATTATAAATGCGAAAGTAACTCTGTCTGTCTGTCTGTCTGTTACGCTTTCCCGCTTAAACCTCTCAACCGATTTTGATTAAATTTGGCACAGACAATCTTTAGACCCTGAGAAAGAAAATAGGATACCTTTTATTGCGAAAAGAAGGGACGAAGAGATTGAAACAGGGGTTGAAAGTTTGTATGGGATATTTTAATTTTAAAATATAAATCCATGAAACTTTATATTTACATACATACATAAACTCACGCCCATAATCCCTAATGGGGTGGGCAGAGCCACAAGTAATCAAAGACAACTTGCAGCCACTGTTGATACGAAGTCCAAAGATGGATATGATGAACCTTATGGTGATAAGGGATCAGCCTATCGCCCATAACATTAGCAACTTTATATTTAAGCACTTGATAAAAAATAATTAAACATTTGTTCTAGCGTTGCTGAAATTTCGACCAGTGAGGGGGTGAAATGAGGGTTGAAAGTTTGTATGGGAGTTCGTCATTTTTGGGGATAAAACCACGAAACTTTATATTTAGGAACTTGATAAGAAATAAAAAAACAATTTGTTAAAGCGTTTTTGAAAATTCGATCTTTGAGGGGATGAAATAGGTGTTGAAATTTTTTATGAGGTTCGTCATTTTTCAAGATAAAAATATTAAATTTTGTGTTTAGGCACTAAATAACAAACAAAAAATCGTTTGTTCAAGCATTTTGAAATTTTTACGAGTGTGGGGGTGAAATACGGGTTGAATGTTTGTATGGGTATTCGTCATTTTTGAAGATAAAACCATGAAACTTGGTACGTAGGTCTCTTAGGATGTGCAGAGTTTTTCAACAAACGGATTTTCCGAAATTCGAACGGAACGGAACGGATTCGGAACGGGAACTACGAAGCCAAATTTTTTGTATACAAAATATTAACCACTGAACCTAGGAATATGATATTTAGTAGTTTTGGGTGTATCAAGTTAAAAAAATTTGGCTTTTGTAGATAAAGTTCCTTTTAACGAATACTCTGCATCGCCGCCACTGCCGTCGGTCGTCGTTCGTCGTCGCGCACATTCGCCGAAGTGTGGCGGCAGTCAACGGCGCTGTCTTGTGGTGGGGGAGCGCACGTGGTGTATACGTGGCCTGCTCGCGAGTGTCGAGTCCAAACAATTTCTACATTTTAACAAATAATAACAAAATAGCAAACGTTGTGTACAAAAAAGTTTTAAATTAGGTCATTTTAAAATATTTTTGTACACAACGTGACGCTGACCCCTGTAAGTGTCTTGGACATAAGGGACCGATAAATATTCCTAGGTAATTTCTGCCACTCAATGGAATACATAGGTACTTTATAACGACTGTAAACAGATATTTTTTATTTTTTTTAAATATACCTACTTACTCTCTTTTAATCACATGCTATACCGTTCCTTTTATATAATCCTTAATATTCAAATTAAAAGTACGCAGACGAAGTCGCGGGTACCAGCTAGTGCCATTATAAAACAAATTACCCTCGGACTCACTCAACACTATAAAACCTACAAACTAGCAAAGGGCGAGTCAATTTTTTTCAGGCCGTAGCGTAATTAAACCCATCGAGATGGTTAATCAGTTTGGGAAAAACATTTGCACACTTTTATCGTTTACTTATAAGTGTAGTATCGAGGAACATCGATTGCTTATACAATACTGGAATCGTTAATGAAATTAACTTCCAACAACTAGTATGTAATACTGCAGTGGGTGCCCGCTCATATTGGCTTGATGGGCAATGATCAAGTTGATATTCTGGCAAAGCAAGCGGTGACTGATGGAGTACCTATACGTTGCTTGCCATATTACACAGAACTGCTGCATATAGCTAATACACAATGTATACAATTTTGGACCGAATACTTTGACGAAAGGTCTCTTTCAAAGGGAATTTGGTATAAGACCATTCAACCAACATTAAGCAGAACACCGTGGTTTGACGGAGCCAATATGAGCAGGCAATATATTGTAACTGCTCTCAGACTTCGCTCTGCACATATCCCATTTAACTCTTTCGCTTTCCTTATGAAGAAGGTACCATCTCCTAACTGTAGCGAGTGTAATACCATAGAAGATGCTTATCATGTAATAATGGATTGCGTTCGGAATGAGGCTGAGAGATACAATTTTTTTATGTTAATCGATTACAACTGCGAGGTTGGTATATGTAATAGTGTCTTGGCCTCCCCTACTTCGGACGCTGCTAAGGCACTTTATAAGTTATTTAAGGTGGCAGAGAAACGTAGGTTAAACCTATAATATTGTAAGAACTATGAGGGTGGCATATTCTGTATAGAAAAAACCCTCTATAAAATGAAAGAAAAAATAAATAAAAATATAATAAAACATAACATAAACAGCCTGTATACGTCCCACTGCAGGGCACAGGCGTCCCCTCAATCAACCGGAGGGGGTCATAGTCAACAACGCTAGTCCAGTGCAGGTTGGCGGAGGTACTTTTACGGCTAATAGCCCTTTTGAAGCACGAAATCATCTTACTTTTTCAGTCAATCAGTTGGCTCAAGCCTGCAATGTTCTTATCGGGAGTCGAACCCGCATTTTTAGATCCTGAACCTAACGCTCTAACCACTAGACCACGGAGGCTGTTATAATATAATAGTCAATCATTTTAACGAAAATAACAACACATCAGATTATACCTACTTGAGATTGAAAACCGAAGATATATGTATGTAAACCGATAGTGAAGGGTTACCATGCCATCGCTCGTATACAATCTATCACTTTATTTTTCATAACATTAAAAAAATATACTTAGAAGCTGTTTAAGTTATAACAGTTTTTAGTTTTCTGGGCATCATAAATATTTTCATCCATTATTGCTGTCATGAAAAAAGATTGAAAAGAGAGTGCTGAAAGGTTAAAGTTATGTAATTTCGTCTTTGTTCGAAATGTGGTCTTTTGTTCTAGAGTGGCTATAACAAATGATTTTTATTGTTTCTAGCTTCAAGCGCATTTAATTATGTTTCTTTTATGAAATGCGAATAACAGTTAATTTAATATTCTTATTTTTCTTAATATCCGTATTTTACAATATCAAGGTGCGATCTATCTAAGCTAGACTCGAAGGAGTAAGAATGCGTAAAAAATGTAGGTACTTCACTTATTTAGAGAATATTTACAAAATATAAACATACCTTTCTATATTCTGCTTAATGTAATGAGGTAAAACGTTCGTTGTATTGGTGCACGTTACCTGTTCACATATCACAATACCGTTGGAGAGGGATCGGACGGCCGTTGGTACAAGGTGGTGGTTTATATTTAAGTAAGTTATTTCATTTAGTATTTTAAATGTAATCAGGGAGATTTATTGGGACGCGGGACGGGTGTCGAGAACGCTTAGAAGCGCCCGGACTGATACGTCATAGCATTCTACGAGCCACCTCGGGGGAAATTCACTCACTGCGACTGCGCGAAACGCCGCCGCGCCGCGCGACTCCAATCCAACTCCAATTCCAGTAACAATTTACTAAGAAGTAGGTACATCTACTTTTAGACTTTTGCTGCAAAAATAACATGTGGACTGTGCACCTCAGACTTTCATTGTTATGCACTGTAGGTACTTTGGGCGCAGGGATAATCTTTTTGACAGACTTTTAAATACGAATTCAACCTCTGAATTATTGAATATAGTAAGCTATGCTAGGGAAAAAGTTCTTTTATTTTATTAAAGAATTCTAATAACTGAAAGAAAATATTCCAACATTATTACAGTTTTCTGATTTTTATCGGCGCGGCTAGTCTCTACTAAATCAAGCAATTACGAGTATAATGAAGCATTGTATCGTTCATTTTCGCATTAAATCGTGGACGAGAAAATAATTTAAATAAAAAAATATATAAAAATAAATAAGTAACCTTTTTCGAATGTCTTATCTAGAGTTAAAACTATGAGGATTTGCTCGAACAAAATAATATTTGTAAATAGCCCACTTATTCTACTTCTTATATCAAATAATAAACTTGTCAAATAATTTTGGATATTACCCGTGTTTACAGTAATGTTTTTTAAACCTTTTTAAATATAGGTAGGTAATAAACATCTTAGTTCATCCGCATCGTTCACGCTGGTCAATTTTATACAATACCATGATTTATTAGTTCTGTAATAAATTAATTCCATATAAAACTGATAATTCTAAGGGCGCTTACAAAACAGCGACACTCGCTAACAGCGAAGAACTATATTTATATAATCTTGCTATAGTGGACTTGTGTAGGGACTTAATAAACGATCCCGACGATTCGATTACTCTAGCCATAGAGGCGGCCAATCAGAACCCCGATACCAACAAACGCTTCAGAACCCCGATAGTCCCGATACCGACCCCGCCGGCGTGGTCGACGATTTCCGTCATTCAGTGCATATCGCTATCGACCAACCACCACCATCAATTTAAGAGCCACGCTCTTGTCGGTGCAGCAATTTCCATGCTACTTTTTTAGGGACAAATAGGGCAGTGGTTTCCCTCTTGCCTTCCGCCCCGCAGTACCCTGTCTGACGCAAGTGGGATGGCGCCAATAGTAGTCTATTACAAAGCCGTACTAGGACTCCTGTCTTCCACCTCTGAATAGTACTGACAGTTACTGCTGCCCTCTGTCAGGTTTCAGGTTACAGTCCCTGTGACTTGCCCTTTCTGTCCTGCATTGCCGTACCGATGGCTCCCATCTTCGCCTCTGCAACCGTTGAGGTCTACACCCGTATCCCTGGGCAAGGGTTCTACGTTATACCCCGTAGGTCTGGGTCCAGTAAGAGGCGCCCACCCCCGCAGCAAGGACGCGCCGAACAGGATTTGCCGCAGTGGAAGGCAGAGAAGATGACTCTGTAATGGTCTTGTATGGAGCCAAGACCAAAAGCCAATTAGGGACGATTAATTCTTTCAAATTATCTTCTGAGTCGAGGTTCGCGCCTAACTGGGCACCCTTAGGTCCTCGGCGCTCCCCATTTGTCCGACCAAGTAGTTAATACTATTTGCGGCAAATCTACAATGAGTCACGTCAGAAATAAAGAGGCTATAGTGATACATTATGGGACGCATATCTCACGCTCGTTATCCCTAGTGGGATGGGCACAAGTAATCTAAGACAACTTGCAGTCACTGTTGATGCGCAGGTTACGAAGTCCTAAGATGATATGATGAACCTTACGGTGATAAGGGATCAGCCTATCGTCCATAACATTACTCCATCATGTAGGAAAGGACACAATCCTCTGTCGGTCACGTAACTACATAAATGCCAAGTATTATAAGTACAGGTAAAAATTGGAAATTAAGACATTTATTAGTGGTATAGAAGACATGTGGTCACTTCCAAATATGTTGCACTGAACTGAGTAAATTTTCTAATGAAAATTCGGCGCCAAAATTTAAAAAAATCAGCTCTTTTTGATATTCACCCAAATGGTAATAGATTATATATCTCGTAGAAAAATGAATGTACTACTAAAAGTACTTATTCGTGCATAACTCATTGATAAATATTTTTGAGTCAAACTAGTGTGTCCTACATAGTATATTACAGAGTGTGTCCCGTAAATAATGTAGCAAACATAATTGGAAGTTAGTTCACCTGATGATTATCTAGAACTAATTTTAAGGATGCTAAGTATTTTTTTATTTTTAACGACTTTTCTAGTTCATTCACTGTGTCTGTTTTATCGACGCCTTCCTAATTTGAATAGCAAACGTCTTTGTAACGATAAAGACTGACTAGGCGTTAGTGTTATTATATTACCATTTTTGAAACCCAATAATATGTAGAACTTTTTTATTAATTTGTATTTCATTATCATATTTCAGCTATTTCTCCAGAAAAAAGTTAATTTTACATTGGAGCTACTTTTTTGAAAACAATTTAAAACTTTAACAGCAATCAATTAACTGTAGTACACGTACTTTCTGATTTTCTTTTTCCATTCCCTTTACATGCATACCTATCTATCTACACCTTTTTGGGTCGACTCCTTCTTTTTATCCACATTCATACACTTTTCTTGTACGCCTTGAGTATTTTTGTAATTTTTCACTCGACCAGTGATAATTAAATACATCATCGTCTCGTTACAGATAACAATAAAGACTATTGCGGGCCTACAGTAACATAATATGCACATAAATCAAAGATATTATAAGGCTACGTTCACACGGAGTCATTTTTCACGTATATCGTATACGAGATTTTATCGAATATCGTAGTGACAGCCAAATTTGTATAGCAATTTTTAAAATCGTTCACACGGCGTCTATACGAGAAAATCGCGTATTCGAGACATATTTTTTACCGTATACCGTAGGGTCTTACCACCGGGAATGCGAGATTATCGAAACGATTTTAACGAATTCGATACTCATTGGCGCTTGCGTTTACGTTGAGAAGTTCACACGGACAAACTGGTTTCTCGTACACGAGACGCACGCGGGGGCAGGCAGCCGCCAGTCGTGTTCGGAACGTCGTTTGCTAAGGTCGTTTGTTATGATGGAGGACGGATTGCCGATTACGATCGAGTCATTTATCACGCATATAGAGGATCGACCCATAATATGGGATAAATCATTATTAATCATTGTCACGTGTACGGGATGACCGTATACGAGAAAAAACCGTGGGCCTCGCACCGTGTGAACAGCCGTCCCGTATACGGTACTCCCGTAAGCGAGAAAATATCGAATCGAATAGTCGCCGTGTGAACGTAGCCTAATAAGTTTCAAAAAGGTAATCCAGATATCACAACACTATTTTAGCTACCCGTTCCGTGGAGGTTCGTGTTGCTCTATGCTAGTTACCTTTAACTGGTTTGCAATAGGTTTTATTGTGAAGAAGACACCACATTACCGATTTGGTGTTTTATTTTAAATATTGTTTTTAAATAAATAGAATGTGCAACAACATGACAGATTTCGTCTGACATATCCATAGCATGTCCTCTGCTATGTTTTCCTCTAGGATATTTTCAATAAGTTTGTAGTCATTGACTTATTTCTTTTACTGATTAAAGAAAGTAAGAAGAAATATATATTATATACAATGTCGGTCTACAAATTTATGGCTGGTCTGGTGGAGACCGTTGGAGGTAATATATAAGTCTATACCTACTGATAGTTAGATTTTGTGCAATAAATAGACGACCTGTATGATACGGACGATTCCTGCGTATCTCCGGAACGGAGACACGCCTGAGCCGGTACAACACCGTTGCGACATATGCTCCGCATGTGTTAGTCCTGACAGCTGAGAGATAGGTACTCAGTGGGTGCTCAGGTCACATTCAATCAGGTTTCAAAAAAGGTTTACCACAAACATCTTTTTTAATCTTTATTTACTACCTACTTATAGAGATACCTATTTGATAAACTCACTCTCACGGTTCACTATCATGTTGGTCTAACAGAATGATCATGAGGTTTGGGTACTTAGCTCATCTTGCGATGGATGTACCTATGACCACTCCAATTAGAACATAGCTTATGTTATATTAAAACACTCGTATGGTAATTATGGGATTTGCTTTATTACAGGAACGGAATCAGATTATGATCCTCACAAACACAGAAAAATCAAAAACCCTACGTCGTGAGTAAACAAAATGGCATATCTAATTTATTTTTTCATGCAAATCTAAATAGGTCAGCAAATTTAACTATAGGTTCTTAATGTAGAAAGGGATTACTGTTTATCTAATTTCTTATGACTGTACATCTGACTGTACATCTGACTGTACATCAATCGGTATCACCTAATGATATGGCTGATAACATTTTTTTAAAACGGCCATCTATGCTATCCTTGATGGCCATCCTTGCGAATGAATGATTTCAGATTAAAATTAGTTTAAGTCTACCTATCTATAAGTGCTATATAATAAAACTCTAGAGGGATAAGTAGTTAATGTACATTGAAGATAATTAAAAAACCGGCCAAGTGCGAATCGGATCGCGCACCGAGGTTTCCGTGCCCAGAAAAGCTCAGAACTGCGCAACACCCCAAACAACCTGCCGTGTAGGTAAAAGGAAATTCTAGTAGACGGTAGGTATTGAGAACAAGGAAGGTATAAAGTCACACTACCTATAAACATGTAACACCAGAGAGATTCAATAGTCAAATGAACGCAAACTCGATAACAGTCCCTTTGACCAGCTTCCGTAAGAGCCTGAATATCATGAAGCACATGCCATGCTTGCTAAAACAAATCAATCAGCCCAAACTCGATAGGATTGCGTTGTTTTATAACAGAATTCCTTTAACCATCTTCCGGCTCATCTTCAGAACCTTCAGATCATGATGTAAAACCATTTTCAACTCCACAAACAAATGTCAAATCAAAGGAAAAAATCTAACTAATCAAGCTGTAACCTGCAAGTTGTATTTTGAACACTTGGGGTGTTAGTGACATCGTAACGAATAATTTGAAAAATAATTTAGACCATGATTCTGAGTTGTTATCCAGTGGAATTTTCCATCGCAAAAGCATGGAATTGAAAACAATTAAAGAAAACACTGAAATTTTCATGAATTTTCCGACAGGAAGTTCCACTTGGTATCAACTCCAAATCATAGTCTCAATCATTCCCCTCAGTATTCGTTACGGTATCAACACCCCGTCTAGCGTACTTGTATGGCTATTGTACGGAGAGTAAGTGACAAACGAATACTGAGTGGGATGATTCAGCTCATATTCTGAGTTAATTAATATCAAGTGGAATTTCCCATCGCAAAATTAAAAAAACTCAAAAAAGTCACGAATTTTGCGACGAAAAATTCCACTTGATAATGAGCTGAATCATCCCCCTCAGTATTCGTTACGATGTCACTATGTCTGATAATTTATGATTCTGAAAGTGTTTTCTATACGTAATTTCATTGAGATCTGTATCTAACGGAAAGCGCCATTAGATATACCCTGACCTGCGGCGACTTATATACAACACAAAGAGGAAGAAGAGTAACGGTCGCATTCTCACTGCGAGCCGCCTTCTATTACTCTTTACCGGTTTACGGCCATTTAAAACTAGAGTAAGGCCCACAGAGGGTGAGGTAGGCGCCTGATATAAATTGTTGCGGAGCGGAGTTACCGTTCTACACGTAGTACTCCATCATCATCAGCCCATTAGCGTCTCCACTGCTGGGGCACGGGCCTTCCTATGCATTAGGCATTTATGGATGGATAGGGAGATCGGGCCTTAAACCACCACGCGGGTCCAATGCGGATTGGTGGTTATTAATGCAGCCGGGACCAACGGCTTAACGTGCCTTCCGAAGCACGGAGGAGCTCGAGACGAAAACTTTTTTTTGTGGTCACCCATCCTATGACTTGCTTAACTTCAATAATCGCAGACCGAGCGCGTTTACCGCTGCACCACCGAGCTCCTACGTAGTACTTATTATTCTTTATTTGTGAAACATAGATGTGATGTGACTTTTTGCACTCACGCACACTTTTATTCGACATTCTAATATTATTGACATTTGGCACAGGTACCTGGATACCATGACTCACATGCTGAAGGGCAGTATTGGCGCTGGCATTCTGGCTATGCCAAAGGCCTGTAGGAGCATGGGTGTCATCGGCAGCATCATCACACTTATTTTAGTTGGATTTTTTGCTACCTACTGCATACAACTTTTAGTTAGTTAAATTTATTTCTGTATTTTTTTAAGTACTTATATTTATTAAAACACCAGCTATTACGAACCTAGTGTACGGTCACGAGCATTAATATGTATACACTTTGGTACCATGTCACATTAACTTTTTTGACAAATTGAACTGTAAGTCTCACTAAATGTCAAATATTTAAAATAATCCTTAAATAATTCTTTAAATTCCTTAAATAAATAAAAATAAAAAATAAATAAATATAAAAATATGTTAGTGCGACAGAGTCCTAAAGTGGGTACATTATATTGCTCATGACTGTACTTATGAAATATTTTGATATATCTCTCTGCACAAGAAGATTTAAATTCTCCGCTCGAATCGTAAACTGTCTGCCATTGCTTACCGTTATTCAAGCTAGGATTCCCTAAACTCCCAGAACAACGACCATACAGACTCTTACTCTAAATCAAAATATCTTTCAAATGACATAATTATAGCATTGATGCTCTAGATACACCCTGGACACTTCATAAAACAACCTCGTTTTACACAAACACTGTACATTTACATTCTCGTAGACGCGTATGTGTGTGTGTGTGTGATATCTGAGGGCTGCAAATTACTATACCTGTACGAATAAATAACAATACCTAATTTAACTATCATTACTTGCTTAGGTAGGTAGTACTACTTACGAAAGAAGCTCTTATAATCATCAGTTAATATTTATGTATTTACAACACAAAACAAAAAACTAGATTTGAACAATGAAGGTTTCCAATATAAATAAATAGGGAAAAGAGGTAAACCTCAGAGGCTGGTGGGGAGCGAAGAGTTGCCGTTCTATACGTATTATTTTTCCTTATTCTATGCTCTAGACATATTTGGCTTAAATTCCTGTTTTTTTTTTTTACTTTTATACAAACAACCACACGAGTTAGACATTTGTCGTCATAAAAAAAATAAAATTGAAGAAAAATCCTATTGATTGATATAAGATTTAGTTCGTTGGCATTGAGTAGATAGACTAATTTGTCGTATTTTTTTATACGATAACATTCTTAAAACCCACCTTTCGAAATATATACTCGTGAATACAGATATAAAGAGGCTGAAATATTGCAGAATATTTTGCAAATCAAAGATGTTTTTTTTGAAAGCACATCTAATTTTTCGGACTTTTTTAACACTGAACTTTGGGCACTTGCGTAACAAAATACTTACTCGTGCCTGGCAAAAAAAATATTCTAATAATTATTTTTTGATCTATATTCTACCGATACCGACGCAAACCATTGAAATGACATTCGCGATCATTGATCAGGACGCGAAAGCGCAATTCTCATGTACAGCTAGCTAAATGGATAAGTAAAAAGGAAAACCGGAGGAATTGCGTCATCTTTTAAATTTTAAAGAATCGCTGAACGTACATTAGGAAGGGATGTTTCTAATAGAAATAAGATCTACAATTTAGTTGTACCCCTTGGAATACCCCCTTCGTAAACTGAGTTAATTCACATAGGTGCATAAAACAAACTTTTAGTAATCTTTAATCACCAGGGTGCATTAAATTTACTTTTGAAAAACTTTATTCACCTTATTCACCTGGGTGCATTAAATTTTTTAAGTTTACTTTATTCACCGAAGTATTGAACCTTTTGATCGATAAAAATCCTTAGAACCATTACTATGACTGGGTGAATAAAGTTTACTATTTATTTAAGTATATTAGATGTCTTTTGTTTTACCACGAGCGATGCAGGTGATTAAAGATTACTAAAAGTTTGTTTAATGCACCTAGGTGAATTAGCTCAGGTGAATTAAGTTTACGAAAGGGGAATACCTACGTTATAACTACCTTGTATTTATGATTTTAGATAGATGCACAATATCGCCTATGTAAACGGCATCAGCGTGGCTACATAGGATTCCCAAAATCTATGCTGATGGCGTTGCGTGAAGGGCCGCCTTCACTGCATTGGGCGGCGAAGCCACTCTACTACTTTGTGGATATAACACTAGTAATATGGCAGTTAGGAATATGTACTATATACTTCGTGTTCATTGCAGAAAATATCGAACAGGTACGGAAATAATAACTACGGTCACGAGTACTAATATGTATACACTTTGATACCATGTCACATTAACTTTTTTGACAAATTAAACCGTACGTCTCATTAAATGACGAATATAATAGTGCGACAGGGTTTTAAAGTGGGTAAGTACATGATATTACTCATGACTGTACATGACGAGAAAAGAAATTTGAATTATTTATTTTTTTACTATTCAGTTGGGACTCTTTGAATTGTATTTTTTCTAAAGGTACTTATATACTTTTTGATAAACGTCTCATCAGCCTAAAATGACTGCAGCTTCTCAAACTGCAAGAAAAACCTCCGCCCTAGACGTTCTTAAAAAATGCTGTTATACAACTTTAGTAATTTGGCTGTTTAGTTTCGTTCCCAGACATTCCTCTCTTCTAATGTTTTCTGTTTAATTATGGTTTTAAAATTATCCAGTAAGGTAGAAATCTTGTTATAAAAACGTATACATTGCGCCTTAAAACATTTGGTGGTCTTATATAGTTGACTGACATGCAAACCAAGTATATTTTAGCTCAAGGTTTTAACAATTTATTTGGGCTAACGTTTTCTCTGGGCTATTATTATGCCTTTTCATACCAGCAATCATGAAACTCCAGGTACTACCTCTATAAGCAACGAGATGTAGGCAGATTTTATAAAGTATATTTTTAATTTTCAGATTTGTGCCGTATATGGGACTAAGTTACCCGTAAGATTGCATATTTGCTACTTATTGCCTCCAATGATTATTGTTAATCTAGTGAAAGATTTGAAAATGTTATCACCGCTGTCTTCCACATCAAATTTATTATTATTTATAGCGCTCTTGCTTGTGTTTTTTTACTTGATCGAAAATGATCTGGAAATAGGAGGAGATAAGTTACATGTCAAAAGTTGGCTGCAATTGCCCAATTTTATCGGCACTTCGCTGTTCGCTCTGGAAGCAGTTGGAGTGGTATGTCATCTCTCTCTATTTTATTTATAATAACTACTTACCTATTTATCTCGAATAAATAAAGAAAAATATAAATAAAGAAAAAAAAAACGATTTTGGATAAATGGTGGCGAAAAATATTTTTCTATGCCCCTGAGAACCTAATTAAGTACTGTCGACAAAGAGACGCCTAAATCATTTTTCGATGGCAAACACATTTCTCTAATATCCATCGGCTTTTCGTAATTCGTATCTTAAAAACGAACTAATGAACTACTTAGATAAAATTTTGGGAGTTTTACCTGGCGTTTCGTATATTGCTTTTTTTCTTAAAAAGGATTTTCGCAACTTAAGTCAAATTCTGTGGATTAATCAATTGTGAACTAAAACGCTACGAAAAACTTTTTAGATAGTCCTCAACTTATGTTGCCTTGAAATTCTTACAAAATTAGAACCCTCAGGGTTTCCCATTCATTTGTCCGGCAAAGTGGATATTTTCTTGATCTGAATTATTGTCCATTTGCCACAAAAGGCACTACTAACTACTTGACCTAGTGGGCCGATAGCGATAAGCACTAATTGAGGAAAATCGTTGACCACGCCGGCCGGGTCGGTATCGGGGTCCTGAAGTATATTACGTCCTTTAGTCGCCGATATTTCTCCGTACCTACTATTCCTAAACGGAATGTATTCGGAAACCGCAACTACTAGGGTATTTGGGTGGTGCGGAACAAAATCGAAGAAACGTTAAGCTAATTTGAGCTATTGGACAATGGTTGGGAGACCTATATCAATGTGCAGATTTTCATTGAGAAGGAACCACAGGGCTCCCATGGCTTTCTGCAGAAAATGATTTTGTAGGTATTATCTGTAGGTCAGCGATGGCTTGAAGGACTCGCCTAAACGAAAACAGCCGGCAGGCGTTGGGTTAGATTTTCATCCTTATTCCTAAGAGATAAATTTTACGCTTGTTTAGAAGACAGTGGAGACGGCCCATTACAAACGCGGCGCGATTACGCACATATTTACGCACATATGATTGATATTCTACAAGTTATTTGACTTACTCCGCCCAAGGGATCGGCTTGCCAAACATCTTGATGACTTGCGAGTTGATCTTGTGACTGTGCGTGTTATAATAGCCCTCTGAGAAGTAAACTGCTGCACTTTTCTCCGGGTATACCTCAACTCTCCCTTTCCGAAATCTGGAGAAAAGAAAAACTGGAGAATTGCATCACAACTCGACCGCAGCACGAAGACTAAACATCTGTGGGGCAAAGTAGTGAATGCCATCGTAGGAAATATAATTAAAATCATGTATAACATAAACAGCCTATATACGTCCCACTGCTGGGCACAGGCCTCCCCTCAATCAACCGGGGAAAAATTATGAAAAATAATGGAAAATAATGTATACTTAAATATAATAATATTTACAGGTGTTGGCGTTGGAATACAATATGAAGAATCCTAAAGAATTTGTTGGTCTATTTGGGCTCTTTAATATAGGCATGTGTGTTATAATAGCCCTCTATCTAGTGGTGGGGATATTCGGTTACATAAAATACGGTGATGAGATAGAAGCTTCTATTACACTTAATCTACCAAAAACGCAAAAGTTAGTACTTAATTCAAAGCAAATCACTGACTTCTTATATACGAGTACGTATACTTAATTATAGGTACCGTCTCACGGTAGTTTTTTGACGGCTTGAAGAAATTAAGATGTCATAAATCGACTGTTGGCGCCATGTATTAATTTTATAAAATTAGTATTGGCTCACGATTCTCGCGACCTCTTCTCTATGCACAAGAGTTGATTGACCGAACTGCCATGATAGCAATATATTGTCTTAAGGGACGAAAATGCTAGATAATTTTGTTTTATTCATCCCTTGCTCTCACATATCTCACATAAAATGCTTTCTTTTTATTTCAGAAAAGCACAAGCAGCCAAGATAGCCTTCGCTGTAGCCATATTTTTATCATTTCCTCTCCAAAACTTTGTCGCATATAATATTTTGTGGCGAAAGCTTCAAAAAAGATATGCTGAAGACAGACGATGCTTTCCAGATTACTTCCTTCGAATTGTACTTGTTTTAATCCCGTGTAAGTCATTATTAAATAATATTGAATAATTCATCCCACAACATTTTCATTTCGTACAAAATATTGCCAAGACGAGATTATATCGATCGCAATAAAAAGTTATCAGATCTCATATAGAGCCAAGCTTTTAACTCTACAAGCCCTAGCTATATATTCCAAATATGCGGCTTGCCCGTTTCGTTATTACAGAACTGTATAACACAATGACAATAAACAGCCAGTGGCCGCATCACCCAGCTAGATTAAAATAGTGTTAATTTTGTTGTTTGGCAGGGTTGTTGGCGCTTGCAGTTCCGAAGTTAGGACCAATAATTTCTCTGTGTGGGGCCTTTTGTTTATCCCTGCTGGCTATGGCTTTCCCTGCCATCTTGAACATTTGTATAACCTACGGTGAGCCTAATAAGTACGGCCCGTTAAACTACAAGCTTACACGTGATATCATTATACTTATCATTGGAATTATGATATTATGTTCCGGCGTCTACACTAGTATTTTAGAGATTGTCGAAACGTACTCTTGAAACGTCATAAAATTTTCATCCTTAAACATTATATGGCAAATTCTTGAGATATTTTTAAACATTTGTAATCATTTATTAATTTGGTTATTTGAAATATGTAGGTATTTATTACAAAAAATTTAATAATACCTACATATTTCAAATATATTTTTTTAATTGGCCTCATTTTTAGACACTATAAAAACTGTTAATAATAAAATTATGTACCACAAAAAGAGTTTTAATCTACATGTGTCTACACTCAGCGGGATCCCCTGTCTGGGAAACATAAGAGTGATGCAGAGAATTAGATCTGGATTTGTTCTACTGAATTATGCTGAAAACAGAATTTGTTCCGTTAAAAAAACGGAAATACAAAGTTTTCTAACCGACCTCCAGCCAGCGGGATATTTCCCAAAGTTAAGTCTGATGAAGTATTATAAATTGGTATTAACTTTTAGATCTGTATTTATTCTGTTCAACAAAACAAAAAATCTACTTCTGACGTCCTTACTTCGGCTACAATCAAGCTGCAATGAAACATCCAGTCAGCGGGATATTTTCCAAAGTTAAGTCTGATGAACTAAAAAATGATTAACTTTTAGATCTGTATTTATTCTGTTCAACAAAACAAAAAAAATACTTCTGACGTCCTTACTTCGGCTACAATCAAGCTGCAATGAAACCTCCAGTCAGCGGACTTTTTCTCTCAATGACATTCTTTTGTAACTTTTACACTAAAAAAATAAAAATTAACCTATTTACGACTATAATTTCACTTAAATTAGTACCTATTCGTTCATCTAGTGCTTAAATTAAAAAGTATAGAATTTGAAAGATATTATGTGACTGGAGGTTTCATAGCAGCTTGATTGTAGCTGAAGTAAGGACGGCAGAAGTATTTTTTTTGTTTTGTTGAACAGAATAAATACAGATCTAAAAGTTAATACCAATTTATACTTCATCAGACTTTGGTAAATATCCCGCTGGCTGGAGGTCGGTTAGAAAACTTTGTATTTTCCGTTTTTTTAACGGAACAAATTCTGTTTTCAGCATAATTCAGTAGAACAAATCCAGATCTAATTCTCTGCATCACTCTTATGTCTCCCAGACAGGGGATCCCGCTGAGTGTAGACACATTTAATCTACAGCTGCCCTGGGTTAAATAAAAGTTGAATTCCTATAAACTAGGTATATCTGGTCCTCTGCTAAGGGTAATGGTTGACGTTTTGATTCTTAAACTGCCCATGACCCCCGTCGCAATAAACTGGACATATTTTGGTCATCAATAGCTATCACACTATTAGCAAAACTTACATGATATGTAAACTCTAAAACGATTTGAACCTGCTACAGCGAATTTCACGACTATGGTCAAGTCTGTCATATGTCAAATTGGTAATTCGTCAAGTCCTATTTTCGTGAGCATCAGAATGACTGCCCAAAATGACAGATCAGTTTTAAAATATTACTAACATCCAATACCTTTTAGCTACTATTTAATACCTTTGTATAGATATTTTCTACCTAATTAATAAATAAGAAAAATTTTATTTAAAAAATGGCCAGTCATTCTGATGTCTGAATGACCACCCACATTTAGAATCTCCACAAAAAGGCTCCGAAATGTAATTTCGCCTATACACAAATTTAGTACCTATTCAGTACCTACCTAAACAAATATTTTTTTTAGATTTTTAAAACAAGAAATAAAAAAATATGAGCAAAAAAGTATTAACGAAAATGTTAATTGTTTATTGTTTACAACTCAATTATGCACATAATACAAATTATAAAAAAGGAACAAATGCAATAAAAGATTAATATGCCGATGATGATGGCACGATGGAATTTCATCATGCAGTTGACGGCGGTCGCGACTGCTCGAGCAGTCGTATGTACGGCAGCGAATGAATGACTATAGTTCACCGCGCGGTCGCGGCTTTAAGCAGTCGGTCTCAACTGCTTGAAGCAGTCCGTGTACGGCGGCCCTAAGGCACAGAGTTAAAAGAAAAATGATATTATTTGTGGTGCGGCCAGAGAGCAATGCTCCCCAGCCGGACCACTGTGAATCTCAGAAATTATGTAGTAAAGCAATAAGGGTATGACAAAATAGACCTAAAATTCTACTCCTTACAATACTCTGATCGTCGAATCTTGTCTAGATTAGAGTCAATTAAAAGTTGAATGTAATCCGTTGTGTTCATTCGTAATTGCGTATTAAATAGTGGTCCGGCCAGGGAGCATCACACCTTTAAATTATTTTTGTTACGATATTTGTTAAGATATTTTTGTTATTTAGGGAAACATGCATTTTTTTGTTTGTATTTTTTGTGATATAAATAATAAAAATAAATTAAATTAAGCAATTTATTATTTTATCAAAAAAATTAAATCCACAGATTTCGTGCCTCACACGACTATCGAGCACATTGGAAATGAATCTACGGAATTCGAAAAAAGATTGTCGCTGAGCGACGAAACGGGGTGCATCCCAACCTCTCTAATCTCAAAATGTCCTTTTCTCAAAATGTTTTTTCACAGGAAATCCTTTTCACAAAATGTCTTCTTCTCAAAATGGTTCCTTAATTTCATTAAATTTTGTATAATAACATTGATATCAGCAAAAAGTATCAAGAAATTTTCGACCACATACTCGTAGAAGTTAGAATTTCATGTACTTAAACATTGTTCTTCGAGGCATTGAAAATTACTTATCATTTTAAAAATAAGTTCTCGCACTCCACTTCTAATAGTTTTACCCATTGTGATTCGCATAAATATCGAAATATACACTCTCATCGTAAGTTTTGAATTGTAACATGACATTTATGAATAACAGTAAAGACATTTCAAAGGGGTTACCAAAACCTATTTGTTCAGTATGACCATTTAAAAAGTGATGCAGAGATATTGTGGGACGATTCTATTGACTCTATGTTAAAAAAAATGTGGTCCAGACAACCTGACATCAGAAGTCTGGCCACTTTATATGTTTTTTCACTGTTCGTTAAGGTATAATACTAGATAATTTAATGTAGGTACCAAATAGTATCAAAAAGGTATTGCACTTTGATAGGGTTCTGACGCTAACAAATGGGGAAATAAAATTTCGAGTCGTGGG
Source organism: Pectinophora gossypiella (assembly GCF_024362695.1). Lineage (NCBI taxonomy): Eukaryota > Metazoa > Arthropoda > Insecta > Lepidoptera > Gelechiidae > Pectinophora > Pectinophora gossypiella. Next base: position 17,456,635 of record NC_065433.1, read on the forward strand.
AGATTTACAAAATATTTTTGCTCATGGTGACATATTTTCTCTTATAGCCATAACTTTTTACTGACAGCATATTTTTTACGGCGGTTTGGTATTTATCACTCATGGTCTATTTCGGTAAATAGATAGAGTTTATACTTTGGTCAATGTCCTTTTCTGTAAACTTTTTGCAAATTCAACATCGACCGACTAGCAGTGTCACAGTAATGAGTTAGTTCACGTGTATATTAATAGTGTCACGGGAAAAAAACAAAGAGCTGCGACCTACGAATAAATAATAAGTCTGCGACCGCTATTCAGGTCTGGTCGTAGACAATGGTAAAAAATAAATTTTCTTTCCAAAGAGAATATAATTCGGTTTATCTTTATAGACAGACAAACATGACTTTAGTTGACAAATGGTTTTTTAAGTAAATTCTTCAGTAAATTTTCTTTCGTCGTGAATATAATGGACATCATGAAGTTCCAATTGATGTAAGTATTTATTTAAGTTTGATCGCGCTTTCCAGATTTACTTAGTATCCATTGACTGACGCCAAAAAATAAAGGTACCTAGTTACTCGTTATCTTTATGCATAACATGTACATGTAATATGTGCATAAGTAATCTTAACATATCAGGTGAATAGTCGGAGTCTGTCCTTTTACCATAAAATATACTTAGGATAAAATGCTCTCCTCTTGTAATTATGTGAATAGATAAGACGATGGTTGTTTAGACCGCACATAAGGAAGTAGAACGATGAGCCGTGGTAGCTCAGTTGGTAGAAAGCTTGCGTCTCACTTTGAGGTTGCAGGTTCGAATCCAGCACAAGCGTAAACCAATGATTGTAGAATTCATGTTTGGATTGATTATCGAGCTCAACGGTGAAGGAAAACATCGTGAGCAAACCCAGATTCCCGAGAAATGCATTTTCGGAGGTACGTGACCTAACTTGTATAGCGAACCACCATCGTGAGTAAAAAATAACATCTCGTCGATGGCACATATTCTCTCCGAGATTATCTTTATCGTGTCCTTTACTATTTGAAATTCTGGCCTGTGAAAATGATTTAATTTAACTTAATTTGCGTGAAATAATTTCACAGATTAGCCAGAACGCGCTAAAAACGACGTGTAATACATTGTTCCACACTAACATAGTGGGTGCCTATTAGAGTATATTTTTTCCGCTTTAGCTCTAAAAAACAACTAAAGTGTCGTGTGATTACAGCCAACGTGGTGACAATCAAGAAAAGTTCAAGAGTTACCCGATTAAAGCAACTCATAGGAAGCCCATATCGCCTTCTGGTATGTTACATAGTATTTGAAAGTGCATTGCCTTTATAAATACTTTACCATAGGAACATATATACATAATACAACTGCGATCGCCAGAATCATTAGTTAACTAAATACCGCTGGTAAGTATGTTGGTAAATAACTCCATTCTCACTTAGCCGGTGTGCTTATAATTCACCTTTTCTTTTAGGGATTTCACCTTCGAGGCTTCAATATATTCGGCCGCGTTCCTCACCAAAGAGGTTAGTAGCATTTTTCGTATTTTCTGCTTATTTCATAGGTACTTATTAATTTGTATAATAGGTATCTAGTTAATACTTATTTCTAACCACGCCACCCTCGTGACATAAATTGTTGAACCAAAAATAAAATGCTATTATTACTTTTGTAGTTGACTCAACTGTAATTCCACTGGCGGCCTCCGTGGTCCAGTGGTTGAGCGTTGGGCTCACGATCCGGAGGTCCCGGGTTCAAATCCCGGTGGGGATATATCACAAAAATCACTTTGTGATCTCTAGTTTAGTTAGGACATTACAGGCTGATCACCTTGTCCAAAAAGTAAGCTGATCCGTGCTTCACAAGACACGTTAAGCCATTGGTCCCGGTTGTAACTGATGTAAGTAAGTAGTCGTTATATGAACCATGTCAGGGGCCTTTGGCGGCTCAATAATAACCCTGACACTAGGGTTGATGAGGTTGGTAATTCATCTCACAACCCGCATGACAAGAAGAAGATTCCACTGAGGCATTAGGTCTTCCCTTTTGAGCAGACAGTGAAAGTAGTAAAGTTTCTTTGTCTGGAATCGCATAGACTCCGGGACCATGCTTGTGATGCCTGGTTACTGTGTTTGTTCTGATTGGTTCACTCTTAATCACAACCATCTCCCTTTTCTTTATTAACTTGACTTATTTTGAGGTACACCCTTAAAACATTCATTAACTTTCACTTAACTTTCCTGTTTTATCGTCTATTTTTATTATTAGCACTTTCATTGATTATTAAGCGTTGTGATATTTTCATTTAACACATCCAAGATAACAAATAATATTTTTATGGCAATTCTACACACAGTACAATTCTATACAGTCACGAGCAATATCATGTACCCACTTTAGAGCCCTGTCGCACTATCATATTTGACATTTAATGAGACCTACGGTTAAATTTGTCAAAAAAGTTAATGTGATATGGTTTCAAAGTGTATACATATTAGTACTCGTGACCATACTGGGGCAAAGCGCGGCGTGATGAGGCGGTGTTCTTTGGATAACATATTATAAGCTTACACGATACGGAAAGGCAAGGACAAGGGCACATTGAGTTGTAACTTGTATGTAATCCACTGATACCTATCACAGGAACCCCGCCTCGTAGCGCGTTGAACCGCTACAAAATCCGCGTCGTGTGAGAATTACCTAACTGTTCATGACATGTAAAGGGTTACGGAACATACTTTCAAGAAAACACTATAATTGGGTGACTTTATCGACTATTTATTAATTTCCATCGTAATTCTTTCCACAACCAACGTCTCCTAGAAAAGTCGGGGAACCAATCCAATCCCGTTCTTCATTTGTTTTTCTCGCCGCGTAATTCTCACTTCCGTTCCCGCCTTTTCTGTTTAATACTTACTTTTTAAATTAATTAATTAGTTGTTTAACATTTACAATTATAAATAATTTATATTAATTCTATTTAATAATATTTTAAATCATTAAAATACTTTTAAATTAAGTGCAGGTAAATTAATAGTCCATATAAATTCCATCGTTTCGCAAATTTTAACTTTAATCTAGTTAATATTCATGTTAGATATTGAGATATCTACTTGCAGATAATTCAACTTCTTTTAAAATATGAGTAATCATGACAATACAGTCACATTAAACTTAAATAAAAATACTATAATTTGGACCAGCAGGGACTTGCCCGCAACTGAGCCTTTAGCATACCGGTCATTGACCCCTAGCCCGAAGAAACGTCTGGAAGAGGACACCCCACGGTCACACCCGGACGTGGCTCGAGCCGTGGCTCCTACCAACACAGAGCAACGTCTCTACTCCTTCGAAGGAACCGGGTACTCCAACAACAACTATATTATTGCAAACATCTTATTTAAGTTGGTCGCACTTCGGACAAATTAGCACCGTACAAAAGAATACAGAGCGTTAGTGATATCTTAACGAATACCGTAATAGTGAGCTGTGTCATCCCTCTCAGGTTACGATGTCACTTACATCCCGTACAAGTAAGTACAGGTAATACGAGTAATTATGGGTGTTAATAACACCGTAACGAATACTGAGGGGGATGATTCAAACTTTGTTTCTGAGTTGATATCAAGTGGAATTTCTTGTCGGAAAATTCATAAAACATATTGTGTTTTTTAAATTATTTTCAGATAGTTTTGTGATGGAAAATTCCACAAAATCATCCCTCAAAGTTTTAGTTACGATGTCACTAAAACCCTGTATCTGTTTACTTACCTAACCAACTCATATCCATTCGTGCGCGCGGCCTTGGGATTGTTCTTTAGTGTTCGTTCGTGTTCGCACGAAAAAGCGTCTAATTTGTGACCGGCCTTAGATTGTTCCTATACGAGTATCCATTTATAATCTTATTGACTTATTTGTCAATGATAACGGGCGACATTACAGGCTGATCACGTGATTATCCGAAAGTAAGGTGATCCGTGCTCCGGAAGACGTGCACTTTAAACTGTTGGTCATGGTTACTAATTACTGTTGTAAGTAAGAGGTTGGTAAATAACCTCAAAACCCACATAGAAGAAGAAGACGAGCGATAGGGTTATCTCTTATATTACACTCGGTGCTGCTCGCCAGTTCTGTTACTTGAACTTGGCTTGACACGCTCCCCCGTGTCCAGATCAGGGATGTTATGGATATAAAGTTTCGCATACGGATTGCATATGGATTTAAGAATTATTTTTATACCGGATACGGTTACGGATAATAAATTAAGTATTTCGGATTATCCGTAAGTTTCGGATAATTTCGGTTACGGATACTATTTTTTTATGGAATTTCAAATGTAAAATACAAAATTTATAATGTTATGACGACAAAAGAAGAAAAAAAGCAAACAATGCGCGCGGCTTGTGTGTCGGCACTGGCGGCGGCCAGCCGATCAAAACAACTTGACAAAACGTGTCTCAAGTACGCTCCGCCCCTATGCAATATTGTCCGTAACTTTTATTTCGGATTCGGTTACGGTTACGGATGATTTTTTATATCGGATATCCGATAGTTTCGGTTACCTATGGTTCATCTTATCTATTCTAGGCGTGTATATCCAAAGCAGCTGCAAGGTGTCTGTATGTTAGTTTGCCTTTGATGCATATATATGAACTACAGTAGATACTCTTAAGGTCGATAGGTAATGTAACAAAACGCACTTACTTCTAATCACTCTTGTTTATGCACCAGATCAGGTCAGACGTACTTCTCATCAAAACCTCCCGTGGATCCTATGAGGATTGTCTTAGTAGGAGATCCTCCTGAATATTGTTCTACCTACGCCCGTGTGTTCGAGGTACGGTATTTCCTTAAGAGTATTAGTCTTACTCCCCAGCCTCTCTAAGCATAATTGGTTCTTTGCTACAAGCTGTCATCTGCATAGTACCTACATAATTTAACCTGTGTCTGTAAATAGGTACATTTTTTTTACATTTTGTTGCATAACTTCTAAACCTCATGGATAACAATGGACGATAAACCCAAAATTGATCTTTGGTCACGACTCCACCTATGCCAATTGATAAGTTATAATAATAAGTTCATACATTTTGAGCATTGTTCTTTATATTCATTAAAAAGGAATTATAGTATATCCCGACAAGTGACACACAGAACAATAATTGATTAAGTTGTTTACCAGCAGCGACACCAATCCAGCTGCACAATGGTTTCAGAATCAATGTAAAATCGAGAGGACCCTCAGTCTTCACCAGTCGTCAGAGTCTGAGGCGAAGAACACCAGGGTTCTGACTGCGTTCTCAAGTCCCACTCGAAGAGAAGCCAGGTCGGAGTCCCGACGCAAACAGTCCTCTTCTAAATGCAACAAAGCAGCAGAGGTATACTTAAAAAATAAAAACGTCTTAAAGTCAAACCTTTCCGGACTTGGAACTCAATTTCATCAGAATTCTGAGGCTTGTGAACACCTTGTAAATATGGGTATAAAATACAAAGCCATTTGCTTGGCTAGATTTTAGAATAAGATAAATATTTAAATTCATATAGTACAATACAAAAACTTTTATTGCACTTAAAATAAATATTAAAAATGAACAATTATATAGATGTTATTATTTTATTTTTTATTGTCATTATTCATGAAGTGATTGATGTACTTACGGAATTATATATTTTGTTTATTAGTTTCAGAGAAGCTGTGATGCCGTAGTGTTGCGGACGTGGATTCATCAGCTGATAAGCAGCTTACCCTTATCTGCGACAGTCGCTCTCTCGGATGCCAATTCTGACTGCCTGCTAGAGTACTTACTACCTTCTTATTTTACCAATAGATGCTCACGACACAAAAATCATGTTAGGTTAGGTTAGAAGACCTTTATTGCAATTAGTAGAAACAATACTGCAATGCTTTTTTTTAATAGATTTCTATTTCCAGACCACAGAAAGTTTTGTTATCCGATGGATAGATGACGTTCGTACAGTTTTTTTTATTGTGTACAATATTTTTCAGAGAACCCGACTCAGTTCGCTCTGAACAAGTGGCGCTAACCAGGAACGTGACTCCCACACGCTCTCCTGACACTTCTCGGTGTAGCATCGCCGTACAAGCACTCCCTAACAAGTTACATCTTTTTTGTTTTTATAGTTAGACCCATGTGTTATTTTGTCTTGCTTGACTGGCTAGATAATTGAGAATATGAAAGAGTTTCCTTCGGTAAAAACGGTAATAGTGTTGAGTGAAGAATCGTGATGCAGAATGCTCCAAAGCCCCAACAGGTCAAATATAGGATGTTTCAATCTGTCAATAGGTCCTATCAGAGTCGAGGTATTTCTGTTAAACTGGAAACCCACTGACTGACTCACTCACGGACATAATTGTTCTCCCGGAAGGAGCATCGGAATGTGTGATCCGGACGTCATAGTGAGTATGGGAAAATTTCCAGATCTTCGGAAAATGTTCCGCATGAGAGAGACACCCTACGGCCTGGCAAAACTTTATAACTTAGAACCTTTATTTTTTTAACACGTCCTGTTTAAACCTTGACCGAATTTGTATAGGAAGTTTGATTGGGACGTCTTTCTGAAGAAGAGAATATGTAATGGAGGATAAAGTGATGCGTAATTTAGTAACCAGTCGTCTGTAGTTCAAGATAAATTGTCACAGGTGAATTGTCATCTGACGACTATTCTGCCTATCTGTATAAAAGGATTGCGACTGTGAGTTATGTTAAACAGATACTTACGTAAATCATATTTACAGGTGCAGTTCATATGAATCCAACTTTCGTGGCAAAGAACGTAAGATTTTTATAATATACTTACACACTTTTAAATAGGTAAGATGATCAATGCTTCAGACGGTATGTTCAGACGTTGGTCCTGGTTACTCTTACTTTGATTGAGGGGAGTGCCTAGCAATGGGATGTATATAGACTGTTTCTGTTATGTTATTTATGTTAATACTTACTAATGAAAGTATTAGTTGTTACATGAGCGATGCCAGGGGCCTTTGGAGGGTCAATAATTACCCTGATACCAGGTTTGGTGAGGTCGATCATCCGCCTCATTACCCACATGATAGTAGAAGATATACTTGTTGGTACAGACACTGTGCTCCTGTAGTGAGTAGAAGTGCTGGATGATGTTTATTTATACGTTCAAGGCGAACTTACAGCTTACGGCGGAACTTATTTTATTTATATGTTATCTGATCATTTGATGATAACTCTGCCGGGTGGAAACGACTTGCACTTTATATTTTTGTCAATTTTCAATTGCCATCGTGATGAAAGTAATAATTTCTGCGGAAAATTTTAGCAGATTGCCCATTATTGCATTTTTATTTGTTTATAACTATTATTATTTGTATGTCATTACCATATCGCGGGTCTATAGCGTCTCAACCTTTGGGAGGCATGGCTCCCTTTAGGTGCATAATGTACATTTTGCAAAATGTCCAGTGGTGAAAAAATGACCAGTTTGCATAATGTCCAGTTAACAAATAGAAGGCCAAGACATTTTAGTATAAAGGTGATTATGATTACTATTAACTCTTACTATTTTAACTTAGCTGAGGGGAACCCTGCAGCGCTTCCCGAGGAGTGGGTTGGCGGCGTGAGGGCGCTTCGCGACTCTCACGTGCGTCTGGTGCTGCGGCAGCTGAAGCACATCGACCGTCTGAACCGCGCCCTCGACCACGCCGTCACCCGCACCGGGCCGTTATCCAAACGCGGCAACAAAAAATCTTAACCTGTCACTAATAGGGTACTTGACTGGGTCAAAGATAAATTATAAAATATTTTTCCATAAAAATAGAAGCCTAATACGATTAAAAAACAGTCTCATTTTACGTTTCGACTTATTTTCGAATTTTATTTATGAATTTAGTAACAATAAGTTAACATTTGACCGCTTTTATTGATGACGTCACGGGACAGTATTTCCATACAAACTATCAGGAAAACTTTTGGCGTTTCGTAAAAAGTATCTCATTTGACTTTAATTGGCACTATAATCAGTCGGCCATAATGCAACAATATTAATTGTCCAAACCTTTTTTTTTACTGTACAACACACATTTTCTTTTGCAGTTGTACTAAACAAGTAATGTTGTTCCCAGAAATAAAAGAGATGTCTTTTTGGAATTGTTGTTTCATTTTAAAACGAAACCAACTTTCGAATGAAATTATTGGATATATCAGAGATTACATGAATAGACTTATTTATATTGTAGGTACTTACATATTTGTTTTTATTTTGACGTCACTTGTAGTTTGCGCAGGTTTGTCCAGATGGCATTAACTACTACGTTGCGTTGGTGCGGAGCAAACGAAGATTGAATTACATAAGGTGACAACTACACTATCATAAATCATTTACACAGTCTAATCAATGACATCAATTAGAAAATGTAGCTGTGTTTAAACTTAAGTAAATTATGTGGACACATTACGGTGCAACGGATTTTTGTTTATTTATTCAATGTTTTAACATTTCTTCATTTGATTTCAGTATCGAAATAGAATTCAGGATTCTTCGTCGTCGAGCTGAAGTGAATTTTAAGTTAATGCCTAACCGTGGTGCTGAGTCCTGTACACACCATCTAATTTTATTTTAAGTTATACCTCCCTTTCTTTTTCAGCGGATACGCAAATGTCAATAATTAGGGTGTGTATGCAGGAATCCAGGCCATTGCCAGGGATTGGGAGTAAATTTTAAAACGGACAAAAATATATATCTACTTATATTTTCATAGTTTTTATACATTTATATTTCAAGTTTGATTTATAATATAAACTATAAATTGTATGTTACAGTGAATGAGTATTGTAATCAGTCGTATATGGCGTGATTTAGATATTCTATTTATATTGAACTACGTTTTTTAATCTGATTTAATTATTTTTTTAGGTAGGTAATGTTTTATTTTTAATATAATCTATTATAGAAAAATCTTTTGGTATCAAATATAAATAATTTTGCTGGCCCTGGTCTTACGAGTTCGCCTACTTTAATATAATATTGAGCATCTTATAATATCAACAAATTAAAAAATATATAAGTACTTAAATCTAAAATAGATAGGTACCTACTTTTATATTGTATGGCGACATCTACTCAGAGGAGAGAAATACGCGAAAGCATTATTTAATTCAATAGTCATATTTTGTGTAATCTAAAATGTGTCTGTTTATGTCGTTATTATTTTGAAACATCATGAAATTGAGTCTAGACGTGAGAGAACTTACGCCACCGTAAATACACGTAATTTCGGTGGCGTATTTTTGTATTGTATGTCTAAGGTGAGTTTACGCCACCGAAACCAACTGTATGTAAATTCACCCACGTCTATATCTGATGAGTTACATTACGTCCTGCTGTTAATCACAGCAAGCGTAACAACGATGACATGGTTTCATGACGAGCATTCGTAGAATTTCTCTCTGCGTCTGAGTGAACGGCAAGCAGCACTGTAGTTATGTTAGTTCATGCTGTGGCCGGTAGATGGCGACGCCGGCGCACCTCGTTGTCTACCGAGCGTGGCGTGGTCGTGGTAGTGGTGGTGGTGGCCGGATCCAGTCCTTTAATCTCGAATGGCCCGCGGAACAGCGGCCGGAACAAACGGAGGAATGACTGGTAGCGCACCGCTGAGTTCTGAAACGCATACGAAGGAACATCTATTATATGTATTCGTCAGGCACTGAAGTTCATTTCGATCAAGAGTCGAAGAACAATGTAAGTACGTGGAAAGGCGAAAAGGTATTATTTTTAAATAGGGAAAATAGGGCATAGTAAGGACTTTTGACTGATGTTTAAACATCAAACACACTTCAACTTCACAAACGATAACATCAAATAGAAAATTAAATGACAAGTGTAACATTTACCTGTATGACGTCACCAATGATCTTAGTAGTGCGGATCAGCAACGACACGGACGGCCCAAACAGGTTCCCCGGGAAGTCCAGGCTGACCTTGTTCCGGTCGAAGACTGGTATACCGTCCGTGGTAGTGGAGATCTGCGCCTGCGCCTGGCGCTGCACCCGCATCACCGACGACGATCCGCGAGAGCGGCTCGGGCTCGCCTGGCGCTGCCACGTAGTGCCACTCTGCGCACACGCATACACTCAGCCTCACATGTCTACCGTGGCCGCCCTCACCCTCATGCCTATCTTCCTAACCATCTCTGTGTACTATACGAGCTTGAAGTCTGATTGTCATGTTTATTCTCGTCAAGATTGTACGTACCTTACTTAACAATTTTTCGGAGTAGTTCAAGAAACATTCATTTAAATAAACACTCACCCGCTGAACCGGTTATCTAATTTTTCCGTCCTACTTTTAATGTGTAGCCTTAAAATGGCCCTTACAGCAATTTATTCTAGTAGCATACAGTTAGTGTTAATTTTGTAAACTGGTTCCTATACGAGTGTACCGTTCATTTATTTTTATGGAGCGTGAAAATATGACTGCAAGTGTTTAGTTGTGTAAGTTCACTACCAGTTCGTCACACTTCATCATTGCATTCTATGCATGAAAGTGGGAAATGCATTGTTGCTTAGCGTTGGCCGTGGTAATTTGTACCCATACATCTGCTGGTTTCGCAATATTTTATAGCGGCCGTAAAGCTGCGCCGCATTTGAAAGTTTAAATTCTGTTTCATTACAAAACAAAACGATTAATGAATAAGAAAGAAAAACAAACAGATTTTTTAAGTTATTTTTTATTTTATACATATCAATCTTTTGGGATCATTAACATATATATTTTTTAAATTTCAATAATATTACTGATTTTAATTCTAATTTAGAATAATTGGTAAGTATTTGTGGGTTTTAAGGACAGGCGAGCGGAACTATCTAAGTACTAATTAGTGTATTAAATTTGTAACATAATATCAAAACTATTTAAATCAATCAGCTAATTGTGAAAGGTGAGAAGGTCGATTGGAACGGTGATTTGAGTTTGATTTGCATTTATAACTACATTTGCCGTTGAATGTGTGCGTGACTGGTCTACCAAGGATACGCGCTACGGTGAGGCTACGGCCTACGGAATTGCTACGTGCTACGACGTTACTACACACAAACATATGGGTGTCTACAGATTTGAATAAAATTAAACATTAATAAGAGCAGTTCAACAGATTTATAATATTAGTTACACACGAAACCATGCAATTGGCAAGAATAATTATTACGAGAGTACCTCAACCCTCCAATATTTATATATTATGGCATTTGTTAGTGGGATTCACAGGTACTCGTTAAAACATTTTTTCATCGCCAAACTATTTATAATGCAATTGCTTAATGCAATATTTCACAAATTAAAAGCAAATTACCTTTAGGAAGGTCACATGATATCCGTTTTGAAGTTTAGCCATGGAATTTAAGTAATAATAACTACGGGCAATACGTTCTCGCTTCGCGATTAGATTTATTTACTATAGCTAAGGACAAGCTGCCGACTAGAATAGTGTATATACAGGCACGAATTCAATTAGATAAAGATAGTATAATGACTAGAGGAAGGAGGTGATTGAGTTTAATTTCGTATTTTTTGCGACTTTTGAACCACACTTTTAAGGATAAAAAGTGTAAAAGGCGGATTTTGACAACAACACGACATGCAGTGGAAATATCTATTGAACTCTACATAGATATTCAATTCGTGCTACAATTATCTACATAAATCTACCATTGAAGTATCTACAGCTTGTGACATTGTGGTCAAGTTTCATTTTTCATCTTTTATATTATACAAGCGTTATTGAAATTTCTGAAACTATCATACAACAATACAATTGTGCGATGTCAGTAAGCATAAAACGTGACCACAAATGAAGGTGCGGTGGGGACAGGGTGCAGACGTGCAAACAAACAAACACTTGGAAGGAAACATTTAATATCACCAGCATTCACCTAAAAACTATTTACATTATAAATACAAGGCGCATGATGCGGCTCGCTACTGGGAAGACCGCGGACTGTACAGGCGGTCGGCACAGGGGAGGAGAGAGAGCTTGCATACACTACGACACTCGGCACGACACTTACCCCAAAACAATTAGCGTCTTCTTACACGTTGTTGAAGCATTATGGTATTAGTCGAGCGACCGTCAATACACGCGGAAAATTTATTTAACACTAGCTAAACTTCGAAACACCGGTGTTGTAGTGTATTAAAGCGAGAAAGGCAAGGAGATCACGAGTCGTCCTCTTCCGAGGAGTCGACGGTCTCAACGGTGGCCCCGGCTCCGGCACCGCCGCCTGATGACGACCCCGACAGGGAGGTGACGAGCGAGATGATCGAGCCCAGACCGGAGCCCCCACCTTGTCCGCTGGAGCCCCCGGACGCGCCGCCCAGCAGCCCCGTCACCGCCTGGATCTTGGGGCCGAGCAGCTGTAGTTTGGGCCCCAGCACTTGTCCCACGATGCCGCTCAGCGAGCCCAGACCGCTCTGCGGCGCTTCAATACCATACTGTTTGTTGATTTCTATGTTCTTTCTGTCCAACGTGTCCACGAACCGCGTCTTCGCGTCGATTAATGAGTTGATTTTCTAGAACATAAACCACTTTCTTATTGTGTGAATACAAACAAGATTGAATGTTTATTAATATAAGTACTTTGTTTTTATAAAGCATAAGTTTATTTATTATATCCGTTTGAATAATATAACGGCAAATGTTTTTTATATATTCTTTTAAGTTTATTTTAATTTGGAGAATGTACTCACCCCGAAGACGAAGCCGAGTACGGCGTTCTTGATACCGAACTTGGCCTGCGTGACGCCCTCCAGCTTGCGCTTCTCCCGCGTCTGCTCCTCGCCCTCGGCGCCCTGTGCACACACACACGTGTCACTACACACACACAAGCACCGACACCACTACACCAGCACCACCAACACCATTACCACACCGCACCACCACTATGAAGCACTCCACCACCAAGCCGCGATATATAAATTATATGGCGATAAATATAATCATCCAAATGCAATGGATTGAGTCAAATGCGCCATGAATTTGTATTGACAAACAGTCGAACGGTACGTTGTTATAACTAAATCATATTTTATGAAGTTTCAAACATTTTATAAAACTGGTCATATCATCCAAAAGATTTTGACCAAGATGTGGACGTTTTTGACGCTGAATAATTATAATATATTATTGCGACGTCATATTCATCGCATAAATCAAGTTGTAGCTGTCCTTGTTTTGATCCTAAATGCAGCCAGTGCAGTATGTAACACGAATTACAACCTACTTATATGTGATATGTGCTTTATGCTACATCGGAACCCCGAGTGGTTCAGCGAACGCGCTCCGAATACATTAGCCGTGCGAAGGTTACGCCTTCACCGATTAGTTATTGAGGACTTGAAGTAGATACCAAAGTATCGTACTTCTACTTTAGCTTTAGTGCCAGTTTTTTTTATTTCTTAATACTTGTTGTCATTATAATTATACAATTTAATTACTTTGAATTTTTGTTACTTATTCCGACCGAATGATGTCTGTTGGAAAGTAATTTTCGTGAATGTAATAAAATTTGATTTGATTGGTCTCCTTTGATAGGCAACCCAAGAAGGGTTTTCCAGGAAATGGTTTCGTGACGATAGTAAGGTCAAGATGGTATATACAATGTTCGTTAAGCGTTTGTGCAAGAGATGTCGCACAAGTTTAGGTGAAGTGACGCAAGCGGCGACCTCTGCGCCCGCTTGCACAACACTACATAGCCACACACTCAACCCAACACGATAAACACGCATTATTTATTTTTCTTTTTCACATAACTATTTAAACAAATCTCTGCTTACTATTGTCTGTATTAAACAACGAACAATTGAAGATCATTAAAGTAGGAAGGTAAGTTCCTAGACAAAGTTGCTTGTACTAAAATTGTTTGATTTTAGTAGCAGGTTGAATGTTGTCAAACCGAGTGGCATAACGCAGCAGTAGCTAGTTATGGCAGGTGGCTCGCAGGCTGGGTCGAGGTCGCCCGCCTCTCGTTCACTGCCTCATTAGTGTAATCACACACCGAACTCCCTGAAACGCTCCTTCTCTAGTTTTATTCACCGAGTCTATGTTATTAATCAAATTATAATCGACAAAAACGCAACAGTTCAACTAACTACAGAATGTACGTGAGAGAATTAAAGGAACCTGATGCACTCAACTAAATATCTGTTGGATGTGACCTTTATGAAAATTATATCTAACTTGTATGTATTTATCTAGATTTATAGTGAATAATGGTACAAAACCGAACAGTGCACCGCGTTCTCATCACCTGGTTGCATAACTTGATGCAGTATCGCAATTCGCTGGGAACATGAATAAAAAGCTTTCTTGCATTCAATGCACTCTCAGAACCGATAACTATCCGAGCCTTACCTGGCACACATAGCGGTTGAAAGGCGTATAAATGTACCCACTTAAGACCTTGATTCCAATTAATTTAATACATAATAATACTTTTGCACATGTAAAATTAGAACGTTCGAAATTCTATTCAGGTTTTTAGCTAACATATTAGGTTTAAGTCGATATTCCAAGGTTCTGCCTGTAGCTAAAACATGCTCAATTAATCTCTAGTTTTACTGATTGGTAGCAAGTAATAATACTTAAGATTGCGTGATATTCAATAAAACATGCGAAATTTTCCATCTGAGTATCTATTTATTTCTATAACCTAATTTTTTTCTTAAGAGAACTTTTAGCGAGTTGGTTGTATAATTTAGTGGAGTTGTATAGTTTGGAGTCACCTACATTATGCTCACAGGCGAGCGTTAAGATAACCATTATATAATGAGAATCAGTACGCTTACACCTAGTACTGAATTTGCTCTCAAGATTGGCCTTTGGCCAGCCGTAGCATGAGATTTAATCGCATGATGGGCTGAATAGATAGAGTGCGGCCATATTTTTATAACTGCAATAAAAGACACATAGGTGCTAATTCCTCCAGACACCATCTTATTTTAAGTTATTACCTGTCATTTTCTTATCCCCGAAAAGAAAAGAGACGGGTAATCGGCAGGCATAAAATTTATGGAACACACTTCAATTTTAGGCACAAATCTTAAACAACCCTCTAAAAATTTTACATTGGCTTTTACATTTGTCTTTATTTAATCTGAATCACTGGTAGAAAAGTAGAAAATTATTTAAGAATATATTAAGTACCCTAATAGTGCATAAGAATAAGATAGAGAGATAAAGTTGTATCTAGGATGATGGCCACATTTGGGCTATTAAATAATTACTAAGTATACAGTGATGATAAACCCAATTCACGCTTGTAATCCCGTCAGGATGGATAAAACCAGAGAAAGGACGTAAGCCAACATTTGGCGCATCACATTTTTGTCTCTTTGTAACAAACAATACTCGTATGATAGAGACTCCATACTATAATAATATTACTATCTTTCTATTAAGTAACTCATTCTGGCTAAGAGTACTTACAATGGGTTTTTAAGAACTTTTTGTTTTCATTAGTTTATTTATAAATCCAACAAACTACAGTCACCTGCTTCTTTAAACGGTCAGTTATCTTGGCATATGTTTGCACCAAGGCTTAAACTGTATGTATGTATGTATGGAATGTAAATAATTTAATGACAAGTACGTATATAGCGGGACAGTGTACTGTTTCATTTATAACTCCTAACGAACAAAGTATAAACTAAGAATTTAAACTAATCTATACAACAGGAGTACGAAATGTAAAAAAAGTAATTAACTTCCCGTATATTGTATATCTAATAAACATTTTCCCTTCCGGATTTGACAAATCGAATAGGTATTGATTCCGCGTATAGTGAATAGTAGGCAGACAACACTTTAATATTACACGTCATTTTGAACGATTTTTCAGTATTGCTGATTAAAAATAAATAAAATGCATTCTTTCAAAATTAATAATAGAAATAAACTAATGGTTTCTGACATAAACTAAAGAGGGTTGTTATCGACAAGGTAAAAATCTTCCTGACAGTCAATCAACATACAACATTGAATACTACTATAACAAGAAGTGATCTAATATTTCTTATCAATAGGGTTAAATAAAAGTTTTTTGATGTAACTCATGAAACATTATTATACCCTCTTAAAGAATGTGTTCACTCATTGATATTGATATTTCCAAATTACGGATTGAATGAACACTGCTTCTTCTATCGTGTGACTTGTGAGGTGGATTACCAACCTCAGCAACCCTGGTGTCATGGTCATTATTGAGCCGCCAAAGGCCCCTGACATAGCTCATGTAAAGATTACTCACTCACATCAGTAAGAATTAACCGGGACCAACGGCTTAACATGCCTTCTGAAGCACGGATCATCTTACTTTCGGACAATCAGGTGATCAACCTGTAATGTCCTAACAAAACTAAGGATCACAAAGTGATTATTATGATATGTCTCCACCGGGATTCGAACCCGGGACCTCCGGATCGTGAGCCCAGCGCTCAACCACTGGACCACAGAGGCCGTTATTGAATGAACACGAGAGTAAATTAAAAATCTGTACCTTTTGAATTACTAATCAGACGCATCACACGTGCTCTGACACATTATTTTTTTTGTAATGTAAATTGACGTACGAATACTCCAATTCAGAACATTTTAACTCTTAAATACTTCTAAATATATTTATTCTATTAAAATATTGTCAGTAATACAATTATGTCCTACATTATTCGTACCTACATAAATCATGAATGTTTAAACTATTGTCGTCGTCACGCATACCACAGGCTCATTATCTAATGGCAACTATTTGATAATTGACGAGGAACGTGTATGCGCCGGTAGTGAAAGCTAGTCCTGTATCATTTGCCTGCAGGTATATTGTATATCTCAACACAAACGAGGTAATATTACGAAAGGGCAGTGAGACCCGTCCTTGAACATTACCTCAGCAGTTATGGTAATAAACACCAACTATTTACTATGAGACCAGAATTTAAATATCATATGTAATGTCTTGTCAATGCAACGGTAGCATATAAATGTACAATTAATTTGCAAAGTGTGAATGTTACCACCACAAATTTTTGAGGCAGAAATTCGGTTAGTACTGACTTATTATATAATGATATTATGTCATTAATTAAATATATACAGTTTACGATTACTTCAGAGACTGTCAAGCTCGTATGTGTATGCAGAAGCGGTAGCGGAAGATAGAGGAAGGCGAGGTAGACCACGACCTCTGCATCGACGAGGGACCATTATGTAACAAAACGCCTGAATACTCTCACCAATCAATATTGCCACCATGAATATCAGCAATACATCAAAGTAATACCAAAATGAAAGAAAGAGATAAAAGGTGTTTTATTACATGATATAATAGCGGTCAACAAGATCATTACAATATTAACAACTGAAACAAGACGATCTCCTTTCGCAACGGTGAGAACTACATACAAAACATCTTATTACGGGTATGTTGGCTAATGTTCGGCTTTACTCAATAGGCCAATCGTTATATCTTTCTTCATAGTAATTAAGTAGTACGGCTGCCGCTCTCGAGGCAAGCGGTAACTGGCTGAACACTGATGATCATCGGGGAGACCATGTTGGCAGCAGAGCCATCGTTACGTCAGGCCTAATGTTTACTATTGTTGGTTTTGTGGTGAAAAACACGCAGTGGTCAGTCTGCGGCACTGCGCTTGCTTGCGCTTACGCAACGAACGCCGGTGGCGGGGTGATACACGCGCGCCCGATTGGCGTCCGCCGGCTGCCCGACACCCGCTTGAAGTTCACGCGCCACATGCGCTCTATGTACCCATTGCTGACTCTACTTAATCAATATCTAATACTGATAGTAAATAGGTCTAAAGTTTTTATGTAAGTAATTTGGAAAGTATGAGCCAGAACTTAAATTTAATCAGCCCAGAAAAAACATATGGATATTTTGTAAACAATAATCATAGAAACTCACGAAGTAACCATCACTATTCTACATCAGCCGGGATGCTCCAGTGCGACAAATCAGTTCTTATGTGGGCCATAGAACGCAATATGGATTCATACAAAAAAGCTATCCGGTCTAGGGAAACAATGTTAAGTGCACTGTGAGGTCACTCGCATGATTTCAGCATTTCACATGCACGCTTGTGGAGGAAGTCGGTTTCATGAGTTGGTATTGGTACCTTCGCATAGCCGGCAGTGTAGCGTAGCGTAGGAAATGTAAATGGTCATACCTCTAGGGGCTGTAGTGTGTTGTCGTCGGCGAGTTGCCTGCGCGCGCGCACGTGCGGGGGCGGCGCGGCGGCGGCGAGCGCGAGGGAGGCGAGCAACAGGAGCGCGAGCGAGCGTGCGGCGAGCATGGTGCAGGAGCGAGGACTGGCTGGTGACCGCGCGCCGCCGCCGCCGCCGCCGCCAGCGCAGCGCGTGAAGGGGACCCGCAGTGGGGATGCGCGCGTCCTCCACACACAGTTGCACAAATGCTCACCGCGTCGCACCCGCGCCCGCCGCTGACGTCTCACATCGCATGCAACACACACGGATATCCACCTAACCTCCCTAAATATCCAATTGCAAAATGCACCTCTCGATCTACTTAACATTTGCGAAATTAAATTGAATCAACTTTGATTCCTAAGTTTTTACCTTTCTTTCCTATGCCTTCCATACTCCAATCGGTCGATAAATATGTAGTAATTTTTCAATGAGGAAAATCCTTAGATTTCCTACATCTTAATGTAGGTAAAATGATAATAATCTTTGTGTGCGTCAAGCTAGCGGCCTCAAAAAAAAAAATGGGCACGAAAAAATAATTTGACCATACCAAAAAATAGTACTCTTATTGAAAAAAATAGTACCTGTTGTAAAAAAATTAGTACCATCACGGTTCTGGATTTATAGCCATGTTTTATTGCACTTGCTAGCTTGACGGTGAGCGAAATTTGGCGAGAGTTAACGACAAGGTCTTTCGCTTTGATTTAAACGCCAAAAAATAGTATCGAAATAGTACTCACCCCCTGCAAAATACCGAAAGTAGTACTTCAACGGTTCCAAAGTTATAAAGGCAGTTCTTTGATCCCGCTAGCTTGACGTTTTGAAAATACCTATTATCTGGGGAACGCTTGCATACTTCAGTATGTAACTAATGTCAATAAACTCGTATGAAATAGTACTCCCTACCATCATAATTTTGATCCGATTCTCTTTGTAGAAATGTTAAAAAATCATCATAACCTATGCCATACATTTGTTGTTGATACAGTCACGTAGACAATTACATAACCTCACAATTTATTCGTAAGTATTGCCATTTTGGAGGTCTACCCTACCATTTCTTTGCACTTCAGTGCTGCTATTACAAAAAAATTCTATTGCATACACCCATATGCACTAATTTTAATAGAAAATGGCTGCATGGGTCTAGTTCTTATCGAAAACAATCTGTGATTTTAATACATCATAATACATTTTTAATCTGCTGATTTATTTTATAATTTATACCTTCATGTTGAATTTGTTACGGATCGAAGTGTTTGTTAATAAACAATTTGCAGTATTTGTAGAATAACTCAAAGAGTTTCAACAATGATATTACTTTCATCTAACAACCCTGGCACTTCACCAATTTTTACCCAAAAATGGGGAAAAATACTGAAATCTGACAACATTCTTGACCATGTGTAATAATTTTGTTCGCGACTGTACTCGTCTTGATAAATGTATGACATAGGTTATAATGACTTTTTGACATATTTCTACAAAGAGAATCAGGTCCAAATTATGATGGTAGGGAGTACTATTTCATACGAGTTTATTGACATTAGTTACAAACTGAAGTATGCAAGCATTCCCCAGATAATAGGTATTTTCAAAACGTCAAGCTAGCGGGATCAAAGAACTACCTTTATAACTTTGGAACCGTTGAAGTACTACTTTCGGTATTTTGCAGGGGGTGAGTACTATTTCGATACTATTTTTTGGCGTTTAAATCAAAGCGAAAGACCTTGTCGTTAACTCTCGCCAAATTTCGCTCACCGTCAAGCTAGCAAGTGCAATAAAACATGGCTATAAATCCAGAACCGTGATGGTACTAATTTTTTTACAACAGGTACTATTTTTTTCAATAAGAGTACTATTTTTTGGTATGGTCAAATTATTTTTTCGTGCCCATTTTTTTTTTGAGGCCGCTAGCTTGACGCACACTAATCTTTTTACGATACAGTCTTTCATTTAGTTACTTAGTCATATTTATATCTAGACAACCTGAAATTAAGCTAGAATTTATTTAATTTCTTTGATTGAAAGGTTATGTATGAATGCTTTAAATAGCAATTTCGTAAGACCTTTTTCCTTACTGATTGTGTCCTAGTACTCGTATTTACACAAGACCTTCCCTTGCACAATCCCGTTCCACTGGTCTTTTTACCCGACGACGGCAAATCCAAAAGGAGGGGTTTATCACTCTATACGTAGGTATTATTTATTTATTTATTTATTTATTTATTTATTTATTTATTTGGTATATGCACTTAAGTATGCTCCACCGTAACTAGCAATTATGCAGGTACCTAATTTGTTACTATGGACTGAATAACTCAGGCTATTTACTTTAATATATTAATTAATACTATGACTTAATAGCATTTGTAATATTTTTAAAAACTTTAGGAATGTTAATGTCCTTTTATCAGAAATTAAAACATAAAATTTTTTATACTTCTTTAACTGACACTTCACTGTTTTACGATGAAATTGGCAAAACTTTGTGTTTGCCATAATTAACATATACGTACTTACCTTATTGTATAATATCCGTTATACATTTTAACATGCAACAAATACATCGACCTTCAAACTCACACTAATTAATTCACAATCAAGATAACAAGGTATCAAATCATAATCCACCTTTTCATACACCTACTTAATATAAAGCTTGTATTATACCGTTACATTATAAGATAACAAATGAAATAAATTGCTAGTGTTATTTCATGGACAATAACGTCAACGTATTACGTGCGTACAGTGGATAAATCAAAACAGGTGACAGATATTATTTTTTCGTAACGTACAAGATTATTTTGTCTAATATCACTGAATCCAGAACTGTCATCATGGCAGATTTATTTTGAACACTTACATCATCATCATCATCATTGGCCTTATACGTCTGTTTCAGACGATTTATGACGTCATTGCCTCGAAGAAATGCACTTACAACACTTTAGATATTCAATTAGTATTATTATGTAAGTTACTACTATGTGCCCTATACAGGGTGTTAGTGAAATCGTAACGAATACTGAGGGGATGATTCAGACCAAGATTCTGAGTTGATATCAGGCATTTTCCGTCGCAAAATTCGTGTTGTATTTTTAGTATTTTTAAAATATTTTCAATTCTATAATTTTTCAACAGAAAATTCAGAAAATTTAACGATTTCCCTCATTCGGCGCTTATCGCTACTAGGGTTGATCCCCTCAAACGATGATGATCCTCTCAAACGATGCGCTCAACTGCGATCCTCAGGACTGTTGTTATATTTTTTCCACTTTAGCGATCCCCATTCCACCGCCCGAGTCAGTAATACCACCTCAGGAAAACCTACAATAAGTCTCGTCAAAAAATACCCCACCACCCTAGCATAATGATTAAATCTACTAGTACATTTTCAAAAGCTGTTATATATATAAATTTTAATGTCACTGACATATGATTGAATAAAATAAATTAATAGATACGATTTCGCACTCGTTAAAGTCTTTTGTACCGATAGTTACCACTGCACTGTAGCGATGGGGTAGCGTTGATGTCTATTGTAGGTAATAAATAACTTAGTATCAGTGTGTCAACTAGTTAGTACGTAAATAACTTACATACACGATTATATACGTAATCATCATCATCAGCCCATTAACATCCCCACTGCTGGGGCACGGGCCATCCCTATGGATGGATAGGGAGATCGGGCCTTAAACCATCACGCGAGCCCAGTGCGGATTGATGGTTATTAACGACTGTTAATGCAGCCGTGACCAACGGCTTAACGTGCCTTCCGAAGCACGGAGGTTTTTGTGGTCACCCATCCTATGACCGGCCTTTGCGAAAGTTGCTTAACTTCAACAATCGCAGACCGAGCGCGTTTACCGCTGCGCCACCGAGCTCCTCATATATACGTAAGTTGTAAGTAGATACTCACGCCCGTAATACTAATGTGGTGGATAGTACAAACAGTAATCTAAAAACAACTTGCGATCACTCTTGATATGAAATTATTAAGGACAGCTGATCAGCCTCTTATCCATAGTATGACCAATCAACATAGAAAGGACACGATAAAATAAATTCATTTTTATTTAAACTCGGAAGATAGTTGAACTCATGTATAATTTATGTTATATGTGTATTGGCTGTAGGACCCCGATACCGACCCCGCCGGCGTGGTCGACGATTTCCCTCATTCAGCGCTTATCGCTATCGACCCACTAGGGTCGATTAATTCTTTCAAATATTTTTCCTCTCAGACGACGCCCTGAGCCGAGGTTCGCGCCCAACTGGGCACCCTCAGGCCTGTTGTCTTAAACGTTGTACCGGGTGAGAGCCTTCAGCGCTCCCCATTTGTCCGGCCAAGTAGTTAATGCCATCTGCGGCAAATCTACAATAAGTCACGTCAAAAAAAAAAAAAAAAGTATTGGCTGATTTTCCCCGATTATGAACCTATGAGACACTCAATACGCTAAGCATAGGGATGTTGTGCTCACGTGGGCACAACAAAAATGAATAAATCAATATGTTTAGATCTAGGTGGAGCAATAACTAAGTACTTGACAATAAAAAAACTTTATCCCCAAAAGTTCTTACGGTTACATTTTTTATACGGACGTTAGCTTGGAAGATCGGTTTTACTTCTTATTTGGTTTGTAATAACATTTATTTTAAAAGGTACTTACTTAACATCAAGTCAACAATGCCAGTACATGTTTTTGACACTTCATTTAATAATTACTCATATTATATATCGATACATATCATACATCAATGACCAGGACAGTCTGCGAGCAAATGTATATCTGCCACCAGATCAACATACGTATCGTAAATATCATTTAAAAATAAAATTGCAATTATACGAGTATACTGTACGTTTTTGGTCTCATCAGTGTTAGATCATAAAATAATGGTTTATGTCAAGTGAAAACATCGTGCCACGTGATACAAATGCACTTTATTGCATAAAAAATAGAACTTCCGATACCTCTCTGATCTTTGAATCTGTGATCTATGATCCAAACATGAATTCAAAATCAGAGTCGAATTCGGGATTCAAACCCGTTACACTTCAATGTAAGTGAACCGAACACGACTTATTGATTTCGTGACGAAAAATATCCATACAGGATAATCTAAAACAAAAAAAGCAAATAAAATCAACTTGGAGGCATAAATATTACTAACAAGCTTGGGTTTTCCTTCCGTTGCTTTTTTTTGACGTGACTTATTGTAGATTTGCCGCAGGTGGCATTAAATACTTGGCCGGACAAATGGGGAGCGCTGAAGGCTCTCACCCGGGCTTCCGTTGCGAATGGTAAAATAAATGTAGGACAATGCTGCAATATAGAACAAACGACAATTCAAAACCAGGATACGTTCCGTGGCTCAGTGATGAAACTCACTCCACTGACATCTAGGCCGGAGATTTATATAATTAATACATTTCAACAGCGTACATATAAAGCGCTTTATATGTGTTCAAAATTGAATCAAGTCAAGGCAGGTCGAACAAGGGCCTTTATTTTTCATAACGAAAATGTCACGGCAAACTTGAACGAAATATTTTACTACAATTTAAATTAAATCTTTACAGTGTTACTACAAAACACAAACTAAAAATAAACTAGGTTTGAAATAATATGTCGCGCCACGAAAGAAGTCGGCGGATTTTAATGAAACTAACTTGACAGGTCATAATAATTCTATGCAGAGTCTGCGACAGTAGCGCCGCGCCTTCGGGACTTCTTTCGTATACGGATTATACTTTAAACATAGTTTATCTTTTAGTCTTTGTTTTGTAGTAACACTGTAAATCTTTATAGTGAAAAAATATTAGTAAAACATTTAACCATGTTTACAACTAGTAATAAAACATCGGCACCGGAAAAGGTCAGGAAACGCTAGCAGATAATTTTCTGATAGGTTTATTCTAATTTCACAAGGTACCTACTCTAATTAAGGACATTATAGAAAGTTTTTATTTCGCTCTTTACCATCCATGAACAAAATATTGTTTTAATCTCGTATAGAGGGAGTGCTTTAAACTTGCTTAATGAAAGACAAAGGCAAGATCTTATAAATCGAATGTATATATAATATATGTATATAAGTTGTTACTGTCACAATAATTCTTGTGCATAACATTACATGGTACGTTAGTACATGCTACACGCTGGGTCAAGTCAAAGGCCAAACTTTTGCAACTATGTTAGCTATGTCCTCATACACGTCGTATTCTTAAACACACGATAACTAACCATTTTTATTTTTATCTATTGTATTCTAATGCTATTTTGCAAGGATAACGTCAGTTGTGAAATATAAAGTTAACCATTACTCTAAGTAATAATCGTTTACGCAAATTAACATTTACCATACTAATATAAAAAGTTGCTTAACCTGGGAAACTATCCAATGGCGTTAATTCACAATCGACTCTAATTAAATTAGTCAATGAAAGGACAGCAGGCAGGTATGTAAAGTTTACAAAAAATGGTATCTCTCAGGCCGCACTATTACAAATTATATAGTACCTAATAATTTTCACTGTGACAGTAAGTGTTGAAAAGGGGATAACAATGGATATTGTCTTAGAATCAAGTGGATTGAGACGCGAAAAAAGTGTGTAACCAACAACATTGTGAATAGCACTCATTAGGCATTGCAAAGTGAGGTAATGCTCGCAGTAGACTACGATTTGCCAGGGGAAGGCCGGCCGATCTCTTCATCGGAAGAGTTCAAAATAGAATAAATAAAACTAACGTAATTGCATCACGAACTATATGAGCTTGAGCCGGTGACAGGACATGCGCTTGCGGCGTTACAACACGGACTCGTCCTCCAACCACTCGTAGACGCTCTATCTGCAACATGGCTCACACCCGCGACTTCGCTCATACATTCTCTCCATCAAACCGTTCACCGATCATATGTTATCGACATTCAGCCTAGAATGTGAAACGAATAGATAGCAATCATATTTGGAACTGCACATGCATGAATATAACCTGTATTACATGAAAGGTCATCACAAAATACTTACCTCGAATAATGCAGTTTAGTTCCCTTCTAAAATTGTTCATAAAAGAAATATGTAATCACAACGAATTTTGTTCAATTAATGCTTCTGCAATATTGTAACACTTGCACGAGTGTTAGTTTGTAAACGTGTAATTTAATAATCATCAAGGGGTAATAAAAATACCTCATTTCATTGCACCGAAATGACAAAACCTATAAAACATTACGTTTGCATGGACATGTGATGCAAACTTCTTTTTTTTCGGTTGGAGATAAAAAAAACTGCCTATTTCTCCCATCAGGAGTCGCTACTACTGAGTGTTCTTAAATTTTGACAGTTTCCCATACCGCTTTTCCATTCAGTAAACAAACATATTGGTGTGGTTAAGTATATTTTAACTCATAACAGGTACAACTTATATAATATCCTAGTTTTATCCAAAGCCGCTTGTCACCATCTCGCAAGAGTTTTATTTACACCGGAGCTAACACCGCCTCCACCTGTCATTTTTTATCCGCTGAAAAAGAAAGGGACGGATAATCGGCAGGCATAAAATTTATGGAACACACGTCAATTTTAAGCAGAAATCTATAACATTAACAACCGTCTAAACATTTTACATCGGCCAATAACCCGACGGAATTAAGTAGACAGCACGTCAAACGGATTGCATACCAGCGATATACCTATTTTATTCGCCCGGGATATTAATTCGTTTTAAAATCAACCTCTTGACAACCATCCGTCCCTTTCCTCTTCGGCGGATAAGAAAAATGACGGGAACCTAATAAAATTAGGAGGTATCTGCAGGAATCGGGGGCAATGTCCTGATAAATGTATACTAAATATCTCCATGACGGTAAAAGAAGATCTCTTTTGACAAAGTTTTTAAGTACTTAAATCTCGATAAATTCTGCGAATAACGTTACCAGTATTCTTACAAATGTAAATTATAATTAATAACTAACAATCGGGACTAGCCGAAAAAGAAAGGAGAAGTAGAAAAAGGAAGGAGAGGCCTTTGCCCAGCAGTGGGATCTTGTAGGCTAGATTAGATAAATTATCTACAAATTCAACCGTTTGTAGCTGATGGGTGTTATATCGCCGTCCCCGGAGAATAAAAGTATAAGTGCAAAAAGTCAACTTTTCAGGAAAAATAAAAAACTGAAATATCGTCATAACTTTGTAACAAATAAACTATGTCAAACATCAAAGACTGAATTAAATAGCTAATTTTTTACACTAACGCTTATTTATTATTAATTTGCTTTTAAGTTTACAGTTTGGGAGATAATGTATTTTTTTTACTTTAGCAAAAGAACAAATAATTAATATTTTTTTAATAGTCACTTGTCATTTTATTCTCGTAAATTTTATTATGCAACATAAAAAAAAGGAATCAATATCATTTTATTCGTTGGAAATATTAGAGTGAAAGCTTGCCGATTATAGACAGTAGTATTTTTTTTCTGGTTATTTGAGTTATTGTTCAGGTTGGCAAAGTCAAATATAACTTTGTTCTAGTACTTAATATAAAACAAAATTATGTTAATGTTATATAAGTATATTAATTAGGAAATGTTATTTTCATGAGATTAACTTTTTTTGATAGAGAATAATTAATTTAATAAAATTTTAAACAGTAAAGTGAAAACAATTTTGATAAACTAGCATTTCACCTACTTTTGCAATAATATTTAATTTATAATTAAAGGAAGGCAATATTCAGAATAATTTATTATGTTATAATTAAAACTTTATGTTTTATCCATCAAAAAAACTAATAGAAAATATTGCTCAAAGTGCCATACGTTGAAACATAGGACTGCCTTCACCCCTGAGCAGATGTATGGAATCATCATAAATGCGATGAAGTAAAAGAAATGAATCAGTCTTATTTTTTCAATATTAAAGAACTAGTAACAGATACAGGAAGTAACTAGACAAAAGACTAAAGAGGACAAAAAATAAAATCATCAAAAATTATGGAGGTTTGCGCTTGTCATACTCACCTAAATGGCTTATATTTTTAATGTAATTTATACAAAGAATATTCTATATTACATACAATTAATTAAATGTGTCTAGAACGATGAGACGCCGACGAACAGTGACAACCACTGCTGCTTAAATCAAGTTAAAGTAAACATATTTTGGACGTTATTCTATAAGTTAAGCTGTGTGTAATAATTTGATCAGTATGTGCAATTCAGAGGCCATACCTGCCCACTATCCTACATTCTATCAATCACTTACCATTGATGATGCCACTGTAGGAGGTGACAACAAAAGTGAACATAATAGATAAATACAGTTTAATTAACTTGTGCTTGATTTAACTCCTTAAATCTAGTTAGTAGCAGTGGTTGTCACTGTTCGTCGGCGTTTTATCTTTCTATACACATTTATTGTATGCTATTCGGAATATTTTTTGTAAAATCATTAAAAAATATAAGACGTTTTGGTAAGTATGACAGGTGCAAACCTCTATAATTTTTGACGATTGTATTTTTTGACCACTTTCGTCTTTTGTCCAGTTACTTCCTGTATGTGTTACTAGTTCTGTAGTATTGTAAAAATCAGACTGATTCATTTCTTTTCCTTCATATTGAAGAGAAGTTACTTTCGCATTTATAATAATTGCATACATCTCTCAGCTGCTCAGGGGACAGTCCTGTATTTCAAAGTATGGCAATTTAAGCAATTATTTCTATTAGTTTTGATATTTTTATAGTATTCTTATATCTTTAATGGATGAAACACATAATAATGAGAACTGCTTTTGGCAAAACTGTGTAGTTCTCATGGACAGTGTCCACAATTCACACATTTCTTGATTGCTTAATCCTGCATTGATAAAGGCATGGGACAGCTCAATGTTCGACTGTTGCAAGTCTTATCACCAAAAAGTAAAACACTGGGCTGATT
The DNA here is from genome assembly GCF_024362695.1 of Pectinophora gossypiella. Lineage (NCBI taxonomy): Eukaryota > Metazoa > Arthropoda > Insecta > Lepidoptera > Gelechiidae > Pectinophora > Pectinophora gossypiella. The sequence goes on from NC_065433.1 coordinate 17,484,838, forward strand.
TTTATACTCTGAAGTGGTACTTCACCTATTACTTGAATGTGCTCCATTGCAGAGTAGCTTCTGTGGAAGCTAGCTGACCTTCACTAATTGGGAACTTTTGTTATTTCATTTGCAATCAGTTCGTATACAAAAGATAGTAAGCGTAACAAACACCTTTAAGGGTGAGAACACGAGAGCACTAAGGTATGGTATTCGATGGACATGAAGTTTATTTGAAAACTCAATCTGAGCTACTATCACATCAATATTGACAGACTACTGATGTTCTTCAAGAGGCAGTTGCAAACCACATTTTCAACTGACGCTACCTACTTGCACAAATTACCTACTACGTATACATCCTGAAACACAACTACAGCTGTAGACGTCTTCTAAACCTCGTGGACAGGGTCCATATAGCTCAAAATCTGTCTATTCTGTGAACTCTAGTGGATACTGACATTAGAAAATTTAAGCCTGTATCTATACTAGTACAGCAATAATGCTGAGATCGCCAGACGCTTCAGCTAGCTCTGATACAGGAGAATTAACTCAGTAACCATGGGCCACTTTTTTCTGGAGTTTTTCTAGCGTAATCGGGTGCTATATGTCAGACGATGGAATATTTTATCGTATCATCTGACGCCCGTTCTTCATGCAATGCGGAAGTTACCAGGACCGAGGCACCAAAGCAATTGGCATAACAATTAAGCGCAGACCGATGGTCATATCTCCAAAGCTGACAAGTTTTCCAAGGGGTCGACGTGCAGGGCTCGTTTTAACTATTCATTAACAATCGGAATGGAAATTTGGTAAAGTACTCTTCTGGTAGTACATTTTGGTTACCATCTGGTGAAAGTGAACATCTGGTCAATCTCATCACAAGGAAAATGTTTCAGGTGGTATTCCGGCATTTGTCCCCTATAACCGTGTGCCTGAATTATTTCGTTCCATGGCTGATGCGCCTCTGTTGTCTATCTGTGAGGACAGTACGTGTCTCAAAATCTTGAAAGGTTGTCAAGTTGCAGCCTGTTCCCGAAAAAAAGGCAAATGGCGAATCAAATCCTCCATCTACTGGCGATCTTCTGGTGTGTGCAACGCCCCCGATTTCAGTGACTGAACCCTTGATGTCTGTTCGTCCGATCTACTTGGTTTTAATGCCTGTTTTCTCCTTCTTCATATTTTATTAAAGATCTGTTGTTGACGCCTAGTATCTATGGCTATGCAGACGATATAACAGTAACAGATAAATACTTGTTCAGTGCACGAGAAAACACCACAGATGTCTGTGCTTTCAGAATGTTCTTTGACATCGTGTGAATATAACCACATAGTTTAAGTGGCCGCAAACTAATGTCATAGGGCTAGATTGCGGCCATGTAAATCTTATACATTCCTTAGGTAAACAACATTTTTAAAACATTTAAGCATAACAGCGACCGTAAACTAATCGAAATGTTCCTTACGCGCAATAATATTAAAATAATAATCGTAACCTAACTTAACTTATCACATGAACCAGAATGCAAGAAAACTTATACGATTCAGTACGTCAGTCACCTGCCACTCAGCCGTAAACCTGTAAAACCTATATATTAGTATGCGGCCTTTCTGATTTATACGTACATGTATTTTTGATATTTTTAACCAAATAGATTTGAAATTACGCTAGTTAACTAATACTGCTACTATAAAAACACATCGGAACTGTAGAAGTAAAATAGAAGACTTAATTATTTGCTTCGGAAAAGACACGTATTTACTTATTTTTTGTAACATTGCGAGATTTTGCTTAAGGTTCGTATGGGTGACGAATTTAACAAAAGTTTGTCGCCGTATGGTTGATATTATCCTGCAAATTAAATAGCCTTCAATTGTAGTAAGTAAGTAAATAGTACTATTCTACTTTTCCAAAATCGTAATTTCGTGTGTAAGAGTGTGATAAAACGCCTAAAATTTAAGTTTTTCTTCGTCACATCCTTCAAAAGGCCGCAAATCGGAGAGGGGCCGCCAACCGGTGCACTGGCCATACTAAAAAATAAAACAAACAAAATTGACCTGGACGAGGATGAGCAAATGAACGATATCGTTACCTTACTTCCTATTCCAAACATTTTATTATATAATAGGATAAGACAATACTAATAATCCTGATTAACGCATAATTTGAGACGACTAAACATTGCTTGAAATCAAGTTCGTGTTACCTTTGACTCCGATAACGTATTGTTATGGTGGAAGGTTTCTTTATTTTATTTTGCTTATCATTCATTAGTATTTAAAGAATGAATGTATCAATATGATAAGAAGATATTGATTAAATTTTATTATTATTTGGTTACAAGAACATAGTTACAAAATGTCTTAAAAATGATTGAAGATAAACGAATTTCACCAATAGACATTATCAAAGTAATCAGTGAAGTATATTTTATTAAAGGAAATTAGTGAATGTAGTTGCTTTCTAGTTTAATAGAATAAAATGACAAGTGCTCTTAGCTATTTGAGTAACTGGATAAATCTAAGGGAACAATAATACACGTGCTATAACCAAATTAAAGTAAACTGAAAGTTTTTTCTAATGTGTTCATATTATAATCTTCTGGTTAATGCTGTAATTTAAAATTAAAAAGAATAAAATAATAATCTTCAGTATCTCCGTAAATAATCACTAGAAAAATGTGGAAAAAATTGACAAGGTGTATTTCAACTCATAGAAACAGAATATCAAAAAACATTAAAAAAACGATATATGCGTTTGTCATTTTATTCTCCGGGGACGGCGATATTATAATGTAAATTTAAAAGCGATCACAAATTGTCAGTAAAGAAAATACTCAATAGGTTATATTTCAAGTTAATTGAATGAAACCTATAATCTATTTTTATTACCTAAGTATACAATTAATCTTAGGTACACGTTTGCAGATTCAATTGATAACAATTACTCTATAGTTTCGCAATATAAGTGTATTAAAAATTACGATCAGACACTATAAATCCAATTTTATAAAATCATTCTTGTTTACTACTGCATGTTCAAGATTAGATGTCATAAAACATAATAATGGTTGCACTTAGATAGGTACTTGGTTTTATTTCCTTCGATAATTTATCTCATTTTAAGAGAATATCATTAAATTGATATTTCAAAAGCATTTCAAAGTACTTAGTATCTTTACATTTTGCATTGAAATAATTCGGGAAACATTAATTACTTAGCAATTTTGTAGTTCAATTGAAAGAAACTCACGTTTATTTATTAAGGTATGTATAAGTAGGATCCATATAACCTTTTTTTTAGGGACTTGTTGTAGATTTGCCGCAGGTGGCATAAACTACTTGGCCAGACAAATGAGGAGCGCTGAAGGCTCTCACCCGGTACAACGTTTAAGACAACAGGCCTGAGGGTGCCCAGTAGGGCGCGAACCTCGGCTCAGGGCGTCGTCTGAGAGGAAAAGTATTTGAAATAATTAATCGACCCTAGTGTGTCGATAGCGATAAGCGCTGATGATCCATATAACCCTGATTCGTCTTCTTAATTATATTATAAATGAGAAAGGGCTTAGTCACTATCACGATTTGCGTCATTTGCATTACTTACAGAGAATCGCACAGGCGGTGTTATAGAAAACTATAAAGAACATTTAGAAACAAATGAACTGCCATTTGACCATAACCAGAGTACGTGACCAGTACTTAAGACACAAACACGTGTCTCGTAACATGTGTACATGCGTATAACACATAATTTCCAATGTTTTTGTAACACCATGGCAACTGGTTATTCTGACTCATTAGATAATATTACAATTTCTTAACGAATAAGTTATCGCTTAGTGACCCACTGGTTTAGAAAGTAAAATAATTATAAGATTATTGTTGTGGTGCAACGCAAGATCGTAAAACATCCCTCGCCTACTATTTGCTCATTGGTGCGTATCATACACATTGTCCGGCCAAGTAGTTAATGCCATCTGCGGAAAATGTACAATAAGCCACTTAACAAAAAAAATAAGTAAGCGCATCACACATAATCCATAAATACCTGCAAACATACGATTAAAATACACACATACACACACACAGGTAAGTAGATACAAAGTACTTCAACTTAAACAAAAATAGATTACTTACTTAAATAAATATATAATATACAATAGGAGGTCTTTATTTGATTGATAATCTATTGTTCACTACGTGTACCCATATTGATTGTATACATATGCATCCCACAATCCTTCATAACATTCCTTTTCTTCTCGGGTATCGTCATAATGTTAAATTTCACAGCAAAACACGTAATTTCAAATATGATCCACACTGAATTTGGAAACAAGTTTAAAAGTACTTATGAAAAATCTAATTTAAAAAAATCAAAACTGCGACCTTTGGGAATGGTCCGTTTTGTCACTAATACCATCGCAGCTAGATTAAGCAGTGGTGAATAATATTACAAAGTATAAGTAAACGATAGTTACCTCATCATCATCAGCCCATTAACGTCCCCACTGCTGGGGCACGGGCCTTCCCTATGGATGGATAGGGAGATCGGGCCTTAAACCATCACGCGGGTCCAGTGCGGATTGATGGTTATTAACGACTGCAAATGCAGCCGGGACCAACGGCTTAACGTGCCTTCCGAAGCACGAAGGAGCTCGAGAAGAAAACTTTTTTTTGTAGTCACCCATCCTTTGACCGGCCTTTGCGAAAGTTGCTTTACTTCAACAATCGCAGACCGAGCGCGTTAACCGCTGCGCCACCGAGCTAAATAAAAATAATAGATTTTATATTTTTTTGTATTGCATTTCTACTTATTATTTATGTTAAGCATGCAAACATTAAGCTTTTTTTCTTTCCTAACTAAAATACACTTTATTTAATCTGTGACTTGGTCAGATATAATCTGTGTACCTACTAGATATTTCGCCTATTATATAAAGACTTGATGTCATCAAAGATCGTTTAGTTTAACTCAACCTTCAGGCTCCGGGTCAAAGGAGCTTTTTAATCCCAACCTCAAGTAGCTATAAAGAGTACCACAAATCGAGCTTTACTACATTACATTAACTCGGTTATTACGGTCTATGATGGTAGTAAGTACTTAAACTTTGGATGTGATGACGCACCATCGTCTAAACGATATAAATTGTGTGATGTTTAAAATAAGCTCAAATATGTGGGGAAACCTGTGATCTTCTTCTTCTATCGTGTGGTAACCTCATCAACCCTGGTATCAGGGTTACTATCGAGCCGCCAAAGGCCCCTGACATGGCTCATGTAACGACTACTTAAATCAGTAAGCAGTAACCGGGACCAACGGCTTAACGTGCCTTCCGAAGCACGGATCGTCTTACTTTCGGACAACCAGGTGATCGCCCTGTAATGTCTTGACCAAACTAGGAACCACAAAGTAACTTTTGTGATATGTCCCCACCGGGAATCGAACCCGGGACCTCCAGATCGTAAGCCCAACGTTCAACCACTGGACCACGAAGGCCGTTAGACCTGTGATGACGTATATCTATTATGATAGTAAGTAACTTAGCCTATATTATATAAGAATGAAGAATTCTACACCGACAAGAGCATGGTTCTTAAATTGGTGATGATATGAGGGGACTGCTCAGGGCATCTACTTATTGCATTCTTCCTGTCTAAAATGTGCCAGATCTTATGTCGTTACTTACTGTCTGATGACGAACACAAAAAGGAATTATAATATAAGCTGGTAAGGTGGATCCAACGGGCCCGAGTCCAGGGCCCGTGCGGAGGTCTTCTACAAAATATAGATAACATAGATGTCGGACTCGTAGTTTATATTAATCAGATAGATATGTGATATCTCATGACCGCTGAATTGTCTCTAAAAACTTTCAATAATATTGATTTATTGTTCTAACGTATGTAACGGTACAGTAACAGCCTCCGTGGTCTAGTGGTTAAAGCGTTAGGCTCACGATCTGGAGGTCCGGGTTCGATTCCCGATGGGGACATTGTCGAAATCACTTTGTGAGACTGTCCTTTGTTTGGTAAGGACTTTTCAGGCTTGAATCACCTGATTGTCCGAAAAAGTAAGATGATTCCGTGCTTAGGAGGGCACGTTAAGCCGTTGGTCCCGGCTATTAGCCGTAAAAACACCTCCGCCAACCCGCAGTGGAGCAGCGTGGTGGAGTATGCTCCATACCCCCTCCGGTTGATTGAGGGGAGGCCTGTGCCCAGCAGTGGGACTTATATAGGCAGTTTATGTTTATTTTATGAACGGTACAGTAATATATTCGTTAGTACTTAAGTATTATTATCATAAACACCGCCACAACAATTGTAGTAACGATTAATCATTCTACTGAAAAAACGGAAGAAAAAGGCCGAACGAATTGCACGTAGGAAGTTTGAAATCGGTTGAATATTTATAGTGCAACTGAAGTCAAGTATGACGTTAGCCATTACTGGATACTTATCGTGTGAACTAACGAGTGGCCATTTAATTGACTTGTAATAGCATCATGAACCTAAATCATTGAGGATAAAAACTACAAGCCCAAATGTAGGCGGCAATACCGTTAATTGTGCTTAAATTTTGACAGTTCCCCATACTACCCAGCTAAAATTCGTGATAAATTGCTTTACAATGTGGAGCAACGTGGAGTGTATCCCGTCTGATGGATGAGTTACGAAAAAGAAAAGCTGTCAGTTGGAAAAGGGCAGTTTTAATTGAAAATATATTTTGTAAGTTCTTTTTCCTTCCGATCTAAAGGGAATAAATATAACACTGATTTTGCAATTAAACGCGCGCAAAAGGTTTTCTATAAAACAATATGTTTGTTTACTCAAATAGTATGGGGAACTGTCGAAACTTAAGAATACTCAACAGTAGATGGAAGAAATAGGCAGTTTTTATCCTCATTGCTTATACCAGAACTTTTTAAGCAGTATATTACAATAATGGTAAATAAAAGCTTTTTTACGAATAGTTACAATAATGTAGCTTGCCCCATAGTACATCACGATGCCCACTTTCAAGCTTATTATTATCGTAAATGTAAGTACCTGGTAAAATAAGGGCAAGAATAATTTGATAGATATACCAGAAAACCTAGCACCAACAAAAAAACAGCGCTTAACGATGCTACGCGTAAAAACTAAATAATTAAAAAATAAGATCGTACCGCACTTATCTACAAAAAGCCATATGAAAAAATGCACATTACAAATCTATACCTTTTTTTTTGACGTGACTTAATTTAGATTTGCCGCAGATGGCATTAACTACTTGGCCGGACAAATGGGGAGCGCTGAAGGCTCTCACCCGGTTCAACGTTTAAGACAACAGGCCTGGGGGTGCCCAGTTGGGCGCGAACCTCGGCTAATGGCGTCGTCTGAGAGGAAAAATATTTGAAAGAATTAATCGACCCTAGTGGGTCGATAGCGATAAGCGCTGAACGAGGGAAATCGTCGACCACGCCGGCGGGGTCGGTATCGGGGTCCTGAAGTGTTTGGTGTCGCGAGCTGATTGGCTGCCTCTATCGTGTATTACATCCTTCGGACGCCGATACTTTTCAGTACCGTCCCTAAGCGGAATGTACTCGGAAGCCGCAACTACCAGGGGATTTGGGTGGTGCGGAGCAGAATCGAAAAAACGTTTAGCAAATCTACACCAGCATACACACATTCGCTACAATAATTTAAAAGACAAATGAAGTAGAATAAACGGTTTTACCTTCAAGTTTCTATTCTACAACGGATCTGCCTGACTGTACAATTACTGTCCTAACACCGGGATTAAATTTAACACACTTATTACAATTGTTAATTACAAACTGTTTGTATGTCAAACTAATAGAAGAAACACGCAACATCTGCATAATAACAAACTGTAAAGTAATAAAGTACTTAATTTTATGATTAATGCGAAATGTTACTTTGTATTTGTAATAATTATGCTTATTTTGGGTGTACAAAACCTGACGATTTAAGTATTTATGTTCAAGATCCAAACAACCCAACCTTGTTGATTGGCTTAAAGAAGCACAGAGCACATTATAGGCGACTTAGCTACAATTTCCGAGCTGTAACGTATTACAAAAGAAGGATTTGATGTTTAATTAAGTATGTATTATTTGCAGGCACTTCTGATACGAAAAAGAAAACAAGTTGTGTTACGAAGTCCTTAGATGATCTTCAATGATCCAACAAAACATACGGTGACAAGTTGGTACTCGTGTACCCCCTCGCCCATTTTAGTGATGCAACATTTGGAATGGACATTCTAACCTCCCCTACCCCATACCCCTTAATCAGTTCGACAATCCTGGGAAGAAACGTTCTAATAATGTTTTATATAAGTAATCTCTTAGTGTATGATAAGTAGTTACAAAAACGAAATAAGCATTTGTCTTGCAGTGTTACAGTGCACAATCTAACGACAGACACTTTAGTGTGAGAAGAGTGAATGCAAAATAATCCGTACTTAGACAAAAAGCAAAACTAAAAATGTTCTAGAGATTTTGATTACGACTTATGACTCTCTCGCGTGTGTTTATGTATGAATGCAATATTATTTTTTATTATTGCAACATCAGCAAGTATAGTAGAACATTAGGGACGATTATAGACGTAACGTGTTAGGTGGCTTAGGAACGGTCAAAGGGCAAAGAGTAAAGCGGAAAATACGTAATGTGTGTCTATAACTAGTAGTCTGTGCTTATTTTAGATTATAGACTGTTAAGAATTGAAAGCACTAAGTACAGCTCAATCTATAAAAGTAACCCTGACACCAGATTTGATGAGGGGGCTTAAAAAGGCCACATCGAAGCAATTCATCTAAAAAAGCAATATTGCAATTTGACATTTGCGCATATAAAAGTAAGTGCGCAATGCAATCAAATGTCAAATAGCAATAATGCTTTCTTAGATGAATTGCTTTAATGTGGCCTTTTTAACCCCCTGTGTCGATCTTTGATCTTACAACCCACAAAAGAGAAGAAGAAGCTAAACCTATTTGTCATATTCAAATTCAAAAATACCTTTATTCAGTAGGTAACATAGTTACATTTTGCATCGTCATTTTTCACATAACGAAGGTCTCTTCCGCCTAAAACTACTGCAGCTTCTCACAAACTGAATAGCCGGGGAAAAGAAGCTGCAAGAAAAACCCCGGCACAGGGCCCTAGACCTTTTAAAATTAAACATAAATATTGTTATACAATTTGGTAATTTGGCTTTCATATCTTCTAGATAATCACTAATCTTATAGTGAACATATTTACAAAGTTTCTGTTTATTTACTGACCTAAAACTGTTCAAAGGTAAATTCTGAATGTCAATAGGAATCTTATTGTAAAAATGTATACATTTCCCCTTAAAATAATTAGTGATTGTATGGATATTGAAGAAAGAAACCTATTTCTTTTATTAAGCATGAGTGGCTAATACCTTCTCCTCAATCATTCGAGTTACAGAATCTCAAGTCGGCAATTTATATTTCGAACTATATTACTAAATATTACACAATGAACTATCGTCTAGGATTACTGATGGAACCGGATTATATAAGGTGTTAAGACATACTGGGGGCAGGAGGAAGTCTGCGCACGAGATATTTACACCAGATAACATAGAAACGGCTCTCGCGCAGGGAAATGTGCACAATTGACAAATGTCCGGCAAAACACTATTTATGTTTTTCCAAATACTTGCAATCACCGGATTCCGCTTACAAAATATTTAACAAAGACCGAAAAAACAAAAGTAGGCGCCTACAATAATAACTTCAATGTCCTAAAATAAAAATAAAATCTACTTAACAAGAAAAATAAATAAGTAAAATTTTAAACAACTTTTTAATCATATTGGTTTTAAAACAATTGTTTCGCAAGCATGCAATGCAATTTTACGAAAATGAGCGAGTTTTTTAAATATGTGCATAAACTTTCCACTAGCCATCGTATTATTGGAGTATGTGCCTCGTTGTGTAACAGATGTATTACCATCAGCGGGTTGTTACGCGCCGCAATTACACGCCGGCCGACACCCAATAGCTAGCATAATGCCAATTATTGCTTTCAAATTGATATCAAAATAACTATAATGCGTATGAATGTAAAGCTAATTAGGAAGATATTATGTGTTACAATAAATGCCACACACAAACGCCGTAGGTATGGGAGAAATACAATAGAGCACTGTGTCTTGTACTTATCCAAATATAGAGATAAGCATGGTATATTTTAGTAATCTTCTATCGTGTGGGTTTTGAAGTGGATTACCAACATCATCAACCCTGGTGTCAAGGTTATTAGTGAGCCGTCAAAGGCCCCAGACATGACTCATATAACGACTGCGTACTTACATCAGTAAGTAGTAACCGGCACCAGCTTAACGTGCCATCCGAAGCACGGATCATCTTACTTCCAGAAAATCAGGTAATCAGCCTGCAATGTCCTCACAAAGTGACTTTTGTGATATATCCCCACCGGGATTTGGACCCGCAATATTCGTTCGTCGTATTATTTTAGTGATTATAATGTGTATAATGGTGCTAATTCCTGTAAATACCATCTAATTTTATTTTAAGTTATATCTGTCATTTTCTTATCCGCCAAAAAGGAAAGGGACGGGTAATCGACAAGCATAAATTTTATGAAACATACGTCAATTTTAACACAAATCTAAAACAACCGTCCAAAAATTTTACATTGGCCAATAACCCGACAGTATTAAGTTGACAGCACACGTCAAACGGTTTGCATACACCGAGATACCGTTTAATTCGCCCGGGTTATTCATTCATTTACTCATTCTTCCTAAAATTAACAGCTGTCAATCATCCATCCCTTTCCTTTTCGGCAGGTAAGAAAATGACAGGTATAACTTAAAGTAAAATTAGGAGGTGTCTGCAGGAATCGGGGCCGTGCGTCCAAAAGAAAATTATACTTCATTTTGTACTAGTCAGTTGGTACACGACCTGATATTTTGATTTATTTATTGTATAAGACTTTTGTAAGTATAGGAATTTACTTGTGTACTACAAGCCTTAATACGTAAGTCTCTACAATAAAAACCCGTTTTTACAAGATCTTCAAGTATTTCAGATATTATTCGTTCTAAATAAACAAATCTGACTTTCCTTTCTCTTTCAAGTAACAACTATAAACTTAGATAAGCGAACTTCAAATATAAAATAATATTTTTCTTTTCTATTATTAAGCCGCTAAGGGACATGGTTCATGTGCACGTACGTTCGCGCGTACTGTTAGATAGAAAAGAATCGATCGATATAATATCGACTGATACATCACTATGCTCATGCTACGTACTTTGACACTGACTCGAGGTTCGCGTCCAACTGGGCACCCTCAGGCCTGTTGTCTTAAACGTTGTACCGGGTGAGAGCCTTCAGCGCTCCCTATTTGTCCGGCCAAGTAGTTAATGCCATCTGCGGCAAATCTACAATAAGCAAAGCGTGAAAAGTGCTTTAACAGATCTAATTATTACCGCGCATTGAGACGATTGTAAAATGTTATCTTATTGAAATATAATCAATAATTGTACTGAACTGGTCGTTCTGTTTAACAGTTACTACCTTATTGTATATTACTATTACAATGACGTAGTCGTAGAATACTACAAAAATTGTAATACCTACTTAAACATTTTTTGCAAGCGCACAAATTGCATTAGAAAGTAAAGGTCATGCGCTCGTTTTGACTGCAGTTATACATAAACCAGCAAAGGTATTTATGACGTGACTTATTGTAGATTTGCCGCAAATGGAATTAACTTGGACGTACTAATCGGGAACGCTCTCGCGCGAGTCTCAACGGGACCAGCAAACGTGTTTCAACGAAGCTGTACTAATAAGCATTAGAAAACCTTACATTTAGTATCATGATTGTTGCATTGACATTAGTGGTAGTAACCTAATGTAATGTAGCCGACCTAATTCTGTTGACATTTTATTTGGTAATGAATTTGACAGTAACTAGTTCGTGACTTTATAATAGTACACGGCACATATTTTAAAGACTAGCATACAATGATTTCGAAAATAGTTGAATGGTCCTTGAATAGCTACTTAACACATACTTAAGTTGACTGTACATAGTTAATATAGCCATCAAGTTAAAACAAGTGCATCGCAAACCTCAACCTTGGCTCAAGAGAGAGGCGAAAAGTATTTCAATTTTATTTTATTTTTTTCTACATTTCAGTCGTGTGGTGGGTCCGATGTGAAGCAATAGGTATGTAAATTAAAATCCGGATTTGCCTGTAGCCTATTGGGCAAACTGTTATTTTGTAGTGTTTCTGGGAAACGCTCTCTTTTTCGCAAAACAAAACAGAAATACGGATACGCCTCATTCACATCGCCTAGATTACGTCAGTGCGAGTGCACGACGAGATATATTGAGTAACTTGCAGTAAAGTGCATGCTAATTAATTCACGAGTACAACTAGCAGAAATTATTTAAATGTTGAAGTCATGAAAGTTACACACGCAACAATAGCTCCGAAATTAGAAACGCGAGAGAATAAGCAAAATAACAAAATCATTGTCTTCGTCACCGAAATATTGTCTTCGTAAATAATATGAGAAATTATTTTCAGACATGTTCCACAAACGGTGATACAATCTAGACCTCGGTGGGTGTGGCCACCTCCCCGGTTAGGCGGCAAGTCCGCTTCTAGACCGATTATTGCGTTTTAAATTTATGATCTGAGCAAAATGTCGCAATCTATAGTCCTTCACCCGCAAACCCGCTTCAGTGCTTTGTTTTTACCACTGTATTATAATATCAATCGATGATCTCATAAACCGAGACGACTTTTTGTATCAATTAAAGAAATTCGCCAATTACAAATTTCAAAACTGTGTCGCGGCCGGCGGCTAATATCCGTGTGGTATTAATATTTGCTAGACTCACCGTCAGTAACGTCATGAATTATTACAAAAATGAGAAAGGATTTCATTGACTGATACATAGTTTCAGTCCATCTACTTTTTATTTAGTTGAACTGGTTTTATTCGTGTTGTCCAATTCAGAAAGACAAGTTTAAGATATTATACGTAACAACGGACGTCATAACTGCAATACATGTTTTGCCTTCACAATAGTAAGATACTATCATACTCAGTAAAGAGCTCAAAAAACCTCAGTAATAATTTTGCAACTCCGGCGCTAAAAAGGGTCAATTGATTTAAAACTTGCCCATGACCAATTTCGATTTCAATTATTCATACCTAACAAAATATACTTAATTACATTTTATTGATAAAATACCTTTCTCAAATAATATGAATACAGGTTCAAGTAATATTTAGAACTTACTTATGTTGTATACCGGGGTCCATCGATATTTATAGATTACTTACCAGTACGTACCAGTAAATAAAATTCTGGAATATAGAACCCTTGTGCTTAGATCGATAAAATGTTGCCCTTGGCTGTCTTGATATTTGGGAAAAATTATATCACGTCTGTTCTTTTATTTAGGAACAACCTAATAAGGTTAATACAAGTTTAAACATTATGAATCTTTTTTCATAAATAAAAGAACTAAGTAAACTCACTAGTTTTAATGTTAACAACTCTTTCTCTCTGACATAAATATATAATCCGTGTTATAAGTATTTTTTATTATTAACAGCAACAACTCCGCTTGAGGCAAATCCACGAAAATAAAGACGACAGTCGCTCATTAGCCTCCTATAACGACTATGAAGAAATACTCCTAAATTCGCAACAAACCGCTAATAGTATGGATTTAGTCACTATGCAATTACTAAATTCTTCATATTTAGTATTATCATAAGATATCTACAAAATATATCTTTTATCATCGTATTTTTAAAATGACAAATCCAAAAGTTTTATGCCGTTACAACAACTTTAGCCATTTCCTGTTTCATAAACTATCTAAAAGCGATATCGATCGTACAATCAGAGAATAACAGGTTTGAATATTATAGTGTTTCAAAACATTGAGCAAATAATTCGCTAATCTTTAATATAGGTACATTCACTCAAGCCACACTCAAGCTATGATGTAAGCAAACATAGAAGAAGCGGCAATAATAAATACTTTTTAAAATATAAGTATAAGTAGAATATAATTTTTAATTATTTTCACCAATAAAACTTTAAACATTACGTTTGAATAATTATGTGAGTTTATTACAATGAACAATATAGTAAGTCCAAATTTAACGTAATTTTATTTGTATGTAATGCTGTGAACATTACGTATTATTTTGAATGAATGTAATGGGATGGAATATAATATAAATGCACCTGTATAAAATAAAAAACTATGTTATTATGGAATGAAGTTCTGAAATAAACAATATTATTTAAAAACTGTAGGAATAACTGTAGCAGAGTCACTACATAGTTGTTGTATGTGGTGCTCGCTCTGTTTGCCAAGTAAATCGGAGCACTAAGCCAGAAGAAGTACCTCATATCACTCGTAAAGTCTGCAGACAATGACCGACATATGACCCTGCACAATTATAATGCGAACCGTAAACATAATTATCCTCAAAAATATTACGTTAAGTTTTACAATATCAATTTAAATATTAATCATAAGAGTAATATTAATAAAATATATAAGAGTAAGAGTAATAAATAGAATAGAGTACTAATTATATTATATATGCTCGCTTCTTTGAGAATGAGAATAAAAGTGGTTTCAGTTTCTTGCTAACCCGGGAATGTCGTAAAACGTATACGACTAATGTGTTACTTCCTCTCCTTTTTTATCACCTAACTTATCGTAAATTTTCCTCGGATAGCTTTAACTAATTGTCAGTACGATACATATAGGGAGCGTTGAGTGCTCTCACCCGGTACAAATTTTAAACCAACAGTCGTACAAATCTGGGTTCTGGGCGTCTCGTTTGGGAGGATTATGTATAAGAGAATAGATCGCGAGTGTGCTGATTGCGAAAAGCAGTACCTGAATGAGGGCAATCATCGACTATGCCGGTGGCAGAGGTATAGATCGAGCTCCTGAAGTGACTGCTGCAGCGAGTCGATTGATTTCTTCTATGGCTCGAGTAATAGGGTCGCCATCGAAAATTACACCCTTTGGATGTTACTTTCTTTCCAACGTGATAAATTATTTAAATGGGCGATGAGCAGGTTGCTTGTGTACAGTCATGAGCAATATCATGTACCCACTTTAGAACCCTGTCGCACTATCATATTTGACATTTAACGAGACTTACGGTTTAATTTGTCAAAAAAGTTAATGTGACATGGTTTCAAAGTGTATACATAAGTATACTAATAATAGTACTCGTGACTGTACTGCTTGGTTTTTAGTTTTATTTTGTATCTTAGATTACCTGTGTGTAATAAAGTGTTAAGTATGTTATGCGCGTAAAGTTTACCATATTCATCTCTTTAATACCAAGTATAGTACTATTTACCTTGTGACTTGTGGCACTGTCCACCTCCTTAAGAATGATGGGTGGATTGTATTTGCCGGTCATGATAAATTAAGTTGCAGAAACCACGTCTCTTTATTTATGATTATACCCTTATTGGCGATTCATTTGACCACATCGGACAGTCAAATAACGTTGTTGATTTCCAATAGAAAATAATGAAAAGTATCGAAACCAAATGACTGTGCAACGAATGATAGATGTGAATGTGCAACTTCGAAGAAAATAAAAATGCGTCCGCGATTACATCCGCAATGACAATGACTCAAATCACACATGATTCCAACGCTCACATGTAATTTATTTCTTCACCACACCTTCATAAAGAAATAACCGATATGTGCGACCGTCCGGTCATTGACTTATCTTTTTATTTGTCTCTTCTAAATATAAAACAAATGATTTGCTAAGAAGTAATCACTCCTCATATTTCATCTTACATAACCAGTTCTGTAATAATCAATCCTGTATTAGTTAAGTACGTACATAGTAATGAAACATATAATAACTAACTGCAGAAATGCGCACGAATGCAAACCAACAACAATTATCCTTTTACTACTGTCACTGCCCATATATAGAAAATTAAGTATCTTGTGATTTCACATTTGTCAATCATGCATAATTTTTCACAACACAACACAATAAAAGTACACCAATTTGTTTGTTAATCGTAACACGAGTATCGTTTCGCAAGATATGTCATTCGTTTAACTTCAGAGCTACATCAGATTGACATGAGATCAAACATAAAGGTTGCAGAATAGCATGTAATGGAATATCACGTAGAGTTATATCACAAATAAAGCGAGCAAAAGGAAGCGTAGAGAGACGGCGGCGGCCGCTGCGCCCGCGCCGCCAGAACGGCATCGGCGCACTCGTTTCGAAACTTTCGCAACGGATTATATCCTAATTATGCAAGCGACACATAACATGCTGAATCGGAAGTCTAAGGATAAAGGTAATCTATTAATATGAATGACTGTCTAGTGCCAAATCATTTGTTTACGTAACAAAGTGCTAACTAACTTATGTTGCTCCAAGAAATCACCCGAACGACGCTACCGCTGCCATCGTTCTTTCTCTTGTCGTTATAAACAAATATTAGTATTGACACGCTAATGAGCAGTAAACTTTGCTCTTGCAAAGTTATTTCGCAAGACTATTTTACTCCTAAGAGTGCCCTTTGACATACTATAATCCACTTAAACACAGTGTGACGGACTTAACGAAAATGTTACTCCTACGTAGAGTGTACTTATTGTAAGTACAAATGCTGATTTATCACACTTTTTTACTCGTTAAACTAAGCCAAGGCATCGAAGCGGGGAGCGAGGGAGGCGATGCCGGAGGGCAAGTGTTGGTAAAACGAGACAATAAAGTGTTTAGATATAGTAGTGGTAATTAGCAAACGATCGCCAAGTGCCGGCCGAAGTGTCGCAAGCAGGACCTTCACCCGCGACCTTCCACCCTGTAAGCCTGCCACAGGCTACACGAACCAGCGCACTCAAACCGAGGAGAACTACCGTTGACCTGACAACTTCAAGGCAGACTAGAAATAGGAAATTAAATGCCGTTTTAAGTTGCCGAAGACTGTTTTATTTTTATTTATGATAATTCCTAATCACATGACAACAAATACATCCCATAACGCACACATGGCACATTATGGTACAGGAGGAAATAAGGAAGCATTACGTGAACATGAACGTGATATGATGCATTACAACTTCTATTTACTTACCGAAAATAAGTTCCATATAAAAATGCAAATGTGCAGTTGCACATTCAACAATTACCTATTGATGCGACGTACGTAACGTAAATCCACATACTAAGTATGTACTATACTTTCCGTGGTCGAGCTTCATCAGATCAGTAAACACAATCGTTTTAACCCTTCAAAAGCTTATTATTTAGCGCTAAGTTGAAACTAGCAGTATTATCTATTGCGGAGAGTTCAACGGGCAAGCGCTCAACCGACTTTTGCACAATATGTGTAGTTTTTATTTTGACGTGACTTATTGTAGATTTGCCGCAGATGGCATTAACTACTTGGCCGGACAAATGGGGAGCGCTGAGGGCTGTCACCCGGTACAAAATTTAAGACGACATGATTGTGGGATATAGAAACAACTCGGAATATTTTAAATATCTTTACTCCTGATATTTTAACAAAATCCTCTAACCCGGCCGACATCGCACCATCCGAAGGACGTAATATACGATCCTGACGACCCGATCACTCTAGCCATAGAGGCAACCAATCAGCTCGCGACACCAAACACTTCAGGACCCCGATACTGACCCCGCCGGCGTGGTCGACGATTTCCCTCAATCAGCGCTTATCGCTATCGACCCGCTAGGGCCGATTAATTCTTTCAAATATTTTTCCTCTCAGACAATGCCCTGAGCCGAGGTTCGCGCCCACCTGGGCACCCTCAGGCCTGTTGTCTTAAACGTTGTACCGGGTGAGAGCCTTCAGCGCTCCCCATTTGTCCGGCCAAGTAGTTGATGCCATCTGCGGCAAATCTACAATAAGTCACGTCAAAAAAAAACTTGTAAAACAAGCTTTAGGGCTGGCGATCGAGGTGACATCTCCCCCTCATAACGTTGCCTAACGTGACCCTTGACATTCACAAATTAACATAATCTCACCTGTGATTGCCATAGACACAAGCCCTTGACCAAAGACTACCATTGTATATAATCATTTACAAACTTAATTTTACAAAGCCGCTATCTCCATCCATCTAATCACAGGGTGTATCTATCCATCATTACATAATTTGCGTACCGAGAAGCGATTACATCAATTATATGATTTCTTTCCCATAAAAAATATTGTTGTTCTACAAGTTTATTTTTAGTCGTTTGGCTACTTGTTTTCCTCAATTAATACCTACACTTTTTATGGTGTCATAGAGGTACTTTCCTATGGCTTCGTTTTTCAGTTCGAGGCGGTTATTTGTGGTACTTAAACGGTTAGATGTAAATCTTCCTTTAGGGTTTACCAGAAAAGACATCTACTGTTATAGAAAATCAATTATCAGCTCCTATATTGCCACTTATGTTACCATAGAATAAATGGCAAAAGAAAGACCATTAAAATCCTACATAATAATCTTTCTAATCCGAAAGAGAATTATAAGTACGATTCTGACATAACACTAGTCACAGAGGTCGCCAAGCTTACGTGAAACACACCCGACGCGACGCTTCGCCTCCTTCAACGCTTCATCATGATCAGCCCATTAACGTCCCCACTGCTGGGGCACGGGCCTTCCCTATGGATGGATAGGGAGATCGGGCCTTAAACCATCACACGGGCCCAGTGCGGATTGATGGTTATTAACGACTGCTAATGCAGCCGGGACCAACGGCTCAACGTGCCTTCCGAAGCACGGAGGAGCTCGAGATGAAAACTTTTTTTTGTGGTCACCCATCCCATGACCGGCCTTTGCGAAAGTTGCTTGACTTTAACAATCGCAGACCGAGCGCGGTTACCGCTGCGCCGCCACCGAGCTCTTCAATTCAACGCTTACCGTCATATAATCAGACAATGTCCTGAACCGAGGTTCCCGCCCACCCTCAGGCATGTCACCCAGTAGGGCTAACATACGCAAAACATACTTCTTAAAAAGAATAGAATAAAAGGGTAGGCATACACACACATACAATCACCTATAATTTGTTACCTATAGATAGTTACATACTATCTATAGGTAACAGTTACTTTTGGTTGTTTATTTTACTTATTTGTAGTACCTACAATGAGTTTTATCAGGAAGAGCGGTGTCTCCTGATACAGGCGCTACGCTTAAAAGGAGGCTCCAATCACCTATAATAGTGTATTGGTTTTCTACAAATAAAAAATAAAAAGTATTTTGTATACGCGTGATAAAATTTTGTCACGGCCGTTGGTCCCGGCTGCATTGGCAGTCGTTAATAACCATCAATCCGCACTGGGCCCGCGTGATGGTTTAAGGCCCGATCTCCCTATCCATCCATAGGGAAGGCCCGTGCCCCAGCAGTGGGGACGTTAATGGGCTGATGATGATGGGCGCGAATCTGAGCTCAAGGCGTTGTCTGAAAGGATTATTTTAGGTTTCCGTTGCTATGGAACCACCACCATACAAGTTGTCACTTGTTTATTTTAGCCTTTACAGACATAAACCTTTAAGCTCTAATAGGCCGGGCAGAGTTACAAGTTAACATAAAAAACTTGCTACCGCATTTGAGCATATGTCCTATTTCATTATGGTGTAGCGTATGGTGACATATGTGAAGAGAAGTCTACAATATATTTGAGGTTAATCAAACGTCATCAAAATAAATTTAAAGCTCATGTAAAGCTTATTATAAGGTTAATGATTACCTAAATGATAAAAATGTCTGGTATTGAATGAGTTCCTCTAGTTATTAAATAACTTGTAATGTAAACCCATATTGATTTAAAAGATGTGTTGCAGTTGCTGTTTCTTGTAATTTCTTCTCCTCAGCTATAACACCGTGTGAAATGACGTAAATTCAAAAATGTTACATTGACCTTCAACAAGTTTATCCAAGAAAATTACGTTGAATAAATGATTCTGATTCTGATTACTTTTCTCCCTTGTACCTAAAACAATCTCTGAATCAACAAATAATAACATCCAAAAGTCTATATTTACATTTTCTCATAAGTCTGTTTACTTCGGGCAAGCTAATCGTTAAATAAATAACACTTCTAAAGCAACATTATCGGATGGTCGTCATCCGTTAAAGCTCATTGTGAAGTTACGTAGCTACGTAAACACAATTGACGTCACATCCGACCACGCTAAGCTAAAGGAACAATGGCAGTTTCTTGAAAATGTATGGAGGCGGGGTGAGTTCCGTTGCTGAAGGGAGGTGAGAGGTTCGACGACGGCACTGCGCGGGCGCGGGGAGGGGTGTTGGCGGTGGCTACTCGGTACACGCAGCAACGGCGCGGGCGCATGCCGGCACTCGGTCGCGCGCGCTCGTTCCGAACGCTCGTGTCTACGGCTACACCTCGCATCAGCCCGCGCAGCCTCCCGTGAGTTCAACTGCAACGCCGCCCTCACCACCAGCTCGGTAACGTACCCGCACACGCTCACGCCGACACCCACGCACACACACCGGTGCGCACGCTTGCATAATAAGCGCTGTGTTTCCGCATCGCCGCCCGTTATGAAAGAATGAAAGTGAAGCGCGTGCGCCTCCAAAACAGACACAGTGACCCATCTTCCGCGACATGCATTTCTCGCACGGACATGTCCACGAGGACCGGTCGCGGTGTTCACACAAACAACTACACACCCACACGAACCTTATTGCGAACTCGTTATGTTATTGTTAAGTTTGTCAATATGTGTATGGATATTTCGTTATTAAGTTAAACTGTCAGCATATCAAATCATAATTAGCCATTGGGTTAAATCGAATGCAATTCGCGTTCGTTGCTACACCTCGGCGCAACCTCGCCGCCCGACATTGGGCGGGTTTCGTCACTCGCGATACAACTATCGACTGATAGAAAACGATTTCGATAACATTGAAACTCGAGGTGACAACATGTTACCACTTTTCTTAAAACGGAACCTGACCGGCAAAAACTGGTTCTGTCTGTTGATCCTGTCTTGTTGACAAATGGTGCTGTTGCACTCTTTACCGTCTCGGCTGAAAGAGTCATATCATAAACATCTCGATAGAAGACTCTACAACTAAGCTTTGCGAACTCTTCACTCAGTCTCCAGCTTTGCGAAACAGTTCCAAGGCTTGCGACAAGTCTTCCTTTCAACACGTTTTTCTTCTTTCGCTAACATCTATAATAAGATCTTCAATGTTCGTCTATAGTGCTAAGTACCACCTTACCATTATTGTATGGATTTTGAAGATTTGTTGTAGTTACTTCCTTATCAATATTTGGATAGAGTTGATAATCAGTAATGTACATGATATTAATGGTAAGCACAACAGATTCTCACGTTTGTTACCTTTAGTCTTGATTAGCGCATTTACGCGAAGCCTTTTCAGATAATATATACTGTTATCAAAGTTATAACAAGTTTATACTCGTATGGTCTTCGGGTCATCATCCCATTGATATCATATAGGTAACAATATAATGTTGGTCAACATGTGTTTATTGTTTGCTGTTTTGGAAACTATTATCAGTCGGAATGTAGGTACGCCTGAGGGGCAACAGCGGCGGCGCAAGCCGTGGCTAACGACGATCAGTCGCGGGTCGCTATCAACGCACGGTCAAGGTCCCTCTGTCTGACGCCACCCTCCCCCTCTCAACCTTTATTCAGAAAGTCTGAATAAAGTTTCACTGAATCGATTATCAATTAGTTTACAATGCCAATTCAAATCAGAATATTCGATATAAATACTTACTTCTTCTTTCTCAATCTCACTATGTCTACTAGGCCAAGGAAGCGGTCTAAATTTCCGTCAAAACACGAAACGACCAGTAGAAATTGAATTCATTACCGTTTAAATCGATTATAACAATTGGTCGTTACAAATTGGGCTTTCAATGTAACACCATATTTTTCATTAAGATTTCGATTAGATAGCAGTAGTGTTTCTGTGTGTCCGGCGCTAGGTGTCCGGTCACCGGCTGTTACGTGGATAGAGTAACAGTTTGACATACATTCACTATGTTCACTTTCTGTCGGCGGCGCCTGAGCCGGCCCAGCCTGTGCACTCGCGCCGACCGTCGTATCAACGGCGACTTCACTTCCACGCGCACGTGACATGTAGCTCATTAGCGTGATCGACTTGATCACTGTTACATAATAAACTTGTTTAGTAGCAACAAAGAGCAACGGATCAACGTTCATTCTAAACATTTTGATTTCGCAAGTGACCTCCGAAATAAACATAAAGCAATTTAATGGTAAATAAAGACTACAGGGGTATACAAATAAATTACCTTTCGTTCGATTGTTTTATTTGTCACAAGACGCGTAGTTAGTTAATGAAACGGTACCGCCAATGGACGTATGCAATCTTTGTTGAGCAAAGAAACTTTATTAAATATAATCAGATCCATTCTAGAGCAATGTGTTTACGTAATAGCAATACTTATCTACTTAATTAATATCTTATAACAATAAAGTTTCTGGCGTGCATTATTAACAATAGCTTTCAACTGAAAGGCCATTCAAATGTCGTTTACAAACGAAAGCCTTTATTCATAGTTTTCTATATAAATATAAAAGACTTTGTAAACGATTTGTATTTACTTATTGTGTTTGGCTTACAAATAGCGTAACGTTTATAAGCGATTTATTTGAATTAACAACTTTAACAAAACCGTTGGGGAAAACCAACAAAAAAACAACGTTAGTCTTTAACCTCGCGGATACTGTTCTCACGTAGGTATTCAAAGACTCACGGGTTTGTTGATATCGCAATGGTGAACAAACACAAGTCATCGAATGTCAAGAAACCATCCTTCAAAGTTTAGAAAAACTGGTAATTTCCCAATTCAAACGAGTGGTGGAGTAAGCACATGAATAGTGATGAGTTTGGGCAACCTGACCCGCGACCTACGCACGCGCTGCAGGGCCGTCCTCTCGCGACGTTTCTAAATTAAATATATCTTCAGATAATTACGTGACAATTTCAACTTACAAAACATGAAAACATTCGTGACTCCAAAAGTTTAATCACGGACACTTTCTTTTCTCCACGTTTCAAGTGAAACTGCAAAAAAAATAGTTTTCTTCTATTGTTACCTCGTAGCACAGTACAATTATTGTATATACAGACGATGATAATCTATATCAACTCCGAAATTATTCCAGAACAGGTAAAACCAGCACGTGTTTAAACAGATACTAAGTTTATTTGTAGCCATGACTTCTCATTGTGCTAATAGTGCAGAACAAATACACACATAGGCAGCTACCGTGATTCGTATGACGTGAACACTCTTATAACAACATACAATACACTCAACGATCGCAAAAAATGCAAGACAAAGTCATAACCACCAGTAGCTCTTACCTCAAACAACTGCCTAGAAAACAACTTAGCCAGTTGAAAAGTACTGCAGGCACTAAACGTGAGATTAGCTTCTCTAGTTGTCGACGTAAGATGTCATGGCGTCCTTGTGTGATACAATCTCCTAGTCATGTTGAAACAGGCGATGTTATCTAAACTATTTCCAAGATAGGTAGGTAAATAGTTCATGTGAGGCGGAGGCGGCCTCGGGGGTCAAGTGTGCGGCCGCGTCCTCGCTTGCGCAACCTCCGACGAGCCTCCTTAAAAGACAACCTGCCCTCTTGCTAAATCACTTAGCCTTCCCTCAGCAATGTCACTACGCTCTATGACTTCACGCGTCATTTGATTTATTTTATAGTGCACTTACACTTACTAGTAAAATTCAACCCCACTCAAAACAGTAAGTACTAATTTTTAAAACGTCGAAAAATATTATACTCGTATTCCTTCAAAACGAAGTATTGGTCCGATTACAAAATTATTCTGAGTCCAATTTAATGTTGAAATATACCGAAGTTGCATTGGGTAAACCCATTTATTTACAGCTGAATTTATACCTCAGATTCGACCAATAAATAAACCACTAAATTTTTCTGAAATGTTGCAACAACTGTTTAGTTCATTCTCAAGGTCACACGTTGGCAGGATTTATTGGCGTCTATAACAAATGACACTCTCGAGTTTTGCGACCTCTGTAGGCTGTAAATGTGGTCATAAAGACGTGATTTTGCAGTAATGTGCCATAACTTAACGTGATCATCTATCTTCCCCTTTGACGTATTGTCATTAACCTCGTTAAACCCTGCAAATTGGTCAAATAATACCTCTTTTAATCGATTTTATTTACCTTTATTTGCATTCTATGGTCCACTTCGTGATACGTATCAAAGTCCCAAAGCCAATTATATAAGTTCCTGCCTTACGCAACTTTACGTCTAAAAAGTTAGGAACAAACATAAGCGAGGTCGAGAGACTCTTTAACTCCACATTGAAACTTATTTTTATGTAGTTTTGAGTATATTAGAGTGGCTAATTAAACACATAAATATAATTATCACGTCAAGTCTGAGGCTTAAAATACATACGTACTTAAATAAATTGTCACATTAAATATTTTGAAATAGTTTTTTATGCAATGTACGAAGCAACGCCCACATTTTTGGTAATACTATTTATTATCAGTTTGATATGAAAAATTGACGAGTTGATACAATTCTAAGTAAGAAGGTTATCAACAGAGCAATTTTCACAAAAATATTCGTCCGGGCATGACGTCGGACATTGCTTCAGCCGAGAGTGGGCGCGACCGGCGCGGCGCCTGCGCATTCACCCGCCAATATCTTACGTTTTCACGCGCAACTGCGCGCGTTTCCGAATTAAACGGAAGCGATTCGTTTGGTAAAGGCTGAATCTATACAAGGTTACACTAATTGTTCATATAATCGCTTTAAATCGTCATACTTGCAAAATAATAACATTTCTAAATGCCCCATAAGAAATAAAGATTAAAGTATGTTTTTACACAATATCTATTATGTACTTATACAGAGTGTTAGTGACAACGTAACGAAAACATGGAGGCCTGATTCAGACCATGATTTTGAGTTGATATCAAGTGGAATTTTCCGTCGCAAAAGTAAGGAACTGAAAGAACTTCAAAAAAGACTACTTTTTATGAATTTTTCAACAGAAAATTCCACTTGATATAAACTCAGAATCATGAGCTGAATCATCCCTCTCAGTATTCGTTGCGATTTTACAATAGGTACTAAAATTATCAAATGAAAACACATAATACATACAATACATACATCGATTATAATATATACATAATAGAAGTCGTTTAATCATTATGTCTCTCGTATCTGACGGGATGAACATATTACAACACCAGCTACATTTGTGCACTTTGTTGATGACTAATCTATAAATCATTCATATTTTCAAATGTCATAAGTGTGACCTTAATCAAATTACTTATATTATGCAGACCGGCTCTACCAACTCGTACCAATTTAACAGATCTTCATGGTCCCTAGTCATAATCAGTTATTATGGCTTTTCAAGAATTACTATTATAATACAGAATATTTAACTATAAATATCTATCTGCAAGTTGCGGTTACAAGACTTGATCGTAGTAGGGTTGAAAGGGGAAGCCCGCGATCAAATCCAGGACGTTTTAAAAAAGGTAAAAACCTGGTAATGCAACCTGGTAATGTACTCTAAACCTGTGAGCGTGCTTAAGGACATTGATCAGAGTCAAAGAAGCGATAGAGATGGGCAGAATCGTAGTAAGTGGAATTCCGTAGTCTCTTGCCTACCCCAACGGGAAATAGGCGTGTGATCTTATGTATCTATGTATCTACAACTTTCTTTTTGTAATATGGATTTCTACAAAGTAACACCTGATTATATTAAGTAGCTACTCTTGAGAATTATTTAAGTTGTGTATTCCGACATACAACATACTCGTAAAAATAATTATAATCTTCTCTACATATAAACTAGCCTACAAAATTCTACTGCAGGGCAAAGGCCTCGCCGTCCTCTTTCCATTTTTGGCGGTCCTATGCATACTCCGGCCAGTCCCTTCGGCAAGCGTCCAAGTCATCAAGCCATCTCTTCTGAGGTCTACCAAGACGCCTAAACCCGTCATGAGGCATCCAATGCGTGACGATCCGTGCACACCGCTCAATATAATCCTTTATACTTACAATTTTGTGGGTGGGACGGTTTGGTTTTGAGCTCTCAAACAATAATCCCATCTGCCCTTGATCTTGCTCAGTTCCATTGTGGTGTCGGTAGCCGAGATCTTGAACTTCGCACATCCCAGCTATTGTTGTTACGGTGCACGCCGGCAATAAGTACCTACACACTACAACCCACACTTAATTATCATACGTGCTGACGAACTACGTACCTGGGGCCTTATTTTTGAATCGCTCGCTATCAACTCACGTGCGAAAATATATACCTGTCTCATCTTGCAACTGACAAATGCTAACGTGCTACGTGAAATGGGCGTATATTTTCAAACGTGAGATGCGGCGAACGATTCAAGAATAATATCCCTGATTTTGTTTGATTGCGGAACTTGCTACAGCCGAGACGGTAATCAATCCTTGTAATCTTAACCATAAACTGCCCATCATAGAACGTAAAACGGATTGACTTCCATCTAATACATGACGACTACTACAGAAGCTGAACCTAATCATCTTTAAATAGAAAATAATAATGAAACTGTAACCATCTATTGCTGCAATGCAATCGATCTTGCAACGCATTTACGCGTTCTATATACTGCGCGAGAGTGTTGCATCATACAGGTAAAAGAGTTATTGAACAATATTGCATAAGTTATCAAGAAAATAGCTGCCAAATAAATACTGTCGTGCCATTCCCACGAAGATAAAAGCACCATAGAGTCGTATTATAAGTACACGAAAACAATGGAAGGGACGACGACACGATGATGGATGACAGGTGACACCTCGGTTTCTCAATTCTTCAACGCATCTTCAAATCATCTTTATGACCTCAAAGATACATTTGCCTATCGCAGCTTCTAAGTTAACATTTTTACATAAGCGAATGTCGAAAAAACTTGTCGCATGTAACTAATAGTGCCCAGTCATGATAATCTTTATAATACTTCGTATTATTTGACCCGTAGGCAATCTACGATCGTTACGTCATTTACTACAAGTTGTTGCATAAAATGCATCTATAAAAGATAATTTTATGTATTAGCTGTTACATGATCAATGACTTTTAATTTTAATATTGTTTCCAGTGGAACTTGCAATATATGTTATCGTTATAAATATTGAATGTTACTTGAAAACAACATTCAACCGCATGAACTTACTTAGACAACATAAAAAATAATGACACAGCAGTTATTTTTTAAATTAAGGTCTTGAAACTCATAGTAACAATATAAGACAGACAATACGATTTCCGCATAAAAGTAATTTAAGCCTATTAGCCACGCCACATGCGTGCACATAGGTATTATACAATGAGTAAAATATTATTATTTATTTATATGTCTGGTCAAATAGTGTAGTAAATTAACATAGTCCGATCTGGGTGCATTCTAATGATTATGTAAATAGTGGCAGGCTGATGACTTGCGTCACCATGCTACCTTTCCTTAGACTACGCCGCGCCGCCGACACCGCACTCCTCATGCAGACTTACCGCCGACACGTCCCATCTATCACAAGTCGTTGGCTAATTTATGATATCCGTCCGCCTTCTTTACGAGACCTCCTGTAACTCTTGTACACTCTATGAGACGTGCAATTTGATATATTTTGTAGCCTTTATCGACTTTCTTAAATCAAGTACTACATACATACATACATAAACTCACGCCCGTAATCCCAAATGGGGTGGGCAGAGCCACAAGTAATCAAAGACAACTTGCAGCCACTGTTGATACGAAAAAAATCAAGTACTACCGCAATAACAAAAGGTCTAGATTTGGCCTTTGACCTTTGTGGCCAGTTTAGTTTAAGAAACCAACTTCCTGAACTTATTAAACACGGTTTAAGTAAGTTAACTGTTACACCAGGAACCTTGGAACGCACCTTGCACTTTGTATTTAATTGGAGTGGTTTGTCCTCGTTCTTTATATATGTGAAATTAAAGTTAAAAGCGCACGAAATGTGTTTTATTAGCTTAATATGTTTTTGGTACCTACTTCGGTTTTTTACATGTACCTTATTAACCTTATCGTCTTCCTGATTAATTGTTATTTTCAATGTATCTATTGCTACATGCTTTTAAATTAATTGCAATAAAAAATCGTGCACGGACCGATAATCATTTTAAATACTTATTTCGCTTATTGCTTGTTATATGTACGTGAGGAGTCGCGTAGACCCAAATTGATAAGCTTTTTTCATATTTCCAACTAGTTTGAACCTAAATCAGCACAATATATATTTTTATAAACCACTAGGCCAAGGAGCAGACGATTTTAGACTGGTTTTTTAAACCTTATAATTCAAGGTCATATGCCACAGAATTTTATTGAAAATTTGGGGCATTAAATTGATAGATTGATCTGACTGACATTGGAATGGGACTGGTTGTCTGGTTTGATCGATTTACGAAATGCAAACAAGCGTGTTAAATTCTTGACCCAACGACGAGTAATAATAGGGTTTTTATAGCTTCGCGTGAGGGTAATTTAGCTGCTAGGTTTAATTTGTTTTCGAACTGTTATTATTAGACTGGGTGCGGACATTGCGATATTTATAGACGTAGGAGAGCTAAAAATAGATATTAAACGGTACTTTATTCAACATTTTGGCTTAAACAGTAGCAAAGGTGATAGGTTGTAATGGTGATACGTCCACCGGGCAGCTGGTGCGCCGGCGTCGAGGTGACGTCGCGCGCCACTTTCGCGCGGAAGGAGGTCGCGTCACCAGTGTTCGCCGAAAGCGAAAGGGGAAACGCACACTAACACACTGGACAATCAGCACGCTGCCCTCTCAGGAATGCCTCGGGTGTCATTATGACATAATCTTCGGGTTTTCATGTCTGTCAGCATTGCTCCATGAAACAAAAACAGATTGACACAGATTTTATTACATTTGAACTCAATACATTTATAAGTTCACGTAACAATTTGGATATATTTTTTGTCATAACTTTTAGGTGCATTAGTAAGCAAATTAATAAGTGGACCACACACGTATTAATTAAGGTTGCACAACATTCGCTAGGAATGTGTGTCGGTCACTAAGCCAACTTGCACAGGACATCCAGCACACTAGACGGAAACTCTTTGTTTGATGTTAATCTACTGCGCAACTTTTAATAACTGTGTTAATTATAAAGGAAATTATTTAGAGCAATGAACTCGAGAATGTTACAACAAATTATTTTTTATAAAACAGTAATTTGAATAATGAAGATAGCATGAGTCGGAGTGCTAGTCAATAAAACGTTTATTTAACTCTTCGCTGTTTAGCATATTATAAGTGTCGCAATCAGAGCGAGGTCGCGACCTCGATACACAATAATTTGACTTTTCTGTGATCGGATGCATGATGAACTCTAAGAAATGGCAGAGGCTAGATTTCTACTTTTATTTTTTATGTAACCTTTTATAAATAGCGAGCAATTTAACCTTTTTACAAAATGGCCAGTAATAACTTCGTTTTACAAAACTGACTGATTTTGTATTAGGCAATGCTCACGTACAGTAATGAGCAATACCATGTACCCACTTTATTACCCTGTCGCATCAAGACATTTGACATTTTAATGAGCCTTACAGTGATTTTTGTCATAAAAGTTAAAGTAACATAATTACTCAATTCTATAAACATGAATTACTAAATTCACGCCTATTTCTCACCGGGGTAAGCAAATACTATGGCAATTGTTACGCTTATCTAATTATCATAATATGGTTTTCGTTTGTAAGGAGGTTTATGAATAATTTTCATTCAAAAGTGAACACAATAGTGTCGAAAATTATCCGTAACGTGTCGATGCAATAGATGCCTAATTGCTCGTAAAACTTTAAGCTTATTGAGTGACTTCGGTCCGTTTGCGGTTCCTACAAATACCCTCATTACATTTGTATTATAACCAATCATCAATAATCCGCAAGAAGCAAGGATCGTTAAGAAAAATACTCAGATATTCTAAGCTATCGATCACTGTCAGTGTGATACATTAACTATATTGCTTCAATGCAACTTCATCATATTTCGTTTTGTAACTCTACTTCCCTGTTTCGTAGCCTGCTTTACATCAGTATATGCATTGAGGGAAATCGTGCTCTGTTTTATTACAAAAGATGTTATACGGCCTGGGGATGGTGATATATAAAGTTATGTATGCTTATTTGTAGTAGTTGTGTAGCTTGTGCTACGTATGCTACGTATGACGGGAAAAGCGCGCGTTGAAGTCTTTTGTACGAGAATTCACAACCGCTTAATATTATGAGCTTAATACTCAGATACTAACCACCTTACCAACAAAAAATAAACAAATGAACGTGTATATAAGTAGCCAAGCCAAATTGAAGCCAATTGTACTATTTGTACGTTCGCTTGTTTTTTTATTGGTAAGGCGGTAAGCTTTCAATTACGACACTTAATGACGTGCAGGTATTTTTAATGCAATGCGAATGTATAACTAAAGCGAAGGCGAATGTGATTAATGCTACTGCGAATGCTGACTAACTAATATATATTTATTTTTAATTAACTAATGGTGCATTAAATGATTTCGATCGAAGTGTGGAAGTTGCATTTATTTTAATATTTATTGATATTCGAGTCATTATCCACATTACAATCAATATCGTTCAAGTATAAATCAATTGATGTGCCTCACGATATTTGAGTATTAAGCTATTATGTTTCCTAATGGTTTTCATTCACGTTTTACGTTTTTATCGCTCTTCGTCTTCAGGCCGTAATTTGTTTAATTTTTACGACCTTCCAAAATGCATAGTGGTTAAATTCCCACGTCATAATTCACCTTTAGGTAATAAACATACATAGTGGTAAGTCAATTACAGATAATTGTTTACGATTATGTAGATCACTTCTTGTTCTTCAGCGAGCATTAACAATGGGTCACATTGCACCCACTAGAAAAACAATCATATGGTATGGGAAACTGAAAAGACTAATAACAAAGAATTCGCTTAGTCAATAACTGGTACAAGGCCTTAATGAAAAGTACCCCGGTAGGTACCCCTTGCAATACGCTTCGTTATAATTGGTTAATTTTAAACTTTGCTGCCGTCAGTGAGAGGCAAGGCTGCACATGGCTCTCGATAATGTAATCGAATGTAGTTTTATAGATATTACTCATACGAGTCATGTTACCACGAAACTATGTTCACTTCATTTTACAGTTTCACAATTTCAAAGAGAGGTTCGAGGTTTTCTGACATTTGTAAGACTTTTACCTTAGATTTTATAAAAGTAAGATCTTGCTTTAGAAATGTTTTTTGACCTAACTAACGGCCTCTGTGGTCCAGTGGTTTGAGCGTTGGGCTCACGGAGGACCCGGGTTCGAATCCCGGTGGGGATATATCACAAAAATCACTTTGTGATCCCTAGTTTGGTTAGGACATTACAGGCTGATCACCTGATTGTCCGAAAGTAAGATGATCCGTGCTTCGGAAGGCACGTTAAGTTGATGGTCCCGGTTACTACTTACTAATGTAAGTAAGTAGTCGTTACATGAGCCATGTCAGGGGCCTTTGGCGGGTCAATAGTAACCCTGACACCAGGGTTGATGGGGTTGATAATCCACCTCACAACCCACACGATAGAAGAATTGACCTAACTTGCTCTCCTCTCGAGCTGAACAACTAAAATCAATTCAGATTTACTGTAACACAACTAGTTTAGAGATAACATTTTATACATTTACCTAAAAAATATACAAACATACATAAACTCACGCCTATTTCCCACCGGGGTAAGCAGAGACTATGGAATTCCATTTGCTTCGATCCTGACATACTTTTCTTGCTTCCTCCACATTCATCAATCGTTTCATACACGCAATCAGAGTAGATCGCACTGAACCTTTTCTTAGGACATCTCCAATTTGGTCAGTGTGCGTCAGGGATCTAATTAATTTATCTATTTTAATCTTCGTTTCTAATAGAGTGTATACGATAAAAATATTATATTATTTAAGTACAGTTATACGAACTCGAATATCATTTTTTTTTTAAATTAAAACTTAATAATAAGTAAGTACCTAGATTAGTTGATATAACTGCTGATATCGAAAGAGTTGTTCACTTCAAACCGTATTACTTGCATAGCTAATATTACTTAGCACACACACACACAGAGAAAAAGGCTTTTTTCCCTGCAATTTAATTATACAAATCTTGTTACAACAATGAGTATATTGTTAAGAATTTTAACTACTAAAAAGAACCGTCTTCTACTCAAGTATTCAAATTATTTAAAGTGAAATATCGCCAAAAGTCCGTATGTGATATTGCAACATTACAACAATAGTCATTAGCTCAGATTTAGCCTGTTATGGGTCCGTTTACCTAACCTGGGGTGATATTACAGAAGCGACTGCCAATCTAACCTTCTAACCTGAAGGGAAAACCAATGCCTATCAGGTCATGTAACGACTATGTACCTACTTACTTAAGTAAACAGTAGCCGAGAGAGGTACAACAACCGAAACTAACGACTGATCGTGGCATACGAATCCGATATCCTAATCAAACTAGGGAAATTATAGACAATGTCCCATTCGGGGATCGTATCCAGAACCTACATAACGAGAGCCTTAAGCACTTAACCAAGAGCAAGAGGGAAATAAACAAAATAGGCTAAAAATCAACGTCTTCTAATTAAATATAGAATATAGAATTCCCAAAATGTATTTCAACAGTTACTTAATCAAAATATTGAAGTATTGTAGTATCATCGCTTCGTGAATGTTGAGGCAAACGACTGCGCGGGCGCAGGCTCTACAGCGATGCGGACGTTGCGCAACCTCTGCACTTGACAAATAAACGACAACGCCGCACTTTTTACTATAAACCAGTCTAGACTGATTAACGACATAACCCAACTCGTTTAACAATCAGTCAATTAAATACGTTTATTACCCGTATCTGTTGCAAAGTTTCTAAAGTTATTATTTTCGTAATAGTGTTCCGAAGTAGCGAATAATTTTATAGCCTTGAAATACCAATTTTCCAATTTGATAGATAATTGTCAACAACCATTAGCACTGTACACGTTACCAAAAGCAAATGCAAATATATTATTCAACAACAACAAACCAATATTTAATATTAAAAATAAAAGGAAAACATTCGAAAAAATCGTAAGTGACTGCCCGAAGTTGTCACTAGTGGGCACGCCCAATGCGAACAAGACCACTTTTACATGTCCGTGCGCGCCGTCCTTGCGCCCGCGCCGCTCACTCGCCCAAACCACCCGATACAGCAGCCTCTAATATATCTGCATTAACCTAAGGGATCAACCATACCACTCATTAGAAGACCAATTAAACAGAAATCTCGTACTGTTTCAACATAACCACTTAATCAGACAGCTCAATAAAACCCTACTCAAATTCAACTTTAAAAATAGATTATATACCTACTGCACTAGATTTACACGCCCTGATTATACATAAGCGGTTATTTCACTGCTCATCCATGATCGTAAAGGTCAAAGAAGTTTTATTGCGGTTGGATGCAGGCAGTAAAGTAAATCCTTTCGTGAGCATTTACTTTTGCACCATTATCATGATTATGCTGATGTAGTATTGCGTATGGGCAGATAAATGCGAGGCCCCGACGTAACGGCGTCTGCGCACTTCCCGGTCCCGACAGGGCTTGGAGATCGTGTTCTAGCTTATGCAACACTCGGTTTAGGTTATCGATGATCCGATCGCGTTCTTCCTGCCTCGTATTCGCTCGCTCCGTTTAGAAAGTACTTTGTCAGTGATTTTTTCGTAAACAAATAATATTTCGGAGTTGTGTTATGAAATACTTATACTTGCAGTAAGTACTATACTTGTACGATTATTTTATACGAACTCGCAATTCGGGTGAACATGTTCGGGGAAAATGTAAAGGCTATTAATGAAAGTTATTGGCACCACTTCACCTTCAACTAGAAAGAATTACAAGAAAAGACATTGAATTCGGACAATGCTCGATGACAGCGCCAAAACCTCAGTGTAATAATTCCACTTAACCCACATATGGCAATTGTGAAGGGCAACTTGTTCCTTAAGTTTTGGGTTTTTTCCTTAGTGAGTCAACAGGCGGGTCAGGTGAAAGGGTGTTGTGCAAACTGCCACCACCAGCCGGCACCGACCCACGCCGCTCTACTAACGAACCAACTTTACTCGAATATCATATACTTACATATTTACAAACTTACCGATGCATAAACACAGTTCTTTAGAACCCATTTGTCTCGAACTAAAAGTTGGTCAACAAAATCTATCCTCGTGGCAGCAGTTACATCTGAGTCTGCTTTCTTGACTAGTTAGTCACTTCCACATAACGCGGTGTCGCAAGGAGGCTTTGTTTACGAAACCCGCTTCCACTCTCTGGTCGGCTAACCGGCCGCTTACACACTCCGCCCGCAACGCCTAAAATTGCTCTAATGCACATAATGTGCCTTCTCGCAAACGTCTGACATGTTTACAGCGATCGTTTCTCAACAAAACCGCACATTACATAAATCTACGGTATACGTTTCTTTATAGGTAAATACTGACTGAAGGCTAAGCCCATCAATTTTAAATGTTATGCCTAGCCCTTTTATGTTCCCGTCTAATTTAAATTCAGATAAAGTTGGTAAATATGAGCTTGTAATGTAACCGGTTCTGGTAATTTTCTCAAATAGGTAGATATTTTCTCGCAAATCCCAGACCTTACTTTTAAAGTCGTACTGTTTTCCTATTATATTCATAACAACTTATTATTGAATATAAACAATTTAATTAATAGGTATAAAAGCAAAGCTACAGCGGTACAAGAGTAAGAGTAAGCCCATAAAAGTAAAAGAAGTAGAATCATTACATACTTACTATAAAAAAAAAACTTTATTGCATCAGTATTATAAAGGTTACAGTACAGTATGTCCCAGTAAATCCTAATTCATATTATTTGATATTTAGTTACAATTGCGCACATAATAGTATTAAAGAAATTAATACCCAACAATTACATTGCAACGGTATAATGATATTGTGAACAGCGGTAGTTTAAGATTAACACCCCGAGTGTGATGAGTACGGTCACGAACATTAATATGTATACACTTGGGTACCATGTCACATTAACTTTTTTGACAAATTGAACTGTAATTCTCATTAAATGTCAAATATGTTAGTGCGACAGAGTCCTAAAGTGGGTACATTATATTGCTCATGACTGTACTACCCGCTGTACTAGCTGGTGGCTGTTCTACAGCGAGTAGTTAGTACTATCACACGATTGGTATTTGTTTCTAAAAATAAGTAAGTAAGTATGGTTTAAAACTGCGATAAACTTATCCAGCTAATCCCGATTGATGTGATTCCAAAACTAGACAACAACAACATAGCATCATTAGGTGTGAAGCATGTTGGGACGCATGATGCAAAACTAGACTTCATGGAATATTACCCCCTTTTCCCCACTGCTCAACAATAAAAACTCTCGTTAGTTTACGTTTTTCGATCCCTCATTATCCGTGAACAATTTTTTGTTGATAAATGGGAATAATTATATGACACTTTACAAAGTAAGAAGTAAAACTAAGGAAATGAATGTGGACAGTACATAAATATAAGGACGAGATGAAATGTTAATGGTCAATTATTACAGCAAGGCGTGTGGTGTGGTGTGGCAAGGAGGTGCCGCGTAATGAAGGCTTACGGTAGCCACGCACTGTCATTGTATATAATACCACGTACCTAGCGGTTTTAAGGTGCTAGCAAATTAAAATTCTTCCGTATCGTACAGTCATGAGCAATATAATGTACCCACTTTAGGACTCTGTCGCACTAACATATTTGACATTTAGTGAGACTTACAGTTCAATTTGTCAAAAAAGTTAATGTGACATGGTACCAAAGTGTATACACATATTAATGCTCGTGACCGTACACGCTGTCGGAATTTTCATTTTTTTATGGAATTACGATCACTATCACAGAACAGAGAAGGTGAAAAATTCGGGGCCGCGACAAATTCTTCTGATAGAATCAGTTATTTTTTAAACTATAATCGTGACTAGGTATAATTAATTCCACATGACACTGAAAAATGTTGGTATACTTTCAGCTGTGTTCAGTCCTAGTAAATTCAATATTAGTTTCCTACCTCTTTAGAATGAAGTGCAAAGTAAAATAATGCAACAAATCGCAATTACAAAACATCGAGCGTAACTTCTTTGCCCTAGGAAGTAGGCTAATCGTATAGGAACTGCAACGTTACAAAATACATGATTAAATATTACATGATGACGATTGTATTCGGTCATTATGACACATACATAACACGTAATACAAGAACAAAAGCTCGGACTATAATTTGTATGAAGAATCATCACTTTGTGTAAGGTTACATCCGTAAAGAATGCAGTCTGGTTGTAAGCGGACAATATGGTTTTACGTAAGAGTAGTGAAGAGGTGCTATTATTGTTTTGGCCGATAATATCTGTGGTGGCGAGTTTAAGTACTGAAGCTTGCGGAAGTAACGAGCCTAGAACAATGCGACCAATTATCTCGTAATTTCAGTGATCAGGAGACAAACAAGCGTCCGGAGTTTGTAGCCATTGCTTACAAACTACTGGTAAAATACGCACATTTTAATTGAGAAACGCGTTGCGCGTTGCGAGCTAATAATATAAATGGCTAATAAAAATAAATATTAAGCGCTTCTTGAACAGTAATGTCGCGGGTAGTTAAAGACGGGCCCTTCTTCTAGCGTGTAATATGTGCATGCGCAGTTGTATTGTCTATTCGCTAATGGCATTATATAACGAGATTGCGAGACATCGAGGTCGCGGTCATCTCCGCGTCGTTGTGCTGTTTCGAAAACTGTACACATTAACATTATATTCGTAACTACGAAGACAATGTGCATTAAGTACCTATACCTAACCTCAGTTCGTATGTGTTCAAAATATTAGAGACTAATTCACCTTAATACCTACATAATATTTCCTTAAACACGTGCTTACTAAATAAATACATCTCTAAAGTGTAAGTACGTTATCATGAAAGGCTGTTACAACTTTTGTTTTCCTAATATGGTTTTTAAACTGCAGCCACATGCAAAGATTGATATATGTTATACTTAATAGACACGAAGCAAATCTGCTCACGCGTCTAGATAATCGCTCCACTTGTTCAATAAATTATCATTTTGGATCATAACAACCGGCCAAAGTGGGACGATGTTGTAACATGAGACAGTTAATTGATTTCATTAAACTTTCTTTATTCTATTCTTGCAAACTTATTTATTTAAACTTGTTCTATTTTAGTATGTAAAGTAGATTAGTAATAATATACTGACCACTTCCCGTTAAACACGTCATGAAGGACGTTGGAAAGCGCAAGCGCAAGTATGGAATGTTCCGTACGGTACCTACTCATATTAGTAAGGCCATCGTTGCTAAATCAACATTCATTCCACAGCAAGACCGTTTGGGAAATACGTCATAAACATTATTAATATTGTATTAACAAAGTTATAGTCAGCCCACTCATTTTCAGCTTAATAACAATTATGTATCCAGTTTATAATATAATCTGGGTTCTAGGTAGACGCATATGTATACGTAGGTACATATAAGGACTGTCTAATCTTGTCCGAGGTACTTGCCCCACTAAACTGTGGCGCAACACTAAAACACTTGTCTGGCTAACACACAAGTGTATAATAAAGTTAAGGCGCGAACAGTCGACAGTGGCGTACCAACAGTTTATATACAACATCGTAAGCTTACATTTAGCCATTGTTTCAATTATGCTACTCGGTTACCAGCCAGAAAAAGGATACCAAATATTAAAGAAGTCATCACCAAAATGGTATCTTAATATTTGCAAAGGGCGATCTTAAATATCACTCTCACAAAGTGTAGATATTTAACTTACAAAAATGTTACCCACATATTTCCTACAGGATAATTGCAAACATGAGAGACAAATTAAACGGTCTTTTAATAGATCAACTAACTATCACAGCGTTTGTAAGCACGTGTAACAAACGAATCAATTAGTAAATAATTGCAAGAAACCATAGTTAATTATTAAAATGACATGATGAGATAAATAGTGATCGAACTACTCGGTTATAGTTAAGTATCGACAAAGGGCAAGAACAATAGGACATGGACTCATGCATTATTAACAGATTAGATTATTATTTTCTTGTACTTACTTGCCACTTAATACATCAATTGTCTGCCAAGTTATAGATTTATAATTATGACAAAGAGAAAATTAAATCGGAAAAGTCTGACTCGTATGTACGAGTAACTGCTTGTGACTTTGCAATGAATAAATGAATATGAATATGGGACTTCAACCCGCAGCCGCAGCCTCTTGCCAAGCTAGCCTGTTTTAGTGTAATAACTAGCTATATATATATATAGTAGGTATACACCGTCAGTTTTTTATATGTCAATGGCATCCCCTAAATGACCAATGTCTCATTCACTCTCAGATCACTTACATAAGATCACTAAATCTTTTAAGGGGCAATGTAGGTATACGTTTTTACAATAAGATTCCCGTTGATATTCAGAATTTACCTTTGAACAGTTTTAAGACTATAATTAAACAGAAACTTTATAAAAAAGGTTATTATAAGGTTAGTGATTATTTAGAAGATATGAATGCATGGGATTAACTGTCTGAGTACTGATATTAGGCAGCCAAATTACTAAATTGTATAACAATATTTTATGTAAGTATTTAAAAAAAAAGGAAAAAGCCTTGTACAGAGGTTTTTCTTGCAGCTTCTTTTCCCCGGCTATATAGGTTCTGAGAAGCAGCAGTAGTTTTAGGCGGATGAGACGTTCGTTATGTAAAATTGTCGATACAAAGTGTACCTATATTACCTACTGAATAAAGATATATTTTGAATTGTAATTTGATCTCATAAATTCATATTAATGTTGTGCAAGCTATCCAGTGTTGTAACGGCCGAATTTAAATTTTGATGTTTTACAATTTATGAGTAAACATTTAAATATTTTAACATAATTTATAAGGCTAAAGAAATCTCTCAAGAACATAAAAAATAATAATTGTAAAACTGTCTGTTTAATCAAGGACGTGAATAATTTCACACGATAAATTAAAAGTAAATGGAATTCAACCTTGCAATTTTTTGCCTCGATTTTGCCAATAAATATGGTGCCCAAAATTATAAGATAGGTGCTCCAGTTTCAACAGCGTTTAATGAGCATATTCGGACAAAAACCGTCGTATTGCACACCACGTAATTACACATGCAAGAATGGAAGGCTCACAATTTCTGTAATTTATCGGGTATTACTAAGTGCATTAGTCATTTGATTAAATCTAGATGGAGTGATTTGGTTGCGTAGAAATAAAATTTATCCAAACGAAAATGATATGGACTTATAAAATCTAAGTATTCTAACGTAATTAACATTTTCAGTGGTTTTGAGAATACTTCAGCATTTAGTTAGCAGATGGTTATTTGCAAACGTTTAGAAGTAACTAATTAAGGAATTATGAAGCAACACGTTTTGAAACGATCAATACGTATATTGCCGGAGGGTTGCGTCATGATGGAAATCCCGGTGTACAATATCGACCACTTCTCGCTGTCCATTTTAACTGTCAATGGTACGATCTAAGTTTATTGGCGTCCATTTAAAGTATAATCACATTGGAGTTTATACTTGTGAAGGAACACTAAATGGTATTCCCATGCACAAAAATATAACGAATGTTTTGTAATTGATTTCTTTTAGGGCAACAACACCCTATCAAAGATTCCATACAGCAAATGCATTTTTACCTGCAAAAAAGTAAGAAATCTAGAATAATTTATTATTTGCTTTTAATATAAGATCATCATGCTATTCCTTATACATGCCGATTACCGCATAAGCAAATGTTGTACTCGTAATAATGATACAAAATCTACCTGCAGTTTTCCTTATATGCGTACAAGCCGTTAGAACTG
Organism: Pectinophora gossypiella; assembly: GCF_024362695.1. Lineage (NCBI taxonomy): Eukaryota > Metazoa > Arthropoda > Insecta > Lepidoptera > Gelechiidae > Pectinophora > Pectinophora gossypiella. The sequence goes on from NC_065433.1 coordinate 17,525,001, forward strand.
GACAGAGCTCAAAATGAGTGACCAAAGTACAAAGATTAAAATGCGACTTGGATAAAATAGGTATAATCTTATCTCATATACTTTACGACGGCAGCTAGAATGTAGTAACCCCACTCTGAATGTGTCGCAAGTGACAGCTATAAGACCTGGTGAACGCTCGACTTTAGGCTCTTACATAGATTCTACTACCCTCGGGATCAGACTTGACTAATTGTAGTGGTCAAAGCTAAACAATGAAAGTGCCTTACCGTCAAAGGTCAGTACTGCCATCGTCATTCTGGCTTTGTTCTCGCTAACAACCCACCCACTTGCCCAATACTATGTATGCGCCCTGCATACACAACGATACACATTCACATTTGAATACGAGTATAATACCTACTCTGAACAAACACACGCGTGCGGGATTGAGCTGGTTGGAAAATCTACAAGATTGTATTACGCTATGACTGGACGTAGAAAAACATTTAAGAGATATAAACACTAGTTTATACAAACACTTTTAACGATATTACATACGACAGTCACATAGTGTAACGCAATTGGCAGACTGTACCCTTAAGACATGATGTTTATCGATGCCTTTTAATTACAGATACCAATAGAATCTTGTCAAGGAGAGTGGATCAGTCAGAGCAGTAGAAATAATATAGCAGAATGAGGTCAACATTGTACATCGCGGCGATATGCGCGGCCCTCGTGGTAGTTCATGGGGCGCCAGCGGCCAGCCCCGACCCCGAGCCGGCACCTGCGCCCGTGCCCGCCGGAGACGACAAACCAGAGATCATCGAAATCATAGCTCCCGCCGCAAGCGCACAGGTACTTACATCCAAATTCTTGAACCATTCACACGACCTTTTTCGTAAGCAATGTGTTTACAAAGTTTCAGCTAGACTTTACAACACTTTCCGCTAGTAGTTTAATGATCGCGCCTACCTAGATAACAAAGTGTTCGTAACTATATTACTAAATAACATCCTAACCAACACTTTGGCTTGCCTTACAATATAAGATATACAAACTAAACGTCCTCATTACTCAGCCACCCGTGCGAGCTGCGAAACGAATCGCTGTAATGTACACTTATCGTAAATGTATGTAATTATCAATAGGCAAATCGAAAAATTACGAAAATGATTGAGAAAAAGCATTAAGGCATCCGCGACCTTAAATCCGAGAACAGTGCACGGGTCAGCGCGCACCGCAGTTAGAGAATACGGCGGCAGTCTCGCGTGTCCTTAATTACAGACGATTCTTCTTTAGAATAATTACGTAACTCTTTTGCTTAGTAAGGGCTTACTGTTCATTTTTTTGCAATTATTACTTAAGTTTCTCTAATGCAATTCGAAGGAAGGTTCTCAACCTCTGCGAGGTGTCGTAGGTCAATTGCTAATGCTAATTCACCGTTAAGCCTGCATTGAGTATTATTACTAATTGTGGGCTTAGGTAGGTTTATAGAGAGGGATAAAGTTAATACTTAATTAAAAATTTTGGTCTTGAGTTAATTTCAATGGTTTTTCAATTTCAGGAGACGTTAGCTACGTTGAATCTCGGCGCCCCGGGGTCCGAGCTCAGCGAAAGGAACAAGCGTACTATCGGCATACTCCGACAGTTGTTCCCCTCCCTCACACAGGTATGCTGCACTATCTATCAGTGCGCTCGCACAAAGTACACTTAATGCTATCACATATATCACTTTTAAGGGGTTAAAGCTTACAGGTTGAAGGAGAACCTACTACTTCCTCCGGTGAACGAAGAGACACCAAAACTGTACAGCGATTTGCAGTTTCCCAGTTTACTAGTATTTTCATAAAGTAGCAATTAGATTAGCCCGTTATAGCCCGGATTAGCACTGATCACTCAGTTCAGAACATTTTGTAGTTAAAGCCTATAAATAAGCACAATAAACCACATGTATTTCTGAATCTTTTCGCAGGCTGTGGAGTAGTTAATTTTATTTCAGATATCTAGGTGTATGTCAACGGTATGCTAAGGGAGGTGTATGTTCTAGATAATCGAACAGAAAGTACAGCAGATTACAAGCATGGTGCTGCAGACGCTTGGGCCAGTAGTTCTAAGGGCATTCCTTGGCAACCGCAACGGTGGTGGCAACAACGGCGGCGGCGGCGGTACCGTCGAGCTCGCCGACGACGATGATGACGACGAAGACGATGATGAGGACTCTTCCCCCGTGTCCACTTCCACCGTGTCCACTTCCACTGTCGCTACCACAATCAGCTCCACCACTGAAGACCTCCGCCGGCGCAAGCGGGCGCTGTTCTTCCTGCCGGTATGAGCGTCGCACTATCGCGCACTAACACCAACCTGCCTGGGGACGGCAGAGAAGCGCAGACCGCTCTTCCATCGCCATCGTCATCGTCACCGTCATATCACCGCATGGACGCCACCGACCATTCCACGATCATTACTCGCCTGCATATCATGCAATATCTCTTTAATAATGGACACTATTTTTCAGAACGCGATTGCTGATGAGAACCAGTTGCTGTCCGGTGCGGAATCCCAGCAAGCGGAAGTTCGAGTAGCATTCGGTGAGGGTCAGGGTGACCAGCAGGCGGCGGCGAGCGAGGACCAGCAGACTGCCGCGCAAACCAACTCCGCCAGCATCGACGAGATCACCCTCGACGACGCTGACAACAGCGAAGAGAATAGAAATAAAAGGTGTGCACTTATTTTATCTGTATGCTAGATATACAATCATCAAATACAAAAAACAGTCTGCATAGTTACCTATACCTAGATAAATACCTAATAAAAGAAACTTGGTGCGTGACATCACACACCACTTTGACGGCTTCGTATGAATATTCTTAACCCGCGGTTCAAGGATAGTGTCAGTTACGATAGCCATGATTCCTACATGTATTCATATTAAGATTTATGTTAAAATTTACGACAACACTGCGATGAAAGATTGAATAGAAAAAAAAACTAATCTTGTTCGTTCAATCTCACATTATTTTATTGCCAATATATTGCATTGCACTTCGACATTGGTGAACAATAGATTGAGAACGAGGGAACGCTATTATATTGCTGGTTTTTGCGAACGTTTTCAATTCGCACGATTCGATTTCTACTAGACTAGACAGTGCTGTACCAACAAGTATTTGATCATGTAACTATTACGTATCAGCATAAATTATGCCTGGTTACGAAGGTGCATTGCGGTACCAATACTGATTGTGATGCTATTTCTGTACTGTTTCAGATTCCTGAGCTTCGGAGCACAAGGAGGCGCCTCCGGCGGCGGTTCCGGAAACTTCCTTTTCGATATTGTTAGAGTAAGTTAAACAATATCAGTAATTACGAGTATAAGTAATATAATCTACAACTAAAAGTATTAAATTTACGTCCGTTCCTTTCAGTATTATATTTTCTTATAAGTATGTTCTTTCTACTTATATCTCTTTTCTTTTCTCTCAAATACTAATTATTATACTATTAACAAACACTACTCTTTAAAATTTCCTACAACTTTTAAAAGGTTGTACATAGTTGTGACACATCTATGAGAAGAACTTCTGGATAGGAGAAGTGAGACGTATATTTCAGAACACTTGTGTGCAAAAGGGAGGAATGTGTGGCAGTGGTTGTGGTGCGAGTGAGGAGGTTTGATTTTGCAGCGTCCTGCGGAGGCGATGGCGCGCGCTGCCGGCACCGCGTTCCGACTGTTCGCTGGCACAGACTCGCTCAACCTCGGACTCACCGCGTCGCATACCGCCACTCTGGATCCCAACGACCCACAAGTACATCGAGACACTCAACAATATACACACTATTAGAGCTCTCACCTTTAGTAGCACCACAGCTTGCAGACGAGCGGAGTCCTTGACGACGTAGTCGACAACTCGCATAAGATATCGATTGTTGTAGTTTAGCTCTTTGATTGTAGTAGAAGTAGAATTTGGTAGATGCTTCTAATTTTACTAAAAATATGTCCAATTTCCTTTTAAAGATTATTTTCCTGTCCAACAACGTGATATGTTCCCTCCAGCCTCCAGACACCTTTGTCCTCTTTGTTTCTTCTTCGTCTTGTTTGCTGACTGACTACAAGAATGTGTCACGTGGTTACATTTTACCCGTGCATTTTATCAATAACGAACACTAACAAATAAGAAACAATTACCAAACGATAGATTTGAATAATATCTATGTACATGCCCTATAGTCGTAGAATTAAAATGCCTTACCCTAATTCCAGCCCTAACCTAACAGTATACCTATCTGAATAATATTTTAATTAACCATTGTAGATAGAATGTCGTCGTTGGTTTGTATTTTGATGTCGTGCCAAACGGACTTCACTGTAATTCGATCTAAACTCGGACAATCTTATTTTAGTGGTTACGTGAAGGCCGTTTCGTATTTTAGCAATAACGTTTGTGTTCTAACCCGAATTTGATTGAGATACAGTCACCGTGCTTACGTAACAATATACACGGTAAGAGATTACAATAATTGGATGGGAAATAAGAGTGTTTTGATTACAGCTGGTGGCCGGTTCATCGTCGGGGTCATCGTCCGGTGACGCGGCGGCGCCGGCTGACGGCGACGACGCCAGCGCTCCCAAAGGAGACAACCTCACGGAGGGCGTGCCCGGCCCCATCACCCGGCTGTTCATCATCGCCAACCGCGGGATCGCCAACCTCATCCAAGACCTCATCCTCCGCATAGCGCAGACCTCCGAGAGAATAGTCAACTTCAAGGCGCGACTCATCACCTCCATCATTTAATGAGCTAATGTTTAGTAAAATATAGAGCAGCTTGGAGTAACGCTGGAGCTTAACACACATTTTTCCTGAATAACTACTACCAAAAGACGTCATTTTGTACGTTAATCGTAACCAGTGACATATTTCATGCCGCCTTCTCAGATCGTGTCTTGTCGTGAGCGAACTATCATGTTATTTTATTTACAATTTATTTATTGCATCATGCATCGGTCCATACAATTCGACTCTAAGTTAAGGGTATTTCATTGCCCAAGTGATATTTTTACCCAGTAAGCTATCTCCGGTGGTATTTCAGGTTACTTGGACAGTATCCTAGGGTAGGTAGTAGGGTAGTATAGTGTTCCCCGCGGGGCGCGTGCGACGTCGGGGCCGCGCGGCCCGCGGGCCGCCCGGCGCCGGCGCCGAATTGCTCAAAAGCTTTTTTTTACAATGTGACAATTTCTAAATCGTTTTTATGTTTGTAAATATGTATTATAGCGGAATTTGTATAAAATAAATAATTAGTTAATAAAAAATATCTTAGTTTTCTTTAAAGTGACCGTAATCCCGCCGAACAGCCAACCCTGATTTTTCTTCTTAGATGGATAATTAAATTAGTATTAACCATGAGGTATTAATAACGCTTCTCGAATCAAAATCGAAATCGAACCCTCTTCGATATAAGTCACGCGTTCGATCACGGAATCCGTTATATAAAGATTATAAAGTAAAAAAAAGGAAATAGAGTTTAATTCTAATCTCTATGTAATATATATGTATTAGCATATTAACCTGATTAAGACAGGTTGTTGTAGAAAGAATCTATGAGTTTGTATACCGCACCAACGCAGCAGCGGAGCCCCGAGGGAGCAGCGGCAGCGCGCGCGATACGGGCGCAGGGCGCGGCGCGGGTGGTGAGCCGGCCCGGGGAGTGCTGCTGGTACGCGGATAACACCTGCAGTGGGGGGCGCAGGAGGATGCGAGAACGACGCTCCATCAACATCTTCGTATGAAACAAGCTCGATACCCTCGTAAAGAACTTGAAATCACTGTGAGCAATAACAAAACACTTTCGCTGCAGCTACTTTTTGCAAAAAATACAATACATATAACTTTTAAAGGTAGTAATACACAGTAGTAGGTAGAAATGGGGAAGGTCGGGAGATAAGTTTGCTTAAAAAGTAAATATTTTGTATAAAAGGGGCGTGTAGAATGCAGATAGAGTATGTAAGTACTTCCTACTCACCACAGTGGTTTTATTATTGTTGGCGCAAATAACATCTGGTTTAAATTATTATTCGCACATAAATATAAAAATCATAATTAAAAAAGGTAAACAAATTATTTCAAAATGACGTTTGTAATGTAGATAATACCTATTGTAATGTACCTACCTACTGAAAACAAACTGAAAACATTAGAACTCTTTTCTATTACTCATAGAGTTAGAAAAACTATTTTCCCTCGCATTTCGCCCTACTCAAGTAGCAGTAGGTGTATTTTGGGGGCTGTTAATTAAAAACAGAGTGTGATTATAAAACCTGCAAAATAATAATAACAAATTCTTAATGTTAACAGGTACCTATTAAATAAGAGGCTATCCAATAAAACAATAAAAGACACAAAAGATCGATAACAGTTAGGTGTCTTTAGATCGTGATTCATGATCATGATTCTAGTAGGTACAAATGAATACTTATTTAACTAACTGGGGTCGGCACAACTTGTAAGTATTTCTATTAATGTAATACTTAGTAATAATTGTTATAATATAATAACCACCTTTTTATCGTATAGCGACGTGTAGCTGAGTTCCTCTCCCTCCCCGCCCCGCAATAACCTGCAGATTATTTTTATAACGAGAAGAGAAATAACGTTATGGGTACCTTTCCCCTTCGTTTCACGTAAAGAACAAAAACCAAAAGTCTCAAAGTTTCAAATTTCGCGCTACTGCAGTGCAATTTGACAACTTTACGTGTATTTAAAGTAATGCGTCTTGCTACATTAGCACTGCCGCCGGTGGCTAGCTTCTGTTTCTGTCGCAGAGCACATAATAATATAAAACGGGTGTTCAGAGTCTAGTGAGCCACTTACCTAGTAGTTTAGTTAAATGAAAGTTCTACGAATTTTATTATATTCGCACCGCGCATTTTTTTATAAGTTTGTTTTCTTTAATAAAGATTACCTACTGAAGACATTATGAAGCTATAAAACTAAGGACGTTGCCTGAAAACTTATTACTGAAGACTGAAAACGTTTTTTACCGGATTCTACAAAGAAGAAAAAGACAGCACCAAAGACTAGGCAGCATGGGCTAAGTTTCCTTTGCCTGCCCGAATGGACAAATTGAAAATAAAAATAAGTTTGTCTATAGTTTTGCCCACGACAAGAAAGCAGCGAGACGAGGCCGAGTTTACAGGTGTGAGACCCCGACCCGGAAAAATAACCAACAAAAAAAAAACATGTCTATGGTTTTTCAACTTTTTCAGACTGATTATTAGTGATGTGCAACGAGTTAATATTATGTTATGACTCAAAGCTTATGAGTGAGTCCCCGATAACGTTATTTAAGAGTTTTGGAGATTTTTGGGTTTCAAAACCAGAACTTTGTTTTACCTTCTTGCCGATTGCTTTTAGTATTTTTCTAATAATGTAAAATCATTTGATAATCGAACACGATGATTTGTGCTAAATAATCGATTTGACATGCCTAACATTTCTTTTCATGTTTGTAGGTACGTACGTCTTGTCTTGTCATTGGGACATTACTTATTTTCTTGGTCATTACGGTCGTGCTAAAAATATAAAAAATTTCCGGCATTTTCTTTCACCACTCGTTTTTTAGCTTGCTATTTTAAAATGTCCGAAGTAAAAATCATAGCAGCAAGTATAGTGAACTTTTTGAAACAACAACTTGAAGGTGACACGCTCAGTGTAGATTCAAGAGAGAGCGTTGAAGTCGGCGTGCAATGCATCGAAACAGCTTTTGAACTTAGCCCGGAAGATGCAGCTAAAGCTCTGGATTTACTGCAGCTGGTAAGGCAACAACATAGCCGCGCCGAGCCGCCTGTCGATTCTGCTGAAGCTGAGCGTTTGAAGAATGAAGGAAACGTACTCATGAAAGCTGGATGTTATCGAGAAGCACTCGAAAATTATTCTCGTGCTATAGAGTTAGATCCGCGCAACTCCGTATATTTGTGCAATCGCGCGGCAGCTCACTTTAAACTTGGCCAGCACGAAGACGCCGTTGCCGACTGCACAGCCGCTTTGGCATTACAACCTAACTACGTAAAAGCACATGGAAGACTGGGTCTTGCACTTACAGCGCTAGAGCGACACCGTGAAGCTCGCGCGGCTTACGCTCGTGCTGCACAGCTGGAGCCTGATAATGAATCCTACAGACAGAACCTCCGTCTCACTGATGAACGTCTTGCACAGCGTGGGGAAAGGCCTCCATTAGACCTTGGGGGCCTTCTTCAGAATCCAGCCTTACTTAACATGGCTACAGAGATGCTTGCAGATCCAAACATGCAAAATCTTATTTCAGGATTAATGAATAATGCAACTGCTACTGGTAATGGTGCTGGAGGTGCTGGAGGAATGAGTGCCTTGTTTGAGGCTGGTCAGGCTTTAGCTCAACACATGCAGGCTGCTAACCCCGACCTAGTGGACCAGCTCCGAAGGCAAGTCCGCCCTCCTGGCCCTGGTGGAAATCCACCTTCCTCTCAGTGATTGCAGAGTCCATTGTATCTACATAGAGATACATATGGATATTTATTATATTCTTGGCTCTTTGTTGCGATACCACAGGGTTGTACATTATTTCCTCGTACCAATAGCAGTGCGTCCTTTTCATCACAGAATTTTAATCTAAGCTGACATATATATTATAATCTGTTTACACATCCATGTGAATTTTATTTCTTTACAGCCAATTTGAAAATTTAAAATTTTATCAGCTTAAAGTCTATGGTAGAAAAGTAATACATTGGCATCTTTCATCTTGAAAGACTAGTTATTAGGTAGCATCACAGAACTGATTTCTGTGGGTAGCTTCGATAATCAGACATCATTAAGGGTATAAGGTGACAACGACATAAGTGTACATCCAATGTTATATAGAATGTGCCTTGTTTATTATTTCAAAGCAATAAAATAAGGGTTTTCAGTAAAACACTGTTACAACTGTGCTTTCTTAACTATTTATTTCCATACACTCTATTGTATAATTTATGATAATACATTTACATTATATTTATGTACACTCGGTAGCAAATGTAAAAACTTGTTTGATAATATGTCCTGTTCTGTGATAGTCCACCATAATAATAATCCAAATGTATAGAGATATTTCTGGACCATCATTACACTGAACAGGACATAAAAATACACATTCCAAAAATTCTAACCCATATATAAAATTCTGTATTTACAGATAGCCCATACTAAATACCTAGTTGTTATTAAGTCAACCATACAGTAAAAGTGCTTACTCTCTGGGTGTATGTATTGATTCTAAATATCTTAGAAAACACCCTAGCATTTCTTGACATTATATTAGTAATATAGGAAAGGCACCATATTAAGAAAATTTTAGGCTGAGTAAATGCCATGTTATCATATAGAGTAAAATATAGATAAATTGATCTGAATTACATTTCAGCTCCAGTTTCATAACTTTAAAAAGTGCTTTTAGAATGAATATATTTGCTCAGTGATAGATAATAGACAATAATTTTGCTAAAATTGTTAATATCAACCAGATTTTACTAATAGGAACATATTATGAAGCAGCAGGCAATTATAGCTGTGATTGTATTTACTATTTTATCAGTTCTGTTCAACAACAATTGTTACAATTACTTACCTAATATGTTTATATAATCATAATTCATAGTTGCAACATGTTATTACATTATTAGTTATAACATAACAAACATATAGCAATAAAGAGCTTTCTGTTGAATTAAAATAATTAACCAGTGTTTCTATACAAATACCACCGCTGCTCCATTATGACATTAAATTATCAAATATTGGGTTAAATGTATTATGCATTATATATAAAAAAGTTACGTAGGTAATATAACAAAAAATGAGATAGGAAATTAATGTATTAATTACATAATGCAAATTTAAAATAGTTTCTCTAACAATATAATTTAAACTCTGGGAGCACCAAACATTAAACTCATCAAATAAATTAAGTAGCCTAGACATTTGAATATAACTTAATATTCCATAATAACTAAAATTTTTGATAATACGTTTGAGTGTACAATTATAATCTGTACCCAAAATCCAATGACAATGGCATACTAAATTATGCACGAATCAACAAATCCCAATGCTATTATTCAATACAAGAAAAAGTAAAAACAATGTCCAAAAAATGTACCTACCTACATTTTTGCAAATGATACTGTCGAGTGTGTGTATGTATTCTCTGTAAATACCAGTTTTTATCCTCGATCCACGACAGTATTCTACCACACACAATGCAAGCTAATATTTATGATATGAAAATTTGCAATTGTTTATTTAAACGAGAATATATTTTGGTGAAACAGAGTAGACTTTCGGAATTATTTATTGAAGTAGGTAATTAATTATTTTTAAGCACATACAATTAATTGATAAACTGAGTCGCAATTATTGTAAACTAGAAATAACTAAAGTTAACACTTGTTAAGCTTGTTGTTCACTTGTATTGATTGATTGTCTTAACAAGTTTATGACCAAGTCTTAACGATTGAAATTATCCTATGGTTAAAGGCTCTAAATCACATTCTTGAATGAATAATTTGCTTTATAATAAAAAATATAACACACAAAACAGTAAGACACTCACAGACTGCTAGTAATAGTAAAGTCACTGAAAAGTGGTGATTTTTTTAATGGGACAGAAGTATTAAGCTGTATGTTGATAGGATAAATGCGCTTTGTAAACAAACGTATGAATGACAAGCGTTTTCTGTAATATCGTTCATAACGCGTACTGTTTAGTACTTGCTAAAAAGTACTTAAGGGAGAATAGTATAGCACATCTACTGGAACTGGGAAGCGAATTAATGGTACAAGTGGCTTGTCGTTCATACGCAGGCAATCTCATAGAGTATAATAATAATTTAGTTGCGCTTGGAAGGCGGCACGAGGTGCGGGGGCAACTCGGAGGGCAGGTCGTGGCCGTCGATCTTGACGCGGATCAGGTGCATGGCGAGTGCAAACTCGTCGTCGTCAAGGAAGCCATCCTTATCGATGTCGGAAAGCTTCCAGATCTTCCCCAGCACTGAGTTGGGTAGCTTCGATTTCACCATCTCTGTCTTGGCGGCTGTTAAACAAATGAATTTTGTGAGCGTTTTAATGTCGTGCTTGGTGATGTTTATGATAAGCTGTTAACACTGCGGAACTTTAGTAAAAACATCATGCAATGCATTTTTCTGGTAGTGATCAGTTTTAAATAAAATGGAAGAAGTGGTAATCCGCCCAGTTAGCAACGTTTTTAAATTATATGGTATGTACAATTATAATTAAATTGTAAAATAATTTCGAAAGTCTAATATTATAATTGGCTACACAAGTAGCTTCATTGAACATTTAAAAAAGTTATGTAATGAATGTTACATTGACAATCTAGCTAAATGTTATTGTGACGTGACCCAAAAGTACAATCTATGTGATAGACTTAATGGATAAGATGTATAACTCTGTAGTATTGATAATTAATTATACAATCGTTAGTGAAAAATATATCTGATAGTTTGGACGGTATATTACCTAAGCTTTATGATATTCGATATGGCATGTTCCAATTATTCGATTTTTAATAGTTTAAAGTATCACTAGTTGTCATTATAGTATGCTTATTATCAGGTTCCTGAATATTACATTACGATCACAAATTGTATTTGCTAATTTGCCTTCCCCACGAATTCACGACGCTGCCGTATTTATGACTTCGGTAAAATATTTCAAAATGTTGACAATATTCTCGCGATAAAATAACTCAATAATGGTATGTATTCGCACAGTTTCCTTTTGTGAGCCGAATGCTACAGCTTTTGCAGTATCTAACCAATTTTGGGCAGATTTTTCCACATTGAACTCTATATACATTTTACCTGTTGTCGTGTAAACTATTGTAATAAAAAACAATTGAATCGTTATAAATAACGTGATCAAGTTCAATGCAAGCAAGGACATAAATTTTATAGTAAATAAAATTGGTTGAAAATATGAGATGTCTTTTCGGTTCTTATGTTCAAAGTTAACTATATTTATAGGAACCTCTTGGTCTTCTAAGTCAGATTCACTATCAGTCGCGTGAGGAAACTCCCCCACGTCGACATTCCTAGAATCTATTCTACTAATACTAGCTATATCTTGGACACTAGTTTCGTCACCCAGCGAATCATTAATAGTGTGAATAGATACAGCAGGCGACATTCTAGGACTTTCTACGTTAAAATAACATGTTTGTTCACTTGCTAAAAACTGTGTGATTGCACTGCAGTTTTGAACACAAATTGCCAAAGCACTAGTTATTTTATCAAAGTTTTCTGATTCAGAATGTTTATCCTCTGAATGTTCATCCTCTTTGCGGTTTTTTAGAGACATGCATAGTTCAGTGAGAAGGGAACAATTATTTGTGGAAGAGAGCAATGCTTGTAATGCTTTATCGATAACGATAGTGCCGCGCAAGTGCGGATGAGCCACTAGCAGTCGTGCGAGTGCCACGGTGGATGCGTGCGTACCAGCTCCGGTAACTTTGCCGTCGATGGGATTGAGCGACTGGAAGATCTGGTCGTATCTTGGTTTCTCCTTGCTGCAAATCCATTCTGGGTCGCCATGGCCGGCGTCGACACCCTCACCACGTCCGTAACCGAATGGCGACACCTGATCTTCAACACCTTCGAAAGCACCACCTGAAAAAGCAAAATTTGTAATTTAAGTCAGGTGTGGTTTTCCAGTAAGTAGAAAAAAGCATTCTTGTTAATTTAAGTAGAAGAATGCTCATGTACATAACAATACCAAGTATTACAGAGAACCAGACTCATGTAAGCATATTTAATATGCTACGGCAGACTCCTCATCATTTACAATCATAATAGGCAATGTTTCGGAAGGCAACAGTTTTTAAGATCTATTTTTAGTGTTCCTTTGTAATCAGAGTTCATAATCAAAATGAAGTAGGTACATACTAGTTATTGTTTGAAACTAAATATTATTAGCATTGAGCGGTTCGCCAAGATCAATAGGAAATGTAGGAACGTGGTTAGAAGTGCAAACATTGAGAATATAAGTAATATAAATACGCAAATACTAAAACATGCATGAATCTATGTATAACAGACATACATGTGTAGGTACTCTTATTTGAAACTAAAACGAGTCCCTCAATAACCAGTAACACTCAAGGAACCATTAGATAGATTACACGAGATGAATAAATCCGAACTAAATGTTGTGAACAGTTAGGTATGAATATTATTACATTTATTTGTTAGTAGATGTGAGCATACGTCATTCTCGTCACCTTGCACCTCGCCCGCCGGAGTAACAAGACACGGTGTGCGTCAAGCTAGCGGCCTCAAAAAAAAAATGGGCACGAAAAAATAATTTGACCATACCAAAAAATAGTACTCTTATTGAAAAAAATAGTACCTGTTGTAAAAAAATTAGTACCATCACGGTTCTGGATTTATAGCCATGTTTTATTGCACTTGCTAGCTTGACGGTGAGCGAAATTTGGCGAGAGTTAACGACAAGGTCTTTCGCTTTGATTTAAACGCCAAAAAATAGTATCGAAATAGTACTCACCCCCTGCAAAATACCGAAAGTAGTACTTCAACGGTTCCAAAGTTATAAAGGCAGTTCTTTGATCCCGCTAGCTTGACGTTTTGAAAATACCTATTATCTGGGGAACGCTTGCATACTTCAGTATGTAACTAATGTCAATAAACTCGTATGAAATAGTACTCCCTACCATCATAATTTTGATCCGATTCTCTTTGTAGAAATGTTAAAAAATCATCATAACCTATGCCATACATTTGTTGTTGATACAGTCACGTAGACAATTACATAACCTCACAATTTATTCGTAAGTATTGCCATTTTGGAGGTCTACCCTACCATTTCTTTGCACTTCAGTGCTGCTATTACAAAAAATTCCTATTGCATACACCCATATGTACTAATTTTAATAGAAAATGGCTGCATGGGTCTAGTTCTTATCGAAAACAATCTGTGATTTTAATACATCATAATACATTTTTAATCTGCTGTTTTATTTTATAATTTATACCTTCATGTTGAATTTGTTACGGATCGAAGTGTTTGTTAATAAACAATTTGCAGTATTTGTAGAATAACTCAAAGAGTTTCAACAATGATATTACTTTCATCTGACAACCCTGGCACTTCACCAATTTTTACCCAAAAATGGGGAAAAATACTGAAATCTGACAACATTCTTGACCATGTGTAATAATTTTGTTCGCGACTGTACTCGTCTTGATAAATGTATGGCATAGGTTATAATGACTTTTTGACATATTTCTACAAAGAGAATCAGGTCCAAATTATGATGGTAGGGAGTACTATTTCATACGAGTTTATTGACATTAGTTACAAACTGAAGTATGCAAGCATTCCCCAGATAATAGGTATTTTCAAAACGTCAAGCTAGCGGGATCAAAGAACTACCTTTATAACTTTGGAACCGTTGAAGTACTACTTTCGGTATTTTGCAGGGGGTGAGTACTATTTCGATACTATTTTTTGGCGTTTAAATCAAAGCGAAAGACCTTGTCGTTAACTCTCGCCAAATTTCGCTCACCGTCAAGCTAGCAAGTGCAATAAAACATGGCTATAAATCCAGAACCGTGATGGTACTAATTTTTTTACAACAGGTACTATTTTTTTCAATAAGAGTACTATTTTTTGGTATGGTCAAATTATTTTTTCGTGCCCATTTTTTTTTTTGAGGCCGCTAGCTTGACGCACACCAAGACACGGCCATAATAAGTAACCCCGAACTACGACGCCATTATAATATAACATTATACTGCACCGCAATGAGTAAGGTCTATTACGCTCCATTGGACCTACCGGCTTGTTTTTATTTTAAAATTATTATTGTTAAACTGCCATCCGCGACGATGCATTGTTCTCATGCGCCAATTGTATTATGTTCAGTGATTATATTAAAACTCAATGTAACATTTAAGTCCACTTTAAAGTTATTGTAAATCAACCATCAAAGTAGGTCACTGGTTTAGCAAATAACGGGGAGTAAAAACAGAAGGCTAGCGGGGCGTCACGGTTTGAACAACAAATAGCATTTTTTTATAACTTAATCAACCGTTAAAAGTAATAAAGTAATATTAAATGAGTAGTTATGGTACCAATTACTAGGCATAGGTGGAAGGGCATGAGAGAAGCGCGGCCAGGATGATGATAACTGATAACACATGGGTGGCCAACAGATTGGCTACGGCTTCGAAACAGACTCAATGGCCGGATGACATTGTAAGATACGTTTAAAAGCAATGAATGAAACTTGCAGAGTCCTAACGAACAGCAATAGCGGAGGCATATAGCCAGCAGTGGGTGGAACCAAACTGCATAGAGAATAACAGGACTTGTACATTATAGATACCTGTCTAAGAAACAGGGACAGTATAATTAGAACCCAGCAGACTGTAATGAACAAAGGATGATTCTATAATAGAGACAAAACTCTTTATGTACTGAACAGAAAGCGCCTTGAATTAGATAAACGACGTGATATCAAATGACTTTGTCTACTAGACAAAACAAAATTGAACACTTGAACTCCGCTATGCACTTAAGGATTTAAATAGGTCTGTCATCACGTCGTTTATGTGTAGTTATATCTGGCGGACTTAAAATGAAATAGTTATCTATCGTTATGGAAATAATAAAGTTATGCAGTATCTAAAACAGGGTGTTGCTGCTCGCAGTGCGTACTAAATGGGTTTTACGCAATCACAAATTCCATCCCTAAAAAACCGTTCTTCTTCTATCGTGTCGGTTGTGCGGTGGATTACCAACCCTGGTGTCAAGGTCAGGATTGAGCCGCCAAAGGCCCCTGACATGGCTCATGTAATGAACTAACTTACATCAGTAAACAGTAACCGGGACCAACGGCTTAACGTGCCTTCCAAAACACGGATCATCTTACTTTCGGACAATCAGGTGATCAGCCTGTAATGTCCTAACCAAACTACGGATCCCAAAGTGATTAAAAGTGAAAAAATCCGTTACCAAAAACGCTTTGGTCGGGTGAAACATGAATTTCGTCTGACTAACGAATGTTTTACATAAAAGTAGAAAATTATAGCGTTACAAATTCATTGCTAAAATACTAGGTATACTATATTTTTTGGGATCCCTTTTGCAAACACTGAAACCCGTGTGGATATATTTTAAAAAATAATAACAGTCCTTTATAAATATACTAGATACTGATTTAACCCACACGCAACGTAGGTACCTAGTACCTACCTACATATTTGAATATAAAATAGGTAGGTTCGGTAGAGTAGAGATAGGTACTAATCGTAATTACTCATGTATATATGCATATTTGTAATTTGATAGGTACCTACACTCAATATTTAATACTCATACCTATCAAGTATAACTAAGATATATCCTGCTAATTATTTCTATCACTATAGTTGCTACTGTTGGTATAATCATTATGATGTTATAATTATGCACACAGATTTCTACTTGTAGTTAGCATAAACAAGCCATTTTACTTGCTGGATATTGATTAAATTGTATTTACAACCTATTTGTATACCTAAGCATGTCGGCAATTGTAAACATCTTATAGATATGGAACTCGTAGTCAGTGAGCAGATACAAGTACATTTATTACTTTCCTTAAGAGCGACATAGGTACATCAAGTTGTCATATGTTATAGTTATGAATAGGTAATCTAGCACGTTAAGTTTGATGAAGTGAAAGTGTAGGAAATGGGAGGTACGTTACGTGACAGATGACGAGCAGCGATCGATGATAAATACGCACAATACACAGGGTGTTAGTGACATCGGAACGAAAACTTTGAGGGATGATTCAGACCATGATTCTGAGTTGACGTCAAGTATGGAATCCGTCGCAAAAGTATGGAACTGAAAATAATATAAAAAAACACCAAAATTTTCATGACTTTTCCCACCGGAAACTCCACTTGATATCAACTCACAATCACCTCTAAGTATACGTTACGGTGTCACTAACTCTCATACCTACTTGTATGGTTTCCTGTATGTACTTGTACGAAGTGTGACATCGTAACGAATACTGAGAGTGATGTTTCAGCACATTATTATGAGTTCATATCAAGTGTAATTTTCCATCGCAAAGTATATCATCATCATCAGCCCCCAAGGCCTCCCCCAAGGATCTCCACGACGATCGGTCCCGCGCTACCCGCATCCAACGGCAAAGTATATAATTGAAAATAATTTTAAAAAACTAAAAAGAATTATGAATTTTGCGACGGAAAAATCCACTTGATATTATCTGAGAATCGTGGTCTGAATCATACCCCTTAGTATACGTTACGATGTCACTAACACCCTGTATACGCATGATATGGCAATCACATGATACCACCGTACCATACCTGACAAATGTGTAATTCTTTATCTCTACGCTACGATTATCACAATTACTCAACTAACAGTTAGCACGTATCAGTCTATCGCAATATTTAAAAAGAAAAAAATGAGTATTTTATATAGAACTAAAACTGTACCTACTTACTTATCTACTATCTAGTATTTCTCTATAATCCTGAAGTAGAATAGTCATAGTAATAGGAACGAGGAACACAGTGTTAATGTGCAAACGTGTCAACTTTGAAGACAACAAATTAAAAATACTCGAAAAAGCGAATACTTTTATTTGTTTTCGCGATTAACTCTCTAACCTAAGTTTATCAGACCAGAACGTACAGTACATATACTACGAATACCTATTCTAGAAAATTCTCCGCGTAGAAATATTGTCGTTAAGCCTGGCTTCGTTTCTAATTCACTTTATGTCGCGGTTAGGCGAGAGTGCAGTAACGGGTTGCCATTGTTATGATGGGATTCCATCGATCGTTGGCGTATGATAATCGGCTCCAAAGCGGCGCATCGACTGCGCAGGCGACGTGTCCTGAATAAGCGCGTGAATGAATGTCGCCATTTACTACCCCATATCAAAATAAACAAAAATTTTGATCGAATTCAGACATGAAGCTCTAAATACGAATGTTCCTTCTTTCAACGGTTGCATGCATGAAACGACCTCCGTGGTCCAGTGGTTGAGCGTTGGGCTCACGATCCGGAGGTCCTGGGTTCGATTCCCGGTGGGGACAATCACAAAAATTACTTTGTGGTCCCTACTTTGGTTAGGACATTACAGGCTGATCACCTGATTGTCCGAAAGTAAGACGATCCGTGCTTCGGAAGGCACGTTAAGCCGTTGGTCCCGGTTACTATTTACTGATGTAAGTACGTACTCGTTATATGAGTCATGTCAGGGGCCTTTGGCGGCTCAATAGTAACCTTGACACCAGGGTTGATGAAGTTGGTAAATCACCTCACAACCCACAAGATAGAAGAAGATGAAACGAGGAGATTTTACTAGCGTAATATTAAGTCGTATCAATGTTAAACGCCACAAAATATCTACATGTACTCGAACTGGGCGTTGGTTACGATGATAAAAGTAAATGCTTTATGTTTCAGCGCGCTGTGTGTATGGCGGCAGATAATCTTTATCAGCCAGGGACATTATTCATGAAGTCAAAGAATTGTCTCCAACTCATTTTGAATTCAAAATGTAACTGTACATTTAATTTGATTTCTAATCATAACTTTCATTTAATATATTTTTAGCAGAAATATTTTAATATAGTGTTCTAATTAAACGGATTGCTGCAATTGCCACATCAACGTGCGGTGACACATAATTCACGGTATTGGACAAAACTGGAGTCCCCACTCCATCACCACATTATATGTATTTATAAAAAAGTTCGTACGAATGCGGGCCGATAAGTGTTGTCTTTCAAACAGGTCAAGTTCATGTCAGTGCAAGACAAGTATTGTGAAGATGGATGGAGTCTAAGGCGATAGGGAAATCGCGCCCGGGTAATTTGCGATCAAGAGTAGTGTGGGCGGCGACGGATGCACATCCTCTTTACGACGAGGATACAGGTATCCTGTGCAGCTGGACCGCATCAGGCCTTGAAATTATTGACCATGCCCAGTCTTAACACTAACTTTGTTGATTTTTTGGTAATGGTTGTAGGGTCATCTTTGCGTACTTCTTTAAATAAATAATGGACTATCTGAGTCGGATGTATTGGGAACATTAATGTTGTTGGATTGCAGTAATCTTCAAATATGATATCCAGTAGGTATATTTTGCGATATTTAACGACAGGTATAATTTTTCTAACGCGTACTTATATGAGTTGTGTTGACCTTAGATAAAAAGTTTTTATAGCATGTTTATGCTAAGTTGTCGCCAATGATGATGAGCTGTGAGCTGTAAATGGCTAATGCTCTAGATCCGCATGTGGCGGTACTCTTCGGCCATTATGCGCGTGCGCGTCGTTCGTCGTTATTCAGCGCGCGCGGCGGCCCACATCGCCACTTCCGAGCAAGCGATATCATGCTCACAAAATGAATGCCGATTGATTCACAACCACCTAATTATTTGTTGGCTCTCTTTTCCTCTAAAGGTCATGGGTCAAATAGACATTAATGCGTCAGAGGTAGCTAACGCATAGAGACGAGATCAAACAGTTTTATATAGGTGCTTCAAATGAATTGACGTACAATTACATTTCGAGTATTGATCAAATGGTTTCATATGTTACATATTAATACGGAAGTTAAACAACGTTTATTAATGTTTAAGTTAATTACTACTAATAACAACAGGAAAACTTTTGATAAATAAGACTTAAAATAATGTTGGCACGTTAACTTGTTGGAAATATGTAAGTAAGGAAATAAAAAAGCGCTTTTTGTTACAACTCCACGTCATAGATAAAAAAACACACGATAGATACGACAGAAGGGTGCATGCATCGTGAGTCGTGACATGCACACAATGAACCATCATTGAGCGACAAGTGGGTCGGCAGTTGTTGATCACAATGGATGCTGCTCAGATGCGTCTCAATGGTTGACACATGTAATGATGTCACAGCGGACGCAGGAACAATGCCCCGACTACAATTAAGCGTCGTGCGTCGTGTATGCCCGCCTGCCGCCCATACCGGGGTGTAATAGCCGAAATCAACCAAGATCATTTATCAAATTGACGAAACTGGAACGATACTTCATTTAGTAATCATCTACTCTACTTCGCTTACTTCCTTTCTAACGTATGGTATCAGAAATGAATAATCGACGATCTTACAGGCCACCGCCCCGATATTGATCGGTGCAACAGACTTAAAATGTTTCAGTAGTTTTTTTGTCACGTAATCCAAATTCCGTAAGATTAATTGGATGAACTTAAGTGAATGTAAGTAGCTACGAAACGGTTCAACCAACAATTAGTCAGAACCTGGACATTACATAAAAGAGTGCAATTTTGCCGGCGAGCGGTGCATTCGCAGCCAGCCGCATTGTCACGGCGGCCAGTGTCGCAACCGGCGGCACATCGCACCAACCATTTGCGACACCAGCGACCACTGATAAAAGTCCGATGCGATAAAATAATTTCTTTTTTATAAACCATTTTGCAATATCGTTCGGTTGAGCAGTTAGTTATTGCGAAATACTGTCAATTCCAGCTAAATTACTTGTTATAGTACAAGTAGTGCTGTTCATTTGCAGTCGTCAATTATCTAGCATCTACTACGCGAGAGCCGCCCCGTGGCGAAAGTGCTGGTCGCGCTCCCATTGGTAGCAAAATATGCAATGCGTACCTATTCATCCACCCTGTACCTACTCAGCATTAATATTTTTTAAGAAGCTGGGTTGTTATTTCTAAGTAGTAAGGATGAAATCTTGTAGTGCATACTTACTTAGTCATAAATTGTACTACGAATTGATAACACTGGCGTCAACTGGGCGATTAATAAGATAAAATAGGTATTTTAGGCTGGTATTACAACTGATGACTAGTTTATGGGGCGTGTTGAGTGAACAAAGCACAAAATGTTCAAGTTGACGACTCATGATTCGTCCTAAATTAGGTTTCCGGATTAGAGTTACCCACTCATTACCACCAAGCGAGAATTGCGGCCCTACTCGTGATGTATCTTAATAACAAAAACGAATGTTACAACAAGGAAATACCTACCTATAATTAATCCGCTCAGTTCCAATACAACATTGCTGGTAAATATTCAGCCGGTTTAATACGTATCTCATATACCTAACTAAGTATACCATGTACATACAATAAACGTATGTGGTCGTACGTTTTTTACGTTTTCGTTAGTTTGTATTGTGGAGTCCATCATAAAAATACATAATCTTTCTTTAAACAATGGGATTTCGATTTTAAAAGGCATCTGGCACTCACGAAGTTACGACCTTAATCCGTAAGTATCTCGCATTCTTTGAACTGTATCACATTTTGTGGAACCTATCAGATAACAAGAACTAAAATCGACGTTTTATATCCGACATCAGAGTACATGACAAAGCGTATGTTTTAAGTAGGTAAATGCTGATTCATAAGTTCAGTCATCGATCTAGTTCACTTCGTTAGCGTTGATGACGAATGAAGAGTAATGCCAAATGTGAACGAACAGTGTTTAAAATGTTTGTTTGCACACTCATCCGTTTGTCTAGGGTAAGAATTTCTTCGTGTAGAAGAAGAATGTACACTGAACGGCAATCTTCATTTAGTACCTATGCTGTAAGAGTATAAGCAAAAACGTTTGCACAATGCAAACGTTTGTATGATCCACGGCGGAGGGTCGTCAAGAGCCTGTTTTAGTTTCTTTGCAATAAGTTTTGCTTTCTGTTTGTTATCTAATTGTTTTTAAATCGATACAAAATTCACCGGCGAAGGCTATGGTTCATGATCGAGCACGGTACAATAGACAAGGTCATCGCACACAGGTGCGCCGCGCCGCCGCCGCCGTATCAGTGATTCAGTATGACACCACCGTTTGCCATGTACTCATTTACGTATTTTATCTACAATATAAATAAATATATATATAATACTTCGCTGCTCGACGTTTCGCATCGTTTGTAAGATTTCAGTACCATTCTCAAGTGACGTCACACATAGAAACATGAAACGTGGACATTAGAACTAGAGCAATCTGTTCACTATTTAATACTAGCGACGCGGCCCGGCTTCGTACGGGTAACCAAATCATAAATAGGTACTTATTATTTTTTCTGCTCAGGCTTCTTGTCGTAATTTTTTTATCGGGTTAGGAACCCTCAGTGGTCCCGATTATGTGGTCAAGTACGGAATGCCATCCAAGGCTAATCAACAATTTATCACGTGTTATATCATATCACGAAATGAAAAACAAAAACAATTTATACGAAACATTAATTAATTATTGACTAAAACCATCTTCTGAAATCATCACAGACGTTGCTGAAACTGTACGAAAATTGGTTAAGCAGTTTTTCAGTTAATCGCGAACAGACAGACAGACGCGGTGGATGTGTTATTTTTATAATATTTATACTGGCACAATACATTAACTAATATAGGTATCCATACGATCGTAAATGACCATAATAATTATACCCAATCGTAAATTTTGCGGTGTATGCTAATTGAAGTAAGTAAGCTCATGGATAGGTAGGTACCTACGTTACTATTGTAATTTAATCAAATTCTGTACTCCGTGCGAGCAATTACAATTTGCTTTTATATTACCCAGTACCCACCTATACCACCCACCAAATAAATTGTTCTCTCATTTGAACTGAACGTTAACAGTTGTGACGCAATGAAACAATGCTAGCATAGTAGGTACGTCAAAGAGAGTTGAGAGGGCAGCGGAAACAAAGAGGTCGATACTTGCACTGTGCCAACACCTCAAATTCTGTTTGTTTGAACATCAGATATAGAAACAGAAAACCTTTTCGGTAAAAGATTGTCCAAATAAAGGATACTTTCTAACTGAAAAATCATAATTTTAATGAATACCGATAGTCATCATGCGAAACGGTAAAATGAGCGTGCAAGTAGAAAGGTGCACGAGTTAGGAAGTACTACTTCGCTAATATATAAGAACTGTAGTAGCTTCCGTTGTTTAACAATTGCTATGACGAAGCGCAGATTATTACAAAACTAATATTTTAAAGTAGGTACAGTCATGACTCATGAGCATTATCATGTACCCACTTTAGAACCCTGTCGCACTATCATATTTGACATTTAATGACACTTACAGTTTAATTTGTCAAAAAATTTAATGTGACATGGTTTCAAAGTGTATACATATTAGTACTCGTGACCGTACGCACCGCGCTTTACCCTAGTAATATTTTTCAAAAACGGGACGATCGCAAACGTTTCGGCCGTGGTACCCGTGGTTCCGCGACTATCGCCAGAGATAACCACCTAGCTTCTGACAATTAATTACTAAATAGGTACCTATGATATTATATTTATAAACCCGTTTACATTTTCCCTAATTACGAAAATGCAGCACGACTTATGATGTCACCCGCTGACAGCAAATGAAGTCACAGAGAATTTTAATTTAAGAACACTTTCTCGATAAAACGTGTTAAGTATAACAATGAAAATCTTATTTATAAGCCGGTATTTTACGTGGACAATCAGAACGTGTCAGAGTAGTGACAGCGAACCGCAAACTCGACACTTTCGCCTCTTCGTTATGTAGGTACCTTACCTACCTACTGCGCTGTGCTTCGTTCACAAATAACAGCACCACATACGGATTTAACCAAGTCATATAAAATACCTATAATAACGTAAAACATGTTGAGTAACATTTTGATTAGCACGAGACTCTGCGCGAGGTGTTCCTATGTCCGAATTTGGGACATATTTTCCTTCAATAAACTGTTTAAGTGCAAAAGCAAAGCATGAAGTCACCAGAAATCATGCCTTTCATGATTCTAATTATAGTGATTGTCTAACTACGGCTAATAGTAACAGATAGCAAATTCCATGCAGAGTGTTATCAGCGTTA
The DNA here is from genome assembly GCF_024362695.1 of Pectinophora gossypiella. Lineage (NCBI taxonomy): Eukaryota > Metazoa > Arthropoda > Insecta > Lepidoptera > Gelechiidae > Pectinophora > Pectinophora gossypiella. The sequence continues at coordinate 17,548,936 of NC_065433.1, forward strand.
TCACAAAGTGATAAGAATGATTATTTAGGTCAATATCTGGCGATAAAACACTTCTACTCCTTACGCCATTGAAGTATCACCACCAGTAGTTAAACCAAAGGATATACTATGTACAGCCTTGTACACAAGTGATAAGTGGCACTCCTTTTGAATTTTATATGATTGGAAACAGTGATGTAACAAACGTTCCATTCGCAATCGCATATCATCACGACAAATAAAGTCACACATATTCGCATTTGCAAGAAAAATAATATCTATGAATATGTTAAGGGATAAATTCTGTCTGGGTACTTGGTTGTCAGTATAAGTTTGACCCAGAGTTCTGTTCTTACGTTTTTATATTTTTGGCATATTAATGAGCAGCTGTTCCGACATACATACACAACTCACGCGCGCAACCCGCAATGGGCAGAACCACAAATAACCAGAAAACAACTTGCATCTATTTTTGATATCTACAAAGCCTTAAGACATTCCTAAGAAGTTGTTCCTGCACAAAGTAATTAAATACTTTTTGGTACATGTTTTTCTTCTTGCTTGCTTATATTTTATTGATAGATTAAGCTTCTCACCTCAACCTTAAGTTCAATGACAAGATAAATTGCATAAAACAATCTCATTCACATTTGTGAATGTTGAAATGTGATTCGCAAGTGCAAATACAAAGAATTTGATATACAAGGAACAAGTTTGTTACATCACTGTCTTGTAATGTGATACTTTGGACAAAGATGTGCATGCAGAGACTATAGGTTTTTAGTAGAATATTTACAGATATGAATGAAATGATATGAACTTCATTCAAATTTTAAATATATGGTTTATAGGCAGGTGTAGAAGACTCCCACGATACAATATCTGTACAGTAAATATTAATTGCTACTCAGGTGAATGTTAGTCATCAAGTAATACTGATTTCTTCATAGTCTTATATTTCTGGCACCAAAGTAAGTTTTAGCAAGAAAAGTAATAATGATGAAATATTACAACACAAATGTCTGGAAAACACAATTGACCAGATTGTTTTTAAGGGATCGTAGTAGAATTACTATTAGCATAAAATTTTACTGACACTGATTAGGTGTTATCAATCACATGAAGGAACAGCTATCAACCTGGACTTAGGACAATCTATTCTCCAAACATTGTATTCTGCAAATCTATATAGTCAACTTCATACTTTAACCTAAACAAATATGTTGAAAAATACTTTAAGACAAATGTTTCACTTACCCTTAATAAGTGGTTCCATGACAACATTGACATCTTCCTGTGGTATCATATCCATAAGTCGAGCAATATCAGTAGCCAGCATGTGGTCCACAACCTCCAACAGTTTAGGCTTCAGTGGGTGGAACTTTGTAAAGTCATGGTTTGCTAATGTTTCTTGCATCTTCTTGATGTCAGGGAAATCTCCAGGAGAAATCTGTTGTTCTCGCTGTATACGGTCATACACCTGGCCAAGATTCTTAATCAGTTCCTTCTTTTTTCCATCTTTGCCAAATACTGAAGGCATTTCTTTTCGCAGCTCACTGACAATGTATGCATGGACTTTAGCAAGGCGTGCTCTTTTTATCAAATCATTTAGTTTACGTAAAGCTGCATTTCTAGGTAGGGATTGCATATCCCTAAAGAGATCCTGCTCTTCATCTTCAAATAGTCTTCTGTTTACGTCATAGCGGAGAGGTTGATCCCAGAATGAACCAATATATACACGGGCAACTTCAGGTGTTTGCAGCACCTTACCTAGAGACCACATCAATGCACCATAAACACGCATTAGTTGCTGATGATCAATCATATCAGCTTTGTTCAAAACAATGCGAATCTTGTCATCATGACCTCTCAATGCTTCTATGCTGCGTCGGAATTCATCAGATATATCTAATTTATGGGCATCAAAGAGGAGAATGATACGATCTACTCGCTCAGCAAACCATTCTAATACTCCAGTAAAGTCATAGCCTCTGTCAACACGTTGTTTCTCACCAGATAGAATTCCAGGAGTGTCTACAATCGAGATACCCCTTAGCACAGGCGAATTAACGGTGGAACACTGGAACCTGTTCAGAAAAGCATTTCCAAACTTGCTGAGAGGACGGAATTGCTTTTTGGGGTCCACAACAAGAGCATTACCCGGTATAACACCCTCTTTTTCATCGTGCATTACTGCAATGAACCGATCTGTGGTGGGCTCTGGACCAATTCGAATGCCAGGAAAATCACGCTCTAGGAGATATTTTATGAAGGTCGTTTTACCGGTTGAATACTGGCCTACCAACAATATCATAGGCTTCGCGTCAAAATCAGGATCTTCCAACTGCGGTGAGTGGAAGTCATGAAATTGATAATGCAATTCCAATGGTAAAAGTTTGGTTTTGTAAATCCTTTTGAGACCCTCCACCACATTATCGATGCTTTCGGATTTTTCACCTTCCTTTTTTAGCCAGCTGAACATGGTTGCGGTTGCTTTTCTCCAAATTAATTGTAAAATCAACTGGAGCAGTTTTCTTCACTCACGGCACTATTTTACAACAAGTCAAAGAGACCACAGTGATCATCCTCCTCCAAGAAAATGAATGACGTGTGTGTGTGGTGTGGTGTGACACTAGGGTAGGGACGTTCACGTTCATGAGCAATAGCTTAGAGTCATTCAGTCGATTCAACTAAATTTTAATGAAATCGATTATTTTTAAAAAAATCATTTTTTTTTAATATTTTGGCCTGGTTACATAGACCTTTAGGCCACGTCTTCTTTTTGGTCAAAAAATTCAATCTCTAATCTGAACTCGTTTTTTGCAACTAAACCGCCGCACAACTATTGTCAAAGAAATATATTCTGTATTCTTTTGTCTTTATGTAGTTAATTATTGATTTCCGATGCGACATTTTAGACATTATAACAAAGAGCATCTTCGCAAATCGCATAACAAAGGACAAAAATCTTTTATTGTTATTTTTTTTGTACTCTACAAAATATATTACAAATACGGCCACTTCGGATCCGTCGTTTAACGGACTCGGAACGGATTCTTATCCGATCGGATAAGAATCGGAGCAGTACGAAAACGCCCTTAGTGTTAATAGAAACCGCAACTGTCAAACAAATGTCAAAGTTGACATCTCGCGCTTTTGCAGCATGTTCGACTACTTCGACTTCGATTTGTCCATGTTTTCGTACGTTTGGGTTTCATGTTCGCTTCGCTCGCTACGCAATACAGTAATAAAATAACTAATGGGGATATGATTTTGCGTGAAAGCTACAACAAATAATCGGATAAAAGTAAAAGTTCCAACTGCGATGACTATATTCCACGACGAGATTGAAATTGAGGACTTTGAATATGATGAAGATGAAGAAATGTACTATTATCCTTGCCCTTGCGGCGATCGTTTTCAGATAAGTAAGGTTAGAATACAGTAATAAGTATGTTGTGTGAATGTATTAAAAAACTTGAGTTTTTAATTGTTTCTTCAATGTGGTTTAAAACATACTTTTTGCAGGAGGAACTCATGGCAGGAGAAGAGGTAGCAACATGTCCCAGCTGCTCCCTCGTGGTCAAAGTTATTTACGATTTAGTAAGTCCATTAAGATCACAAAATCTCATAATTTTCTCTGAGAATTATTTAAACAACATGAAATTTCAATATTCTTTTTTTAGGAAAAATTCACAGCAGAAACTGAAGAAGTTCATAAAGATGATGGAGATAAAGAAACTGTGAAGGCATAATATAATATTGATGGCAATGACATAAAGGTACTACTCTTGGACAAGAGAAATAGTGTGACTGAAGACAATGGAGATTATTGGATATGTCATAGCCCTTTTTGTTGACACACATTAGAACAAGGTTCATTTGTGTCTTGTGATTTCTTTGTGATAAATAAAAAAATTGCTATGACAAAACTTGTAAGGCTTAGAGGCAAATAAAGAACGGCAATTAAAGTTAGTTGTACAACATGTGAAATAGATTATTCTGACACTTAGCCTATTAAATATAAATACAATTATTATTTAGAAAGCACAAGCAACATCAATTCACTTGTGTCACTGAGGTAGCACTGATCACAGGTTCTTCCACAGCAGTTTATTCCACACATCCACTACATGGTTGGAAAAGTATAGACCGACAAGGATTTTTTTTTATAACTTCTGAGCCATTCTTAATCCTACTTTGGATTGCCATTCTTCATTGTTCCTTAGCTTTGGTTATTATTATATAAAAGTATAAGTTACAAGAATATTACCTATCCTTGCTACTTGCTTGCTGGAATTAATAGGTGCAAGTTCATATAAACTTGACATAGCTTGAGTAGTCGATCAGTGGGTTTTCAGTTATAAAGACAGCTCCTATGCAAAATAAATTTCACTGTTTAATAGATTCTCTCTTCACTGAATGCCATATAGGGACCCAAAATTTACATTTCAAAACGAAAAATTTGATGGGACTCATTGGCTAACAGAAACATACATCTTACATGGGGATGTTCAGCGGTTATTTATGGTTTATCTCTTAATCATTTATTTTTGCTTATACATAAACTCCCGCCAGTAATCCCTAAAGGGTTGGGCAGGGCCACAGGTAATCAAAGACAACTGGCACCCATTGTTGATAGTGTTGTTTGTAATTCTTCTTTATTGTTTCTTATTTATTTTACTTTTAGAACTATTCCACTTATTAAAAACCCACTAGTTAAAAAATAAAAACAAATATCATAGATTAAAAAAAGCACCAAGCCAAAATGTGAATAGGGAAAATTGACTCACAGTCAATGCAAAAATTAAATTTTGATGAAGAGAACCTGAAGGTATTTTCAAAAATTGCGCCAGTTTAGAAACATGAAGTAATATCCTATAAATAGACAGCCTTGAAGTGTAACCATAATTTGCCAAACCTGTTATTAAATGGAGTTTTAGTAATATTTAGAATGATCAACTTCAACAACAGATCTTTAGCCATCCTTAATTAGATTTCCAATAAAACAACTCATGAAGTACAAGTGATTCTATTTTACACTCCTTAAAATATGATAAATATGTTGAATAATCTTAAATCTTAAGTGTAAAATCTAGATTCTATAATAATGTATAAATTAATAATCATGTTGACAGAACATTATAAAAGAAAGATCCTTGTTGACTAGCTATTAGAATATATCCTTCTACATCACACAAATACTTTTATCTATATTCAAATAAGGATTCAACATCTGAATGAAAGGTAATGTAATAAGCTGAAAATTTGTATATAAATACCTTTGTTTTGTCATCTTGTATATTGACTAAAAATCGTTTTTAAATGAGGCGAAAAATATTATGTTGATTATGAATTCCAAGCTTAAGTTAGATTCGAGGAATTGACCTGCTGACACAAGATTTTATGAGACTTTTTAAACCAACAAAGAAAAAGGCAAAACAAAAGTATTATACAAATACAAATTTCCAGTTTGTTACTTTTTTATTACTTCACCTTATTTGATTGTACTAAACCATAGGCCGCACAGAGACAGCCAAATTATATCTGCATGCAAAAGAGATCTCACAATAGTGCAGTATCCAATATACTTCCATAAACCTCAGACTAAAATAAGGAACAAGATAACACAATCTATATGAACTTTGTAGCAACAAATATTAAGATGGCAATTAATTAATTGCTAATGCCAGTGCACATTAGGTCGATATTAAGACTTCATAAATAACTTATGTAGCTCAATTTTATACTGATAAGTGATTTTACCCTACACATACATTATAATATCTGATGTTAACATTAAAGATCTTTGGAAATTACCATTGTAATTACGATTATAATTATTTTTATTATGCATTACAATTTGAAACTGGTGTTTATGAATATAAAAGTTTACTCATTAAATTACTTTATATATTGGAAGGATAAATTTGAGCTACGAAATTAGACTAAACATTGTGGCTACATATTGAACTAAATTAATGTTCTTTTATTATATCTTTTGCCTGTGTTGATAACAATCTTAATACGAATTTACATCGTTAATATTGATCCAGCTGTATCTAAAGCTGTTTGTGTAAAAATAATCTAATTTAGTTTGAAAACTTACAATAATTTTCATACACATTATAATAATGAACTTTCAAAAACACGCTTTTGGTTAAAAAACAGACAGATAGACTAGTTTGCTCCTATGTTCCATTAAATATACGCAAAACAGTGCTGGCAAGCAATAAAAATTGGAATGACGCATTGTCCATAATATCTTACACATTTACGTAAAAGCATTTCATCCAACAAAAGTATCCTCAATATTAACTACCTACTAAATTGTATAATTTAAAAAATATAATACTCAAATTAAATAATTTGCGTTACAATGAACAATAAAAAACTTCTAACATTATGTTATACAGAAATCATTTCTTTGTTGATCTTTAACTACGCACAAACAATAGAACTTCCGAAATAAATATCTTATAGTATCGTCAAAATACGAATCAATTTAATTTGTTTCGTTCAGATAGGGATGAGAGCTACAAAATGGAGAAGAATATTTTAGCTAGAACACTCATCCATTTCTGATGAAACTGTTACTAATTTTAAATATCCTATTTATATCACACAAAAGTCTATACTCCAAGGCTGCCAGACCAGATTTATATAAGTTATTGAATTTTATTATCAATCACAAGGAATGTGTTAGTAAAATCTGTTTATACTTGTCCCATTTTATAGCTAACACATGTCGACTGAATCTCATCACCATTGACCATATATAGTATAGTCATTATTGTGGAGAATCTTTTAATGAAGTGTTGAATATTAATGATACGTTTATGTGAAATAGTTTTTGATTTATGAGGGGGTCAAAAGTGGCTCCAAATGGTTCGTGTAATATTACACACGGTGCGGCTCGCCAGTTCTGTTTCTTGAACTTGGCTTGACACGCGACCGCGTGTCTAGATTTACATTGATTAAGTAAATAATTACTCTCCCGCACTGGAGCAGTGTGGTGAAATATGCTCCATACCCCCTCCGGTTGATTTAGGGGGAGGCCCATCCAACAAAAGGCCTGTGCCCAACAGCGGGTTGTATGTAGGCTATTTAGTTATGTAATTAAATAAAGTGGGCATGTTTATGTTACTTTCATTTCAATAAATAAAAATAAGACAAGTATAAAGAATTGATTATGTCGACATATTATAAGCACCATAATACAAATTACTGGCAGCCTTTAGATCTTATATAAGTCAAAAATATGCAATCGCAATGCTCGCATTTCATTACAGAACAAAGTCAACACTGGGCCAAACATAATAATGTTACAAAATTGGTAAAAAGCGATCTTCCTACAACAACACAGAGGGATGTGTGCGCGCGTCGTTATTCTAATACTATAATTATTCGCTTAAATTGCAACCGAGAAAGCAAGTTCTGCTTGGCCCTTATAATATGAGATGACGTGTTTATGCAGTCCTGGGTAGTACAGTGGGGGCAGCAGTCGGTGGGGCAGTGGGGGTGATGACTGGGGGTGGGGGAGAGGTGGGGGTGGGAGTGTGGATGTTGAAGTGGCGCACCGCCGCTTCAAGCGCCACGTTGTTCCCGCTGAAGTAAGCAGAGACAGCATTGTGGAACAGCAACAATTGCTTGTTCATCACTTTCACCTGTTACAGAAACCAAATTCTTTATTGTAAATGGTAAGGTAAACACACAAAAATAAACAAGAAACGGACGAAAAGGTTGATTTTTGTCTTGTCTCTTGTAGCCTTGATAAATATTATATTTGAAGAACATAAGTACCCGGTTCTCATGTAGTAACTTCAGCTTGACTGCAGAATCATCACGCAGCCGCTCATAGTGCCTGCGGTGTCTCTCAATATTAGCCAACAACAGCTCGGGTGGGTTGCCACCACTAGCTTCCAACTCGCTGCGGTATGCATCATATTCTACCCTGTAGGAGAAATGGATGCATTTATTTGTTTAATACTAAATAAGTGGATAAATAAACATCAAAAATGTATGATGCTAGTAACACAAACCTTGCTGCTTCATATTGTCGAATAGTTAAGAGAGTGTCCTCTATGGTCTTATTGGTAAGAGTATTAAGTGAGTTGTTGAAAAAATGCAGTGCCGCTAGCAGGGTTTCACCATTTCGGGTCAGAGAGCGCTGCGTATCGGCGTTGTAGAGAAATCTGTTAATAATAACAAATGTTTTTAAAAGATAATTACAAATGTTTTTCAACAAAGTTGTTATCGTTAATAAGTTAAAGAGAAGAATCAAACAACAAGAGTGTCATACATTCATGCTGACCTAAAAAAGGAAGTATGACCGAACCCAATTTTAGGTTAGACAAAGGCCTAAAACAGCGTGATACGTAATAAGCCTGGTAATAAAAAAAATAATAATGTACAATACTAACTGGTTCTGCAATTCCGGAGATTTCTGTGCAAGTTCCGCGAACGCCTCGCCGAGGGCGCGCTGCGTCACCCCCGCCGCAGCCAACTGGGCCGTTAGAGTTGTACTCAGTCTTAGCAACCCATTGTATTTACGCTGTGTCTCACGTAACATCTCAATCTGAGCCTCCAACTCTGGAAATATTAGTTAATGCATTAGAGACAATATACACTCATAAAGAATAGTAATTATAAAACTATGAGTAGCAGTGAGACACCTGTGAGATTATTTTGAATTCAAGCACACAACATAGCTGACTAAGAACTTGTTTAAAACTAAACAAGGCTGAATAGTAATGACTATTAGCATTCCTGTTATTTGATTGATTAATGGACTGAATGACAGGAATGATTTTTCAATGCATTAAAGATAGACATGTTAAGAAGGAGATTGTATAGCGCCTTCTAGCATAGGCTTTATGGATACGTTGCATAGCAACCTTTGTTGATTGGTGTGATGTCAGTTAGTGAGCTAATAAGGAAAAACATATTTTGATAATTATATTATACTGATTCCATTGCAAACCCTGCTGTATAATTATTAAAGTGGTAGCAGAGACTTTATGTTTTCCTTAAAGTGAAAAATAAAGTAACGCAAAGTCTGGTTTTTAGTTTTGGGGAAAAATCTTTCATCACTTGTAAACTGTCAAAACTTCGTCATGAATAAGTCGATAGTAGAAGCCAGTAAAGTACAAATTGGACTGTTAGATCCCAAGAACTATAAAACTTGGGTCTTCAAAGCAAAATTGGTGTTGAATGCGATGCCGGGTGCTATGGAGTTGCTGGATGGTTCCAAACCCAAGCCGACCTTGGCAGCAACGGCTACAATTGCCGAAAAGCATCAATTTGAGGAAGATCTGCAAAGTTACAAAACCTTAGACAGTGCGATTGCAATAATGCTCACAACCAATATGACTGATGAGACTCTACAGAAGGTCATGCGCTTTACCAGTTCTAAAGACATGTGGCAGGAGCTAGAACGCCTGTATGGAGGAGGTTGTGTTGAGCAATCATACGACTACTGCCTCAACTTCTTCAGCTACAAGAAACAAGAGGGTCACGATATAGCCACTCACATTTCGACACTGAAGAACATATGGAGCGACCTCAACCTAGCCCTAGCAAACGAAACCTCAGAGAAACGGGCGTTGCCAGAAATTCTATTAATTTGCAAGATCCTTGATACTCTTCCCGTAGAGTACCTAGGGTTTAGATCAAGTTGGCTCCTTATATCGAAGAAGGAGAGAAATGTAGAAAACCTGACAAGCCAGTTGTGTGCTCACGAGAGAGTTCTCACACAAAATGTCAATGAACAAGAGGTACGAGAAGCGCTTTACACAAAGACTGTCAAAGCAAAGAAAGAAAGGAAAACTGTATGTAACTATTGTAAACAAACCGGACATAGAGTGAGAACATGCAAGAAATGGATTGCTGATGGGAGACCCCCAAAGGACGTAACTGTCAATAACCTTGACGTATTAACAGTTGATTTGGGTGAGGCGAAAGATAAAGAATCCTGGTATGTGGACAACGGTGCAACCAGCCATGTCACAAACAGATTTGATCTTTTTCAAAATTATAGTCCTTTCAAGAGCAGACATACTGTCACTGGAGCCAATGGCCAATGCATTGATGCGGCAGGCAAAGGTGACATACTTGTGGAAGCAGAAGTCGATAATAGACTAAAGCCCAACTTACTCAAGGATGTATGGTATGTTCCAAACATAAGCAGAAACCTATTCTCAGTACTTGCTGCACATGATCGAAATAATGGAAGCCTTTTTGAGTCCACGCCATTGAAGTGCACTTTCTCTATCAATGGAGAGAAGAAAGTCATTGGTGCACGGGATAAAAACGGAGGACTGTATAAGTTACGACTGAGATGCAACAAGCCAGTCATAGTAAATGAATTGAAGGCAAATTCGTATTCGTATTTGCAATTATACCATGAGCGCTTTGGTCACCAGTCTAAATTACACGTGAAGAAATTAATTGAAAAGGAGTTCAACATTAAAACAACTGTAACTAAAGAGTTATGCGAAGGTTGTATATACGGTAAATCGCACCGATTGAAGTTTGGCACTAGAGAGAAAGCTACACGTCCTGGTGAACTGATATATGCCGATGTTTGTGGACCATTTCCTTATTCGATTTCAAAACTCCGATACTTTGTCCTATTTAAAGATGACTTTACCAATTATAGATTCGTCTACTTCCTACGAAATAAAGACGAAGTACATACGAAATTGTCACTCATGGTCTCTGAAGCAAAAGCCAATGGCATAATAGTGAAGGAATTATTAAGCGACAATGGCGGCGAGTTTGACAATGTAAAGGTGAAAAATATTCTTAAAAGGGAAGGGATAACCCAACGGTTGACGATGCCCTATACACCGCAACAAAATCCCACAGAAAGGGAAAACAGGACGGTCGTAGAAATGGCACGAAGTCTAATGCATGCGCACGTAGAGATCCCTGCCGGACTATGGGCTGAGATTATAAATGCATCTGTCTATATCCTCAATAGAACTGGCCCAGGCAGAAATGATATGTCACCATATGAGGCATGGCATAACAAAAAGCCTAGGATCAACCATCTAAGGATAATTGGAACAGTATGTTACCCTCATATTCCAAAACAAAAGCGGAGAAAACTGCAGAAAAAGGCGCAAAAGGGTATCCTAATCGGATACGATGCTGATGAAGGCTACCGAATTTGGGACAGTGATAATCATTGCTTAATACGCTCAAGAGACGTCACTTTCGATGAAAGGCCTTTGCCAGAGGCAATCAACGAAGAAGTGAGCGATGACGTTGACAATCCCGAACGACCCTTTAAGAACATTGTTCTGCCAGATTGCACTGAAATTGAAGATGTCATTGATAGGTCACCACCGTTAGTAAGCAGCCCAAACAACGCTGAGAGGCAACCTACAGCAGACTACGATATCAATAGAAATGAAGGTCAAGTAGATAGTACTCATGCTATTGATTTCGAAGATGCGATCGACAGCACAGAATTAGAGCGGCTTGAACAGTCTAATTTTGAAAGGGAAGGTATTGAAGAAGCTGACACTAGTGAGTCGCCATTATCCGCAGTTGAAATAGAAACTCAAGGTATAATGACACTCCGAGACCGCAGCAATATCAAACGCCCGAGTCGATATAATGATTATGTCTGCACTTGCATGCACAACATGACAGGCGAATCTCTCTCAGAACCATCTTCGTTCAAAGAAGCAGTGACATCCAAGAATAGTGATAAATGGCGAGCAGCTATAGACTGCGAATTGAAATCTCTTGAAGAGAACGGAACTTGGGAGATGGCTGAGCTCCCTCGAGGAAGAAAAGCACTTCCTAATAAGTGGGTTTTCAAGTTAAAGACTAACCCCGATGGTTCTATAGACAAATATAAAGCTCGTTTGGTAATCAAAGGCTATTCTCAAAAGAAGGATTTGGATTACCATGATACCTTTAGTCCTGTTGCAAGACTCAACACTATTAGATCCGTTTTGAGTATTGCTGCGATGGAAAACCTGGTTCTATCTCAATTCGATGTGTCCACAGCATTTCTGTATGGTACACTGAATGAAGATATTTATATGAAACCACCTGAAGGTTATGCCAACGCCGACGATAGAAAGGTTTGCAAATTAAAAAAGAGCCTTTATGGATTGAAGCAAGCTCCGCGCTGCTGGAACCACTGTATTACGGAATACATCTTGAAAATTGGATTCAAGCAAAGTGACAGTGACCCTTGTCTCTTTATTCGAAACAAAAATGATAAGAATAAAAAGATAATTTTAGCTCTCTACGTGGACGATGGTCTGATTGCTTCTGCACAGGCCCAGGAAGCCGAAAATTTCCTAGATGAAATGAGGCAACGGTTTAAGATAACCAGTAAACCAGGATCGTATTTCCTTGGAATCGAGATAGAGCGCAATAATGATGGATCTATCAAGATACATCAAAAGAGTTATGCTAAACGACTACTGCAACGATTCGGGATGCAGGACTGCAAAGCAGCTGTTACTCCCATAGTGAAGGACAATGTACCTCCCAAGAAAGGAGAGGGGGCAAATGGAGAAACATTCCCCTACAGACAAGCGGTTGGCGCGCTGTCATATATCATGGTAGGTACAAGGCCCGACATAGCGCTAGCTGTCGGAATCGTATCGCGTAAGCTCGATCAGCCTTCACCGGAAGATGTCTTGAAGGTAAAAAGAATCCTGCGTTACATCAAGGGCACAATGGATCTAGGAATTACCTACCAATCTTCCACCTCTTCAAAGAATCTAAAAGCATTTAGTGATGCGGATCATGGAGGTGATGAAGAAACTGCACGTTCCACCAGTGGACTGATAACCCTGTTCTCTAAAGGGGCGATTGCATGGCAGAGCAAGCGCCAGAGCACTGTGGCAATATCATCTACAGAGGCGGAGATTGTGGCTGCCAGCGAAGCTGCACGAGAACTTATCTGGCTTGATAGAATATTCAAATTCATGCGAGGAGGCAACATGAATATATCAGAATTGTATGTAGACAATGAGTCTGCTATAAAACTGGCCCATGACCCACCGTATGAATTACATCAAAGAACCAAGCATATCAAGATCAGACACTTCTTTATACGGGAATGTGTAGTGAATAACAGCCTTAATGTACAGAAAGTTAAATCCTCTGAACAGTTAGCCGACTTTTTAACGAAACCTGTGTTCAAGCCAAGGCTAACTGAACTGTGTAAACTTGTTGGTTTAGCCTAATGTAACAAAGTGTTGCTATTTAAACAGGAGAGGGAATGTTAAGAAGGAGATTGTATAGCGCCTTCTAGCATAGGCTTTATGGATACGTTGCATAGCAACCTTTGTTGATTGGTGTGATGTCAGTTAGTGAGCTAATAAGGAAAAACATATTTTGATAATTATATTATACTGATTCCATTGCAAACCCTGCTGTATAATTATTAAAGAGACAAACTAATTAAAAGGTCATCTACAGCCTTGAAAGTCATTATGCCTGGATAGAAGAAACTCATACAATACAGGCAATTTATTGTGTGCAAGAACATACTTAAGCATTTTTTTCACGAGGCATTTAAAAAAAAACATGTGGCTTAGATGGCAAAAGTAAAGAAGACAATCGCAGGATATTCAGTCTCACCTGTATCTACTGTCCTGGAACTCTTGCCAAGTTTCTCGTAGAGGATCTGTTTGGTGCACTTGTATGTGGAAACTCCCCAGTTCCGTAAGGTTTCAAGCTTAGTAGAACCAGCACGGAGGAGGGTACTACTGCCTGCTGCACCATTTTGAGAGACATCTGGAGGTGCTGTTAACAAAGTAAAATCAAATATTTTTATTGTAATTAATTTATTTTTAAAAGTCTTACAAACTTGTAGTATACATTTGTTTGTAATCTTCCTATAAATTAAACTGATTTACCATAGGCTGGTGGGAAAGGCATGGAGCGTGAAGTGGGAAACTTGGGTTCCGTCCCAGACGTGATGGAGTCACTGGATTCGCGCAACGGTGGTGTATCTTTCAACATTTCGTGGATGCTACGTTCAGATTGCCTGGCAACAATAACGCAATCAATAATTGAAACATCACTCGAAATACATACTTCAGAACGGAAAATTCACTAAGTGGTAGTAGTTTATGAGTTTATCGTTTCACTAGTTAGACTACTAGAAGCAAGAAATATCTAGACATATCGAAATAATATAACTAAAAGTGACGCACCACTTAGACATCTTGTCGATAGGGTTTAATCAAATAACAAGAAAACGTCCGTAACACGTAAAATATATGATTATTGCTTATTAGAATCAAATCAATGGAATGAAAAATCTAACATTTTACGAGAAGAAAACCATTTATATTATCCGACGAACATGTAGTAGGTACAATGCATAAACTTTAGCAAATTTGACAACTCGAACTCGGCTCCGGCTCCCAGACCATAGACATTTTTTTTTACTCTGTTCGTAGAACAGGCAAAAGGAGATGACGCCCATACAGCCATAGACATAGACATTTACCAGAATAAATATATACACGAGGAACGTAGTTCATATAATACAGCCATCCATATCTATCCAAAATATATAAATTATATTGCTGATATATAAATATATAATAGTATATAACGTATTATTATGCTGATAGACACTTACCGCCCAAATAGATAACTGTTATCTCCTTTGGTTATCTCCATAAGTTTGAAGCACTCATTTTGCAGAAACATTTGAGACTTAGGTATACATACATACTTAAATAGGTATAGGTAGGTACCTAGGTATTATAAATGGCTGACTGGTTACGTACGTGTGGTGCACGCACGAGGGTAGTAAACTGGTCGTCCAAAACCGTCCATCATAGGCAGTTCAATAACATTTTGAAGTAGACATGATCTCTTATTCCATAAAGTTACAGTAATCGGGGTTTAAGACATGACTGGGTTACTAAGTAGAAATAGCTAAACGGGTTTACTTACGTTCCCAATTCGGTATTAGAAGTATAAACATTCCGATAGGATAATTTTATACCAACGCATTTATTTTTATAATGATAATCACCTTGATGTGACCTCTTCGAGGTATTTTTTTAAATATATTTTGTATTACTTAGTTATAGGTACTTACCGATATAATGTACCTATGTACAGTCATGAGCAATATCATGTATCCACTTTAGAACCCTGACGCACTATCATATTTGACATAATTTAATGAGACTTACGGTTTAATTTGTCAAAAATACCTACGTCTGTCTCCTCAGAAATATAAACTACAAAATGTATGGCAATAATATTTCTTGTTGGGTTGTCAGTGTCATCCAATCCAACTTATGGAGTAGTGCAAGTTTCATCAATAACGGATTAGTAGGTATAAAGGTATGGTCAAAAAATCATTACATAGAGCAACACGGGCCTCCGCTATTATGGACAATAACAATAAACTCGTTGATGTCTTTTGTACGAAGGATGCTCTATCAGTGTATACTAGGCATTTCGCCGTTAGAGATCATTGTAGTATCATTCATTTGATGGATTGAGCGTAAATAAAATAAAACTTCAGAATAGCCAAGGGCATGTCGGATATACATTAAAATAATTATAAGGCTTGTTTTATTCAAGTGTTTTTGATGTCGTAGGTACCTGGTTAGTGAAGAAATAAAGTTTCAAGTCGGTTATTTTTTTTTTAATTAAATAGGTAGGTAAGTAGTTTTTATTTTCGATCATTTGAAAATTGCACTATTTGTAATAGGAACGGCATGGTAATGAAAAGGATTTCTTATCAATTAAATTATTTATTTTATTATTTATACCTAATAATATTCTTAATAAATAAGGGGTAACAGCAAAAAGAGAGCGATTAGCCGATATTATACATTTACCCAGCACCGTGCCAGGGGCACGGCACACGGCGCCGTAGTCTCCCCTCTAAAGACATTCCACTGACGTTTTTCCAAAAACTAACTTATCTATCTACTTATAAAAGAACGCGCCTATCAGCCTGAATAATGTGCCTTGATGAGTTACAGTATATACCTACCCTTAGGTACCTGGTTAAAGTTCCTACGTAACGTAGCAAATTGTACTTTACTTACATACATAAACAGCCTATAAACGTCCCACTGCTGGGCACAGGCCTCCCCTCAATCAACTGGAGAGGGGTATGGAGCATACTCTACCACGTTGCTCCAGTGCGGGTTGGTGGAGGTGTCTTTACGGCTAATAGCCGGGACCCACAGCAACTATACTCCGAAGCACGGAATCATCTTACTTTTTCGGACAATCAGTTGATTCAAGCCTGAAAAGTCCTTACCAAACAAAGAACAGTCTCACAAAGTGATAAAGTGAAGTGAAGTGAGTGACTTTACTTATTTCGGTAAAATTATGTCAAGATCGCACACCAGCCGCTGTGATCTAGTGATAAGGGCATTAGGCGCACAATCTGGAGGACCGGGTTCGATTCCCGATAAGAGACACTGTGGAAAATCACTTTGTGATGCTGTCCTTTGTATGGCGAGGACATGAAAAATAAATGAGTTTCCCAAACTAATTGATTTTCCGTCGACGATTTATCAATCTCGTTAATATAAATTAAAAAGCTATAATTAGATATGCGTTCCAAATTACAATGTAGGTAGGTACCTAAGTACTTGCTAAATTTCACTTCATATGGTTATTAATTATTAGCGACTAGAGTTCTTATTAACATTAATAATTGCAATTTATACGTAGTAAGTATTTCCTAAAACCTAAGTAATTTCTCTAATATAAGGTATCAATAATAATTCACTGTGTTTCTATAATTGTTACTTAAATTATATTCTACGCACTTTACATAATCACAATTGTCGTTTCAAAATAAATCTTAAAAACTTTAAAAATAAAGCCATAAACAATGTATAATTGCACAACTTACTCTTTCATTATTATTTTACCGGCGTCTCAAGCTATGTTCAGAGTTGCCTTTGTTTGACCTTTTAATATCATGGATAAGAGACATATGCATCTGTTATCTTTGTTTTTGGGTATAAAATGATGACCCTTGTTTATACACCCAGGCCCATTACATATTCTACCCATTATTATTCTGATCAAAATAAAGAGAAGCAATATAGGTAGCAACATAATTCTATACCATATCTGATCCAAATATCAAGTAATAATTATTTTTATAACTGGTAAGACTACTGGGAATAGAGGGGAAAATAGGTAATTTTGTCGTTAAATCTGTATAACGCCATCTATATTGCTTTTGGTGAACGTAGCCTGGAAACTCATTACTTCATAGCATAACAAAAGAAGTACATCCACAATGGACGAATTTCAAATGATTCTAAACCCTTCCTCATACACTCCCACAGTAATGTAGATAGGACGTAAGGTAAGTACCTACTATCCAGGATTACGTTTACTGTGGCTTTGGGCAGTGCATTGTCACTTTACTTTTCTGCTAGTTGTTTTCTTGCGATTTGTTGCTTGCCTCTTTCACCCCAGTGCTAAGCCACGGTGGGTTAACGTATATTTATAGTGTAGGTATATAATATCGTGTCGCGTAAAAGTAGATTTTCTGAAACCTACTACTTTTCCTTTCTCTTATAACGAAGTTATGTTGACAATACTTTTCCTTTAGATTCTCGTAATCGGGACGGTGAGAATCAATCGCTTATCTTGATAATAGGACCACACGGTAAAGGCGCGGGTGGCAAAGCCCTCAGCGGTCGTAGTTCAGCCCCCGAACTGTCGCTCACCACCACAGTCTCCGGGCAGCACGATGTCTTCATCGATTCAGTCGATGTTTTGTGATTCTGTGAATTGACAAAAGTCAATACTGGGGAAAACTATCTGGCGTAAAATCAAAAAAGACGTAAGCAATGATATTCTTGGATTTTGATGTCGCTTGCTTCCAGAAATAATACACTTTTTATTATTAAATAGTTATTACAGAGACTGTTAATCGCAACTACTAATTGCCGTAAAATAAATATTACTTAAGTACAATATGAAAGGAATAAGTAGATCGAAACTTTTACATTATCATGACGTATAAAAATAAAGTCATGACCTCATAATAACTAAGAATTTACACTATAGGTAGTTACTTGTTAGTCTTTGAGGTCCCATTGAATTTCAATTGAGTTTTGGAAGCAGCTAAAATGTAAAGCATGAGTGAATAGGTGAAACGAGGTCTGACACGTGTCAATAAAACACTGTAACACGTTTTTTTTTTACACTTCCCACTTGGCTGTATGGCATACAGGTGTGTGCCTACGCGCCGGGAAAAAGTTATGTTCGTTTGACATTTCGTTTACGCGATGACGATGGCAATTTAGTCCCGTCGCGATTATTTCTTTAAAGTGGTGTATAAGCCACATATATAATGATGAAAGGATGGTGAAGTCTTCTGGTGAGTGTTTTGATGGTTATTATCGTGGAACGATGGCAATTATGAGCTTCATATGTTCATGACAATGACCTAACCTCACGTTCTTTCTTTCAGTATAAAAACAATGGTTTAGTCCATCGACTAGGGGGAATGCTGTTATAATATCGTCCCACGTGATGTGGTGAGTGTTTTTACCTTTAATTCCGCGTCGTAACGGGGTTGACAGAGCTGTAACATGTCATTTTGTTACAGGGGTCAAAGTCCACCGGCAGAGTCCAGTGTTAAAGTTCTACTAGAATGATCAACTGTAAAGACTAACTTCAAAAATCAACTTCAAGGTCTTCCTTCAGGGTCTAGCTCCCCAGCCATGACTACCATTTGTGTTCATTATCTACTTTTGCCGTCAGGGTCAGTTCCTGCTGCGGTCATTAATGTACATAATTCCAGTTTGGTGTTAAAATCTCTGGATACCATCTAGATATCTCTTCTTCATGATTAATTTAACTTATTATGGATAGTGCCATTCTCTCAATGTGTTATTCAACTAATACATGGAGTATTTATCCTCAATACATACTCCATGCCTTTTGTCAGGACCTGCCGTCCTGACACTTTACTTATCCTCATAGGTATAAAACCTAGTGGTTTAGGAATAATGCTAAGTTAGGATAACATGTTATAGTAAAAGATTTGTTTCTTAATTTACATTAGGATGGATTGTAACTGACTGACTTCATTTTGTTTTTATTGTGAAATTGTTGAACCAATTATACCATTGTTAAAAGTGAAATCTTTATTATTTCCAATACCTTGGCTTTGTTTGCAATAGGAGGGGATCATCTATAAGGCGTCCACATTGTAATGTATTACAGTAAGCGCCCAACGTTTGGCTCAGAAAAGCAAGGTTGGAAATTAGTAGGTATTTCACTTTCTTTGTTCTTTGTAACATAACCTAGTTATAAGCACATGGTGTAACTTTATAGCAAATAGGGTGTGTTTTCTTTTAATAGTTACACATTTATGACTTTACTTTTCTATTTATAAGTAGGTATGTAAACTTGAAATTTAGCATATCTCCAGTTGTTGTTGCATAGGGACATAGTGATAATTTTATTGACAGGACCATAGTATCTCTCAGATTTCTTTTTCTTATTTTGAGCTGAGTTAGTTTACATAGGGCCATAGTCATATACTTTTAATATCACATAGGACTATAGTGACACAATTCCTTTTTCTAGTAATTTATATGATTATAAACATAGTGACTCAGAGCACATAGAAGTTCTCATGTAGACACAGTAATAATCTGTGGGTTTCTAACTTATTTTATTTGTTAGTGGTTACATAGGAACATAGTATTCATAAATTTGATACATAGGACCATAGTAGCATGTAGATAAGTACCCTATAGGGGTGTTACTTATAATTTTTTTTTCTTCATTACATTTTGTTAGTACTTAGAGTACTATAACTGTATTCACATACCTTAGTGTCATAACCATATTTCTTTTTCACTTATCTGGTATACTGTTCTTACTTTGTTTACTCAGAATGGCGGAATTCAATGCTAATATTAACTTCTTGTTGAAAGATGAACTTATTCATGAACTTTCTATTCGGAATGTAAAGGTTGACCGGGATAATACTGTTGAGCAATTACGAAAATTATTTAGACAAACTTGTAAACAAGCCCGTCGCGGCAGTATAGTTATACCATCTGAGGGTTTTGAGTGTGATCTTGATGATGAACATAAAACTTTAACATTAAAAATAAATGAAATCATCTCTTGTTTATCGAGTCCTGACAAATCTCCTTCGGCCCATCAGCGTATTCTAGGCCGTGCTCAGTATTTGCTTTTGCGGTTGTCTCGCATAGAACGTCCGGCCGATGACCTTGAAAAATTGAAAACTTCTTTATTGTTATCATTGGCCAATAATGATATCACTTCCGATTCATCTTCAGATTCCGAGCATGAATTAAACCGTCCGTCGTGTATTAACAAATATAAAACTATTATTTCTCATGAAAAGAAATATAACCTCAACTCGTTGAATTTGAAATTTAAGGGTGATTCCTGTGTTCGCGTTTTCCTGGCTCGTTTGGAGGAGCTGTGTTCGGCACGGAACATTCTTGTTGATGATATTTACACTGGTTTTACTGACTTGGTGGATGGTCCCGCTTTATGCTGGTACCGCGCCAATAAATGTCGTTTTTCTAACTATAGTGAACTGGTTTCTGCTTTGAAATCAGATTTTGATTTACCTGACTACGACTTTCGTCTTCTTGAAGAGATTCGTTCGCGAACACAAGCGAAAGATGAATCCATTGTCATATATTTGTCCATCATACTAGGTATGATGTCTCGTTTGAGTAAAGAGCTTTCTGAGAGCGATAAACTCGACATCATCTTGCGGAATATTCGTCCTGAATATAGTAGGGAAATTCGGATGATTGATGTCACTACCATCCAACAATTACAACAGATAGGTAAACGTTTGGAATTGTCAAAACATAGGATTGACAACTTTATAGAACCTAATTTCTCTAAAAATTCCGTAGCTCCGGATTTCAACTTTAAATGCAAACCTAAATCCTCTAGGGATTTTTCTAAAAACATTCCTGTCGCTTCTGTTAATCGTTCTTCGACTTGCTTTCGCTGTGGTGGAACGAATCATTCCACAAATCGGTGTAATGCATCTAAGGAAGTAGTTTGTTTTAAATGTGGTAAGAAGGGGGTAAAGACTCCTCTTTGCCCAAATTGTAATCCTCATTCTAATCCAAAAAACTAGATTGCTTAGTCTCTCTGGGATCTGAATCCTGCAGGGAGGCGATATTTAATCCTGATTCTAAAGACTTTCGCCCTTATTTAACTGTTAAAGTCTATGGCATTAAAATTTCTGGTTTACTCGACTGTGGAGCCGCTTGTTCTATTTTAGGAAACAATGCTCATAAATTCTTTAAAAATCTTGGTATCCCATTGCGTAATTTAAAGTCCCCTGTATTTTTGAAAGTGGCTAGTGGTCACGAATACATGTGCCAATTTTACATGGATATTCCTATTGAATATAACAATGAGGTTAAGCTCATTCAATTTTACATTCAACCCGAAATCAAACTTCCATTACATTTCGGAATTAATTTCTGGAAATCATTTAACTTAGCCCCAGAAGTTCTGGCGTGTCTACCTGCAATAGAGCCTGTCGATTTATACAATGTAGCAAGTGTCAAAGAAAATGGCTTGCGCAATTTAGATTCTCTTTCTGATTTTCAAAAACAAGAAATTGTTAACGTTAAACAACTTTTCTCAAATATTGATTCAGAGTTAGTCGGCCTTGGTCGTACTCATTTAATAGAACATGTTATAGAAACAGGCGATGCGAAACCCATAAAACAAAAATATTATCGTATTAGTCCTGAAAAACTTAAACTTCTAGACGGTGAGTTAAAACCGAATGCTCCAACATGATATTGTTGAACCATCTTTCTCTCCTTGGAATTCTCCAGTAACCATGGTACCTAAAGCCAATGGTGATATTCGTCTGTGTTTAGATAGTAGAAGGTTAAATTCAGTGTCAAAACCTGATGCCTATCCACTGCCATATATTAATTATATCATGGACAATCTTCGCGATGCTAAATACTTAACTTCTCTTGACTTGAGTGCTGCGTATCATCAGATTCCTCTCTCTACTTCTTCGAAAGAGAAAACAGCTTTCACGGTTCCTGGCCGTGGGCTATTTCATTACAAGGTCATGTGTTTTGGTCTTGTAGGAGCCTCCGCTACTATGCAAAGGCTAATGGATAATCTTTTCTCCTCTCAATTTGATAACAAAGTGTTTTGTTTCATTGACGACGTCATTATCTGTACCAGTTCTTTTGAAGAACACGTGAAAATTCTAAAAGCGGTTTATGAAAAACTAAGATTCGCTAATCTCACTATTAACGTGAAAAAGTCATTTTTCTGTCGATCTGAACTTAAATATCTCGGTTTCGTAGTTGATCGATATGGTCTTAGGACCGATCCTTCTAAAGTAGATGTTATTGCAAATTTTCCAACGCCAACTGACGCGAAGTCAGTTAAACGTTTCTTGGGAATGGCGGGTTGGTACCGTCGTTTTATCCAAAATTTCTCTCATGTTGCTAGACCTTTGTCTCGACTTACTAGTAAGAAGGTACCTTTCACATGGTCTCCGGAAGCTGAAGAAGCTTTCACCCAACTTAAATCTGCTCTTATCTCGTCACCTATTCTACAATGTCCTGATTTCTCTCAGCCATTTTACATCCATACGGATGCTTCCTCGTTTGCTATTGGTGCTGTTTTAACTCAAAGGGTCGATGGTATTGATCACCCTATCGCTTATTGTAGCAGAACATTAAACGCCCAAGAAATCAATTACTCAGCGACAGAAAGAGAACTGCTAGCTGTGATTTATTCTCTGGAGTTATACCGTCCTTATGTTGAGGGTAGCAAATGTTATATTATAACCGATCATGCCTCGTTGCAATGGTTTCAGAATCTTAGAAATCCGAGTGGTCGTCTAAATAGATGGGCATGTCGTTTGAGTCAGTTCGATTTTGATATAATTCACAGGAAAGGTAAAGAACATGTGATACCTGATGCTTTGTCTAGAATCAAGATTGGCTCAATTGAAATTGATCCCTACACTATTTCTGATCCTTGGTATATTAAAGTCTTTAACGGTTGTACTAAAGATCCTCGTCGTTATCCTAATTTCTCGGTAGTAAATGGTAAACTCTGTCGTTTATCTAAAAATAAATATCATCTTATTTCCCAACACGATTGGAAAATCGTAGTTCCCCGGGAAAAATATGTAGAAGTTCTTCGAAAATATCATGATGAGCCTTCTTCCGGTCATTTCGGTGTGGCTAAGACCCACAAGAAAATTTCTTCCATATATTTCTGGCCTTCTTTATTTAAAGATGTAAAATCATATGTTGACAATTGTGAGGTATGTCGTTCATACAAGCCGGTCAATACTGCTAGGCCTGGTCTGATGGGTAACCCCCGTCAAGTTACTAAACCTTGGGAGGCTATATCATGCGATATATTAGGTCCTTTCCCTTCATCTTATTCTCGCAATCAATACTTATTCGTGGTCTCTGATTATTTCAGTAAGTATGTTCTTTTATTCCCTTTGCGTAGTGCAACTTCTAAGGCCATTGTGAAATGTCTTGAAAAACATGTTTTTCTAGTCCATGGCGTATGTCGTATCCTGTATACCGACAACGGTCCTCAATTCACTTCTAAAGAATTTAGAGATTCTTTAACTTCATTCGGAGTACCTCATATATTCTATAATCCTCGATACCATCCCCAGTGTAATCAAACTGAACGCGTGAATCGTGATATAGTTCGTGCCATTGCTTCCCTCGTGCGTTCTGATCATCGTAAATGGGATCAGAACATTCAGGAAATCCAGTGTGCGCTCAATACTTCGGTCCACGAAAGTACAAAATATACTGCCTTTTATCTAAATCATGGTAGAGAAATGGTCATCGATGGTGCTACTTATACAAAAGATTCTTCACCTTGTGATGGGTCTACCATAGTAGTAGATACCCAAACTTTTGCTTCTCGGTTGCCTCGTATGGCTGAAGTCTTCAAGAAAGTTGAATGTCACCTTAAAAAGGCATATCAACACAATGTAAAATATTATAATCTTAGGAAGCGTCCTTTGGAATTGCGGGAAGGTCAAATTATTTATAAAAGATGTTTTCCTTTGTCCAGCGCTCCCAAGCACTTTTCTGCTAAACTAGCCCCTAAGTTTGAAAAATGTGTAGTGCATAAAAAGCTAGGTAACGTAGTTTATTCATTGAAAACCTTAGAAGGTAAACCTTTGGGTTCCTTCCACATTAAAGATCTTGTTGTTCGAGGTCCTAGTGAGGAAGTTTAGGTCTTCTCTCACTTTCAAGGTTGTGTTCAAGGACATTACCTGTTAAGTGGTCATCCCTATAGGAAGGTGATCCATTTGATGAGATTTCCCTCGTTCGAGTAATATCCGTAGGCCTTGTTTATGCATTTGGTGTGTGTTTGATTACCACCCAAATGACGCCAAGGATATTCACTCTTAATAAATAAAAAGAAAATAGATTAAGTTTTTTTTAAGTACTTAAATAGTTTTTACTTGGAATAAGTTTAGTGTCATGGCCATGACTAAGTAAAACGTAGGCATAAGGTTTAATCTGTTATTTTAAATTTAAAAGTTAGGTAGGTCTTCCTTTAACTTGACTATGTTCAAGATATTTGTATGTTCATTTAAGGTTAAGCAGTGTTAGATTTAATTCTTTGAGTTGTCGTCTGACACCACCAGGGTGTTTCTTTGATTTGTTTCAAACATATGTTGCCTATGTGCAATGTGTTTTCTTGGGAGAATCCCCAAATTTTAACTCTGGTAAGCACAAGGCTAGTGCGGAATGTACTAATCCTTTTCCCCTTGGATTATAGGAGATGTGTTTTCAAGTTTGATACATGGTGATCATGTTTATTTCTTTCCATTCTTTTACCTTTGTAAGGTAAATGTACGTTCATAACAAGTTAACTCATCAGGAGTCGCTTGTTATTTCTCTTTCGTTACTAGAGTGTAGCGAAAAATTTTATTTAAAAATTTAAAATTTTTAAATAAAATTTTTCTTCCTCAACTAAAACGGAACTGTAACACGTTTTTTTTTTACACTTCCCACTTGGCTGTATGGCATACAGGTGTGTGCCTACGCGCCGGGAAAAAGTTATGTTCGTTTGACATTTCGTTTACGCGATGACGATGGCAATTTAGTCCCGTCGCGATTATTTCTTTAAAGTGGTGTATAAGCCACATATATAATGATGAAAGGATGGTGAAGTCTTCTGGTGAGTGTTTTGATGGTTATTATCGTGGAACGATGGCAATTATGAGCTTCATATGTTCATGACAATGACCTAACCTCACGTTCTTTCTTTCAGTATAAAAACAATGGTTTAGTCCATCGACTAGGGGGAATGCTGTTATAATATCGTCCCACGTGATGTGGTGAGTGTTTTTACCTTTAATTCCGCGTCGTAACGGGGTTGACAGAGCTGTAACATGTCATTTTGTTACAGGGGTCAAAGTCCACCGGCAGAGTCCAGTGTTAAAGTTCTACTAGAATGATCAACTGTAAAGACTAACTTCAAAAATCAACTTCAAGGTCTTCCTTCAGGGTCTAGCTCCCCAGCCATGACTACCATTTGTGTTCATTATCTACTTTTGCCGTCAGGGTCAGTTCCTGCTGCGGTCATTAATGTACATAATTCCAGTTTGGTGTTAAAATCTCTGGATACCATCTAGATATCTCTTCTTCATGATTAATTTAACTTATTATGGATAGTGCCATTCTCTCAATGTGTTATTCAACTAATACATGGAGTATTTATCCTCAATACATACTCCATGCCTTTTGTCAGGACCTGCCGTCCTGACACTTTACTTATCCTCATAGGTATAAAACCTAGTGGTTTAGGAATAATGCTAAGTTAGGATAACATGTTATAGTAAAAGATTTGTTTCTTAATTTACATTAGGATGGATTGTAACTGACTGACTTCATTTTGTTTTTATTGTGAAATTGTTGAACCAATTATACCATTGTTAAAAGTGAAATCTTTATTATTTCCAATACCTTGGCTTTGTTTGCAATAGGAGGGGATCTTCTATACGGCGCCCAACATTTTAATCTTATTCTCCCCCTATTCTCTGAGTTAGGTGCCTCCATTCCACGCCCTGGGAAACTAATATCTCATTATAAGACAACATCTATAGGGGCAACTCACCCCAACATTCACTGGCTTACAACACAATACTTCGATTTAAATGAATAAGTGCCAAGAGTATAATCGTTTAAAGGAATTGAATGGACAGAAGTCGTGACGGTATGATTATAGGTATTCTATTTTCATACTAATAATAAATACCTACCGAACTTACTTCTACAGGAGCGTAAACAGAAAAGCGTATTAATGAATGACTCTTTATCTTCATCTAGGAATACTTTTATAATCAGTACGCTTACCCGCTTGAAGCAGTATGCTATGGAGTGGCAGAGTCCAGTGAGGGACAATGTTCTACGTTGGCGCATGAGAACGTAGATGATCGGATTCAGGACGTAGTTAAGCAGCATCAGGAGATCTGACAATTTGGCCAAGGTAGTCAGGAACTTGCCTTCCCACCACGATGGGCCCAGCGCCAGGTATAATGTTGATGTTACCTAGAAATTAAGAAACAAGGTCTTCGCTTATTTATCATTGTATTTGTCTCATTATAAAACCTTAAGTTAGCCTGACTGATTACGAAAAACGACAATACACTGCATTGAATGTCGATCCCAAACATTTTTATCATTGATATGAATGAAAGAAAAATAATATAGATGGCGCAGCCGAGATTTAACCTGATGAATTATTCGAAAATACAATGTAAATATTTGGATCACGATTATGAAATGCTAATCTAAAAATAGAAGCCAGTCTAAGATGATCAAAAATCAATCTCATTTTACTTGTCGACTTATTTCGAATTTTATTTATGAATTAAGAAACAGTAAGTACGACGTTTGACCGCTTTTGCTGATGACGTCATAGGACAGTATTTCCATACGAACTCCAAAGAAAACTTTCGTCACACCCTGGACACTTCATACAAACAACCTCGTTTTACACAGACACTACACATTGACATTATCGTGCACGCGGAACTGTGTGTGTGACGTCTGACTCCGTACAATTGAAGCATAGAATAAGGAATAACACTACAATCAAGTCTGAACTATGTTCGAGGAGGGGTGAGGTAAACCTAACTCAGCCGCTGGTGGGGATCGGAGAGTTGGCGTTCTATATGTAGTATTATTCCTTTTCGTTTTGACGTTTCGTAAAAAGTATCTCATTTGATTAACTAGGTTGTTAAGTAGCCTATTTTTTTATCTAATAGGTATTAAGACATAAATCAGCTATAAATTCAGTTTAATGATTGACCAATACAAACATATCAAAAACAACCTCATCAATACTCCCCTATTCTCAGTAATTAATCATAATAGCTGACAAGTAATAAGTACGTAAGTACTAATTAGGACATACTTATACGATTGAGATATGACATACCAACATTCGCGTTTTAAAAGGAGTTTGTTTAAGTATGAATAGGGTACTGATTGGTCATGGTAGGCAAACAAGCTTGCATTATGCCAATACCATTTTAATGAAACAATGAAATATTTTGGCCGGGCACGCAGTCGCCCTCCTGCATATAGATTAGTGGTCTCTGGACGGATAAAGTGGGCAATACTCGATATACATTGCCACGATGGGACGATATTTATAGCAGTCAATGTTTGCTTACAATTCGCACTATAAAACTGTGAGTTGAATATTGATATGGCTGAGTAATTACCGTGCTATGCTATTGTACTAAAAACAAAACTTTTCCCGCCAAACCACACCTCACCGAGACGTTTTAAATTGTATCTTCTTTCTCTTTTTTTTAATTGTATCTTTACAATGAGGGACTTTTCAGGATACGTTCTCCAAAAAGAATATAGATGACGCTGTTCAGATTTAATTTGATAATTACCTATTTTCTCGTTACTCGAAGTACATAATACATCAAATATATAATGTAATGGCAAAGATATATATATATATAAAAATTGCTACCTATATTGCTTCTCTTTATCTTGATCAGAATAATAATGGGTGGAAGGTGTCTCGTGCCTGGGTGTAATAACAAGGGTTATCATTTATAGTCAAAAACAAAGATAAGAGATGCATATGTCTGTTACCCATGAAATTAGAAGGTTAAACGAAGGCAAATCTGTTTAGCGCCATTTATATTTTTTTTTGGCAAAGTTTGTTTTTCCCGAACCCCAAACACTAATTAATAAATTAAACATTATAAATAATTCAAATAGTGTAACCTGGTAGAATAAGCCTGTTCCACAACAGACAGCATTTAGCAAAATTAGGTAAAAATATCTTCTTTAGGAAAGCCAAGGATAAGTAAAGGTCTGAATCATCCCTCAAAGTTTTCGTTACAATGTCACTAACACCCTGTATAAAGGGTAAAGAGTAGGTCCATATTTATTATGCAAGCGACATAATATGGCATTCAAATGTTATGGTGGAGTTCTTCGTACTTGGTTGTAGTCAAATGAATATTACAATATGTATTGCCGATTTGAAACAATGTTTTTTGATGATAAGTTGATATTTTTTCGCGCAGATATGTGAGATATCGTTACTGAAAAGGCAAAATTACATAAGCGCCAAAATATCCTAAAATTGAAAAAACAATGTAAACTTACGTTGACGTCATCTAAATTGGGTAAATGGGTAAAAAGTTATGATAAAAAACTAAAAAAATACTTTAAACAGCTTTTTCTTGAAATGGCATTTTGGCGCTTACGTAATTTCGCCTTTTCAGTAACGATATCTCACATATCTGCGGGAAAAACTATCAACTTATCATCAAAAAACATTGTTTCAAATCGGCAATACATATTGTAATATTCAATTGACTACAACCAAGGTCGTAAAGTACGAAGAACTCCACCATAACATTTGAATGCCATATTATGTCGCTTGCATAATAAATATGGACCTACTCTTTACCCTTTATACAGGGTGTTAGTGACATTGTAACGAAAACTTTGAGGGATGATTCAGACCATGGCTCATAAGTTGATGTCAAGTACAATTTTCTGTCGCAAAAGTATGGAACTAAAAATATTCAAAAAATAAAACACATTTTATTTATGAATTTTCCGACATGAAATTCAACGTCTTATCAACTCAGAATCATGGTTTGAATCATCCACCTCAGTATTCGTTACGGTGTCACTAACTTCTATAAGTACTTGTATGGCTACAATCAAAGAGCAAAAGTGCAGAGCGAATTATTTGTAAACAGTGGTGAAATTATGAACCATTAGTTGTCATAATTATAAAATGTATGTTTTTATAGGTGTTTTTGGTCTATTACAGATCCGGCCAAGTAGTTAATGCCACCTGCGGCAAATCTACAATAAGTCACGTCAAAAAAAAAGGTCTATTACAGAAACGACATGTAACCAAGGGGTCTTAAGTGCAAGCAGATAATTTATTTCTATATACTTAATTAATTTGTTTCTTGCAAAGTGATGGACTTTTGCACCTTATCGTACGACATTGTAACGAATACTGAGGGGGATGATTCAAACCATGGTTCTGAGTTGATATCGAGTGGAATTTTATGTCAGAAAATTGATAAAAAATCGTGTTTTTTAAATTATTTTCGGCATTATTTTGAAGTAATATCAAGTGGAATTTTTCATCACAAAAATATAGAAGTGAAAATAATTAAAAAAGACATGAATTTTACGACGGAAAATTTCACTTTAATATTAACTCAGAATCATGGTTAGAATCATCCCCCTCAGTATTCATTACGGTGTCACTACCACCCTGTATAGGAAGGCGATTGATCCATCATAAGTACACGTGAATGGAGTGCCTAGCAGAAAGAGTAATATCATAGTAACATAACATAAACAGCTGGGCACAGGCCTTCTCTCAATCAACCGGTAGAAGTATGGAGCATACTCCACCACGCTGCTCCACTGCTGGTTGGTGGAGATATTATTACGGCTAAAAGCCGGGATCAACGGCTTAACGTGCCCTCCGAAGCACGGAATATCATAATAATAGAAGAATATTAAGGGCCCAGTGCGAGATTTGAACCTGCGATCTCGGAACGCAAGGGACACATTCGCTTCCTGAACTCACAGCAAATACATTTATTCATAACATACCAACAAATACAGTATTATAGACACGCCTTTATTCCCTAAAACGATGGGAGACAAAAGTCACGAATGTGATGACCCGCAGTTCTAAGACGGATAAGATGAACCGCATGTCCGCATGGTAATATCCCATCACCGCCGAAATACATAAAAGTAATCGATCAATTTGGTCAACAAATAATTACATTGGTAAGTACAATATGTTATCTAAACTACGTAGATAAAGAATATTTTCTGCAATAACTACGCAATTGATCTGTATAGCTGATAATATTTACTGAATACAATATGTCTATTACCTAGACGTATTTTTGTAGAATAAGTACGTTGTGAGTTGCAATAGTCGATAACTATTTGGCTTTTACGGGTCAGTGAATATATACTCCATACGGTGATTGTTCTTGGTTATCGCATAATGTGGTACTCACCATTTGTGGTAACCAGCATATCATGAAGAGCACCGAAAGCGTGGCCATGAGTCTGCTGAAGGCGACTTCTTCGGCCGTGGCAGCGTTGTGGTGCGCACTGAGGTTGTTCCCACTGCCGGCGTTAAGGCTGCGCTGGCGCTGCCGGCAACTGCTCTTGGACACGCGCCGGACCACCGGCTGACCACCATTGCGAGGCGCCGTTATAGCGTACAAAGCTTGGATTACTGCCAAGTTGCAGTATACCAAAATTATGCACAGGAATGTTCCTGGTGAAAAAAAAATAAGATTACAAACATGTTCTTTTTATCGTCATCATTTTAATATTTTAATCACTATGCACCAATGCACCGTTGGGAGTAGATTATATTAATAAACTATTGTGTACCTGTGACGTAAGTAAGTTAATATCGATCAACCGAACTAAACTTCGATCGACAATAGTTACAATACTTGTTGATTGAAGCTGCAGTGCAAACTCATGAAATGAAATGTAAACTTAATTACTTATATCAAAAACTGATATCTCCCGCTGCGGTATAGCTCAGAATCAAACTGTTGATGACATCAACTTGGATTCCTAAAAAAATATTTCAGGTCAACAGTACTTGACTAACTAAATAGAAATGTTTTTGAGATTTAAGCATAGAATAATCAATAATACTACGTTTAGAATCGATTTTCCCGCTCTGATACGAACTTCGAGCGAGCTTAATCTCTGTAAGGGAGTCCGTACTGTGATATAAATTTGTTTTATTTGTCAGATTAAAAATCAGAAACAATGTTTTTTTTTAATCTCACCGAATAACACGTAGAAAACGGCATAAGCGAAATCAACTTTGGAAATGGCATTCCGATATCTGGTGCAGACGAGTTTCTTCTCATCGTAATAGATGCCAAGACCGAAAATTGGTGCACACGTGAGCAATGCTGCCCAGCACCAAGACACGAGGAGCGCTGTGCGGATCACATAGTAGGTCACTCGCTGAAACAAACATGAAAATCGATTGAAAATTCCAATAAATAGAAGCTATGTGTTTTTATACTAACTTAAAAATAATTATAACTTAAGATTAAATAAGATTAGTGGGTATTTTTGGAGGGCCTAATATACGTTTAAAAATAGAGAAACCTATAATCCGCAATGAGTCAGTTAAGTACCTACTTAATAATCCGTTTTAATAAGTTTAAGAGTGGCACATAATAAAAGGAGACTCGTTCAACTCTCGCCAGCTGTAAATGAATGCCCTAACTTGGGTTATGAAGCTACCAAACATTTGCTTCCTTCTTATAAAGTGTTATTGTTCCAAAGTTTTCTGCGGTTTATTAAAAGCAACTCGCATTCGGAGTTTTAACACGTTTGAAAAGAGGTATTAAATTGTGTCTTTACTATAGAAGCGCCAAAATAAATATTTCACTGGGTACCTACTACAAATACGATCTATGGTAGCGAATTCCACAAAAGGTCACTCACTACTAGGAAAAATACCATATAGTCAGTAGTGGAAAATCAAAGAATTGTAGGATAGATTTATAAATAGAAATAGTCCATCCCACCACCAATTTTGTATGCGACAATTGCTGATTGTTCAAATTCAAATTCATTTATTCGTCAACGGGTTGTTACAATATAATTTATGTTGCACTATATCGCACCTTTTGGTATACGAAAACATAATAGATTGAATTACAAATTAAATCATATAAAAAACGAAAACGTTATGTACGGCCAAGTAATTGTTGCCATATGAGGGTAATAAAATGGCTCAGTGACTGCACTTTCGCTCTTAGATTGTACCTGCAATAAGGCACGTTAGAAAAATATGAAAACATTTAGCACAACGACGCACTCCTATTTTTTACAATTCTAATAGCAAATCCCATGTTGTAGATACGTGTCTGTCTACGTCCTGGAACATAGCCTATGTTCTACTTCTAAAATAGTGTCACGGAATTACCATAACTGCGCAATAAACTTTATTATAGCTCTCACATCACAATTTTCCCTAAAACAACCGATGATTAATGTCAAGTGGTATTCAAAAAAGGCCACTTCAAAGCTAAGCAATATTTGCAATTTGACATTTGCGCATATAAAATTAAGTCAAAAATATACAATGACGAAAATACATTTATTATTGATAAGCACGAAATTACATAAATAATTTTATTAACAAAAATAATGCTATTTACTGCACTCGTCAAAAAGCCCGCCCCTGACTAATCCGGGCGCGAAGGTGCCCATTACACTAGCCGCATTTCCTCGCTGTACAGCATGGACAACCTTTGCGCCAAGAACAATCCGGCACAGGGGTCATCTCCACTCTCTCTCAAACGACGTCCGATTTCTGCTATAATTTTTTTAGCATCGCTACCCCAACAACCCGTCGTCTCAACATCAAGCGGGATAGTCAAAAATTGTATATTGCAATATTGCTTTTTTAAGTGAAATGCTTCAATGTGGCCTTATTAAGCTCTGATCTGTTAAACAAACGCCTTCCAAATTGATATGAGGTAGTAAGGTAAAAAATTGACTCCTGCCCCATGGGTAGAATTTTTTATTTATACAAATGTACTTACCGTATTCAAACAGAGGCAGTACCGGAAGCGTTACAGGAGCAGGACTTTTTATAATAGGATAACAGGACTGCATAATTTGCAAACGTTTACTTAGAAATCCGGAGCGATACGCGGCGCAGTTTCATAAAACTCCCGCACCAAAGCGCTCCCGGTACCGCTTCTCTGTGTGCCTTGCTCTTTAGTTAGAGCAAACCGTTTATTTATGTCTTAACAAGTGTGGAGTCCACAGGAAGTAGCACAGCAAATCTAATTGAGTAGCGGAAGGCGAACTCGTGGCGAACAATAACCAAACACCCGCGCCGGATCGCGGTTAGCTACGTGAAATTATTTCGTAGCGGGCTTCCGAAACGTGTGCCGTTCCCTCTGTTTACATATTTGGTTGTACAACTTTACATTGATTACTAATTTGATTTTTTGGTCCGATAATATTATTGATAGATTTTTTTCAGAGTACCTATTCCCAAGCTGTGAACCAGCATCTTGTTAAGGCATGTCGCAATCTATGTTGTGTGTCTCTCTATCTTGAGTCATCCTTCCATATTCCTAGATGCACTGCATAATTTTGTATCCACTTATCTTCCTAACGGATTTTACAAGGAAAAATAAAGAGGAAATCAAAACGTTGAAAGATTTCTATCCTCTTTTTGCATTCGGTTTTATGATCTTGTTTTGATGGCTTGATATGCATCTACGAAAAGAATTTGAAATGAAAATAGATGTAAGGCGCTAGGCGGTCACTGACTTTTTTCGCATCTGACCTTCAGATTCTAGAGTAAGTACCTAATCTGTAGAGAGTTGAAAGCGCAATAAAAATCGCCGATAGTAATGGTGTACTTCTTGTCGTATTTTTGATACCAAGAAATTATACTTAACGAAGACAAACTACCTTAATGAACATCATACCTACTGTTAAAAGACATTTCATAAATATATCTTTGACGTCATTTGCATTTGTCGACTCTCACGTCCTTGATGGTGATAAACTGGTAGGTGGTCTGACACAATGAGCAATTGGTGCCTTTACTGACGTGCAAATAGTGCGATCACCAGATAACAAGACCTCATCGCTATTCTAGAATAGAATAGCCATTGCCTTAGGTTGTGGATAAACTACGCGACATTTTGTTGACGTCAGGCTGTTCCGCGCGCTTGGCTTTACTTTAACGTACAAAACTCTAATGAGGATAAAAACTAGAGGCACAAAATATCTTAAGTAGCAGCACTATTAAGTGTTCCTAAATTTGGACAGTTGTCAATACTGTCCACCTAAGTGATAAATTGCTATAAAATATACAGCAATGTGCAGTGCTCGTGGAGTGTATCCCGTCTGAAGGATGAATTATAAAAAAGAAAAACCATCAGTTGGAAAAAGTTTTGATTGAAAATAAGTTTTTTCTAAGTTTTCTTCTTTCCGATCTTTAGGGAAAAATACCTATATAGTGGCGAGCACGCGCCGGTGGTTATAGATACGAAAAATTTCGCAGCATTTAGTTGCAGCCTAAGCTTACCTATCTGAATAATTCACGAATACATGTCGTGACAACATCTTATGACGATAAAGGTGCACAAGACGTTCCGACACATGAATGAAAATTACTAAACCAATTTGCGTAGGTACAGTTTCGACTTTGCCACATTTTCTTCACAAGGTCAAACATAACACGGAAGGGTCAACAAAGTGAGGATCATAAAGAAAAGGTCAACAAAGCAATGAGTGGGTACGGCATAAATGTGTGTCCATTTGTAGAGCAACGTCCGTCATAGTTCTTTGCTTTCGTCGAGTGATCGACCATTAACGAGTTTTATTACCTGCTGAGTAGAAAGCTATGTTCATTATTCCTATTGTTTGTGTACAATCAATAAATATCATGGGCGTTTTCTAACATCGCTTATTTGTTTATGCCCATTTATAGCTGGCTGAATGAATTCATTGATAAATTATTGCCTATACCTATTATCTACAATATGATGCTTTTAATTAACAAGATCTAGAGATAAGTAGTAAAGTAGTAACGAGATTATATCTAAAGCTGTACAAATAATTTAGATTGATATGTCAAGCAGAGCGGGTTGTTTAGGTAGGTCGTAATAAACAAACAAGCAAAAAAGGGCTTGACCCTGTCTCAATTTATATTATCTTGGACTATTTCTTTTTTGACGTAACTTATTGTAGTTAGCCTTGAAGATCATTTTTATTTATTAAAAGCTCTCGCCCAGAATTTTATATTTTTGGCCAAAATGTCGTGCGTGCGAACATTAATTAGCTTAGAGCGATGTCTGGAAAGGTTCAGCGGAAAGATAAATGGAGACCAAGAACAAGCAAGCACGTCGTGTTGATATCGGGGACTTCATGTGTAAATTTTATTTAAATATTTTCATTAACATCTTTATTTTTTTTGACGTGACCTATAGTAGATTTGCCGCAGATGGCATTATCTACTTGGCCGGATAAATGGGGAGCGCTGAAAGCTCTCACCCGGTACAACATTTAAGACAACAGGCCTGAGGGTGCCCAGTTGGGCGCGAACCTCAGCTCAGGGCGTCGTCTGAAAGGAAAAAATATTTGAATGAATTAATCGACCCTAGTGGGTCGGTAGCGATAAGCGCTGATTGAGGAAAATCGTCGGATAATTAACATCTTTCGGAACTTACCTTTTGATATAGGAAAGGCCGTGTCAGCGCGAGATACCTCTCTAAAGCCATAGTGACAGCGATGCATACGCTGCCTATGCCGAAAACCCGCATCACGACCCTGACGACGCAGTACGCCTGCGTCTCTCTTAACCTCGGGTGCTGCTCCGCTACTACCATAGCGCACATCATACCCACCTGTTGATAATTATGCCTATTTAAGTAAATAAATCACAGGCAGACCATCGCTTTGCATATACTAGTTACAAAATAACACGCGAACGCTTTTAAACAATATGATTATACTTACATTGAAATAAATTATTACAAAGCAATTTTAACATTAATCTAGACAATTCAATTCTTTCCTACTTAGGATCAAATCAAATACTTAATAAATAAATTACAAGTAGGTATATTATATTCTATGTAGGAAAATCTTAAAACGAGAGCTTTCGTTTCCTAGTAAGTTGACCTACAATATGTAAATCCAATGAAATGTAATTGATATTCAAAACGGGTAATAAACGTCCTTCAGACAAAATTTGGTACTTACTTACTAACTTACAATAATGTTTTTAAAAAGATTGAAACTCATAACAACTACGACAAAAAAGTTCGCTTTTATGAAAATCCCTTTTTGTAGGTTGTAAACAGTTTTCGCATTAGCATTTTTCTTTCGCAAAAGCTATTAGCTATTGTTCCGAAACTTAAATAAAATTATTTGATTGTCATAAACTTACCAAAGCAATGAGGTCATTTGCAGCTAGAAAGGTGAGAAGTAGTAGATGTTTTCTGTTTCGGACCCTGCGCTCCCCTTTCCTTAGGGCGACTATAGCCACAGCATTTCCTATTATTCCAATACTGTACACCACTTTTATGACTACCGGGAACATTTTTTCATAATGTGCGGATTTTAGTGATCTCTCAGTGAACGTAGAATTTATGTCCTCAGAAACTATTGTTGAATTCATTTCGTCCATTTTTTTGTATTTTACCTTTGCCTTATAATAAATTCATTTACAGTCAATGCCAATATAACTTCGTGTCGGAATGTCTTCGGTCGATGTCAATGTTGGTTTGTGAAGATCTCGATAGATTTTCTGAGTACCACGTCCACTTCGTTCTGAAAAGAACTAACTAAAATTAAAAATCGAGTAAAAGAAACAGAAGCCAAAGCTTCCTGTTTTAATCTATCTAGGTGTATAACAAAACTATGAAATGCAGTTCTAACGTAAGCAAAGTAGCAAACACTTATAACAGCTCCATCGATTTGGTTATTTTCTTTGTAAGTTTCGTATTACTCCGAATGAAGGTTTACGGAAAGAAAAAAAAATAATACCTAGGTTTTCGGACAATCGAAAAATGTTGGGAAAAATTAAGGGCTTATTTCTTATACGATATGGTTATATGAACTCGCGACACTGATTTTGCATTAATATTTTGGACAGGACGATTGTCGGATGAGCGGGCAGTGTGGCGTATTAAAAGTTGAAATGGTGCTCAATCATTGTTTCTCTATTAGTGCCGTTTAGTGTGTACATAACATAAGCTCACAACTTAATCCCAATTACGGTTGTCAGAGGTGTACCCATCGCAAGATGAACTAAGTACCCTCACCGAGTTAGGTATTGCTGTATTTTGCTTCTAACGTATTTTAGTATCATTCAGACGCTCACATTGTCATTAGCTACTATGAAGTATCGTAAATATATCAATCAGGCAACAAAATTAAACAAAAATCAGACTTAATGAGCAAACGTGACTCCATGGCGCCTAATCGTTGCCGTCACAGTTATCTGGAGCCGCGTGGGCGATTGCAAAGTTATCAGGGGCGCCATAAATATACTTTTGGCGGGAAAAAATGTATACCTAAGTACTTAGGTAGACAAGTAATTGAATATTACTTGATGCTGTTCAGATAGTGTTTCACACATTTCAATCATGCCTAAAACATGTAAAACACGTGAATGGGAATTTGTTTAAGTCTGGATCGATAAAAGCTACTATTATCTGTTCGGTATAATTTGGCATAACCGTTAAAAAGACAAAGATCATGGTCCTCAATAAAAATAAAAACAATCGTTTGATTGATAGCTTTTACATTATAATGCAATGTGTAAACAAATATACGAAACTAGGGAGACTGGGTTAAGTCAATTTGAAATTCTATCGTAACTGCTATAATATTCCTTAATAATAATAATAATAATAAAAATATTTATTTCCTTCACAACATATCATGATACAAAGTGTACATAAACATCTTAGACAATAGGGTTAAACATAACGGGTGATCATGTGTAAAGGCTGGAACCTAGACTAGGATACCCTGTATTATAGGATTCCAGGCCTCCACCTCCAGATCAGCAGTCTTAATGGGTAGCCATAATTACAACTTAGAAAGAAACAAACGACTACAAAAATAAAAGAAATAAGGATAAAAATTAAAAAACTAATCAATCAATCAATAGGGAATTAAGTAGAACAACTATTTGTGTCAAAATATGTGATGGTGTGATTTGGTGTGCATGGTGTGTAAATGAAAGTATTGTGTGTGTGTGTGTGTGTAAAAATGGGTGACCATAAAATGGGAGTTAAAAGTCCATTTTAAGATTCCGAGATTTAGGCAAATCAAAATCGAAACAAAATATAAGAAATAAAAATAGAAATGATGCACCTAAGAAATTACGCTGAGGAGGTCTTCAGTCTCATCATATGTTAGTGTAAGTAACCAGTTTGTTACAGATTTCTTACACTTATAAATATTTAGGTTGTAAATATTACACCGTCTGTTAATTTTATTATAAATATATGCACCGAGAAAGAAGAAGAACCTACGAGCAAATGAGGTCTTGCAAGGTTTGGAGGGGCAAACAATATCCGACCGTCTCTTCGAAGCCACAAGATTCGGATCATAGATTAAATTAAATTCTTAAATTGATGTCATTTGCCGATTAAACCGATTGACCAACTGCTGTGGTGACGAATGGCTCCCTACAAAACTGTTTATGCGTGTTCATTTCAGTTTATTGAACTATAGTATACCAATATAGTTGAAAAAAATTTTTTTTTCAAGTAAGTACTTACCTACTACACCTACTAACAAACAAAACAAATACTTATTTAGGTACCTATTTTATTTCAAAAGTTAACTTTGTCCCACGTACAAAACGTACGTAATTTGCAGCGAATTGCACGTAGTCTTGAAAATAAAAAATGAAATGAAATGCATTACTAGGTAGATAAATAATTCTCACCTGTAGGTCAGCCACTGTTCTTGAAAATGAGAACTTAAACTGCACTTTTATATCCGGACGATAGAAAAGGCTTCATGAAGAAATGTAACTTTTTTTAATACAGAATTGTTTTGAAGTGTATCGTGAGTTTACCCGTAGACTACGCGCAATGCCCGCACACCGGGCGTACGAGCACTTGGGCGAATTCTGGAGGGACAACTGACAGGCTACTGACTGCCGTGTGGACTGAGTAGCCTGCCGACCGACCCTTGCCGGCTGACACCTCAGCTCCCAACACTTAATTATTATACATACGCCTCTCGGTTACCTAATATTTTCTTACACACATACTCACACATTATCTAGCATTGGCACTCGGTTCATCTTGCTATGGATGTACCTATGACTAGCCCGTTTGGGAGTATAGTCGCGCCGATGACTACTTATATTAATTCAACTTAATGCATTGTCAGTTATATTAATTTTAAAAATATATATTATGTATACCCTATTTAAAGTAGCTTCATTACTTACGTATCGACATACTTACGAGTTCCGGCCAAGTAGTTAATGCCATCTGCGGACAATCTACAAAAAGTCACGTCAAAAAAAAAGAGTATCTCTCGTATCTTTGGCACTCGTGTGGATTGTGCGATCAATGGTCGACCTTATCAACTCTGAAGTCACTTACTTGAGTAAATAATAACTGGGGCCTACGAAACACAGAATCATCTTCTTTTCGGACAATTTCTTGTAACAACCATGTATCCAAGCAAATAAAATTATTCTATTCTTTTCTATTCTAATCATGTCATGACCTAACCAGTCTCATAAAGTGTTTTTCATTTAGACCAGTAATCGAACCCAAGACCTCCGGATCGGGAGCCCAGTGCTCAACCACTGAACCATAGAGACCGTTAGGTACTAATAATTGTTAAGTATGTGTACCACCTACCTTTACAAGAAATAAATAAAATCAAAAATCTTCAGATAAGATTTGGAAAACATCCCGAAACCAATTGAAGCTTATCCATGATTTAAATATGTTACTACTACGAATAGAATAGAATAGGGTAGTTTCCAACTAGTCAAATCAGTTACTTTTTACTAAACGTCAAAACACGAAATTACTATGGAATTTGTATGAAAAAACAACCTATGACGTCATAGAAAAACGTGACAAAATGTCGCACTTATTATTAAATATTTCTTTATTAAAATTCATAAATAAGTTAAATAGAAAAAAGAAAACTTTGTTGTTACCTTTAGATCTGTCTTTATTTAGTCATCAGAATTTCATTTTCTTTTACCTAGGAAACTACCCAATAGTCATTGTTTGTTATAAAATACTATGTTATTTGTTACTTATGTGATTTATATGACTTGATTAAATACCTATTAAAAAAACTAAAGAAGCAGGTAAGGTAATTTAAAGGTAGGTATCTCTACCTAGGCAAGTAAAGGTAAGGTAGTAGTACCTATATTATATTCCTGGTCTTCCCTTCTACTCCGTCCTTTATCTTCTGTTGTGTGATGATTTAATAAATTCGTCGTGTCTTGTAAAGTGGCCAATTATCCTGCCTCTTCTGTCCTCAATAACTTTAAATGTTTGTATTTTTCCCTTACTCTTTCTAGGACTTTCTAATTAATTCTCCTGAATCACCACATTTCAAAAGCTTAGAATCTATGATAGTGTGTGTGTCAGAGTCAAAGTTTCACATCCATAGAGGGCTATACTGCACAGAAATTTGTTGATGCATCGTTGGTTATGAATGAAGAACCCCTTTCGATCCGGGATCCACCTGGTAAGTCCACCTGGGTGGACCACGGAATCAACCCTATTTCTTTATTCTATGCCTATATTATGGAAGGCTTATTCTGCCATTGCTACTCGTGTAAATCTTGAATCATCCGTTATTGTGTTGTATAAGTTATCTATAGGTATTATTTATATTAAGTACTTCTCCAAATAAAATATAATACAATGTCTGTCTGTCTTTTTTGACATGGCTTATGGTAGATTTCCCGCAAATGACATTAAATACTTGGCCATACAAATGGGGTTTTTTGGACTAAAATCCCCTGGTAGTTGCGGCTTCCGAATACATCCCGCTTAGGGACGGTACTGAAAAGTATCGGCGTCCGAAGGACGTAATATACGATCCCG
This sequence comes from Pectinophora gossypiella, assembly GCF_024362695.1. Classification (NCBI taxonomy): domain Eukaryota; kingdom Metazoa; phylum Arthropoda; class Insecta; order Lepidoptera; family Gelechiidae; genus Pectinophora; species Pectinophora gossypiella. Next base: position 17,590,121 of record NC_065433.1, read on the forward strand.
ACGACCCGATTACTTTAGCCATAGAGGCAGCCAATCAGCTCGTAACACCAAACACTTCAGGACCCCGATACCGACCCCGCCCCGGCGTGGTCGACGATTTCCCTCAATCAGCGCTTATCGCTATCGACCCACTAGGGTCGATTAATTCTTTCAAATATTTTTCCTCACAAACAACGCCCTGAGCCGAGGTTCGTGCCCAACTGGGCACCCTCAGGCCAGTTGTCTTAAACGTTGTACCAGGTGAGAGCCTTCAGCGCTTCCCATTTGTCCGGCCAAGTAGTAAATGCCATCTGCGGCAAATCTGCAATAAGTCACGTCAATCAGTCACAAAAAAGGGGTTTTTGGGGTTTTGAAAATAGTTGGAACTTTGCTTTAGCTAATATCCTGAGTTGTAGTTTCTAAAATGGTTTCGTTGTTTTATACATATTGAATTTTTGTCCTTCCTTTAGTTTCGCAATGATTTAAAGAATGAGTCAAACGAGTCGATTCACTCGAGCGAGATTCACATTTAGAAGGGCGCTAAATAACTAGGTACGTACTGGCTTATTCCGGTTTGATTACAACACAACAAACCACAATTAATGCTACTGCATAATATAATATGCGACGCCGTATCTTTCCTCTGAGTAGGTATGTTTCGCGAAAAACAATAGCAGATTTGCCACCATTTTCGGTGGCCCTTGTCCATTGCTCGCTTCCTTTACGGGTATGGCAGCACGCTCCGTATTTGGACGGCTATGGTGTTACAGCACATCCATTGTGGTTTGTTCCTAGTATATGTCCAGGTAGTAACTTTTTGACATTATATTTGCCACTTATTATAACTATGTCATTTATATTCACTACTTGGGCGGTCAAATGAGGAGCGCTGGCCCATCTACCCCGATAAAAACATTTTTAAAACGTCATGCTGAATAGCTAGTTACAGAATGTTAGTGATATCGTAACGAAAACTTTGAGGGACGATACAGGCCATGATTCTGAATTGATATGAAGAGGAATTTCCTGTCTGTATTTAAACGAAATCCCAGCTCAGGGTTTCTTACGCGCCAGAGGAAGTATATCAATACAGTACTTAACTTAGATATGTCTGTGCATCTGTAGTGTTGCCGTTAATGTGTAAGCACAGTAGTAGATGATGACTATGTCTTGCAAGCCCAAGTTCGCGACATGAATGTTAATTGGCGATTAAGTATTGTAATTAGGGAACAATAGGAAGGCACATAGCTTGTATAGCGTGTTGTGTACCAAACTGGCGCCGTGAATCGCAAAATACTCACAAGTACATTATTAGATATATCAGTGTGTTAAACTCACGGTATAAGAAGACCAGTCGGGTCTGCGTGACAACTCACCGCGCGCGGCGCGAATTATATCGAGCGCTTGGACCAATAAACGATACGAATGCTTTCTTCGTAGATGGACGTCAAACGACTATTGGTCAAAGCGCTCAATATATATCGCGCCGCGCGCGGCGCGGTTGTCATGCAGACCCGGCTGGTTGTCTTATATCATGGTTAAAATAGAATTCTTTCGGAGATCGCGTCACTTACATCGTAGTATCACGTCAGGGTTTTAATCCATATTTGGATAATAGATATTACGAAGTTTCCTAGACTTGTGGCCGATTAATTGCAATAAACTCGCTCCCTATCATGGGACTTAAACGTAACCTTGTAGACATGAAGCTATGTTATATTATATAATCATAATTACGTTGAGTTTTTAGATAAACATACGAACCAACCATGTGGTATGGTTGGTTCGTAACTTGGATAACGAGGTCTTTGTAAGTATTTACAAAGACCTGGTTACCAAAGGACGGTGGTCACACTTGGTGCGGTACCTTGTAAGATAGAAAACTTTCGAATAATGTATTAGTGTTGTGGCCAGATCTTACAATTGATCATTTCATGACATGTTCGACTATTTCATGAAACGGTCATATTTCATAAAGCCATCTCAAGTTGACCATATCATTGAAACGTCAACGTTTAATGATTTTTCAATCAACCTTTCGCCATATCATTAATGTAGACGATTTCCATGCTATGTGGTGTACTTAATAAAAATACGAATAAGTAGTCGATTAATTTCTTAGGTACAAAATTATTTACCTAATCAATACTATCGATATGGAAAATATATCGATATACATTAAGTACCTACATTGATTCATCGATTATAATATCAATCAAGTTTTAATATTATAATCGACATCAGTGCCACTATCAGTGGATAATGTTCCTAATTAAACGTTTCGCAAAATCATGAAGTAAAAACGTTTTGTGTTCATTGATCTGGCCACACTGCATCAAGATGTAGCCAACGAGTGATATTCTATTTCATGAAATTATAACCATTTTATGAAACGATCGATCACATCATGAAATCGTCACTGGAAAGGCAAAATTACATAAGCGCCATAATATTGCTAGATACAGAAAATGAAAAATCGTGTAATCTTACGTTGACGTCATCTAAATTGAATAAATTGGTAAAAAGTTATGATAAAAAAGCGAGAAAGCTACTTTAAACGGCTTTTTCTTGAAATTACATTTTGGCGCTTACGTATTTTTCCCTTTTCGGTGACGAAATGATCATTTCTAAGATCTGGCAACGACATTACTAAACCTACCTACCATCCATGCCTTTTGGCCGTGGCTGCCGATCTCTTCGATCGGTCTCCGTGGTTGTGGGTTGGGCTCACGATCCGGAGTTCTAGGGTTCGAATCCCGTCGGGTATGTTAAGAAGAATTACTTTGCGATCCTTAGTTTGGTTAGGACATTGGAGGCTGATCACCCGAGTCTCCGCTAGTAAGACGATTCGTGATATGGAGGGCACTTTAAGCAGTGGGTTCCGGGTCTGACACCTGGGTTGATGGGCTCGGTCATTGGTCTTACAACCCACTCGAGAGAAGTAAGAGGTAAGATTGTAGAGATGGACTAAATATGATGGACTAAACGTGGTAGCACCTCATCGCGATGTATCGGCGCGCCTCTATTATTGCTCTGTATGGTAAGTCAAATTTCAAAAATACTGTAATTCACTACAATATTCTCTATTGTCCGCAACGTGCGTCACAAGTTTGAATTCCTGATCGGGCCCCTGTACCTACCTATCATTGTGATATGAATAATGGCCTCACTTTTTGCCTAGGTATGGATAGGTTAACTTATTGTAGGAGGATCTTATATTTATTTTGATTCCTGAAACAAAACCTACTCTAATTGATTAATGTGTTATTGCTAATTAAGTGGAATGGTTTTGGCGAATAACATCAGTTTCCCTTAGTTCTTGAAGGTGATATAAAAAACGTAGGTGTGCCTGTTGGTGGGCGTTATTTGCTCTCATAAAGATAAATGGGAGCAGATTAATATCGTGACATTGTCACACAATTTTGTACACGAATAAAGCTTCATGTATCTACCTGTGTCCATCAAGTTATATTATCGTTTTATGATTGATGTTGTATACCTAAATCCATGATGTAGGTTTCCTTGATCCATTGATGTAAGTATAATGTTAGTGGCATAGAGCAACACCGACCTCCGCGGACCGGAGGGGAGTTGCCATGGCATTAGATGCTAATACGACATTTTCCGCCACTTTTCGCGGGGCGGGAAGGTGTCTAGCCAGATCCATTTTAGCAACAAAATACCGAATAATTTGGCATTTTTCAAGGACGTCGTATCAGCTACGTACCTAGTATCAGTCTAGCGTGCAGGCCGACTGCAACTAGTTTTTACAAAACTACCTGTCCTGGGCACATATAGGTTCGCATAGGGGAACGCCTGCGTATACTACTAAGTGTTGCTATTTGGTTCCTCTTCTTCTATCGTGTGGGTTGTGAGGTGCATTACCAACCTCATCAACCCTGGTGTCAGGGTTATTATTAAGCCGGCCAAAAGCCCCTAGCATGGCTCATGTAACGAGTACTTACTTACATCAGTAAGTAGTAACCGGGACCAACGGCTTAACGTGCCTTCCGAAGCACGGATCATACTTTTTGGACAATCAGGTGATCAGCCTGTAATGTCCTAACCAAACTAGGGATCACAAAGTGATTTTTATGATATCTCCTTATCGAGATTCCAACCCGGGACCGCCGGATCGTGAGCTCAACGCTCAACCACTGGACCACGGAGGTCGGTTCTTTGGTTAGTGAGTATAGTTCCTAAGCATCTCATCATTACATAGTGAAAAACAATAAAATCTCTTTACCTCTGAACGTCTTTACGTCAAAATTGTGTCAAACATTGGTTAAATCAGCAAGCACACATTTTCATCTATATTTGATAAAACGTTGAAGCAAATTCTGTATTTAACGCTTCTCATAGAAAAAAACTTATAACGAAGACAATCATGTAAATAGGAGGTACCCAGATCCGATGAGAAATAACAGTGAATCAAAATGAACTTAATACAAATACTAGTCGGTGCAATGACAGTACTGTTATTCTTCGTGAAACATCCTTACATATCAGCAGGGGTGGTTTCCGTGAGTAGTACCTACTATGATATTTACCTTATCGTCCACGAAAGTTATACCTTTTGTAAACATAGTAACCTAGCGAATGTTTAATGTAATAAAACCAGCAAAAATTGCATAATATTATTTCAATCCATCCACTCGTTTTTGTGTGTGCCCACAACTAGCCCACTAACACAATTCCAGAATCACTGCTACTTATTAGCAATTTCATTTTTGCGTATCTACCTAGTAGATTTTCATTATATTTTGTACATACATAAACAGCCTCTATACGTCCCACTGCTGGGCACACCCCTCAATCTGCCGGAGGGGGTACGGAGCATACTCCACCACGCTGCTCCACTGCGGATTGGTGGAGGTGTTTTTACGGCCAATAGCCGGGACCAACGGCTTAACGTGCCCTCCGAAGCACGGAATCATCTTACTTTTTCGGAAAATCAGGTGATTCAAGCATGAAAAGTCCTTACCAAACAAAGGACAGTCTCACAAGGTGATTTCGACAATGTCCCCATCGGTAATCGAACCCGGACCTCCAGATCGTGAGCCTAACACTCTAACCACTAGACGACGGAGGCTGTTATATTTACCATAAATATCACGTCGCTTCGGCCAGTCGCATTTAAGCACAAAATACGGAAAATTCCACTTGATATTAACTCAGAGTCTTGGTATGAATCATCCCCCTCAGTATTCGTTACGATGTCACTAACACCCTGTATGTACCTAAGACCTACATAGTATTAACTGTATGTGATAGTAATTAAGTACATTATTGTAACATAACATAAGCTCACGATTGTATCCCAATGGGGTAGTCGACCAACATCTATCACATGATTAAAACACATAATAACGGGTTCTTACCGCGTTTAAATGGGACCAAAACCAAACCAACGGGATGACTGATGAGATTGGAGTGGAGTAGGCAGATCCATAATTTTCTACGGGCAGACATATCTGTCTACCCTCTCATCCCATGATCATGGCACTTGCAACAGTGTCGAAATATCGGGAGTCTCATATCCCCATTTAAACGCGGTAAGAACCCGTTATTATGTGTTTTAATTATGATAATAACCGCGTAAACTTAAAACAATTTATCTATCACATGAACTAAACACTCACACCTTACCGAGCATTGTTGACCGCAACGATAGGTGGTGAGCCGTATCGCCGTCTATAATGGTCGAGCCAACTGTGATTTTTCATTTTACTCAACTAAGATATTTTTGATTATTGTACTCTTGATTTGTTTGCAGATGAAGCAATGTCACACCGACACCGGCCATCCAAGCTTTATCTCTTCTTTCCTGTCGCCCTTTACAGCAGCTTCCTGCGCTCGATCCCTTCCCGACAATGTATCTAAACCCAAGTATAAACGCGATCCCGTTCACGAAGACACCGATTATAATCCGTTCGATAGACCAACCTAATAAAAAAATGGTAACCGCAGAACATAATGGAACGCCTATGTAAAACTCAAGTAAATACTCAATAATCTCAATGTCCATGTGATCTTATTCAAGGAAATAAAAAATGCAAACTATTATTCAGTCGTTTTAATGTAAATGCACACCTTATTGATTTTCTTGTTAAGTTTGTTTCAGAATAGTAGTACCGTACCTACCCAATAGCCACATTTATTAATCCTAGCCATTCCTAGCCGATTTGCGGACATATAAACACCTAATTGACCACGACTTTTCAGGAAACTTTGTGGGTGTAATGCTAGCTAACACTGTAATTCTGACTGTTGGTTTAAAAAAAATATACCGTAAAATATAAAATGTACAAACCTTTAATGTTGCATAGTAATTTAAAGTAAAAACAAAAGCTAGGTATTTATATAAACATTATTTGCCTATACTTACTGTTTTTAGACAAAATAAAACTTTTAACAAAATATAATAATTATTAATAACGCCTAGTTCAGTTGGGTGATCTGTAGGATCGTCTTCTGGTTGGGCCGTGGGGTACCATAAGGTAGCGTACGTTTTTCTTGTAGTAAGGGCAGGCTGGCTCGTCGCATCCGAGTACATCCGCTTCGTGGACATTGTTGCCTCCTTTCTGCAGCATCTCGTCGCCTAGTATAAGCCTTTTGGTACACGCAAGAAAACACGGTCCACACACAGCCACGGCGCACATCGCTGCGAGCAACTCCAACAAGAACATCACAGCAGCATCACTCCACTCATGCCACATTGTCAATAATTTATTCTATTGCAATGATTGACTAATTCCATATGGCTAACAATTTCTAATTTCACGAATTTACTATAAGGCTTTGGTTATTAAAAAATAGCATGTCAAAATTACTTAAATAAAATATTGAAAAAAAAAGTAGGTAGAATAGGTAAACAGTTGACAATTTTTTTTTAATTTTGTCGCTATCCATGTCATATTTCTTTTACTTTTAATCTAGGTAGGTATTGTATTGAGATTTGAGGTTTGGATCGACTTGAACTCACGCATCAAGAGATCGCCGTACCAACATACCTACAAAAATTAAACCAGAATTTACAGAAGCGACACCAAATGTGGCTACCTATTCAACTGCCATTAGGCAGTGCGTCGTTACGAGTTACTCATACAAATATTTTACACAAAGGCTCCTTTCAAAGGCTCCTAAAGCAATCTGGTCTCTGCCTACCCCAATGGGAATTATTTCGAAGAACATAAAATAATTAAAAACAGTTAAATCTAAGTAACGAACATTCTTTTAAATTAGTAATTGCATTAAAAACGGTTGTGGGAATACCATCTTTAGTCTTTTTGCAAATATCCGGTTGGAACTTAGGTACGTAAGTTGGTAAATGGTATAACAAACGGCTTATACTAGGCGACGAGATGCTGCAGAAAGGAGGCAACAATGTGCTGCAATCGCGATTCAAGTGACGATTTTTTTTCATCAATGTTATAGTTAAGTAGTGTAAATAAAATAACGCTTATATTATGGTGCAATGGTTAGAACGTTGAGTTCCTGATCTTGTAGCTGGAGGAAAAAAGGGATTGTTCGATAACGTAAGATAATCCCTTGCTTCGGAACGCACGTTAAGCCGCCGCTGGACCCGATTACTAACCATAAAACCATAAAACATCTTCACCGACCTGCAGCAGTGGTAGAATATGCTCCACGTAATGCAATAAATATTTCACGTTTTTGTCCCCAAATTAAAGATTTTGTCAAAGTTGGCAAACCCTATATTTGACGTTTGAGAAATTGCCGGCCCAAAAGACTTGATTCCAGGCCATAATCTTTATTTTTTTATAAAAAAATACGAAAACGGTGAGACCACAGACTACTAAGAGAACCTAGCAGTTCAGACGAACGTCTCTCATTCAAAAAAAAAGCCTCAGAGTTTAGAGTTTGACATGTGAAATCATATTGCCACCCGCAAAAATAATTGTGGGTTGCCATGGTAATGATATGAGACGACAGCGTGGCGGTAATAATAGCTTTAACCTATTTGGATTATTTAAAATTTTGATAACATGGTTTATAAAAAAAGACTGCAGTTTACTTGTTTAACATTTTATTTTTTAATTTCGTTTTATATTTTAAATATGCCTTTTTCTGCATTAACGGCAAACTTTCCTCTAAACTCTCTAATCTTGAGACATCTGTACCCTTTCATATTTTGTTTATAATAACACTGTTAATCTTTTGGAGAGACCCAGAAAGTTTTTAATAAAAATGTCCTTGTGCAATCAGCATAAGGAAGGATATGCACCGACTCGAAGTCGAGATGTTTCGGTTACATATCTTCTCTCGAAGTTGCAAACACAATTGTTCCCAGTAGTGCCCTCACATGACACTTGTGAAGCATGCGTAATGTTAAGCCTTCGCAAATTTGTCGTCACGCAAACACTGTAACTTCTGCACTTCTAGAGTCCTACCTCACTTTTAGGAAACTGGTGAAATATAGCGTCTTTGCGCTTACTTGCACAATTCGCAACACAGCAATCGTCGTACATCTTACACTCATACTGTACGGATAGATATTACAGTTTTCTAGTTGAGAAGCTAAGTACGAAATTTAATCAACGCAAACTTCACTCAATCGCTTACAACACTTTTAGTTAGGACGCCAGGCGGGCAGCGCTTGCCCTTGTCTGTGTTTATATCCCAAGATCGTCCCAAGATGGCGGAGGATGTCAGAGAGGTGAGATGAAGTAGGAGAGGGATGAAGTAGCTGTCAATTTCTAAATTCTGTACGTTTTTATTATTGCGCTAAGGTAGATTTTTTTGTATGAACATATCGTGAGACCAAGGACCAAGTATTAGTCTTTAGGTGAGACGTTGAGATTGCGTTGAGACCAAGGTTTATAATTTCTGTTGCACCAATTATTTATAGAAAATCTTATACGTGAATCAAAAAATTATCATGAGCAAAAGGATTCACAAGGATAATGAGTCTCTAGGTTCGAAATCACAATGAAGATTCTGGATATTGTCACTCTGTATAATCTCGATTCAAAAGGAGCAAGCCTTGACTCGTCGCACTCGCACTTATAACGAAGTAACACAGGAAAATATCACGAAAACTTCACTAAAAACGTGTGCATTCCCAATGACAGCCATTAACCTTGTAACAAAGAAACGTCAATGTCACTGACCTGTCGATGTCTTAAAATAGCAGATCGGTGTTGACGTTGGGTGCGCGAGGGGCGCGGTTGACATATCCCCGTCGCCTATAGATACGCCGAAAACTTTTTCTATGAGAGTGAGTGAATCAGCCGTGGTGTTTACGGTACAACCAACAATTTGGTTTGGTAGTAGAAGATTAGATCAATCAGTAATTCGTTCAATAGGAATTTATTATGGATGGACATAAAAAAATAATTCTAAGTAAAATGTTATAACAGTAAAACTCCAATAGTAACAGTGCTAAGTTAATTTATGTAGTAGTTTGGCCTAAATTTAAATTTTAAGAAAATGCGTTCAATCTGGTAAGTTAGAATTCAATAATCTGTATAATTAAACTAATATTTTTACAATTAATTTATAGACGTAAGGATTAGGTATGACTTTGTCTGTTTCCAAAATTATGTCTAATGTTTAATATAATTTCTCCAACTATCATCATAACCAACATAGGTCTCGTGATTCTGGGATTATTATGTAGGTACCTAATGATGTGCTCAGCTTGCGGCTCGGATTTTAATCAATTTCTTTAATGCCAGATTTCCAGACACAATTTTAAATAATTTAAATATTTTGAGCCTTTGGTGACAATGTAATTCAGGAATCAGTAATCAATCTTCCAGTAGGCATCTTATATGGTAGGCCTCTTATTATTTACAACTCTGGATCAAACCAGACTGAACTGCTATTAACAATAAACTAAATTATAGACTATCCATCAAAAATCTGACTAACTAAAGAAGACTGAAGTATGCTCAAAATGGAGTATGCTCACTCCCTTTCATACTTTTAATGTTGTTTGTACCTAACAATGGAAAATCAATAGGCTATTTATTATAATCAACTCTCTGTTGTTCTCAGGATTGTTGGGGCGCTATGCCTACTGGCAACTTGGTTCTTTGCTCATTTGTACCAGGGGCTACTGACTGCTTATGAGCAGTCTGGTACACTTACAGAAATGGAGTATTCTTGGTAAGTACTCCTAATGTTCATCATCAATTTGTTTCCTGTGCTATTTCTCTGTTTCCTTTTTACATATATTTATATTTACTTACATTTATAATATGTACATGTCGTACTGTATTCATCATCCCCCTAGCATTATCCCATTTTTCACACGGTCCGTTTACCTAACCTGAAGATTTGACAGGTTCGGTATTTTACAGAAGCGACTGCCTGTGTAACCTTCCAATCCGCGAAGAGAAAACCAGCACAATACAGGTTAGGTCACATCCCTCCAAAAACGCATTTCTCGGGAATGTGGGTTTCCTCACATTGTTTTCCTTCACCGCTGAGCATGTGATAATCATTTGATCCAAACATGAATTTGAAAGCAAATTCGACAATCGTTGGTTTAGGCCTGTGCTGGATTCTAACCTGCAACTTCAAAGTGAGAGGCAAGCATTCTGCCACTTGGACTGCCACGGCTCACAAGTTGTGCTGTATTATCAATGTTAAATAGTAATTTTATTAAGACATAGATACTTATGAGTGCCTATTAAACGGCTTGCTGGTCTGTAAATCACAAAGCTTAATTCTTTTATTATATAATAGTTTCCTTTTGCCCTTGAAGTTTCAAGAGCAGTTGCTCTTTACACTTTTTAATGAATTATGATTGATCATTCTTTATGAGAACTCCAATGTTAATTAGCGTGCTGATAATCGTAGCATAATACTGTTAGTTTCATTATAAACCAACAACTCATCATTACCTATTTTGCTACATATAGTGTATTAATGTGATAGTTGATCAAGTTAAATGGTTCATGCATGATTTTAGAGTTTAGTTTATTCTTTGATTTCATCTGTAATGTAGATGGCCTCATTCCTAGATGTTTTCTTTCATCCACAAACGAAACATTTAATACGAAAATTTTCGATTGTGTATGATATAACCTGTGTTAAAACTGGCAGCTGCAAATTTTTGTTTTTACTTTATTATTTATGAAATGAAAATTGTTGTTTATTTTGTATAAAGATAACGAAACCTCCTTCCTATCTGTCTTTTTGTAATTTTTATGATTCTTAGTTTCACACTAGCAATACCACTTAACTTGCAGCGAGATATTAAAATATGAAAGTAGCTCCCAAGTTCATTTCAGTATTTTGTGTTCTAATTCAGCTTAATGTGAATTTGAAACTCTGACACATTTAATTTTTCGGACAATCAGGTGATTTTAAGTACATACCCAGCAGTGGGACGATGCGGCTGATTGATGAAGTGATTTTGACCTCTAATATCCTAATTAAATTAAACTAGTAAGAGTCTCACAAATTGACCTGTACCACGGAGGCCCTTCGAGATATTATTAGACATTAATTTGTATAAGTAGATCTAATCGTAATCCTTTATTTTTTTTTTATCTAAAAATTGTTTATGTGTGAGTTTGGCTGGGCCCTGCAATATGTTCTTGTTGTGCGAATTTTATTACCCTTTCCTTTCTTTTTATATTAAACTAGAATAACACCTTTTCTTGTACCTACAGACTTTTAAAACTTGTGAATTGCTTGAACGAGGATAAGTCTTTCACTCAGAGACTAACATACTTAGGATGAAGTTTTCTCCTTTTACGAAGTTAGCAATATGGCGTGGTTGACTTGAATTTCATACTTATGTAATTGTAAATAAATATTAATAATGATATCTTTATGTTGTATTTCTTTCCAGGTTCTTCAGACTACTCCTCAATTTAGCAGGCTACTCCACAATCCTGCTGCCAGGCTTCATTTTATACAAATACGTCGATAGATCCAACTATTTCGATAAAATAAGTACGTATTAATTAACATTTGTTTGTTTTATTAATAGTGAAGTGTGACAATTATTATAGTTAGTTAGTGGTATAGTTAGTTAGTTTTAGTTGATTATAATCCCGTACACTAATTATAAAGCCTGTAATTTCAAACCTTCTGAATCTTTCTGCTGTTTATGAATCACAAGCATATTTTTACCTACCATCCAATCTCATGGTTTTAATTGGGAATTACCTACTTATACAGTATAATACAGCCATATATAGTATAATGTTGAAATATGTATAAGCGAATTATGAAACGTGTTGTTGATATCGGAAACTTTTATAGATTTTTGTTAACGCGCATGAATGCGTGTAGATACGGTGACGAAACAGCTAGTGAAACTGAAACATGAAAGTTATGTATGCACAAATTTAAAATACTTTAAATGGCTAAAATGATTCCTGTCCTTTTTGAGTCATTCATTATGGCCAGTATTCTAAATCCTCTGGCAATGGTAGATAGAAATGACGAAACTAAATTAAATTTAAAAAAATAACGAATAATGCACAGTGCTCAATAACTGTATCCTGTGTTCTTTCATATTTACAATAAATGTATATGTATAGTAATAAGCCAGAGGAAGCAAGAGAAGACTGTCAGGATCGAAGCAAATGGACTTCCATAGTCTCTGCTTATCCAGGTGGGAAATAGGCGTGAGTTTATGTATGTTTGTACTGAGGTGGACATACTAGCTTCCATCGGTGCTAACAAAATATACTAGATATACGCACCTACATGGTACTTTTGATAGTAAATGTTATTTAAAATATGGTTTAGCGGAAACATATAAATATACGGTATATGATTGACCATTACGCGTTCCAGATGGCTCGGGATGTTTATCACAAGTGCTGCTCTCGTGTTTCGGTGAGCCGACCGAACGGCTGCCCGAATCGACGAAACCGACCAAAGTGGTAGAGACTTCGGCCAGGGCCGAGGGCGCTGAGCTGGCTTTCTGCTTCACTGGCCTCATGGGCACCTATCTAGTCTGGGGTTTGCTGCAAGAAAAGATCATGACACAGGTAATCCTAACATATATTATGAATGTGAAGGTACTTTTTCACGTCTTAACCGCTGGGCGGCTTTGGAAGAATATTGGCATAAGGTGAATGGTGGTAACAACAGACAAAAAGTCGCCCATTACGCTGAATCAAGGGTAATTAGTTTCATTGCATATTACTATTTCTGTCATAATAGTCATAAATCATAATATTATCGAACTACACGTTACGATTTATCAGAGGTCACCATCTTATTTGTTTACACACGCACTTTTACCGTTAGTTTCATTTAAACTATGTACGGATTTCCAGAATTATGTAATGTCAGACGGGAGCCTTGTGAAGTTCAATGACTCCCAGTTCCTGGTCTTCATCAATCGGCTGCTGGCATTCAGTATTGCTCTGGGGCGGCTGCTGTGTGCACGCAAGCCTTTCGTTGCCGCGCCGCTGTACAAATTCTCTTACTGTTCGCTCACAAACATCATCAGCGCCTGGTGCCAATATGAGGCGCTTAAATACGTCAGTTTCCCCACACAGGTAAGTTGTCCTTTACTATAATGCTTCTATGCTGCACCTGAAGCGATCATAAACATAGAACTCGTCTGGCAACTCTTCTTGGTCATGGATTAAAAACTGACAGAGGAATTGTGTCCTTCCAAACACGAGGAATCGCTATGCGGGTGATAGGCTGATCACTTGTCACCATACGGTTCATCATATCCATCTTAGGACTTCGTATCAAAAGTAGCTACAAGTTGCCACTGATTATTTGTGACTCTGCCCATTCCTTTAGGGATTAGAGTGTGTTTATAATGCACGCTTATTCAACTTCGTGTTGTGTGTTGATCAACGTTGAGTTCACGATCCGGAGGTGCTGGGTTTGAATCTCGGTGGATAAGCTCGGTGGGGATTCGAACCCGGATATGGGGATATGACAAAAATCACTTTGTGACCCCTCGTTTAGACATTACAGGCTGTTGTCAGGGAAAAGCAGCCCAATACAGGTTAGGTCTTATATGGGTACGACGTTTTTCTTCACCATGATCCAAACATGAATACGAAAACAAATTCGGCAATCATTGGTTTAGAGGCCTAAACCAATGATTGCGCAGGCGCGCTGGATTGTGCTGGTACTTTCTGTCGTAGAAGGTAATATTTGCAGGAATTCGTTTATACATGTTTTTGCTTGTATTTATATAAGTGATTGTAATTACAGGTGCTATCAAAGTCATGCAAAGTGATTCCAGTGATGTTGATGGGGAAGTTGGTATCGCGAAACAAATACGAACTGTACGAGTACGTAACGGCAGTGTTGATATCTGCCGGCATGGCTCTCTTCATGTTTGGCAGTCGGGACGATTACTCAGGTAAGCACTATCCTCCTGCCCGTATTCCTTTAGGTCGGTTCGGCACAACATATCTTCTTCCACACATCACACACATCTTTCTTGACTCAATCCCTTATATCAATTCATATATGCATCACTTGTATTATCCCTTTCATGGGCAGAGACCATGGGTCATTGATGGTTCACAATAATTATAGATAGTATGACACCTTGGAATCGAAACGTCATTAGACGTTCTGTCCTTGAAAGTGTTATACACACTCAGGTAAGCACAAGATTTATTTTAAACTAGTGACTGCTCGCGGTTACCCTCGCGTGGTTTGTAGTCCAGTTTATGTATAAAAGCCCGGTCGCTATTACTCAGAACTATACAGCCTATGTCCATCACTATGTTGCCAGATTTTTCGGATATCTGTATATCAAAGAAATGCCTCGATTACGGAAAAATAGACATCAAAATCATGTCTACGTCTCTGACTAGATATAACTACGGATTCTTCAATAACCGGTATGATATTTGACAAGGCAAATAAGTTACAACTAACTCCAAATAAAATACGTCGTGCTGAGGTTATTTAATTGTGTCTGGCATTACTGATCTACCCTGAAGGTCCATTCTAAATATTTTTGGAACAATTTTGAAATCAGAGGAGTAGTTTCACGCACCGCCTGATTCCATGCCACAATGTGTAAGCAGGACGCGTCCTTGGTGCGCAGAGTGCGGACTATTTCCCATGTTATATCCTGGACACAATCGCTGAAAAACTGATGTAACAAGTGTGCTTGTTCTTTCTTGTACTCTGATCCTATCCCCCTTAAGGCTAAGTAATAACGCTCTTTTTACTGCCTGCTGTGGGAACGGCCCATCATTGGGTGAGTCCTCTTCTCCAGCATTGCTGTATGTACCAGCGAGAAGGTACACCTGTGATGGGCTCACGATTCACCATATTTAAACAGCAACATAACATAAGCTCACGACTATATCCCAATTGGGGTAGTCAGAGGTATTTAATCGCATGATGAACTAAGTATCCACACCTCACCGAGTTTTCTGTTAGACCAACGTGATAGGTGGTGAGCTGTATCACCATTTATAATGGGTTGACCATATTTCTCGTATCAAAATGGCTGCAACTTGTCTTATTGGTTATTTGTGGCTTTGCCCAAGGGTGTCATTTAGGCTATAGTGACAGCCTCCGTGGTCTAGTGGTTAGAGCGTTAGGCTCACGATCTGGAGGTTCAATTCCCGATGGAGACATTGTCGAAATCACTTTGTGACATTGTCCGAAAAAGTAAGATGATTCCGTGCTTCGGAGGGCACGTTAAGTCGTTGGTCCCGGCTATTAGCCGTAAAAACACCTCCATCAACCCACATATGCTCCACACCCCCTCCGATTGTTCCCAGCAGTGGGATGTATATAGGCAGTGTATGTTCTGTATGTGGGTTCATGTGTGTGTGTTGTTTTTTAAATTATTGCAGAGTCAACAATGACGACAATGTCGGGTGTGACGCTGCTAGCACTGTACATGGTGTGCGACAGCTTCACGTCGTCGTGGCAGGGCGCGCTGTTCACCCAGTACAGCTGCGACCCCATGCAGATGCTCTGCGGCGTCAACCTGTTCTCGTGCCTCCTCACTGCCGCCGCGTTGGTGCACCACTCCAGTACGGCCACCTCGATACAGCTGCTTCAAGTAAGTCCACATACTTAAAATAAGTTATACTACAATAGAAGCACAATCGCCGACCTTATAGCTTCTTCTTCTTTGCGAGTCGATGGCGATCGAAGCTAAATTTTTGCTGACCAATAATAAATAACAATTATACCCTTCAGAATCCACTAGAGTGCCTCGATACAACTGTTGCAAGTGCCAAAGTGTTGCAAAATACCGCTGTGTGACTGTAATATAATAAAATTATGTAATATAATAAATATGACATTCATCTTCTTATATGTACGAGGTTTTCTAAATGGTTTTAAACGGACTGTGCGCTGCTTACTAACGGTCAAAAATACGTTTGACTGGTGTGTCACGCTGGGCGGAATAATACAAACTGCTGCGGATATGGAAAAAAGACAACAGTTTGCAAATGTAGAAGGAAAGCACAGTTCATGGTGGCGGCGTGTTCCTCCTCAGCCGGCTGAGCGACCAGACTGATGGAGAATGATACGCTTCAAATAAACAAATGAACAACACACGCGCCGAGGAGAACTTTATATTAGCGAATTTTGCGGATATAGTAACCAGAGCATACCCTCTTTACGCTAAGTACTAATTTATTAGCACCAGCGCGTGCGTGTTAAGAAAAAAATGTTTTTTGCACTACCGAAAACATATAATGCAAGGTTTCATGAAGCTCGATTGATTATGTAAAGCGAGACAGTGTAACAATCAAACTCACTCTCATACTAGTATAAAGATTGTCAGGTTGTAATAATAACGTAATGTTTCAGCACCCGGTGTTCGCAACAGACTGCCTGCTCCTCTCACTGAGCTCGGCCGTGGGCCAGCTGATCATCTACCGCACCATCGCCAAGTTCGGAGCCGTCGTCTTCACCATCATCATGACTCTCAGACAGGTATAGAATGGACTCATTACGTCGTTGCTTCCGGTGCTCTGAGATCCACTCGAAAACTCGTCTAAAATTATTCCAAAATTAATTATTTAACGTCCATATGCATATAAGTCATGTTAAAATAAGCTGCCTCGTGTCATTCCTGGCAAAGTGCCCATCAAACAAGCCGCGTTTCCACGCTGGATAGCGATAGACAACCGTTGCACAAAATTTGAATCAGAGCGATTTTAAAGTTAGGTTTCTTACACTTTTACTGCAGACATTATTTAGAAATAAAGAAAAAAAACCATGTATATTTCATATACGTAGGTATTGGTTCACAGTAGCAGTGAACATAATAATTAAATGTAATCTCTAAAAAGGGACATCAGCTCAGAAAAATATTGTGACATTCCAACATTGAGGGAGTAATAATTGAGTTTCATACAGTTTTGTCACTAATGTGTCGTACTTTCTGTCCCTTGTCAGAAAAGGGTGAAGGCACTTTCCGGGTAGGCTGTAGTATAAAAGAGGCTTTCTCATTTGACACAAACATGTTAACTAGGCACCTTGCTAACATATCTCTCCTTCCGAAAAACTGTGAAAGGCGTACTTACAATACAAGAAATAAAAATAAAATTGCTATTCAAAATTCTAGATTAAGTAGATTAAATTCATCTTTTTTGGGGTTATGTATACGTTTTTACAATAAAATACCAGATAATATTTTATATTTGTCAGAAAATAAATTTAAAGCTTATGTGTAAGCTTACTTTATTGTCATTTCTTCTCCTCAACCATAACACCTTGCGAAATGACGTAAATTCAAAAATGTTATATTGACAATTCAACAAGTTTATGCATGATAATTACGTTGAATAAATGATTCTGATTTTATATAATCGAGTTATACTAATCTGCTCCATCGTGTGTTTGCTGATTATATCTTTTTAATTTCGTTTCCAGGCTGTGTCAATTCTCCTCTCGTGCCTCGTTTACGGGCATAATGTATCAGTGGGCGGGGCGTTCGGCGTGTTACTGGTGTTCGGCGCGGTGCTTCTGCGCGTGTACTGCCGACAGCGGCTGCGCCGGCGCCGGCCCGCCGACATCTAGCGACCGTCCCCCCTCGACACCAAGGTGATACTGACTACCGGGGACACTAAAAGTGTTGAAAGTGACGTATAAATTATACAGAATTAATATTGAATATTGAAACTTGAGTGAGAATGTACTATTTGTATTTATTTTATAATTATATTTTTTGTTTTCCGTTTAAAATGTCTGTTCTGTATAAGCAGAGAGTTTTCATCACTAAACTAGGAATATAGACATCAGTGGGATTACTGCAACTTTGATGGGATTGGCCTGAAGACACTTATTTGAAATATGTACTTCATAAAATATCGAATAGGTATACTGTTGCTTATTTCTTTATAAGTTAAGTTATAAAGGGAATATGCTTAGTCATTTCAGAGTTTATATTTGACCTAGTCTACATCCCTGTTATAGTTATTTATTTATTATTTAACTATTCTATTTTAGAGATTATGATAATGAAGATGCGTTAAATTTGTCGGGTGTATGTGGAAAGGGTGAATATAATTTTAACCCCATTTTTACAATACGTTACCAAATAACTTCAGGTTGCGGTACGTCCCGCACGAGCATGAATTACCCCGATTTTAGCAATATGGTAAATTAAAATGGTGTTCATATAACAAACATGAGGGGGGAAATCGTATCCAACGATTGTTTTCATTAGTCGCTGTAACGCATGCGGTGTAATGAGCGCGTTATCGGCTAATGAAAATGAACCATTAAAGATAGCTTATCTAACCGACTATCTTTTGACATGTACTTGTTGAAACGATCGATTACTACCACTAAATCATAATCGAAATACCCTGTAAAGTTAGGTAAATGAAAATTTGAAAATAGTTGCCGCATGTTATACATAATAGCCCCGAGTCCTGCAGACACCTCCTAATTTTAAGTTATACCTGACATTTTCTTATCCGAAGAAAATGAAATTGACGGATGATTGTCAACAAGTTAATTTTAAAGCGAATGAATTGCTCAGGCGAATAAAATAGGCATCTCGCTACTACTTCGCCTAAGTCTACTTAACTCTGTCGGGTTATTGGCCGATGTAAAATTTTTAGACGGTTGTTTTAGATTTCTGCTTAAAATTGACGTGTGTTCCATAAATTTTATGCCTGTCGATTACCCGTCCCTTTCTTTTTCAGCGGATAAGAAAATGACAGGTATAACTAAAAAAAAATTTGCTGGCGTCTGCAGGAATTAGCACCAATTTATGGTTAAATAATATAAATCGGATAATTAGATAACTTGATTCGTGAATGAAAAAGGGAATGTTTTTGTATAGTGCGAAATGAGGAACTTTCCAGGCTGCGTTCCCAAAAAAAAAGATGGCGCTGTTCAGATATAACTTGATAATTACCTATTTTCTCAATGATCTGTTTACATAATTATTCAAAAATATAATTGTTATTTGATATTTCGATCAGATATGTATAGAATTATCTGCGGTGTGAAGTTGAGTGATAGAGTGAGAAACAGTGTGATAAGACAGAGATGTGGTGTAAAAGACGATATAGTGACTAAGATTGAGAAGGGAATGTTAGGTTGGTTTGGACACGTAGAGCGGATGAAGGATAATAGAATTGCAAAAGCGGTATATAAAGCGAAAGTTGATGGTAGGGCTGGCAGAGGAAGACCGAGAAGGACTTACGATGACCAAATTGGAGATGTCCTTAGAAAAGGTTTAATACGATCTACTCTGAACTGGCGTGCGTGTATGAAGCGATTGATGAATGTGGAGGAAGCAAGAGAAGTGTGTCAGGATCAAAGCAAATGGAATTCTATAGTAACTGCTTATCCCGGTGGGAAATAGGCGTGAGTTTATGTATGTATAAAATTATGCTGCTACCTATATTGCTTCATTTTATTTTGAACAGAATAGTAATAGGGTGGAAGATGTGTTGTGCCTGGTTGTAATGACAAGAGTCATCATTTATACCCAAAAACAAAGATAAAATATGCATATGTTTATTATTAAAAGGCAAGTCTTTACGGCGCCATCTATAATTATTTTGGGGAACGAAGTCTGGCAAATCCCTCTTTAAGATTGTCCAATTAAGCTATTATAGCACGTTCGTATGTCGAACACGTAGAAACGTGGTACAGATTGACTGAAGTGGAATAGCGACTGTAAATAACATTAGTAGTAGGAATATACTTAATATCGGTCAACATTATTAGCAACTTGGTATTCAGTCGAAAACCCCAAATATACATTATAGTTGATAATACTTAAGTAGACTGCCACGTGATGGGTCCATAAACTTGCTTGTATAGCGGCATAGCTGTGATTATATCGGATTGGGATTCAAGTGACGCTAGTGTTAAAAAACGTAATTTAAAAAAGTAATATTTGTTCTTACAAGTCGAAACATTTAAAGTAATTGTTACCTTGTGTTTACCAACATATTAAGGTTATGTTCCGGTCCGGATTACCGAGACTTGGAAGACAATAGGCATTCTAGGATTAGTTTGGATACAAAACAGCTCTGTGTTCGTAATATTTGTAACATCATGTTTATGATTTATGATTTACTAATAGTGAGAAAAAGCAATACCACAAATTGAGCCTTATTTAACATTTACGAATATTAAAGTATAAGGTAGCACGGTGAATATGTTCATATTTCAATATAGCGAATTAGTAACAGTTATACACCAATTGCGGAATGAAAGAGTTGAGAACGGAATTATATTGTATGTCGCGAATGTGTTGCAACTGATGGCATGTTGGATACCAAAGCTACACGCGCGTGTAAATATTATTCACTGAATAATTTATTGAGTCCGAGCATTGTCATGTTCCACTCGACTACTCTGGTTTGAGCGCAAGTTTGATCCAAACATACGACACAAACTACGCTGTCGATGTTAGGCCCAAGCCAACGTGGAACATGCTACTTGATTCTTCCCCATTTTCAAGCATTTCAAGCATTTTTTAAGATACAGAATATTAGATCTAATTTATCCGTTACCAAAAGTTATTTAGAAAACATCTTGTTATAGGTGTCCTAAAATATATATATATACGTAATGAATCGCAAATACATTTACATAGTACGTCATGAAGGAGAGGACATAACCCTTTACTACACCAAGGTGCCTATTATAAATTGCTATCACTCGTTTGACTTTGGTTGTATGCCGGATGTAATGGCCTAATAAACAAAAACCATTTGTTAAGCAACCGTGTTCAACAAATAACTTCTTAAGGCAAAGTAATTCGTGTGGAATTATTTTGAATTTACAATATGAAACTTACGACTCCGCGCCGCTGCCGCGGGACATTCGCGCTTTAGCCTGTGTAAAGGCCAGTGTGAACTCTATTAACTAGGTAACAATATCCAAATTTCTCGCATCTCCTAACCGCGCGGCTGTCGTGCGATAAATAAAGACTCGCGGCAATCAAACCGCGGCTGCGCGGTGACTGCGTGAGCACCTCGTAAACATTTTCACGACGTTTAATCGCATCCTAATTCTTTCCAGCTGTGATAAAGACGCACAGATACCAATACTTCTAATTGATATAAATATCTAGTTATAATTTTTGTCATTGATATACAAAACTCTGTAAAAATAGGACTATACTTAATGATCACTAGCGAAAAAATGTTCATAATTTAGACTGTTCTTGGACGATTCGATGTATGTATATGTCTTATGGGACAATAGTTGAAATGGACCGATGGAGATCTGCCTGGGTAGATCGTCGTAGGTAGATCGTGATTTGCGTGTCTAATGTCCGCCATATGCTTCAAAACATAACCTGTGACGTTTTCCCGGCCACCTCGGGAAAATCGATTCTGTAGGGTGACCAAAATATAAGCAAATATAAAAATCTAATCAAAAATTATTGATTTTCTTTTCTTACATGTTTTTCTTAAACTAGTTACTAGAGCCTCCTTAGAAACAAAATATGTCTGTACCAGGAGACCCACATATAATGAAGTATATATATATCAATCATAATAGATATTTTATTACAGGAGGAAGGCGTGGTAGCCCAGTTGGTAGAACGCTTGACTCTCAATTTGAGGTCGTAGGTTCGTATCCCAGCACAGGCCTAAACCAATGATTTTCGAATATGTTTTGGAATTCATGTTTGGATCATAAATTATTACCACGTGCTCAGCGATGAAGGAAAACATCGTGAGGAAACCCATATTCCCGAGAAATGTATTTCGGAGGTATGTGACCTAACCTATATTAGGCTGGTTTACCCTTCGCGGATTGGAAGGTCAGACAGGCAATCGCTTCTGTAAAAAACCGGACCAGTCAAATCTTCAGGTTAGGTAAGCGGACCCCGTGAAAAACGGGATAACGCTAGGGAGATGATGAATAGATATTTTATTACTAGATAAATATTAAGGTGATAAAGACCCAGTTATGGTTTGATAGTATATAGGGTGGGCAAAGTATTTGTAGATAAACATAACAATTGGCTAAGAGCAGCGTCGTGAAACAGAACTACATTGCAATGCGCTCCGTCGCTCGTGTCTCGTGTTAGTTACTTGACAGTAGAGAAAATCGACAAATAGGTTGCTCTCATCGATCTGCTCAACTTTATATTAGGCACATCATTGAATGCCGGCACATCGTAATCTGCCCAGGCAGATTTTGATCGACCCAGTTCAACAATTGTCCCACGACATACAGATTTACTAGTTTAAATAAGTCATACTTCGTAAAAGAAACAACAATTATTTGTTGCTGTAATCAAAACTAATGTAGCTTCTCTACTAGTAATCGTGAATTTTACTTAGGACTTTAAGGTAATAAATGTTGGTGTTATATACTTAAAATATTTGTTTCATTTCTTTTACAATTTGTATTTTTATTATTTCGCGACCTGTGCACCCACTGGCTTCACCCACCGGTGTACCTTTATGTACTTACATAATACTTAGGTACATAGTTTATCGGTAGTTACCGCGCTACGACTCAGTGTCGTTACCTTCAACTACACTTCTATTACACAGTACACAGAATTTGCCACTGTTTCGTGCAACTCCTGACCTGTAGGCCGTCTGATGTACGCGCATATGTTTGGCGTCGTTTATTTTCAGTGTATGAACTAAACTCTCTATTTCTGCACGCATTTACGCACCCTTATGAACCTTTTATAAAACCCCATAAAAACTATTACGTTTTTATACAGTACGTCGTTTTGTACAGGCAATCTCGCAACTTCTCCGTGTCGGATCTATCTAACTGAAATGCTCCGGTTCGTCGGCGGTCCAAGTTGCTCTATGCCGAAATGAGCTGAAGAGTACGCTTTTGTTCATACATTTCGAGTATCTGATATTCCTAACTTATTTTGACTATGATAATACAGTTGTATGAGACGTAGGCACCCGTAATCTTGACTTCAGCGTCCTGTGACTGACCATAATAGAATTTAAATCTAAAGTGAACCTCTACGATCGAAAATACCTATGAAAAAAGAAATAATACATTTGTCAAAGAAAATTTTAAATTCAATTTATGACATGCGCTTCTAATAAGAAGCATGCGGTATCGGGATTCGGGGCAAGTCATGTTAAAAATTCCATAAGAAAAATTCTTTAAAATTAGTTCGCGACCATGACACTGCTGTGGCTAGCGAACCCTATATGTGTTAACAATTATTATGAATTTAAGGAGTTTCAGCATTCTTTGCTCGAGAAATAATTGGTATGTAAAACTGTCAATCCTTTTATAAATAACGGCGCATTTAAGTACCTATACGGACATTATTTTTTTATGTTACGGAATCTATCAACCCGGTGGCACGTTTCTCGTCGTCACGTTTTTGCCACCGGTGTAACATTTTCTATAGTATTAGCTAGCTACTAGTGTTGCTAAAGAGAAATCATTCAATACATTTTTTGAAATCCAACAAACATTGCCCGAGTGCTCGGAGAAGCTTGGAAGTTTCCGAGTATGCAATTCGCACTTTTCATGCTGCTATGACTTCCCAAAGTACTGATTTAATAATTACTTGATCAGTATCCTGTTCCGGTGGAACCAGATATAAAGAGTGGACTCCCCTTTGATCTCCTTTAGGTACTGGTGTCAATAAGCTAAGACCATCTTGCACCATTTTTAGCTGAAGTTTGACCTTTGCAGGTAGAGGAATGCCATGTTTCATATTAACATTCTTCATGGCTGTACTGGTATCCCCCTGCGTTCTCCAACTCTTGTGCCATCACAAAGCAGCTCGTCCACCATCCAGCGTATGCATGCATCGAGTCGATTGTCAAGACTGACATCCATAGAAACCGCCATGGGTCATCAACAGGAAAGCACACCACATTTTAATAACTGACGAACTAACTATGTGTACAATAAATGGAGACCGCCATGCATCTTCAACCGGAAGACAAACCACATTTTAATAACTTACGCTATACCATTACGAAATAGCAAATATTTACAATGACCAAAACGTAAGTTCTATTATCCATTATTTTTAATAAATAAATAGTCATCGTTACCCAATGGCAGAGCACATAAAATAATAATAAGTTGCCAAAAAATATATGGCCACGCTAAAAGACTTTATAAATGAATGTCCGTTTTGTCGGCAAATAAATAGAAGACAAGACAATGGGTGCGAATATTTGACGAGTGATCAAATAATGTTGTGATTTCGCGTCCGTCACTTATTGACAAAACATGCTGCAGTATTGTTCATTTCACAATACTGCTCCTCTACCACGATACTCTACCTTGTAATACTTGTTCCGACAATATTTAATTTTATATCTCATAGAATTTACTTAATTAACCGTTTTTCACTTCTAAGCAATTAAGTACTTAAATAATTTACTATGAAGCAGCAAGATTCGCCCGCAGTACGCACGAACTAGCCAACAATAACTGAACTTTGAAATTTATTTTTCAGGTGCCCCATTATCTTCATGCAGTTTCAGAAATTAAAGCAGCAATAATCCCTGTTTCTTATCTACTATACATTAAAAAATTTCGTCGAAAAATATTTACACCGTAACAAGTGTCGTGGTAGGCAGGAGTTAGTCAGACTAGTTGCGGTTTTAAATAAAACATGGTGTCTGAAGAAAAGTGCAGTCGCTGTTGGTACACGAAGGCTTTAAAAATTTGCTTCACGTGCTACAGTCGCTTCATTTGCTGCCACTACGAGTCCACGGAACTAGACTACGATAAACCACGGCACTAAATAAAATATAATGTTGAACGGGACCTGGCTGTTGGCCTTCGCCGTGCTTGCATCGTTTGTCGGGGTTTATCAGGTAGAAACCGACAGATATATTTAATATACTCTCTTGTGATTGTTGTGTACGATACTTTGAGTTTAATATAAAATGCTTTAATAGGATTCTATTAATTTCAGGCCACAACGGGATGCAAGAATTGCATAGTAAGTAGATAATACATTATTTTTCTATAAGTATAATTAAGTAGTTGCGTATTAACCCATGTGACATACTATCTACTTTGGTTGTTTAAGTAGTAGAGGAGAGGCATATGTTTGAAATTATTTGTGGGGTTTTGTGATAAAACGCTAATCGGTAAACAGAAATTGGGCTAAAATCTACCAAATGTAACCTTAAAATTAGTGAGTATTTTACCAAGGGTGCCTTTCGTATTGCCCACGCGAATCCCACGTTTTTTGATAAGAAATGGTGCTGTAGAACGAATAACTTAATGAAAACCATTTCATTTGTACTCTTTCTGTGAAATGAGATTCTCTAAAACAATAATCCACCCAGACGACGCCCGGTGTCGCGCACATGGGGTCCATCTCAGGCGAGCTACCCTAAACTTTGTACCGGGTGAGATACCTTAGCGCATGCGCAAACGTACAAGTCTGGTCAAAAATGCCTAGTGTAACATGAAATCGTTTTTACAGAACTTGGGGAAAGAGGAGAAGGCGATGTTCCGCGCACATTCCAACGCTTGCCTCTCGCAGTCCGGCGTGGAGCCCCGACTTGTGGACACGCTGCTCCACGGAGAACTAGTCGATGACCCGGCGCTCAAGAGCCACGTCTACTGCGTACTACTCAAGTGCAAAGTCATCAGCAAGGACGGGAAGTTACAGAAGACGGCGGTGCTTGGCAAGATAGCGAACAGAGCTGACGGCAAAAATGCTACAAAGGTAAGTTTTCATTTAACGCTGCAGGCCGTTGTGTTTCTGATATGTCTCGGACAGCAGAGGTTTGACCCAAGGTGCACGCCTATGGGCATATCACGAAATTATAATTGATAATAGATCATATTCCACCACGCTGCTCCCAATTGGGCTGGTTTATGTGTTCGGTGCCGACCCATTCGCCAGAATTTCCCAGTCGCACGTTGGCCTCCGAAACGACTTTATAACATGTGTCAATAACCAGGGCCGACGATTGTACGCCTTTGCGGAGTACCTACTTAAGGAGGAGCTCGAAACTACTAAATTGTCACCCTTCCAATGACTGACCGCACATGACATTGCCGGTCTTTATAATCAAAAGTATAACCAGGCTACCTTCTACGTTATAAGTAAAAAATAATTGCAGGCATTAGAAAGCTGTGCTGACCAGAGGGGTGACACGCCCGAAGACCTGGCCTGGAACCTCTTCCGCTGCGGCTATGAGAAAAAGGCAGTCCTGTTTAACTACATGCCTACCAGTGACGCCAAAGCCGAACTTGAAAACAACAACAACTAACTACCCTTAAAACTCATACCTCTAAACTAAATTCGAAATATATGCTGTCTTACTCGTACGTTTATGATTTTAAATTCAGGCTAAAGGGGTTTAAAATTATAATGTTAAATTTTATTACAATTTTAAACCCCGTTCTAATCTCATATCCCAATTATATAGTCCAAGAGGTGATCCCAGAAAAAAATATTTTAAATTAATATTTACCTTTCTAATAATATAATATACTACCTTGTGAACGGTTTGTATCTCTTTATATTTTATAATACAAAGTGCCACTATATATTGTTGTTTTATTGTTAAACTCGTAAGCAATTTTTTTTTGTCTTATTCTTGTGGGCACCAAACCATGTGTCTACACTCAGCGGGATCCCCTGTCTGGGAGACATAAGAGTGATGCAGAGAATTATATCTGAATTTGTTCTACTGAATTATCCTGAAAACAGAATTTGTTCCGTTAAAAAAACGGAAATACAAAGTTTTCTAACCGACCTCCAGCCAGCGGGATATTTCCCAAAGTTAAGTCTGATGAAGTATAAATTGGTATTAACTTTTAGATCTGTATTTATTCTGTTCAACAAAACAAAAAAACTACTTCTGACGTCCTTACTTCAGCTACAATCAAGCTGCAATGAAACCTCCAGTCAGCGGACTTTTTCTCTCAATGACATTCTTTTGTAACTTTTACACTAAAATAATATCGTTCAAATTCTATACTTTTTAATTTAAGCACTAGATGTACGAATAGGTAATTTAAGTGAAATTATAGTCGTAAATAGGTAAATTTTTATTAGATTAGTGTAAAAGTTACAAAAGAATGTCATTGAGAGAAAAAGTCCGCTGACTGGAGGTTTCATTGCAGCTTGATTGTAGCTGAAGTAAGGACGTCAGAAGTAGTTTTTTTGTTTTGTTGAACAGAATAAATACAGATCTAAAAGTTAATACCAATTTATACTTCATCAGACTTAACTTTGGGAAATATCCCGCTGGCTGGAGGTCGGTTAGAAAACTTTGTATTTCCGTTTTTTTAACGGAACAAATTCTGTTTTTAGGATAATTCAGTAGAACAAATTCAGATCTAATTCTCTGCATCACTCTTATGTCTCCCAGACAGGGGATCCCGCTGAGTGTAGACACATCACCAAACCGGTATCAGGGCAATCTCTTGAGCCGCCAGAAACAACTGACATAGCTCGTAACTTTTTTCTCCTAATTCAATAGACAGATGAATAAATAGGTCTTGAATAGTTATCCCCTTTTTCCGTGCCTACTTTCATTCGTGGAATTGTTCCAAAAATTTGCCAGTTTTCTATACTGTTCAGCTAAAATTCGTGATAAAAGGATAAATTGCTATAAAATGTGGAACACGATGTGGAGTGTATAATATGCGGTCCAGTCAAGGCCTTTCGGAAGGCAACACGGACCTCAGTCTGAAGGATGAGTTATGAATAAGAAAAGCAGCCAGTTGGAAAAAGGCAGTTTTGATTGAAAATAGGTTTTTCTAAGTTTTCTTCTTTGCGATCTTTAGAGAATCCTTTCAGAGCCACGATACCCCTGACGATACCCCTGGTGGTATCGTGGGTCTTTTAAAATTAAACGATACCCTTTTTCGAAAGTAGTTTCACGCAGCGCAAATGTTTATATTATAGTGTAAAAATATAACCAAAACAATGTTTGTTTGACTTAAATATTATGGGGAACTGACAAATTTAAGAACACTCCACAGTAGCAACATCATGGGAGAAATAGGCAGTATTTATCCTCATTCATAAGCGTTAGAACCTGGCAGACCTGGAACAAGTGTATATGTTTGAAAAGTATTTAATTACAATACCAAAGTTTATGGAGATTCACAAAATTTTGCGACGTATTTCAACAAGTGCTTAGCTAATAAATTACTTAATATTATGTCAAAGCCAATTAGCATACATACCTCGCACTGCGCGGCAACCTCACCCCAATCAACCGGAAAAAGTATGGAGCATACGCGGCACCCATGCGGTTTGGTTGAAATATGTTTCACGGGTCGTAGCGGGAACCAACGATTAACTTGCTTTTAGAAGCAAGGAATGAGAACCAGTTTTACGGTTTGGTACATTTTGCCCTATAATTTGTCCTTAATTTACACAAATATTGAGTTTAGCACAACACACGTAGAATTTTGGAGGTAGTTTTACTATTAAACAATAATGCAAAGAGGATATAACCCCTACGCAAAAATGCTTAGATAAAAAAACTGCCTATTCGCAAAACATATGTTTTGCAAACGTGTAGGTGGAAGTATATACATCTGCCTACCCCTTGGATAATACAGGCGTGATGCTGAGGGAATTCCACTTGATATCATCTCAGAATCATGGTCTGAATCATCACCTAAAGTTTTCGTTACGGTGTCGGTGTCACTAACACCCATACATACCCGTAGGCTACCTGTACACGTACTTACTTGTACTGGGTGTAAGTGACATCGTTACGAACACAGAGGGGGATGATTCAGCTCATGAATCTGAGTGGAATTTTCCATCCCAAGAGTATAGAATTGAAAATATGAAGTGGAATTTTCCATCTTAAAAGTAGAGAATTTAAAATTATTTAAAAAAAACTAATTTTGCGACGGAATTGCGCTACCCTGTATTTATTACTAGGTACATAGGTGTGAGAGTGGAAAATAGTACCTACTTATCCAACGATACAAAATAAGCAGACACGTATTACAATAGCCACAGGGAAAACCTTTCAAAGTGCACCTAGTTAAGTATACCTAACATGGCACCAAGTAAAGTGTAAATTATATTATTCGAAACAGCTTTATGATCTCATTGCATGCTGTGGGCGGTGACCCACAAGCGTCGAGCTGTACCGGCGACGCACAACGTTCGCTTGCAAGATTTGTCTACTGGCAGTACGAGTGCGTGCCTTTGCCTGCTGTGGCGACTGAGGTAGCCTTCTTCATTTATCAATCGCCAAAAAAGTTCGCGCCGTTTTTAAAATATAATTATTTTGTTTTTAAAAATGACACCATGACTAATTTTATTTAAGTTAATTACTTTTCTATTGCAAGTGATTAAGTTTTAGTTTAGTGTGGCCGACTCTAATGTGTGGAAACCAGCGGAGGATTCAGAGGATATTAATTAAACGTAAGTTTTCCTTTGAAATAAGTACCATTAAATTAAATGTGAACTGCGGATGTAGTATGTATATGTATTATCTAGGAAGTCCTGTTAATACGTAAGATATTATATTATATTAACCCAGTTTATATCCTATATCTTAAGGTCATGAATAATTATAAAGATTCATCTAATTTGTAGATCTACATTCTCGTGAAAAAAGGAAAATATTCCCGGTAACTTTTATATAAATTCTAGTTAGCGTTGATTCAGTTCAATGTTTGCATAAGATGTGAACTTTCGATAGTCCTTGGAATGCAACTGCTACATTAACAACTGCATATATTAAACAGATATCGGGAATTTTGCATACCTACTCTGTGCTGTCCTACCTGTTTGTTTGTATAATAAATATTATTTTTTTTCTAGTCTTTTTGTCTTCAGAATATAGATGTATAAGTAGGTATAAGTACTTTCGGATCTCACTGTTTGTCTTTATCGGCTAGACGTTGAGTTTAATTCAAATTCAAATTCAAAAATATCTTTATTCAGTAGGTAACATAGTTACACTTTGAATCGTCAATTTTACATAACGAACGTCTCATCCGCCTAAAACTACTGCAGCTTCTCACAACCTGTATAGCCGGGGAAAAGAAGCTGCAAGAAAAACCTCGGCACAGGGCCCTAGACGTTCTTTAAAAAAATAAATATAAACATAAAATATTGGTATACAATTGAGTAATTTAGCTGCCTAATATCAGTTCTCATGATTAGGTACCTACGTATGTAAGTATTATAACTGACTTTTTAAAATTTGTGTACCTTTTAAACAAAACTAAATACTTTACATACCTAAACAGCTTATTTACAATATACCTACCAGGTATTTACTTACTACTGTGTCAGATAGTACGTTCCACAGTTCCTCAAGATCTTCGTCTTAAATTAGGAAGTAAGTAAACAGGTGTGGTGGGGACTATGGAACACGAGTATAGCGAGGTGGACTTACTCCCCTGCTCCACGGTGGGTTGACGGTGTTTGGGCTGGTAACCCCAGTCCACCCATTCAGCAGATTCAGCAAAATTTTCAAACCGCCGCAGAGCCTTCGATGTGTAATGTAGCAATTTCTAAATATTGCAATGGGTTATTGTTATGTGATTAAGAGCGGTAGTAGCATATAAATGTTGAGAGCGAATTATAAATATAAATCGCTGTCAGCTGCTTGTCTTCCCAACTAAGTCGTAAATACCGATAGAGAAATTATGACCTCTATGACCCGATGGGACATTAAGTATGGGCAATGGGGTGATCACCGTCACCGTACCTACAGTTCAATATATATTATTATCCATCCAAGGATTTCGTATCCTGGCTATAAGTTACTACATAGGCTATACAAAAAAAACCTTTTATTCACTGTTAGCTCGGCTATAAATACCTATATTGGGGAAGTCAGAGGTACATCCATCGCGATGAACTAACTATCCACGTCTCACCAAGCTTTCTGTTAGACCAACGTGGAACGTGTGTAATATTACGGGCATGAATTTAATGTATTATTGTTCAAACCAAGGTACCCTAAAAGAAAGTAGATAGGTAAGTTCTAGTACGTAGGTAGGTTGGGCGATAAAATTATAACACATATGGCAAATCATTGTCCAAAATAGTCGTAACGATCATGTAGGCTTGTGTTTACTATATTGGTCATAACAGTGGTCCTTACGAAACTCCACGTATAGATATAATAGATTTGGTGTCGTTTGTCCGATGGCAGGTTATGATTTCGCATTTGGTGCAGGCTTCGCGCCAAAAACTGAGCCTCCATAACGCCCACCTGTTAGCCACTTCCAAATAATGATGGAATGTCAACAATTTTGGAGCATTCATTCAGTCACAGCATCCCATTACATGCATAATTTGTTTTGATATAAGTACTTACGTACCACGAACTATAAGGTATTTTCCGTTTAGGTACCTAGTCTATTTATTGCTCCCAAAATGATTTCCTCTAGGGAAGGGGAATATAATGATAACCAGGTATTGCTACTACTTAAATTTATCAAGAGTGCATTATGCGTTGTACAGTAGGTACTTTTTTTCTTAAAAGGTTTAAGTCCTAAATATTCTGATTTCATACTTACGTAGGTACGGACAGACCGACAAAACTTCAAGGATTTGTAATTTTCACTGAGGATCCCTAATAACTTTACATTAGCACTTTTTGTCACTTAGATTAGACGCGGACAGATTTGTCATCTTTTTGCCTATTGATTATTTCAGACAGTCTTAGTTCTCAGAAGGAATATCACGCGGTATACGTAGGTACCTATTGTGAATCATATTGTTGTGGGTGCCGCCCACGGCGATCGAGCAACGAATTGTAATAATTATCTCAATAAATATGTAAAAACATGCGCATTGGCCGATAATGACATTAATGGCGTAATTTCGCACTCAATAGCTTATAATTTGTTCCACGCCTCAGGCAATAGATACTCGTCGTCACTTGGTTATTAAAATACCTGCCTAAGTATAATTCATATTTTTTATCCACTTTTTTTGTTTAGTTAAGGTACCTATAATAAACTGCATGGCACTATAATGGTACTATGGTGCTATGGTGCTGCACTATAATAGTACTCATGTACGGTCACGAGTACTATTTGAAACCATGTCACATTGACTTTATTGAAAATTAAACTGTAAGTCTTATTAACTGTCAAATTAATATGATAGCGCGACAGGGTTCTAAAGTGGGTAGATTATATTGCTCATGACTGTACATAGTGTGTAACCTTAATTCTTAGGTATACCTACCCCCAATCTAAATAAGTACCTTAATCTAATGCAAAAGCGAAAGAGATTTATCAAAATCATAACCCCGCAAGTGTGCTACAGCGAAATATTTCGTCTCCGTTTATTTATGAAGACTGCAGTTTTAACGCTTGCTTATTCGTATGTTAATTTTGTGTCATTATTGTGTAGGTCAGTACGAAATGCACTTTTAATTTCGCGCCGAAAATACTAATGAGTAACCGATCGCCGAAGATGGTGACGACAACATGGCGGTCGGCCATAAACCATAACCGGCAGAGACAATGCTATCTGCGGAATATGGTCAAAAGTATGGTCTTATTGGCAGGGTATAAGGAAATAACGACGAGGACGCCAGGCCACATTCGGAGTTCGACTAAAATGTATTATATTTATTGGTTCCTGCTTTTGGGCTGAGCGTTGTAAGATCAGACATTACCATCGAAACCTTTATAGCGAGTTTGGTCTTGTTATGACATTTTAGACGAGGCTGCAAGAATTTTAAAATATTATACCTAACTTTCAATGATTATTAATTCCACCCAATTTGGTCTACCTGGTACCATAGAGCAACACGGACCTCCGCGGACCGGACCTGATACCTACACATGCATTACGTTACCCTGAAATCAGTTTGGCCAAGATTTAGTCAGATTTGTACTTTTAGGGTTTCATATATTTTAAGACAAAAAGCTCGGTGAGATCTGAGCACTTAGATCGTCAATGATGAGCTTAATGTTACGTGTATACCTATGTCAAAAAAAAAGAAAAATGTGTGTTAGTACCTAACGTGTTTTTTATAGGGTGAAAAATCATCAAGCTAACTGGAACTTCTACAAGCTGTAACTGTGCGCTTCTCTTTACCATCGCGAAAAACAATAACCCAAAATCGAAAAAGTGTATGTACGTATATAACTATAGTAGGTATGTTAAGTATCTACCTAGGTACAAGTAAATTATAGTCCTGTTTGCGGTATTTGTAAATCCAAACCAATGATGATGATGATACAACTTGTATAAATAAACGCAAGTAGATATACAAAAGACGCAGTTATTATAGTACATCGTACTTTAGCTACATATTGCCATTAAGCAGGACGTAGGCCGCCGTCCATCATTACCCGAGAGGCACGCAATGGCCAAAAGAAGATCCCACGCTATGCTACCGCAAAAACTATTGTCCATCTTGGTATAAATATGAGCACGATATCAATGCTCGCTGTTACTCAGAATAATATAAGTACCTGCTTATGCTTAAAATGCTCATGTTTAAAAGCTTCCGTGTCATCATCACTTTACTTAAGTAGATAAATAATAAATAAGTACCTATATTTAAGTAAGTATTTGTAGTAATTTATACTCTTCTGTGTTGATGAGGGAACAATTAAAAACATAGGTAAACACGTTCATATGCTTATCTACCCGGGCATGTCTCAAAACCTCCAGATTATATCCTTTCTAACGTAAAAGACGGATTGATCAATAATGGTTCATTGATACATAATCAATCTTAGGACATATTTTTGATTCAAAAGTGCTGTGGAAACAAATTTACGATTACTTGTGACTCTGCTCTACCCATTAAGGATTAAGGCCGTTAATTTATGTATGTATGCAGGTAAAAATAGCATTCAAAGTTCTTCTGTATTTCTTTCCGTCCACTTTTTGGCTAGCTGTTTCTTTCTCTATATCGATCTACTTCTTCGCGCCTTTTATGGTGCTTTGGAACTAGAGGCTAATAATAACGTAACAGTATATTTTTCAATTTCGCGACTGAGGTTGAGACGATGTACGAATGTTCTACTAATATAAAAAACCACTGCCTACCTCTTTCTGACATAGATATACCTACTTCCATCTACGGACAATTTGATTTACAGAAAACATAATATAATTGTTGCTTGATATTTGGATCACTTTATGTATAGAATTAATATTGCTACCTATATTG
Source organism: Pectinophora gossypiella (assembly GCF_024362695.1). Classification (NCBI taxonomy): domain Eukaryota; kingdom Metazoa; phylum Arthropoda; class Insecta; order Lepidoptera; family Gelechiidae; genus Pectinophora; species Pectinophora gossypiella. The sequence goes on from NC_065433.1 coordinate 17,624,605, forward strand.
TTCAATAATAATAATGGGTGGAAAACGTGTTGTGCCTGGGTGTAATAAAAAGGGTCATCATTTATACCCAAAAACAAAGATAAAAGGTAGATGTCTGTTATCCATGAAATTAAAAGGTTAAAAGAAAGAAAATCTTTACAGCGCCATCTATACTGTTTTTGAAGAAAGTTCCTCATTACTAAATAACTGTTAGCTCTGTCAACTAACCAATTTGCCCGAAATAGACTTCGAAATAAGTGCGTGGATGTATAAAATAACTGGACATTATTACGCGAGCTGTCCTGTCGTTGCTTGTCACTTGGCGTATTATATGCGTCAATTATTGTCACCGGTTAGTGGTGCGGCGCGTGTCGATCATCGCGGGGGAGTGGGTTCGAGGACCGACGCAACATAGCGTGTACTTGTGCTACATACAACATGTGGGCGATTTTTGAACAGAATCAATCATTAAGCTCTGCCCATATTTGGACTTCTTCCAGCATAAGTTTCAACTGCAATCTTAGGTACTTTCTTAATGATTACTTTGCGTGGGATTTTTGTAGTTCGACACTAATTAGGCTGAGCGATCTTTTAATGCCAGATGGCCTGATGTTGTACTAAGTAGTTGTAATATAGGCATGGGTCAGTGTAAAATAAGGAGGTAGTACTATTTATTTCATCTTTATTTCTATGGTGTTCTGGGAGCAAATAAAAAACATAGAAAACGCTCAGCTGCTTGTCTTCCCGGGCATGTCGTAAAAACCGACAGAGGGATTGTGTCTTGGGCTAATGTTATGGGCGATACGTTGATCCCTTATCACCATAAGGTTTATCATATCCAGCTTACGACATCGTATCAACGGTGGCTGCAAGTTGTCTTTGATTACTTGTAGCTCTGCCCACCCCATTAGGGATTACGGGCGTGAATTTACGTATGTATGTTATTTCTATGGGATTTACAAAAGCAACGTACATACATAAACTCACGCCTATTTCCCACTGGGGTAAGCAGAGCTATGGAATTCCATTTCCACAAAAGGAAAATTGTAATTTTCTTAAATAAAATGCTATATCCAGTGGTATTGCGAGTATAATATTCTATGATTTACCCTTGTGATATTGTCCGGGTCGGAGCTTTAAAGCGATCCCCATTTAACTGGCCTATATATGTATTTTAAATTCTCAGCTGTAGATACTTGACATCGAAGGATAAGAACTTATTTATAAAATATTATAGTCACAAGATACATAGTTGAAGAGTGATATGGGTACGACACGACGAAGAGAAATCGGTCCGAGCGAAGTGTGGAGGTAGATTACCACGCCCTGCACATTCAACTAGTGAAAGGTATTAATAGTTCTCATAAGCCCCTATGCCAAACAAAGCATTATACAACACCACAGGAAGATAGTTAGAACATCGATAGTAGTCAGAGGTGCATCCATCACAAGATGAACTATGTATCCACACCTCACCGAGCTTTCTGTTAGACCAACGCAATGTAGCCGCATCGCCGTCTTTAATGTTCGACCCAAATGTGTTAGTGAAAACAACAAGGGAGTTATGATTACAATTTACTTACCTTCAAAATTATATACCCTAGCCACATTATTTATCCACCCGCTCATAAATTATTTATCAATCAGTCAGCGTTGATTTTCCTTTAAAATAATTTATAATATGCAGCGCGAATAAGGATTAATTATTGTCGCTAGAATAGAATACGTTCTAGTGGAGATGATAAAAAGATTCGGGTCTAAACTGTTGTGCCATACTTAATAGGTTTTTATTTTATTGTACTTAAATCAAACTTACGTATAATATATAATACTTATAGGTATAATTATATTATAAGTTCGAGAGTAATTTGTAAATAAGTACTTAAATATCGACCAAATATATTTAAAATCCTATTTAAATATAATATTTAATTCTTATAAGTGAGTCGACTATTAGGATAGGATTTCCGTTTCGACATACTTGTGGTTTTACTAGCTATCCTACACGTAATATTTTAGGATGGATGATATTATTCTTTTTGTATGTTTTTTATCAAGATAAATAAAGTAGGTATATTATTTTTGAAATAGATATTTAATTAAATAAGCGAGATTTTAAACAGTTAATATAATTTATGTAAACGATAGACAAAACTGGGGTGTTAAAAAGGCCACATTAAAGCAATTCATTTCAAAAAGCAATATTGCTATCTGTCATTTTTTGCATTGCGCATTTAAGTACTTTTATAAGCGCAAATGTCAAATTGCAATATTGCTTTTTTAGATGAATTGCTTCGATGTGGCTCTTTAGCCCCTCTTGATACGATATGGTTGGATAATAAAAAAGTGTTTTTCAACAAGTATCAAGCAACTTGCATAACACTGAGTGCGATTTTAGAGGTACTTCCTCCTACTTGCCGGTGAATTGGGTCAGTCCGTGTTCCGATGTGGGCGATGACCGGTTGCGACGCCTAGCTAGCTTCTACCATAACCAGATGTATTCATTTTAATAACCAAGAACGCCACTTCGCAATTAAACCCATTTACGTTGTTATCTAAACATCTACCAACGAGCAAATTGTATTCAAGGGCCCTACTCACACTCTGATTGCTTTATTAGGTACCTCAGCTCGATAATCTTTTCATTATTTATTGGAAACCAGTTAGAAACTATATTTTATAGTAAAAAGTCTTTGTAAGTCCCTACATATTACCTAATAACACTTTAGTTAACATTTAAATGCAAATATATAATTATTCACCTAACAAAATAATTACTATTTCAATGATAAACGACATTCTGTAAAAAAGCAAATAAAAATTGCATAGACCCAACTAAGAACATAATATATATTTTCGTAATTCGTTATATTAGATTAATAAAGAATGGAATAAAAACACGCAATGTTCCAATAAGGCAAATCTTGATAAGTAATATTTTTTTAAAACCGAAGTCCTTAAAAGGCGTGGTACTCTCGCGCAGGTAATGCATCCTCGATCGGTGAGCGATTATAACGCAACGGAAGCGGCTGAAATTAGCCGCGCGCGCATCGGTCAGGAAAGCTGAAGCTGGGGCACGGGCAGTCGAAACTAAATACCCAAAAGCGTTTGTGATCGCGCCAACGGTTGCCAAATATGGCAAGAATCTCGGGTTTCGCGCGGCGCGTCGCTGGCACACCACCAGCCTGCAAAAACGCCCTCTATTCCCGTCTAATACTCGTGAAAAACACGTAAAAACGTTTTTATTTCTGTAGCGAGCGGCCTCTAAATTTAGGCCGTATGGAAACCGAAAGTAATACGAGCGATTTTGGTTGGGGCCGAGTTGTCTGTATTTAGATTAGACCGGAGCGGGCGCAGCGACGCACAGTGGTGGCGAGTTGCGCCTTCGACCCTGCGCGGCTGATAACGCGTCCCGGCGGTCCCACAGGCCCGCGCCTGCCGCAGCCCTCCGCGGCCCTCAGTGAATAGTGCATTGTGATCTCGGACGATACGCGCATCCAGATATTACCTCGCAACGTGCGCTACCACCGCAAGAACGTCCATGAAAAGTTCCGTGTTTCTGTTACAGTGTTCTTCTTATAAAGGATTTGGATGTCACAAATGCTTCCTGAAGGCGGAGGTGATAATCTTTTATATAATTTTATTTTGTTTCATTCGTTTCTTTTGCATTACCCCAAATAGTACCACTTTTTCATATGACTTCAGTTTGATGGAATTTTCTAATTAGGTGTCTTATTCTTTATTATTAATCTTAACTGATAGATACTCACTCCTAACACACATTTCGAGAACTGACAATATTTTTACGTAATCCCAATATTAATAAGTTTAAACAATCATAGCATTTTATTTTGTTTTCCTTTCTCTCTGTTATTCCCTTGTTATCATAAGCACGCTACTTAAATTAGTTACAGAAATACACTGAACTTACCTACCGTAATTTGTGTCATGTTTGCTTATGTCGTCAATTTGTTTGTACAACCCATTGAAGTATGAAAGCTTATTGCATACATAGCGGCCGATTGCCCCTACAAGGAGAGTGTCAAATTGTCACTACAGCAAATATTAGCGAAATATATTTGAACTACCTATGTGCTAGATATTATCATGTACGGTTGTCTACCATGTAGTTCTCGGTGTGCCAGTTGTAACTTGGTTTCTATCATACTGAAAGATAGGCTTGTAGAGAACTTTCAATATAAAAACACATAAGTACTATAACTTTGCCACTTGGCCAATTGATTTAATTAAAAATGGGTTAAATCTAGATAATAAAACAACACATGTATTTACATTATTAAATTAGTCAATGTGACGAGTTAGGGAGAGAAGACAATTTACAGCCATTTAGTATGGTTACTCAAAGGTAAATATTATGAATTGTACAGTATTTTGACAGGCGACGTGCTCGAGGTTATTTCCACCAGGAAGTCCACCAGGTCTTCCATACTGATACTATATGCACAAGTGACAAGCATGTGTAATGTTTTAAGATTTTCTATTTTTTCCAAACAAGCATGAAACACTGGGCTTATCAGTTTGGTTATACATGATTTGACCCAGTGGTGGCGATAACAAAATGCTACCGCTTGAGATTTGAGTCAAGTAGCTTTTAACAAGAACGGAATAATATACGAATTGTTTCAACTGAAATAGAAAACAATTCTAGATTTACAATATCTACATTTCAAGTAAACTACATAGATATTCATCAATATAGAAAAGATAATCAAACACAAACCAAATACTGAATCCAACAAACAAACTGTTAGGGTAGTGCCAAAGCATTAGGATGAGCAGTATAGGCACTAGCAGTGAAGTGTAGTTTTATTTTTGGAAACGCCGAAACCAGCATTATAAAAACGTTTTAAAATAAGTCGCAGTCACGCGGCGTCACTGACGGAATTGAATTAGGAATTGAAATACACGAGTTCAAAGAGGACACACGGAAGCGTGTACGATACTATGTAAATAGAAAATACAAATTCGTTTCGAGTGTTGTTTTAATATTGATCTGATAGAGTAATTGGCGGTGACGTCACGAAGTTACGTATGAGGCATTTGCTGGCGGCTTGCCAAGGCGTTGAGTGACGGGACACGTCACGGGAACGGTTTAGTGTCCACAGCGCTGCATCCAACTGGGTCTATATGTCAACACACTTTAAAGTATTACCGTATACCGATTTTCTGTAGTTTCCATTCACTAATCCTACCATAATAACCCAGAGCGAAGATATCAAATGTACATTATCTACCGAACAGAGAACACCTTCTAGAGGAAGGTTCGTTTACAACTTCATTTATAATATAGTCGCATATGCGAAAGACAATTGCAGCAGAAGCGAATAAGCAGTTATGGCCTAATATACATTTTGACGATGCTAGTGTTAATCATTTTTTGTCAATTTATGACCATACAATACAGCCTCTAATTATCGCCAAAATGTTTATTGGGAGCAACCTCGATTTATCAAATTATATAACTAACCCATAGCATTAATAATTAGGTACTTGCTTAACAATGCGAACAACATTGAGTTAAATGCTAGTGCGAATACTCTCTCTGTATTAACATACGTGCAGACATACAGCATTTGTGACCAGTGCCACAACACAACACAAGAGGCTTACCTATACAATGAGCAAACACTTCTAAATACATAACATAAACAGCCTATATACGTCTCACTGCTGGGCACAGGCCTCACCTCAGTCAACCAGACGGAGGATGGAGCATACTCCGCCACGCTTCTCACTGTGGGACACACATTAAATAAATAAAAACACAACCGTAGTGACTAATTGATACCTACATCATTATTTTAGAAAAAAAACCATGACATGTACTTTAAAAGAAATAACGTCATCTGGTATTTATATGTTTAAATGAATCATACTTACTTAAAAACGCAATTCATACGGTAATGTTTATAAAGAGCCTCATTCTTCAATACTCTATTTACTTACTTTGAGAAGAGACGCTACGATTTTAATAAATTACATAAATGGCATGTTAATAGTATCCATAGTAGGCGTATAAAGAACACAGCCCAGAACAGAGTGCGGTAGAGAATGAATCATATGGCATGCGCGTAGGCCGGCACAACTCCGCATTATTTATTGACATTTTATAACAAAACTTTACCAAAACAAACTTGAATACCTATCCTTTATGGTAGATTATTTTACATAACTGTCCAGATTTCTAAACAACGAAGAATTTTATTGTAATAGCATGATTTTCACACAAGTTAATAATATCTAGTAGGTACCTACGTATCTACCTATATTAGAGTTGAATGGTAGATAAGTGATTTTACTATAATAAATATATTAAATAAGTTATGACATAATACTTACTTAATATTTATTATGAAATTTGAATATAACTTACTTGTCCAAGCTATTAAAGTATAAATAATTGAGATTAGTATGCTTGCAAAATAGATCGCGATTTAAAGATGTTTAGAACTTATAATTATAACACGTGAAGAATTCGTCGTTGCGTAATCCTAACAGCACGATGAATCGAATGCAAAGATTGTGTTCACGGGAATGTTTATCATCAAAAAGGCGTATCTGCTGTTGGTAGAAACTTATTCCAAGCGTATCTTGGTCGTATTTCAGTAGCCGCAAGCGAATTGCGAAATTGGTATCGTCTTTTATTTCAGCGTGCGCGCGCGCCATTCGCGGCGCTCGCGGATATTTCGGGCCACACTCCAACCGCTCGGGTTTCAGACCTTTCTATAAAATATCGTGCAACCATGCCTTTATTTTTTAATTCGGGTTTCTCATAAATAATATTAAACAATAATATTAACTGCTAAATTGATTTATTTATTCGATGTGTTAAATGTATTTCTGCTTTATAAAATATTCTCGTTTACTTGGACAAAGTTGTTGTACAAACCCGCTTATTATAGTATTACCACATAGGTAGGTACGCGCAAATTTTACGATATTATTCATTTTAATTTATCATGTGTAGGTAGATTAGACGTACCTACTAATATAATATCTGTTAGGTATACTATCGTAAATATAGGCAAGTTTCTAGTTGCGAATAAAAATGTACCCATGAACGATAGATAAGTTAAAATTAGTCGATAGATAAGTTAAAGTTAGTCGGAATTTAGCACATTGAAACGCACAGGTACGCACAACGCTACCTTAAACCTCGATTAGTTATCATGTAAATGTACAGAACAAAGATTCCGAGTGTACAAAACAAAAAGTCACAAAGAACGTTTACTTATTAAATAAATACTTTATAATTACGATTGTTGTTTAAAATACATGTTTCAATTGTTCCAGAAGTGATGCGCCGCGCGGCATGCGGCGACGTCTGCCCTGCGCTTGCACCGCCCGCGCCCGCCCCACTGCATCCCCAAGGACATAACAAGTGAGTTACGGATACTGTTACGTAATATAGGTTTTAAAACTGTAGGTATACTATAAAGAGACAGCGGACCTCAATGCTGCACAGCAAAACTGTCTTTCTAACTCATTGTAGGGTTGCTCAAATTCAAACACATAAGAGATTATCGGTTCTGTGGAAATTAGTGACATTATTTTCATATGAATATGAGTAGTTTTTTTTTTAGATATCTACATATTATTAACATAGAAATGTTGATTTCAGAACATCGGAGAACAAAGAGCTTCTTCGCCAACAACTTCTATCTTCGAGTAAAGAACGTGCAGATAAAGCAGAACCTCCTAAGCCGAAACACGCACGAAATCGTCAGAAAAACCGATGGAAGCTCAAATTTCATCACCAAGCGTTACCGCAAGAGTACCTTGACCATTACGAGCAAAGCTTGCAAAAAGCCAACGCCAAACAAGCTACTTTGAAACAGAAACAACCCGAAAAGCAAAAAGCAGAACCAAACTTTGATATAAATAATTTCACAAACGAAACGTTCAAGATATGGGCGCAGCGGCTGGCCGGCATACAAAATGAAACGGGTACGCTGACTGTGCCACAAACACCTAACGCTTTAAACATGGCGAACAAATCACACAACAAGGCAGAAGAAAAGAAAAAGAAAAGTCCTGCTATAGCACCGAGCAAGATAGTAACTTATGAAGACTTGCCATACATGGGAGAAATGACTTTAAACAACTCCAAACCTCGTAGAGGTCGTAAACCAAAAAAAGCTGATATTTGTCATTTAATTTACGAAAATTATGGCACAGTTGTACCTGGCCAGCCTCCGCCTGTTCAGGATCGCGTAAATCAATTAAGCATGTGTCCTCCATTTCGGACAGAAAACCCTGTTAGTACCTCTAAAACTGATTTACAAAATAAAATAATTACTAGCTTACTAGAGCGTAAATTATCACAAGAGAATAAGAGAAGATTGGAAAATCCTTCGCCCCCGAGATTTAATAATCCAGATGATCCGATGCCTGAAGCTCCAGTAACTATTGCCGGACCTTTGCATAGCGACGATGAGCCTCTCAATCTGTGTATCCGAGACCTTCATGATCTCAAAATACAAATTCAAAAGAAATTTGGCAACATATACACATCTATGCCCGAGGTTAAAACTGAAATTGATGTAAATAATTGTGAACAAGAAGGCGTTAAATCTGAGCAACCTAACGCAATATCAGTAATACAGCGAAATACAAACTTACCACCGCCGACGGCAAGTAGTTCACCTGACCTATCACGGCAAACGAGGAATATCTCTCCAACTCTCTCAGAGCCGGCGCAATCCACAGCTAGCCCAGACGGTGATGGCAAGTTTCCAGGTTACATATACTGGCCTAACGCTGGAGTATACATGCATCCATTAGCTTTACAAACACAGTTACTTTATTACCAACGCCTGGCCGCTGCTGGTCAATTGCCCCTGTCTCCCGAAGAACAAGAGAGAGTATTATCAACTCCAAACAGCGCGAATGAAAGTAATTCGACTGAACCAAATTCACCATCAGTTGATGACAGTAAAAACAAACTTGTCCTTAAACAAATATCTGAATTGCTTGACCCAAAAGTAATAAAGCAGGTGGAAGAAGCGAAGCGTAGTCCAGATCAATCAAAAATGAAACGAGCTTCTCCAAATCCTACTTCAGGTCCTGTGAAAAGAAAAAGGTCGGCGATATTTATACCGCCGATGCCTGTGAGGAGCAACTCCACTACTCCAACTACGGAAGTTAGTATTTGCAAGTTCAAATTTACAGGAGGCTCGAAGCCCTCATTACAGGAAAAGAAGATGTTGTCTGTCGATTCCGGTGGTAATTTCAGGTATTATAGCGGCACAGGAAATAAGGGTAGTAATAAGGGATATGATTACCTCCAAAGAGATTCAAACCAAGGCAGGAATTCTGATCCGGTTGCAGAAGCATCGGTGTCGACGTTGCCGAAGGTTGACGGGCAGAGCGCGGGTTCGTATAAAGAAGACCTAAACAAAAAGAAAAGAAAGTCAAGGAAAAGTTTACAGAGAGAGAAACTCGAGCAAACTTTTAAAGAAAAAGGCTTTTTGATCCAGACCCAGCAACTTCAATCAGCAGAGGGTGCGACTTATTGTAAATTTAGGCAGCTTAGAAAATTTACCCGTTACTTGTTTAGAAGTTGGAAAGATTATCTCCCGGGAGAATTGGACGAAAGGACGGGCGAGCAGGTCCCGCCGTCCGCAGAACCGTCACCAACCAATGACGGGCCGGTCCCGGGCGAATGGGGCTGATCATAACGCGTCCTCGTACCAATATCTCGGTTCTCACAATAAACCAAAGAAGTATGACGTGGATTTTTTTAACCTGGCTACTAATTTTGCAGGTGGCCGATTAATGCATTTATAATAAATTGTCTTTAATAGTGAGATTTTTACAAATTTAACACGTAAAGTTTTTGTTTGTTCTCCTCGCCACTCCGTCCACATTATTTATTTCTTTTATATTTGAGTGCTTTGCTTTACATATACGTTAGGTTTTGTTTTGTACGATGTACATATTTATTTTTTGTATCGTTTATAGATACGAAACAGTGCGCAGCACACAAAATTAATAAACAAAAATATACGGTTGCTATAAAATGGGTGGAACTGTGATTATTAACATTCTGATAACGCCCGCGCCGCTGTAACAGGTACATCACATGTGGAATAATATATCCAAGTATATAATAATGCTTTAGCCTTTGTAAGGTTTTATTTATATAAAATAATATTTTCAGATATTAGTCTTATATGATTACTAAAACTAGTCAACTGACACCTTCTTTATTAACATAGGTATTAGTTAAATTTTCAATGTGTATTAAGTACTCTAATTCTCTGTACATATTGAATTTAAAAGGAGTTATTCTAGTCATTTAGAGTAAGATATAAATTGTTATTATTAACTGACGTAGAGTTAACGTCTGTGTTAAGACAGCGCCGTGGCTGATAGCTGACAATAGAGAAGCTTCGACAAGCGCACGAGCAACCAGCTAAAACATTTTTTGTAGTTTAATGCTGGAGGTATTGTCATAACCGCCAATGAGCCCAGCTACGGCGCTGTTACAAGGTAAAGGTTTTGTATTGTAATAAATAATAGACTTCATTTTGTATTATATAAACTTTATTACAGAAGAACTGATTCTGTGATAAAATTGTTAAACAAAAATGCAACCAACGGGAATGTAATATATACCACTTTCCAATAATAAAAAAATAACCATAACATATTGTGTATGAATTAACAACAAAATACAAGAAGGAAGCCCTTATAAGCTACGACATGATTATATGTATTTGAAAACGTTACTTATTTATCTATAAACCTTTCAAAAACCGTCAACAGTTGTGCGACATGCGTAAATATAAAGGCACTTCGGTTTTATAGTTCAAACAATCATATATAAAATACGCGTAGAAAAATGTACTTACACCTACTTCATAAACAACTTCATTGTGAGATAATATATAGTAACAACCATGATCAATATAATATCCCATTCATGGAATACTTTTTTCCTTAGGAACTAACATAGAAACGTACTTGTTCAATGGCCTAACGATTTCTGCGTTGGTCAGATATCTAATAGGCAGACAATTATGTACTTTGAAAATCTGGCACTAAACTATTAGACAGTTACCAAGTATTTTAAAGAAATATTGGACCACGAACATATCACTGAAACCACAACGACTGCGCGGAATGTGCACATGTATCACGAGGAAAACTCGAGGAATGTTGAATTTTTTGTGGTTTGAATTTTACAGGTAGTAGAATATTGTTTTTGTTTTCTTAGTCAAACAACTTGTGGAAGACTAAGGGGATTTGATTTTGTGTGATTTAGTGTTTGAGGAGGGCCTTGGCGGCGGCGACGACGTGTGGCGCGGAGATTCCGTACTTGTCGAGCAGAGCCGCGGGCGGACCGGAGCGAGGCACCTCCTTCACGTAGATGTGCTTCACAATAATATCGCGCTCCAGAGCCACCGCCGAAAGCACCGCCTCACCCAGACCACCTGAATATACAAAACACATGACGTCAAGAGTAACTTGATAGCCTTAAAGTTGACACATAAAATGTTACTAACGTTGCTATAAATGTTCGAATGCTACTGCCCACATTGATCGATGGCGATCACGTGAGTACGACAAACGATTTGATGTAGCACGTGGCCGTAGGGAATGTAAAATGCATTTTACATACCTAAAATTACCAGTGCGTAGCGTGAAAGACCAAGGCCAACCGCTGTTATAGTTGTTTTTAAAAGCGTCTCTCATAGAAGTAAAACAGCGACTGGCTTAGCTAAGCAATCAACGGGCTTAGCACCGTAAGCGCGCGACTCTTTCTCGCCTTGACATACGTCACCCGTCACTCTCTCTCAGTACTGCATAGAAAGAGACAGACGATCTCTGTCGCCGCGAGAAAGAGTCGCGTGCATACGGTGCTACGCCCGCAGGTATATTATTCTCTGAAGGCAACTTCAGCGGTGCGCACGAGAAGTTCGAGAATTACGCCATGAAAGTTACGACAACGTTCAACTCGCGTTGCCTTTCTACTGATCGAGGACTAGGGTTGGCTTAAGCGCTGTTACTTCAGAGAATACACACATATACCCACATAGTTACAGTTTATTTATTATTAAAATAATATTACTTGAGTAGTGGTAAACCACTCACCAGCTTGGTAGTGATCTTCAACGATGACAACTCGTCCTTGTACGGCGCGGGCGTGCTTCACGATCGCAGCCTCGTCCAGGGGCTTGATGGTGAACGGGTCCAGGACACGGGCGTCCACACCTGTAATACAGTTCGATAAATAACCTGCTTTGTGAAAATTCTGCACACTGCGGTAGATTAGTATGAAAAAAGTTGGGCTCACGATCCGGAGGTCCTGGGTTCGATTCCCAGTGGGGACATATCACAAAAAAACTTAGTGGTCCCTAGTTTGGTTAGGACATTACAGGCTGATCACCTGATTGTCCGAAAGTAAGATGATCGATACTTCGGAAGGCACGTTAAGCCGTTAGCCCCGGTTACTACTTACTGATGTAAGTAGTCGTTACAAGAGCCATGTCAGGGGCCTTTGGCCGCTCAATAATACCCTGACACCAGGGTTGATGGGGTTGGTAATCCACCTCACAGCCCACACGATAGAGGATCTTCTGATTACCTGTGACTCTGCCAACTCCATTAGGAATTACGGGTGTGAGTTATATGTACATATTATTTTCATATATATATTGTTTTCTATGAATCGATGCAAAAGTTACTATAAATGTACGAATGCTACTGCCCACATCGATCGATGGCGATCGCGTGAGTACGACAAACGATTTAATGTAGCACTTAACTATTAGAGAATGTAAATGATAAGTTACATTCCTGGTAAGTAGACAGTGCGTGTTGGGAAGACATTACATATGGAAATTAACTAAACACGCTGTAAAGGGAGAATTTATCTGTAACATATCTCCTATTACATGGGAATATAGCTGGCGAGGAGTGGGTGTAGGTAGATACTGTACAGGGAGGTCCAAAGGTTTACGTTTAAAACGAAAAATACCTTCAGGGCCCAGGACTACCTCATTTGTTGACTATCCTAGCGAAGAACAACTGTAATAATTTTGGTCAAATTCTCACTTTCATTTCCTATAACTTTCTTTATATCTTTGATTTTACTGTTTTTATTTTTACAGCTCGTGGTGCATTTCCTTAGGAATACGCACGAGGTAACATAAAATATTTATTAAAAAAGAGATGGCGACAAAATAATGATTTCTGAAGTAAGGTAGAAAATCTTGAAAAAGGTATAAAATGTATCATATCTCCTAAACCGTAAATAATCGATGAACATACATAGGGGTGTTTCTGGTACCCAATGAACCCCTCTATCTAATTTCTCATTTTGATCGTGAAACTTTGTGCCACCCTGTATATCTGTTGCCTCCCCTTTGGGGATACAGGCGTGATGCTTTGGGGGGTTAAAATGACCACATCGAAGCAATTCATCTCAAAAAGCAATATTGCAATTTGACATTTGCGCATATAAAATTAAGGGCGCAATGCAATCAATTGTCAAATAGCAATATTGCTTTCTTAGATGAATTGCTTCGATGTGGCCATTTTAACCCTCCTGTTGTAATCTCACCTTCTTCCTTCAGTTTATCGGCGGCAGTGAGAGCCTCGTGCAGGGTTACACCGGCGCCGATCAACAAAACCTTGTCCTTAGGCGACTCGCGTACGATCTTGGATTGTCCGACCTAAACACAATCGCATCATATTTATTACAATCGCCACTACAAAATGCACTGTTTTCTATAAATAACAGGAATAAAATATGACAAAATGTTCGAATGCTACTGCCCACATCGACCGATGGCGATCACGTGAGTACGACAAACGATTTACTCTAGCACTTAGCTGTAGGGAATATAAATCTTACTTATATTCCTGATAATTAGCCAGTGCGTATTATAAATAAAAAGGCCATTACATTGGAATTATAACGCCGACTAACATAATTTCAGTATCGACTAAATTAACCATAGACGAAAAATAGAAAGGGGGAAGCAGTGGGTGAGACGTACACAGGACCGTAAAGAATGGCTTGAAAAAAAAAAGGAGGCTTATACCTAACAGTTAATGGATGCAGGCTGAACAGATAAGTAGACTAAATCTTTAAACATTGCATTGAATTAGAATATTAAATTGTTGAGCAGCGAGTTTTACGCTACCTTGAAGACTTCGTCGTTGGCGTACAGGATGTTAGTGTTGGGGCGGGAGGTACGGATGTAGCAGATGCCCTTAGTGTTGGCAGCCAGCTCCACAGCACGCTCCGTAGATACAGCATCTCTGTACAACACAAGCACATTAAATATTTATGGAATAGATAAATATATTTATTCCAGTAGCCATAAAAGCGATATAACCCAGCAACCGAAAATATACCTCATTAAATATAGCTATATAGATTGACTGCGGGAATGAATATATTTACTACCACTAGGTACGAAAGAGACCATAATAATAATTATCAATTGCATTGTTTTGGCAGCTGTCATTCTAACCAAGGTATTTTTAATGAGGTATAAAGCAACGGCAGCAATGTCAAAAGCCCAGCTAACCTAATATTATGCTATTAATAAGTTTAGTACAAACACCGTTATTATGACACTATTCGGCATACAATGCACAAATGGTTTGTGCATCACATTACCAATAGTGCGTCAATTAGTGTGTTAATTTGCATTATACAACTACGTAACCACAAGCGATGAAATGTCTGACGGCGCATTATCACATTTGGATTAGTCAATGAATGTGACGAGGAGTTTCCCTCAAGTTTCTGTAGCACTTATCGCTATGCAATGCACGTTTGATGACTGTGCAATACATTTTTATCAGTGCGTTTGTTAGCAATACATAAAGTAACAAGTTTATATCAAACCGGAGAACAAGAGTTGATATAAAGAATTCAAGAACTCTCAAAAATCTTGGTGTAACTAACGATTTTCGGTTAGTTGCCTCGCATTTACAACATGGCACACTAAAGTTTCAAAGTGTGTTTCCATCATTCATAAACAACGTACTTATCGCATCTTATAACGGTTTGATCTAAGATTGTTATTAGATTACGTGATTGTTAGAGGTGCATGCAAACTAAAGTAAAAATTGAACAGTAGATTGATCATCGTATGGTCTCTCTATCCTTACGAAGCGAAATCTGTCCCATCTCTTAGGCTGGTTGCAGCCCACGACCTAAGCCGGCGCAATTTTCCGAGTATTGTCAACGAAGCTACTGAGGAGCCAGTTGTAAATTAATACGTAATAAGATTCCGATATTGGCCGAGTTGACTGTATATGTATAATTTCATTCGCTATCTTTAACTTCTGAAAAAGACGGACTTTTTAAACAGATCATCTATGTCATGGCATGGTTTGATCTTACGAATGATAATTAATGGGGCGTGCGTGAATGGAGCGTCAGCTGTGTGAGCTAAGCTAAACCTAACTTAGCTTAGGTTGCTTCTGCAACCAGCATTAATAATACAATCAGTAGTTAATCCATGAGTAATACGAAGATCAGCTATCATTCTATATTTACAGGACGTGTTATATTTATAGAACGTGGTAGCGAGGTGAGCAATACTTACGAAGGGTAGAAGACAGTGGCAGTGGGCACGGCGCGGAAGAGAGCGAGGTCCTCTAGGCCCATCTGTGAGGGACCGTCCTCTCCGATACTCACGCCGCAGTGAGACCCGGCCAGGTTAATGTTCGACTGGCTGATGGCACCCATGCGGATCTTTAAAAATAAGACATTAATATTGGGAAAGGCTAGCTGGAAAAAAGACTGGAGAGTCCTAGACGAAATGGATGGCCTTTGCACAGCAGTGGAACACTTAGGGCTAAGCAAGATACTTAATGGGTCTTTTCCTATCGGAAATTCGGTTCGCATTCTTTGAATCTTCGTTCACTTTTCGTAACAAGAAGGATATCGCTTTCACAAAAAAAAGGTTAAGATTTTGATAACATGTAGTGGCGAAATGTATAAACATATCGTGCCGTGAATGAGATCACAACCGCATAGATAAATAATGAATACAGTTGGACGACCTTATCGGCTAAATAGTGCAAAAGAGTCGCACTGCTCTAAGTTTAGTATGAAATGACACTAGGTTTGCTGAGGTTAGTAAACCGCCTCATAACCCACGCGATAGAAGACGAAATAAAGTGACGAATAATAAATATATAAGTACTTGATCAAAGGTCCTGGTGAAGAAAGCGGCGAAGGTGGAAGCGAAGACGACGGCTCGGTCTCTGCAGGCGGCGCCGGTCGCGACGCCCACCAAGTTCTGCTCGGCGATGAAGCACTCGATGTATCTGTTACATAACATTACATATCATAAGCTCACGACTATATCCCAATTGGGGTAGTCAGAGGTACAACCATCGCAAGATGAACTAAGTAAAGTACCCACATCTCACCGAGCTTTCTGCTAGACCAAGATGATAGGTGGTGAACCGTAACACCGTCTATAACGGTGGACTGTTAGTGAACTGCATTTAAGAATAAATTAATAACTCATTTGTGCAAGTCCGGTAAATAACATTACTAATATGTCTAATTAATATCATATCAGTCCTATCAGATAGAAAACGCTGTGGGGGCATGTCTATGTAACATCATATCGCTTTCAGTCTGGTAGAACCCTAAGAGAGAAACACTTGTTCTTCTGCAAAATAGTAAATAAACATAATATAGATCACTGTGGTCCCGTTGATCATGGACTTGTTTCTCAATCGGGGAGCGCCGGTTCGATCGATTAATTTATTTTACACGCAATTGACTTGACCATTATAGACGGCGATATGGCTCTCCACCGGCAGGCGTGGTTAGTTCATCATGCGACGAATGTACCTCTGATACCCCGTGACCTTATGTAAATAATAATCGTAGTGGGTTACTCTGTAAGTATAAGATTTTTTAAACACAGTGTTTCTAGTAAACATTGTGAACTTACCTGTCGGGATACGCGTTGCGCAGTTTGTCACTGAAGGTAGAGTTCTTGGTATCACCATCCAAGGCAATAACGCTGTAAAAAAGAATTCAAGTTACTTTGAAGTCCACAAATATTATAAATTTTGTATGTAAGTAGCGTAAGTAATTTATCCAGAGCGTGAGCAGTGGAATTATTATTGTCTTGATGCCTCATAGCCAATGTTGAAAGGTCAACACGGCGATTGTACACCAATTTAATCTTGCACATTTGGGATGCAGTGCACAACTATAGCTTGTGCAATACACGTTTAATAGTGCGTATGTTAAGTAGCCAGCAATTAGAAAAAAAAAACAAAATTTCGAGTCTTTCGAGTATCTGCTGAACTTAACAACTTCAAGAGATTGCATAAAAATAATACGTACCGCATGTTAGTGTCAGCGATCTTCTTCAACGCGGTTCCATACGCGAGACGAGTGGCCACCTGCTCACCCTGTTTGTAAGCAGGGGGCGAGGAGAGGGTAATGTCAGCGATGTGAACTTTCGGGGCCTCTGCTAAAGGAGCTTTAGGCTTCAGGCTCACTGTGTTGTTCTTGATCAGCGTTTGCAGATGCTGAAGTGAAGAAAATACATTAATAAAGTTCGGATTAGTGTTTATTTACAAGCAAATAAATATCAATAACATGTTGTGCCTATTATATAAACCATTATTCTTTCCTTTTATAAGAATAAAGAAACATTATCGTTTATTTTTGTGTTCAATAAAGTAATTGATATGGATAAAAAATGTGACACTTGAGTTGTCAAAGTAAGTTAAGTGTGTCAGCATCGAAGCATTTCCCGGTGGGAAATAGGTGTGTGTATGTGACACAACTTGTGTTTATGTATGTGAACTAACCTTAATGATTTTTTCTCCGTCAGCGCCAAGGGCTTTGCCGTGCCAGTTCTCCTTATCTTCGATGCCAGGGAAGCCTTTGCCCTTGAAAGTCTTGGCAATGATAGCGGTGGGTTTACCAGTAACGGTGGACGCCTCATCGAAGGCCTTCACCAGCTCAGACACATCGTGACCATCCACTACCAGGGAATGCAGGCCGAAAGATTTGAGGCGAGCGTCGTAAATTTCCATCTAAATTAAATAAAATTTCCATAAGTAGTTGTAAAATCTCTTAGTCGGATTATAAGCAGCTGACATCTTATGTTTTTTTCTCTACTCCAATCCCAGAAAAGAAGCATAGAATATATTTAATAATGGATAGTTTACGTGGTGTTGCAGAGAAGTGGGCTCGGATTGTCCGAGACGGTTGACGTCGAAGATGACGACGAGATTGTCTAGTTTGTAGTGGCTGGCGAAGTGCAGGGACTCCCATACGCTGCCCTCTGCCGCCTCGCCATCGCCGATCAGGCAGTACACTCTGCACGTACAGATAACATTGAAAATACAAACTGAGAAAATAACCTGAACTCAATATCATACCCGAGTAGTACTGGTAATAGAGATATAGGTAAAGCTACCGATAGTGATTGCTGGAGTAGTGTGTAAAGTACGCGTACGTTACGCCATACGTAACGACGCCAAGATGATGTGTGAGGTCTGACTGTCAATATTTGCGCAAGAAATGTCAGCGTTCAACATCAGTGCCTGTACCTTTTAGAAACTTGAATATAAATCAGCGGTATGACACTCACCTGTAGGGCGCCTGGTCGAAGTACTTGCCGACGTAGGCCATACCGGCTGCAACGGCTAGGCCCTGCCCAAGCGAGCCAGTGCCTACATCCACGAAGTTCAGGCGCGGGGTCGGGTGTCCTTCCAGGTCAGAATCCAATTTACGCAAGTTTTTCAAATCTTCAACCGGGAACAGACCGGCTTCGGCCCACGCGGCGTATAGGATCGGAGCTGCGTGACCCTAACAACATTTATTTGTGAACTGTAAGTACTGAACTTATAATAAACGAAATGTCAAATATCTTAATGCCTCAAGAGCACTAAAGTGGGTACATGATAATTGCTCACGATTAAGTATACAATATGACGACAGTCCTGTAGGTAGTCAAAAATAAAATAAAAGACAGTTGGTGTATTTTGTACAAACCTTGGACAAGATGAATCTGTCTGCGGAGGCGTCTCTGGGCGCAGAGATCTTGTACTTCATGGTGTGGAAGAACAACACCGACATTACCTCCGCCATGGACGCGCATGATGTGGGGTGACTATGAGGAAAAAAGTACAATTAAAATCGTAAAACAAATCAATGTTATTGTACACACTTCATATGATACTAAATAACCCTGACATCAGAGTTGGTGAGGTCGGTTAGCGATATTACAGCCCACACGAAAAGAAGATTATCATCTTAAAACAGAATTATTTAAATCAAGTTTAATTTTATTTCAACTCGCTCTATGTTCATGTTCACATTAGTACCTTTGAACGCCAAATGGCGCTTTGTGTGCAGAACGCGTTAACGACAAAATGGCGGACCAAAGTGGCGTATCGTTTATTTTCTGTTCTGAGGGCGTATCCAATCATTTTAGAGCCTGGCACTGGTTTAGTAATATTAATATTATTTCCAAATATGTAGGTATATTATGTAAATGGATAAGTTGACCAGGTAGAATACAGAAGTTACAGACAATCAGTAAGTTGCTTTATCGTTTTTGTCAGTAATAATAATAAAACACACTTGAACTGAGTATTGTTTCGCGTCTAGGATGAATTATAGTCAGTAGGGTCTGTACGGCAACCGCGGCGCGCGCGGTGCGAATTATATCGAGGGCTTCCACCTATAGACGCAACGAATGCTATCTACGTAGATCTACATTGGTCAAAGCACTCGATATAATTCGCACCGGTTGCCATGCAGACCCTGCTGATGCTGCCAATATTTTAACCCTGCCTTTGCTATGGCAAACGTTATCTATGTAAGCAGACGGCTTCGACCAATGGACCTAACGTATGTATGTATCTACGCAGCCTGTGTAAACAATTGCGAAGCACACGCTGTCACGAAACCCGTTGGGAAATTATGACGAAACAGATTCTTACTTCTTGATTCTGATCAAAGAATCGGTAATCAAATCGTAAGTACGGTCGCATACGAGGATTAAACGCGCGTTTGGAGACGGAGGGCCTGACATGGAGAAAAAACATACATAGACTTACATAGTGAAACTATGCTCCAGTGTAAAGAGAAAATCCATAATCAAACAAACCGAATCTAATAAAAAAAATTGCACATGCGCAACAGCAAAGAACCGGCCATGCAACAGTTGTATGCATGGCGACCATTTTGCCGGTATAATTCGCACAGAGGAATCAAAAGTCACACCTAAGTTCTCCATTAAAGCGATAGAAAATTGCTGGTCAGTAGAGCTAAAACTTTAACGAAACTTAAAATCGTAATATCGCGTACACTTTCCTGTGCTATGTACTGAGCGTTATTAGTATCTAGTGACACGATAAAATATCTCGTTTTGATATCAAATGACAAGAATCACTAAGCATACATACCATTTCGAGCGTCCAGCAATAAGTATTCAACCACTTTGATATAATAAATCTACAACACTAACGTTAACACACTGCGCGCGGTCATCTCGTCAGACGTTCTGGTGCGAAAGGGTGATCCAATGCTGTTTTATAGTATACGCAAAAATTGGGGTGAATCAATAATAACACCGAACAAGGACGACGCTTCCAGAAATCACAGAGAATAATGTCCCACCTGGACCTGGTCAATGATGCCAATCTAGTATGTTTATTCATTTGAATAATAGCATGAAAGACCTATAGTGCTCGGTGAAACTTGAGCATGAGATCAATATCAACGTTGGGTCTACTTTACCCTCAGACTTAACGGATTCTGATAAGAAACATTTTGCAGTGATTTTATCCTAAGATATGAAAGGGTGAAGTAATAATAGGTACCAACGAATATAGACGACCCCTCTCAAATTCTATATGCACCTGGACCGTTTTAATGTTATATTTTGAATAACAGGATGCA
Source organism: Pectinophora gossypiella (assembly GCF_024362695.1). Lineage (NCBI taxonomy): Eukaryota > Metazoa > Arthropoda > Insecta > Lepidoptera > Gelechiidae > Pectinophora > Pectinophora gossypiella. The sequence goes on from NC_065433.1 coordinate 17,645,528, forward strand.
ATATCTATAAGGATGAATATGACATAATGAGGTTTCCACTTTAACAGAATCTGGTAAGAATCGTTTCGCACAGATAAGATTTTTTTATGGTAGTAGGGTAGAAGTGAATTTTAAGCAATTTTCTGTAACAACTTTTTGTATCAAAACTTTGAACAAATGACGACAATCGATATCGAGGGGACTCTTCATTGAAACATATTTGCTGACTGACTTTAAAACAGTAAGCAAAATTCATAATAAACGACAGTACATCATCGTGACTATAGGAACGCAGGCTATTTATTGAGCGTTTCTATTAACACTGTTAACTTCATTATCGACAAATATACAATCATATAGGTATCAAATTCTGCTACGACCGGTTCCTATAATGAGTATTCGAAAGAACCTACTTCAATTGCTTGTATTGAAAATTCGCACGCCTGAATGCAAAATTGGAAGATACCTGCCTAGCAAGCATTTAAATGCCGCTTCAATAGAAAATCAAACTCGCGAGATATCTCTAACAGTCTGGAGTCGCGTGTTAGTCAAAGGTTAAAGTGTTGTTGACCACACACTTGGTTAGGTTACCGGCGCAACAAGCGTTTGTAAATCACACGCGGAACACGCTGTCGCGTTGACCGAAACCATGAGGACAAAATCAATAATCAAACCTTCGATTGCTTGCACAGAACGTTGGTGTATGTAATGCGCATGTGTCGGATGGCGGACGCCACAATAGCAAACTTTGGAATTGGTCAGCTTCAAAATGCTTGCACTGAATGATCTTGTTCCGATAACAAAAAAGATAGTCACAAAACAGTTGACACCACTATCAGTGTGGCACATGCTCTTGGATAAGCGACATGTAATAACATTCTTATAAGAGAAAAATGTATATGGATGTTTATTACAGCTGTAATTTTCATTTTAGTTATTTCTAATACGAAACTACTACTGAGTAGAGTGTGGTAGGTTTTTCACAATGGCAATTGTAGGTTCGTGCCATGCCGTATTACAGTTTCTATTAAATCGATTTTTAACGTAGGTATGCATTCTTTGCCAAGGTTGTTTACCAATTACTTGGCATTCGTGTTAAATTCAAAGAGGAGGAAATATTTAATGGAGTAGTCATCATCTACCTAGCATTATTCCGTTTTTCACAGGGTCCGCTAACCTACCTACAGAAGCGATTGTCTGTCTGACCTTCCAACCCGCGAAGAGAAAACCAGCCTAATACAGGCTAGGTCACATAGTTCCGAAAAATGCATTTCTCGGGTATTCGTTCACCGCTGAGCACGTGATAATCATTTATGATCCAAACATGAATTCGAAAACAAATGGTTTAGGTCTGTACTGGATTCGAACCTGCAACCTCAAAGTGAAAGGCAAGCGTTTCTACCAACTGGGCGTAACAGCTTAAAATCATGCGGCATAAAATAGCATTTAAATGGTAGTTTCTGTCTTAAAATACGTCTAGATATAACATTCTGAAAGTACGTCCGCCAGATTAGATATACCAAAAGAGATGTATTAAAAACACACATACCATCTCAAGTTTCAGCAGTACCTCACTATTATGAATTAAAACATTTAAATCCACACCAGAATCTACACGTTCATTGCACGTGGTCGCCCGGTCAAACAGTACGAGGCGAAAGAGGAAATCAATAATCATCCTTTGGTGTGCCCACCGCGTAGGCCCACCGTGAATATGGTGTTGCCAATGTTGTTGGTTTCTCTCTGTGGGTGACTAAAGTTCAACGATTCTTACAGTCACTTGAATTTATTTGCGTATTCTAATAAGAATACATACGTACTACGTATATGTACAGCTGCGGTATTTTTTTACGATGGTAGTTTAATCCTCCTGTAATAATTTTCTACCAACACTCTTGTCTTGTAGTTTTTATAACAGTAATTAATGACTTTCTCTTCTTAACACTCGCCTATTATTATTTTGTCACCGTATCAGAAATAAGAATCATTTATTCAACATAATTATCATGGATGAACTTGTTGAAGGTCAATGTAACATTTTTGAATTTACGTCATTTCGCACGGTATTATGGCTGAGGAGAAGAAATGACAAGAAACTGCAACAGCAACACATCTTTTAAAAACCAATGAGGGTATACATTAAAAGTTATTTAATAACCAGAGGAACACATTCAATACCAGACATTTTTATCATTTAGGTAGTTACTAATCTTATAATAAGATTTTTTTACATAAAGTAAGCTTCAAGTAAGATGAATTTAATTTACTTTATCTAGAATTTTGAATATCAATTTTATTTTTATTTCTTGTATTGTAAGTATGCCTTTCACAGTTTCTCGGAAGGAGGTATATTGTATTATATCCTGTAGATGAATTCATTTAACTTTTATATGGTGGCTATTCTCAATTATACTTTTAGTTTCAGCATGCAAATTGCAAAAACAAAATGCAGCTTGCAATATTGGGAGTCAATCGTCAATTCATCTGCTATCATTGCATTTGCTATTTTATTATTATCAAAGTGGCAAAAATCATCACAAATGATCTAATGATAAAAATTATCATCATTAATGAATATTATACTCGCAATTAGCAGTAGGCACATTCGCAAGAGCTGTGTTCTTTATTGCAGTGTGAAAAGAAGTATGTAAAATTAAATTTACTTAATTGAAATGAAACAGATTACCTAATTGATATGCTCTAAATATCTCAAGCTATTTGATTTTGACTTTCACCTTACTAGTTTCTTACGTAATGAATAGTAATCAATGCAACCGATTAAAGCATTGTATAAAACAATAATGAGAGTCAGTAACATAGCTTTTTAGAGGTCAAACTGTCATACAATTGTTCGAGTTGCCATGTCATATGAATCAATTGAATTCCAATGTGAAGTTATCAAATATAGCAAACACTGTATAAGTTGTATAATAAATTATCATGGACAAGGTTAACAGGCCGGAGATATGGATAGCAGTGTCAAGGTTCACAATTAATGTCAAACTAAGGTTATTTCAGAAACTTACTAACTGTACATTGTATATAAGAATAATATTATAGGTATACCTATTAAAGTTATATAAATATCTTGTAATACACAACTATCTATCTGCTTAGTTACTGCTCGAGTATCTTTTGACACAAAACCGTAAAACCTACTGTAGTATGGTAAGGAATGTGATATTTTTTTTAATATGACTCCAATTAGATTTAGAAACAGACTATTCCAGTTTAAATAGAGAATATCCTCGTAGGGCCTGGTATTCCAGTCACAAGTCACAAACAATGGGATTTGAATATTAAAAGACATCTGGGCCTTACAACTAGGTATATAACAATACTAAAATGAATAAAAACGATGCTTATAGATGGAAAGGTTTACCTATATAAATATAAAGTTAAATAGTGATAGAGTAAGCTACAACTTGAAAATTGAATTGAGTGGTGTGGGCCTTGTATGAAAATAACAAGAGGTAAATCTATATTATCGCTATTCGGTTAATAACCTTGAATCTGCATACAGCGACTGTTGGACATAGGTACTTGTGATTCGAGTGCCTATTTGCGAGAATCATGCCTATTTCCACAACAAAATCAAAATTGACGGCCTTTCTTATTCTGCTACAGTAAACAGATAAGAATTAAAGGGATATTATATGATAATCTTTATGAGACAAACAATCTGAACACATGGAACTAGCAAAAATAAAAAACGCCGGTAAATAATAATAACAGCAAAGCTTCGTACACATTAACGTGCCTGTACCATGAAAATGACAACTATAGGTACCTACATACTTAACCTTAAAGTAACAAAATATATCCAGTAGTACCGTAATAAGATTCTAATTAGGACAAAATGCATTCCTAACCTTCATTAGACCTTCAAAAGAGGCTATGTAAAAATAAGGTTATAATCACTTACCCTGATTTGGATGCATTTGTAGCCACGATGCTGTCGATTCTCAGCTTATTCGCGATATCCTTCAGGGCCTGGATGTCCACGTTCTTGTCGCCTTTCATTTTGGAATGACTTTTATCAATATTCAGACACGTTACAAAATACAACCGGTCACTAACCTCCCGCGTCGATCAATAATTTTCTAGCTGAGGAATCGCAGGGCGCATGCGCGTAGCGTCACTAGAGTTGCCACAGAAAAAAAAACTATTTTTTTTTTCATAAAATGTTTTGTTTTAAATGAAATCTTATAAGAGTTTAATTAAAACATTTTATATCAATTCATTTATTTAAAAGGCAATAAATAAATAAATCAAAATTAATTATGGGAATAAATGACTGAACTCAGTTATTTCCATCAAATCGCACAACACTACAAACTTTTTTAAATGGGAATTGTAGATGTCGAATTCAATTCTCCATCAATTCTCAGTCATTTTTTTTTTTTTGGTTTGGTTTTCCCTCGGTTTTCCCCGAAGGGTAAGGCAAAGGGAACTATGCCCATACAGCCATGTCTGACGTATTTTTTTTCTTGATGATTAATGAAATGATGAAAGGTGATGATGATGAAACCTAAGCCCCCACCCTCGGAGTAGACTCCTACTCCGAACCCCAAACGAATTAACTCAAAAGTCCGCATAAACTTTTGAGTTATGAAGCGGCTTCCTGACACGAAGCGAAAATAGGCAGATACACTTTGTTTATTGAATACTCCAATATAATAACACTCGCGAATGTCTTCCGACTAACTTAATGCGATCATTAACCACAAAACACCACTTCGTATTAATTATTTAGATTATTCAATGAAGAAAGCAACTGTCCCGTTCCCGCCTCCCGCCAAAAAAAACCAATTCTCAGTCAGCTTTTATTAGAATGTAGTGACGTGAGCGCCATCTATCGTTTTGAAAAGTACTTATTTTTAAAAAATCTGATCTATCAGGATAAATCTTTATCTTGGAGAAAGGCAAAGGCCGTGCAGCCAAGTCTCATCCCTTCGAAGAGATTACTATTATAGCGTTGCCGAAATATCGGTAGTTGCCTTTGAAAGTCATCATACTATCGCTCGATAGGATTCAATCGGTATTGTGATTAGGTATCAATCGATAGTGTTTATTGCTTCTGACTACCTATAGCAAGAACTATCGATACTATCTATAGAATTGCTTCTGACACTACGTTAGTGTTGACAGAGTATTTATTCGTAGCAGAGTATAGATATATAGTTTTAAAATATCGATAGGGATTAACTATCGATAGTTTCGATACTGTGGAGTTTTTTCAACTATCGATAGTCTCGATAGACAACACTATTATTAATAATTAAATGCTCAGTGAAAATCTCTATAAGGTTATAGTGTTGCCGAAAAATCGATAGTTTTACTATCGATAGTAAACAGCCAAAATCATCTACCCAACCGATAGGCCTATCGATAGTATCGATAGCTCTTTTTTGGCGATACTATTGATAAGCAACGATAGTATCGATACTATCGATAGTTAAAAGATGACAAACTATCGATACTATCGATAGTATCGATTAATTATCGATACTATCGTTTTTTGGTAAACTATCGATAGTTCGATCGAAAACTATCGATGCACTATCGAGCGGCAACACTATAAGGTTAGGCAGATCCAAAAAGAATATAATTTCGGTTTCAGGCCTAAGGTTTAGGCAGAACTACAAGAGACAGCGTCAGAAGAAAACTTGCAATGCAACCACTCTCACATTGAGACAAACTCAATGAGGACTTTCCAGGCTACATTCCCCAAAAAATATATGGCGTTGGCGCTGTACAGAGTTGCCTTTGTTTAACCTTCTAGTTTCATAGATAACAGTCATATTATGCATCTTTTAACTTTGTTTTTAAGTATAAATGATGACCCTTGTCACACATCTTCCACCCATTATTATTCTGATGAAAATAAAGAGAAGCAATATATCAAGCAACAATCATGTTCATATATGCTTCTGCCATTAAATTTTATTTTGGAATAATTATGTACCAAGTAATGAGTTAAAGTTGTACAACACCATCTATGTTGTTTTTGGTGATCATAGCCTTGAAAGTCTCTCATTCTATATCTTATTCAAATGTCAGGCAATATTTATTTTTATTATATGCCTCTGTCATTACATTATATTTTTGAATAATTATGTATTACATTGAATTAAAATACTTTATGAGTTACATTACATCGCAACAGGTTAAGAGTTTATCACATTAATGAGGAATAGCAGTTACCTAATAACCGGGATTGAAGAACACAACAGTTATCAAAACCAGGGGAGGGTGTCACTATCTGCCAGCCAATGACTGTCTGCAACAAAATTTGCTAACATTTTCATTTTTAATCAACAAGCACAGCATAATCGCTTTTTGCTCTAAATAAGGGTATTATTTTTCTGGGCATAGAACAAATACCACATCAAAAGAATAAAATATAATCAGCTAAAAATACAATAACTGTAAGTAGGTACTCAATACAAGAATAATAGCACTTAATAAAAATACATTTTGTTGAATCCTCGCTGTATTCTTAGCCAAACCAGTAGATACTAAGTACAAAAATAATTTGCCAAAAATCTAAGTTTCAAGGTATTTGTAATGTATACAATTAATACAAAAATATACCTAATATTATTTGTTTAAATATTATTCCTTGTTCTTCTTATAAATAACTGATAATTCTTTGACAATGTGTCTTTCTCCCTCTTCCCATAAATGTGTGGCGAGCAGCCCCAGTGTGCCATCATCATCATTCCGGACCCAGTCCAATAACAGTTTGTAGCGTGCCTGTCACAAACAAGTTTGATTACTATTATATTTCTTTATACTATTATCTATTGTTATAGGGAGTTTATTATTGCATCAAGGAGTATACAATACGGACTTTATTGTTCTCCCTATAATATCAAGTCAATCAGTACATAATGACAGTTATAAAATTGCATGCTTTTTACCTCTGATACTCCATTTCTAGCTTCATCTATTTCAAATGTTTCAATTCGCCCCTTCGTGTAGCCAAGCCGTCGAAAGAAGCTATGCCAGTTTCTACCAAGATTCTTCGAAATGTAGTCAATGTACTCATGTTCAGGCTGTTAACCAAGAATTATTTTAATATGATTTTAAATAAAAAGCATAAGGCACAAAGAAATGTATGAAATTGTAGTACCGTAATCTTAGCTTCCATAAGAAGAGTTATAAGATTTGTTTTCTCAATGTATTCCTCATTGGGGATATCTGTTGGCATGTTGTTCCTGCCATTCGTGGGCCCCAGGTAGTACACAAATTTATCACCACAAGTGACATTTTTTGAATCTACAATATTAATTACATTTCCAGTAGCTGAAACAAACAAATGAACATGTAATAATTGCATATAGCTATGACTAATATATAAACTTGGAAGTTCCCTGGGATTCCCCATGCTTCAGGAGCTTGACCTCTAACTTTTCCTCCAATCCATTTAATTAGAGCTCACCTTGTGTATTAACACGGTTTGCAACAGGACTAATGTGTTCTTTACCCTTGTCTGGGCATGAAAAATTTTTTTTCTTGCCAGCACTGAAGAAACTTTTTTTATTTTTGGGTTTCTTGTCCTTTTTACAATCATCATCTGGTTCAATGATTATCACTTCTTCTTCCTCTTGGTCGTTGGAAGTATCTACATTTTCATTGTTATAATTATTATCCTCAATGACGTCATTAGTTGTGTTGTGCTGTTCGGGTCTCGGGGCTCTTGGTGTCGCATCCGACCTCAAGTTGCGGAACACGTCTAAAATCTTAGCACTGATGCTCGTCATTTCGATGAGAGCGACAGAAATCTCACTGATTTTTTTTATAATAAATAACATAAAGCTCAGTAGAACAGGATGCACATAAGTATATAAAAGTTACATGTATAAACTTGGCACCATTTTAATATTTATCTCTTAGCTGTTATTTACTCTTATTGCGTAGACTTTACGGTAGATAATTCTCGTTATCACACTTTTGTTCTTCTTTATCTAACTTTAAAATGGTTTATGCACTTTATAATCACTTTGTCTTCGGAGAGAACTTTCCGAGAACTATTTATCGTCTGTGTATGTCAAGTCGACTGACTGTCGACTGACTGCGCTGCGCGTGACGTATGACGGTATGATCATTTTTTTTTGCATTCACTACTTGCTTGCTGAAATAAATAATTTTAATTACAAAGTAAGTACGTAATGTATTTAATCGATGTTAGTCTCGTACTCGCTTGTATTCGAATTAAAGTCTTTTACTTTTTTAATAGTAACTTGTTTTTGACCTGGATACAAGTATTTTGGGCCAAATTGACGTTTGCTGTGTATAATAATAATAATAATAATAATAAAGCTTTATTTCAGAAAACATTCCATACATACAAAATACAACACAATTAAAATATAATAATAAAATTTACAAAAATAACAACACCTGACAATAATAACAATACTTACTTAAATAACTATCATAGTATACCACTACTTTTTCCCCACAGAGAGCAATGTCCAGAATCGCATGATGTGAGAGTCGAAACTTGTCGCAATACTTCTAATGATGGTGTTAGAACTGGACATTACTCTCTGCATGAGAGAAGCAACACGTTTCCTTAACACAGCTGCAAAACCATCTGTGCGCCAGAAACAGAACAGTATAGAGATGTTGTTGCCTACTCAAACATTTAGTTAATATATTGAAAAAATATTTAATAATTATTATAAGTAAAAATACAGTACAAATAAAATTATTTTATGTTTTATTAGTATGCGGGATACTGAATAAGCCAATCACGAAATAAAATCCTTTTTTTAATTTTAGTTTAATGATTCAATAAGAGATGTCGTTGTTTGATAATCAAAATGAAACTTCGTTTATTCAGTGCTTCTTAGTAAGTAGCTAATGCCCAAAGATGGCGCTACAGTTCCCATTTTTTATTTTCTCTTAGTTTTCCCCAGCGACTTCGTAATCGTCAGCTCTAGCATAAATAGGTACATTGATGTACTTATTATTTACGTAAATACCTACTTTAGTAGCCTAATAAATCAATATCCCTTTTATCTTTGAAATTCATGGGTGGTCAAGTCATGAGTTGTTATTGAGCCACCAAAGGCCCCCATATGGCTTATGTAACGACTAACGACTATTTATCGACGACCGAGATTTTTAATCTTTTTTTGACAAGTGCTAATCAAATTAGGGACATTGTCACAATGTGATTTTTGACCCGTCTGCCTCAACCGGGAATCAAATCCAAGACCTCCGGACCGTGAGTCAGACACTCTAATAACTAGACCTAGGTCTTTTAGCAGATTCAACTATTAATAATAATTGTGACGACCGCATCTCCTCCTGGTGAATTATTAAGCGAACCTGGTGAATTTTAACAGTGCAGTCAGTTTCCGCAGGTCAGCTTGTGTGTAGCTGTTGGTGAGTGACGACACCACGGAGCTGATATACCCCGAGAATCGGACAGGCTCATCGTCTCCGGCTTGCCTTTACTAGCCGGCCGGAGTGGACCCCAGCGGGGGCCGCAGGACTCTCACCTCTGTTTTGCCTTCATTGGCCGGCTAGAGTGGGGCGTTAGAGCTGTACGCTCGCAGGGTGGAAGTGAAAGATGCATATATGTCGCGAGTTGGTAAGGCAGGTAAACCGCCTCGCAAAAAGCTGTGTACACCTCTCGACAACCTGAGCTGCTCACAACCATGTTGTTGCCTTGCTGTCCTGTCGCGTCGGCTCACCTCCTGCTCATTTTATCCATGTTTACCAATATCGGTCGAGCAGGTGCCATAGTCCCACATAGCCCCAGTATCCCGGTCTACTAACCTTCAACCCAATAGCCCAGTTCCATTTGTTCCCATAATCTGCAATAGACACACAACATTTAGAGTAAATTGTTTTAAGAGGCCTCTACGTGTTGGCTTCGGCCCCACGTACGCCGTCCATAACTCCGGGACTCCATAGGCTCGAGATATGGAAACGGCATACAATAATATACTTAATGATAATAATTCCATAGTGCAAACAGTGATAATCGGCGGTTGGCGCCTTCCAAAAGTCCGAGACTCCATAGGCCCGAGATATGGAATCGATATACAAATAATATTTTTATTTGTACTTACTATCTTCTTAGTTTCCACTTCCCGCTCGGTGGTCCGCAGTCAAGTGGCCGGTAGCACATTTCCCACCATGCAACCCGGAATCACAATGGCGCCGAGCATTAGTCGGATCGCAAGACATCACATCACATCTATTCAGGGAACTCATATCCATGCGGTTTTCTTGGGAAAAATAGTATACTATTACTTACTATAAGTAAGTAATAATCTTTAAACAAGTGATATTTGCGGTAGATAAGTATCTATACTTTAAACGATAATTTGTGGTTATTATTTTGTTTCGGAAGTAAGAGTACCAATATAAGTACCTACTTACGTTCGTTACTTGATCTATTTCTTGCAAAAGAAACAAAAAAAAAATAGTTTTGAAGGGATCCTATCTGACCAAGTGATGATTATCATTTGGTTATTCTAATTAATAGCATAGTACCTATTAGGAATAATACAATAGGTAAGTACTCTTCTGGGATAGGTACTTACCCTTTATTTTGACTTTGATTGGATGGAATTTTTCGGATGCATAAAGAAACTACATACCCTATTTCTTTTCCTTGGTACAATTACCTACTGTTATAAATGCAAGAATATTTAGTTGTGTGATATCTTGATCATTTCCTACTAAGTAAGGCATTTTGCCAAGGCCTTTAACGAAAACAGTGATTGATGAGGTGCCGATGGACGGTGGACAAGAACCTCGGACCGGCAGCGAGAGGGCCGAGTAAAAACGAAATGAGTTAAGTTTACACCGCAAAAACCCTCCGCGTCTTCCTAGTTTAGCAAGCTTGTCCATCGACAGCTTGGGAGCATCGAAAATTCAATATTTGGCTCTAGTTTTTAACAGCTGGCGGTTGCATGAAGATCTACACGCGTTTTCATTATAAATGTTTTCTATGCCTACTTACAAACACTCACGCCAATGAGGGACTTTAGACTACGTTTCCTAAAAATAATACCTATAGGTGGCGCTGTTCAGATTTAACGTGATAATTACTTACTTTCTCATTATTTGGGGTACATAATTATTCAAAAATATGATCTAATGGCACAGGAATGTATAAAAATAATTGTTGCTTGTTATTTGGATCACATTATATACTTATATAATGATGTTACCCTATATTGCTCGTGTTTATTTTGATCAGAAAATTTAATTGTGCCTGGGTGTAATAACAAGGGTCGTCATTTATAGGTACTTACCCAAAAACAAAGATAAAAGATGCATGGGCTATTATTTTATTTTGGGTCCCATAACCTGTCTCTCACGTTCAAACACGATTTTTATAAAGCAAACATTTATTTTTTCAATAATTACACTATTGGTATATTTCTGATGTTATACTCGTACTTTTATGTTACACGTTTTTATCAAAATTATTTGAATTTAACCAAAAACACGGTAACTAAGTTGTACTTTTGAGTAACGCAGTTGTTTCCCTACAAAATTCCACTGTCCCTCTCATATATTTACTCCATATAAACACACATTACTTAAAAATTCTTCAAGACGCTATTAAAATGTAATATTTGCGGTAATAACACGTAATTTAATCTTTACTTTAACAATACTAAATATTATTTTCCTTTATCAGTTTTTAATTATTCCAAAATATTTATTGTGTCCCCGCGGCAAACCAAAAAATTACGAACACTATGTTACCATACGAAACTGAGTCTTAAAATTAGAATTTTGTATGCATTTGCGCCAAAAGTAATCAAACATATAATCAAATATTATTGGGGCGCGGGGGGAGTGCGTGGCTTGGAAATTCGCCGAGTCAGTCGCGAGGACGCCGGCGGGATAGGTGCGTGTATTAATTGGGAGACCGCTGCGTGACCGCTGTGATAGGTGAGTTTTTTGAATATTGAATAATCTTTTCCGTTATATCTTTAAAAAAAGGAGCAAATATTTATTGTACACGATCTGTTTTATAAAATGAATTACCATATGAGTGCTATTTTAGAATACACGTGGTTTCTACAACTGAGTTACCGATGCACTGTGTTACTGCGAAATGTAACGCAGTTGTAGCCATCGTAACGCAGTGGAAATACTCAAAGTTTTTGCTCAATATTTACAAATTTAATAGTTTTAATAATTTAATTTATAATTATTTCGTTACAGAGTGTCGAGTTTATCGTCCACAAGTCCCTAGTCAACAACGTGTTGACCATCGGTAGTGTTTCGAGCAGGGTAGCGTGCCTGATACTCAGAATATCATCTCGATATTCGCCGACTGTCATCCAGGTATACGCTCCGACCTCGGGACACCACGATGACGAAGTGGAGACTATGTATGAGGAGATTTCTAAAGCCATGCATAGCCATAAAAGCCACTACACGATTGTGATGGGGGACTTTAATGCACAGTCGGGGAAGCGTTGTGGTAACGAGCTGAGAGTAGGGCAATTTGGATTTGGAGTCCGGAACACCAGAGGCCGGATTCTGGCGGACTTTATGGAAAAGGAGAACCTCTATATGATGAACTCCTTCTTCAGAAAGCCCGCACCCGCAAATGGATAAGTCCCAGTGGAAATTATAAAAACGAGATCGATTTTATCATGTCGACGAAAAAGCACATATTCAATGATGTCTCTGTGATCAATGCCGTTAAGACGGGAAGCGAACGAACGGGTTTCCGAAAAGGCTTTAACACCATAGACCACATCCATACACTGCGGCAGGTTATACAGAAGACCGAAGAGTATAATCTGCCACTTTGCTTGGCGTTTGTGGACTATGAGAAAGCCTTTGATTCGATCGAGACCTGGGCGGTGTTGCAGTCTCTTCAGAGGTGCCAAGTGGACCATAGGTACTTACATCGAATTGCTAAGGGACCTCTACCAAAATGCCACTATGACAGTTCGAGAACAGAACCAGAGCTCTAATCCGATCCAACTGCAGCGAGGAGTGAGACAGGGAGATGGCATCTCTCCGAAACTGTTCACTGCTGCATTGGAGGATATTTTTAAGCTTCTGGACTGGAACGGATTTGGCATCAACATCAACGGCGAGTACCTGACGCACCTTCGATTTGCTGATGATATAGTCCTAATGGCTGAGACCCTGGAAGACCTGAACACCATGCTCGAGCATCTCAGTAACGCATCCCAACGAGTGGGTCTTAGCACGAACATGACAAAGACAAAAATTATGTCCAACGACCATGTCGCACCCACTCCAGTTCAGGTTGGGAACGTTACACTCGAAGTTGTAGACAAGTACATTTACCTAGGACAAATAATCCAGTTAGGTAAGTCCAACTTCGAGAAAGAGATCTCTCGTCGGATCCAACTCGGATGGGCAGCGTTCGGGAAGCTGCGGAATATCTTATCGTCCAAAATACCTCAGTGTCTCAAGAGGAAAGTCTTTGACCAGTGCGTGTTGCCAGTGATGACCTACGGCAGTGAGACGTGGCCGCTTATTATGGGTCTCGTGAGGAGGCTCGGTGTCGCTCAGCGGGCAATGGAGAGAGCTATGCTCGGTATTTCCCTGCTCGATCAAATCAGAAATGAGGAGATCCACAGGAGAACTAAAGTCACCGACATAGCTCGGCGAATTGCAAAGCTGAAGTGGCAGTGGGCAGGACACATAGCGAGGAGAACCGATGGCCGCTGAGACGGAAAGGTTCTAGAATGGCGACCACGTGTCGGACGATGCTCAGTATAGGCCGATCGTCGTGGAGATCCTTGGGGGAGGCCTATGCCCAGCAGTGGACGTCGTAAGGCTGATGACGATGATGACATACATACATACATAAACTCATGCCTATTTCCCACCGGGGTAAGCAGAGACTATAGAATTCCATTTGCTGAAAACGAATTGAATGAATTTGATGTCCCATTAAATATATTTGACTCAGACAGAAACTAATGTATGTTTAATATTGTTTTTTTTGAGAAGTTTTGATTTTATTTTATTCTAAGAGAGTTTTGTTTAATTTGTTATGGTTTCAATTTAATTGTATTCTGTTTTTAATTGTTTTTAGTAAGTTAAACACCATAGATGCGGAAAGTTTACCATTATGTTACTTACTAAACTACTGCGTTACTTTTTTTGTCCCCCATTTTTATGGAGATATTTTCAGACTTAGAACTAAAACTATCTAAGTATGTTTTAAAATTTTTGACTTTTTTTGATAATTTTTAATATATAAATGGCCTCCTTAAATAAAATTCTTGAACTGCTATTGTTTTCCATTTTATTGCAAAAGTTTATCTCATAAAATCAAAATTAGGTAACGAAGTGGTAAACCTAACCATAAAAAGATGTATTAGACTGAAATGTTTCGTGATTTAATAATATAAGGTCAAAAATCTTTTATCTTAATTTAAAAAAGAAAAGGTTTGAATTTAATGTGAACGTTCCCAATAATAAAACTACATAATGTAACAAAGTAACACAGTTGTTGTTTTTCTGCACCCTCCCTAGTATAAATATAAAAATAAGTGAAAAATAATTGTTAAACCTCGCTGCAAATTCCTGTAAAATGTAATTTAAATATTATTATTGTTATAATAGTAAGAAATACTAACAAACAATAGCATAAATAAAAAAAAAAATTTTTGGCGAATAAGTTAACCATGGCACCCAGAATAAAATAATAGCCCGCTAATGTCTGTTATCCATGAAATTAGGACGTTATATGAAGGAAAACTATGCAGCGCCATTGATATTGTTTTTGAGAAAACGCAGCCTGGAAAGTCCCTGCGTCATCTCTATTTCTCTGTCGTTAGAAGATAACATAATGCTACTTTCGCTTCAATAGGTGTTGACATGAATGTAAAGGGTAGAGACAAGTATTTGAAAGTGTGAAAATAGAATCAAAATTCGTTGAAAAAAATACTTACATGGTTACAGCCATCCGATATCGGGAAATAAGAAAGAAATGGACATAGGAATTCATGACGTCACATGTTACGAGTACTAGTGCCATATATGATACAAATAGGCACTATTTTGCTGGAACGGGACGGCGAATTCCGCTACTACTGATTATAACCATTAACACCGTTGGATGAGTTAGGGACAAACGGATTTCAGATCTTTCAGCGTGTTCTCGCGTAAGTAGATAAATATCCTTCAACTAAAAGTAACAAATTGACATCCAACAACAATAGATAAACAGACTATCATATTACACATAGCAATAAATTACTTACGCGACTTCTGTGCCTTGCTAGGGATACACCTTATGCGGTTTGGTACCTAGATAAGCTTCACATACCATTGAAAACTTCTCGGGCTCGCAGATTGCAGTAGGTTATAGTATAGAACGGGTTTGTGTTTTACTTTTGGGTTAATTATAAGGTTTCATACTTTATATATCTATAATAATAATTTATAGAGCCGTCGTAGCCCCGTTGGTAGAACGCTTGCCTCTCACTTTGAGGCCGCAGGCTCGAATCCAGCACAAGCCTAAGCCAATAATAATTGTTAAATTTGTTTTTGAATTCATGTTTCGATCATAAATGATTATCACGTGCTCAGCGGTGAAGGAATACATCGTGAGGAAACCCATGTGCCATGTGTCGGGAAATGCAATTTCGGAGGTATGTGACATAACCTGTATTGGGCTGGTTTTGTCTTCGCGGGTTGGAAGGTCCGACAGGCAGTCGCTTCTGTAAAAAACCGGACCTGTCAAATCTTCAGGTTAGGTAAGCGGACCCTGTGAAAAACGGGATAATGCTAGGGAGATGTATATAATGAAGCATTGTTTGTCTCATATTTATTGAATAAAGTGGGCCGATAGCGATAAGCGCTGAATGAGGGTAATCGTTGGCCACCCTGGCGGGGTCGGCATCGGGATCCTGAAGTGTTTATTGTTACGATCTGATTGGCCGCGTCTATAGTTAGAGTAATCGGGTCGTCGGGATCGTACCTATATTACGTCCTTTGGGCGCCGATACTTTTCAGTACCTGTTACTGTTTTCTACGATATTCGTTATCTGTTAAATAATAAAAAACACACACATGGTGAACACCTCAACGGTTGCAGAGGCGAAGATGGGAGCCATCGGTACGGCAATGCAGGATGGAAGGGGCAAGTCACAGGGACTGTAACCTGGAACCTGACAGAGGGCAGCAGTAACTGTCAGTAGGTACTATTCAAAGGCGGAGGACAGGAGTCCTAGTATGGCTGTATAATAGACTAGGTACTCTAGGAGCCATCCCACATGACAGACAGAGTACTGCGGGGTGGAAGGAAAGAGGGAAACCACTGCCCTATTTTTCCCTAAAAAGTAGCATGGAAAATGCTGCACCGACAAGAGCGTGATGATGATGTTTAATAATATTAATAGAAAAAGTATTATTATTATTCGTAATATAACGTCTATTCTGTTCAAGTTGTGTCGGAGACGGTATAGAGGGAACTAACTCATCGTCAGGCGTGGCTTAGGGCCTGTCCACATCACCACGGCACGACATCGTCGCCGTGGAACGGTGCGGTGCCGTGGCGCGGTACGTTGCCGTAACGTGGGAATTTACGTTGCCGTACCGTAAAAATGTACCTCACGACACCGCAAAGTTACACGTTGCCGTGCCTTGTAAACTTTCGGTACATTCTTCACCAAATAAATAACAGTCTCGTTGTAGATATGGACCGCACAAAACGTATTCTGCTTCTGTTGTGTGTGTAACTTTGTCGGTGTGTTTAACGGTGTCGTGAGGTACGTTGCCGTACCGTAAAAATGTACCTCACGACACCGCAAAGTTACACGTTGCCGTGCCTTGTAAACTTTCGGTACTTACATTCTTCACCAAATAAATAACAGTCTCGTTGTAGATATGGACCGCACAAAACGTATTCTGCTTCTGTTGTGTGTGTAACTTTGCGGTGTCGTGAGGTACATTTTTACGGTACGGCAACGTAAATTCCCACGTTACGGCAACGTGCCGCGCCACGGCACCGCACCGTTCCACGGCGACGACGTCGTGCCGTGGTGATGTGGACAGGCCCTTAGCCATCAAAAATATTGTCGGCATGATATCATAGTAGACACGAGACATTGTAATATGACTGATATTTTGTGAAACGATGCGATCAAACACGCTTTGATATTGAATTGATACGCAATGTAACAACGGTCCGCGTCCGATATCATACACACTTACCAACATACGATTTGCCATTCCATTGGTCTTTACTACATGGTATTTGAAGCCACTTCTATGTTTGCAAATGTGTTCAATAAGATTGCAAAGGTATACGATAAAACGAGGGTGGCTATTCTAAATCGCGCTGACGTATCATAGTTGGACCTCTGCTTCACCTGACACTGTTGGTATAACATGGATATGATGAGTTATTTATTTAAGTTAATAAATTGACGAAGACGAAGATAATTTAGAGTAGATTTTAGAATGCTGTTTATCAACTGAGGAACGTGCCTTAGGATCAAGTCATCGATGGGGTCACTCGGTGTTTACTCATAATTATCTATCATCACAATAGGTAGGTATAAAAAGTGATTGGTTCCAAAAGATTTATGGCTTTATCTAAGTATTACGTGCTATTAACATAACGTGAGTCTATCATAATTCCATAAGATTATTGTTGCCGCTATAGTAGAGGACTATAACATAATTTGTTAATTAGATACGTTACAGACGACTAAGTAATACTTACATATTTACAGAGTGTTTTTAAGGCAGTCGTGTCTAT
Organism: Pectinophora gossypiella; assembly: GCF_024362695.1. Lineage (NCBI taxonomy): Eukaryota > Metazoa > Arthropoda > Insecta > Lepidoptera > Gelechiidae > Pectinophora > Pectinophora gossypiella. The sequence goes on from NC_065433.1 coordinate 17,663,262, forward strand.
AAGTTGACATCGACTGACCATTCGTCCGCCCTTTGCTACGTCATAAAGGCACGCGCCGAAAACGATAGGACAGAATAACGCAAAAACAGCGTCGGATAAATAAATATAAAAACAATAAAACTGTTGTCTATGGGCGGGAAAATGGCCGCGATGGGCAGGGGGCAGTAGAGTGACCATTATTCATAACGGCTACTCTTTACGCGGCAATAGGTTCCTACTTACTACGAATAAATATTGTAAAGATAATATATAATAAGTTTGTTCGTTATTTATTGATTCTAAATGTAACTTTTTTCATCAAGTCATATTACTTACCTCTTTATTAAATTGTTGCATTTTTGTTTATCTCAAGTTAACCTATAATTGATCGTTAAAATATAACAGTGATACGAGTAGGTAATTATAATATGCTATACCATAGTAGCAGGAAGCAGTAACGCAGGTACCTACCTAATGTTAACATCAGATAGTCAAGCTCAAGATGAGTCCTTGATATTATAAAATTCATGGTGACCTTATGAGTTGGGTTGAGAGGGGTGTGAGGCGGAGGAGCGGGGGCGGCGATGTTCTGTTTTCAAATTCAATTGGGCGCTGTCCCGGGGCGATCTTTCTCCTTGCAATTCAGAATTGAATATCAATCGAACGATTTGCCGAACAGCTCTTGTGGATATGACCTACAATTACCTGCATCATTTTATTTTGTTACATTTTTATTATTCCTTGGCAGCTAGGACTATTTTGTGTTGATTATTTAATCAATAATGAATTCACATTTATACATTTATGTTTTATGATATTTTTCCCAAGACACGGGGTTGCGAATAGGTAGGTAGGTAATTATACATAATATAAAGACGTTCTTTTCATATTTACACATATACGTCAATAAGTAGGAGTTTAGTACATTTACTAAACTCCGAAGGAAATTGTAGCTTATAGGCCACACAAGACATTATCTACGTAAGTTTTATCTCATCCACATTATGGGATTTTCGGACATTTACACTCGGCAACTACACGTGGTGGATTGCTTGAATTTGAAAAAGGGCGAACTTCTTAAACTGTTCGAAGTTGTGGGTATTAGTACTAAGTCGACATCGTGGCAGGGGATACCGTTTCACTTCTCCAATAATTTCTTTGATTTCCTTTGCGACGTAACTTTGTTGCTACGGGGACGATCAACGGCATATTTTCCAACAGGCAAGTGGTACATATCGTTGCCAGTCGAAATCTCGTAAGCCCCTCGAAAAGGGCCCGCTAATTCTAGGTAAAACAAAGATCACAATTTAACTGGACTGATCCAGTTCCTCGATAGAAGAAGAACTGGATTGAAATTAGCGTGTCTGTTGCGAGGTTTTGTTAACAAAAATCACATCAGAATGTGATTTCAAAAAGCGTATACGAGCTCTTCACTATAAGGTGACGATGTTGGAAATGGCAATGTGAAATCTTTAAAATTAAAATTGAGACTTGAAGTCTCTTTTCGATAAGTGTTGATGTAACAAGGAAGGGATAAATAAATAAATCAAATAAGCAGCCCGTACCTTTCCGCTCTCTATCTATCAAGACCAAGTCACCTAAACCCTGGAAACAAAACACCCCGTTTTACACAGACACCACATATTAACGTTGTGAGAGGTGAGGGGAATGGGAGTAGGGGGGGGGGGGGGGTCAATAAACCGTGTGGCGCCGCCAGCTAATATGTATTTATTCGAAATAAATTAACTCATACCAAGGGAAGTAGGAATTAATAATTTTGATAAGTAACTTATTTGTGAACATCGATCAGAGCGTGTAACATAGGATAACGTGATTACAATGTGTTTGTTGTCACGCCTTGCGTGGCGCGCACGCAGGGCGGCGGCGGTCGCGTGCGCAACGCATGCGCGACACGTGCGCATGTAATACCGCGAACAGTTAAATAATAGATGGTCTCCACTCGTCATTACATCGTTGATAATGAACTCAAGATTACAACATTATCACGTCACTGATACATGGACTATTTTGTCGCTTGTTAGGCACCTAAGTACTTAAATTTTCTAGTAACACACGATAACGGCGGAAGCTAAGGACATATAAAAATATTACTCAGTTTCCATAGGGATACTAATAACTAATATGTATTTTTGCAACACTACTTGTAGTGTTAGAACATTCTCACTTCTTTCTTTTAGTCTTTTATTTATTTTCGTTATGTTCTGGATACCTAATTTAGCTATCAAACACGGGTTTCTCTACGCGGGCTATTCTATGACGCGCGTTCTGAAACGTAAAAAGTACATACTAATTTAATTTATCAATCAGTCAATCAATAATTCTTTATTGTAAGTATACTTAAAGACATAAACTCAAAACATGTACGAATATGAATAAAATAAGCACAATAGATGGCCTTATTGCTAAACAGCAATTTCTGTCAGGCAAACTTAAAGGGAAATAAGTTAAGAAGGATTAAGAAGTTAAGAAGTTATTTAGAAGTCTATCGTGTGGGTTGTGAGGTGAATTACCAACCTCAACAACCTTGGTGTCAGGGTTCTTATTGAGCCGCCAAAGACCCCTGACGTGGCTCATGTAACGACTACTTACACCAGTAAGTATTAACCGGGACCAACGGCTTAACGTGCCTTCCGAAGCACGGATCATCTTACTTATGTTTTACAAGAAGTTAAGTGAAGTTATTATTAGAGTTAAGAATTTATCTTAATAGATTAACTACTAAGTTATTAAGCCTGAGATATAGGTATGTATAGAAAATATAATAGAACGCTATTATTTTCATATTAATTATTACATATCTGTCTTGATTACAATAGATTTCAAATTGTGAATAATGTTCCCATACTTGCACAAGTTGAACAAGACTTATGGAGTATTACGGAAGGCGGTCGGCTCGCTATCTTGTGGCTATCAATTCCATATCAATGCCATACGTTTCGACTTGGTACAGATGGGGAAAAAAATGAAATGACGTGGCGTTTTGTTCAAAAGTGTATCATGTAGGTGGCGGGTCAAGATTTGACTCAATGAGGGACTTTCCAGGCTACGTTCTCCAAAAAATAATATAGATGGCGCTGTCGAGATTTAAGATGATAATAATTACCTATTTTCAAATCATTTTTTTTTTGCGAGAACACAAAATCATTAAGTAATTCAAAAATACAATGTAATGGCAGAAGCATATAGTAAACATAATTTTGGACAATTCAGAATGAAAAATAATTGTCTCTAACATCTAAAAAGGTGTAAAGTAGGTTATACACAATCATTATTGTATGTATAGTTATAAGTTAAAAACATATAAAAGGATTTTTAATAGCTAACAAAACTACTTTTTTTGTTTTTGGAAAATGTTTAGCTGTTTTCATATAAACTTTTTGCTTCAGCAGTACCAAAATATATTCAAATAAGTAGTGAACTGGAAATAGAGGAAGGGTGTTACACTTGTCTAAGGCTCGGGAAACTCGCAAAAACTTGTCGTAACTTGCACCAACTTATAATAACTTGCCAAGAATTCGTACAGTTATGTAGGGGAGGCATTAAGTGGCTTAAGTGGCCTGTTAATTTATTGCCTACAATTATATTGGTATCTTTTTACTTTACGAACTCCTTTATACTAAAACACAAGCTCAGTAAGTACCTAAAGTATACCTATACTTATGTAACGAGTAGTAAGTAGGGTAGGTGTATCATCACCAGCCCATTAACGTCCCCACTGCTGAGGCACGGGCCTTCCCTATGGATGGATAGGGAGATTGGGCCTTAAACCACCACGCGGGCCCAGTGCGGATTGGTGGTTATTAACGACTGCTAATGCAGCCGGGACCAACGGCTTAACGTGCCTTCCGAAGGACGGAGGAGCTCGAGATGAAAACTTGTTTTTTTTGTGGTCACCCATCCTATGACCGGCCTTCGCGAAAGTTGCTTTAATATAGGGTAAGTATATATTTTTTATGTAATATTGTCATAAACCTTCAGTCTGAAGGTAAAGTCAACCATTTCTAAATTAATTTCATATTATTAATTTTATTCTAATAAACAAGATCAACGCTAACGGCACTCATACACTTCAGTAATGTCTTTCAATTTATTGCTAGATTCGTCACAATATAGCAGGGGTTTTATGTCATAATCGCGGCGGGGCGGGTCCCGTATAAAATATATAAAAGTTTACACCCGTGGCACCTGCGACGGCGCCGGTCAAATATCATTGTGTGCCGTGATCTTTGTATTTTCATCTACGTTCTTGTGAAATACCTACTATTATGAATACAGACATTTAGACCGCAAAGTCACTTTCCGTCAGGTTAAAAATACAAAAATTCTTTATTGCACTTAAATCACATTATATTAGATACTCGTGGTAGATACTTAGCTGATGCTTTACCTTTATCACACCCAGGACACTTCATACCAACAACCTTTTTTACACAGACACTACACATTGTCATTATCGTACACGTGCATATGTATGTGTAACGTCTGACACTATGATTCAAGTCTAAATTATGTTCGGGGGGTGAGGTAAACCTAGCTCAGACGCTGGTGGGGAGCGGAGAGTTGCCGTTCTATACGTAGTATTATTTCTTATTCTATGCCTTTACCATCTAAGGGATTACATCCTCTTTGTGGATGGAACAGGCTATCTGTACGGTCAATAAGTAGGCTGGTGGCCTGTCAGTGCGCGTTTCATCATTTTAACACCAAGTGTGCCAGCAAGTTGTCTTCGGTTGTTTTGTATTTCTGCTCATTCAGTAAACATAGAGAAGATATACCTCATGACATAAACGTTACTTGGAAACAGGGAATAGGTAATCACAGTTAAATGATATTTTTATTGTCCAGAAAAAAATTGTGAGAATAATAACTAATATTAAACAAACAGAGTCGTGTAGGGCGCATTTTAGAAAACATAAAATATTGACCCTTACATGTATTTATATATTAGAATGTAGTAAATTCATAAATAAACACCCCGAACTATATTCGTTTATGGAGAATGATAGTAAAAGAAATAACCGGAATGAAAATAAAATAATAAAACCTTTTACCAAGATGAAGTTGGTAGCGACAAGCCCCCATCATATGGTGATCAAAATATATAATCATCTACCGAAATACATAAAAAATATAAAAAATCCTTCTTTATTTATCAAAAAATTAAAACAATTCCTAGAAAATAAGTGTTATTATACGATTTCAGAATTTTTTAATGATAAAGAAAATATGTAAAGTTCCTATTATATGTAGAGAAAAATATATATATTATAGATAATAAGTACTAACTAACATATTAACACTATATAAATAATTTACTAACATAGAATAGAACACTAATATCATTTATTTTTTATTGTATCTAGTAGCCTCTCTACACTTTAAATTGCAGTGCCCTTGCAGGGTGTCACTTGTACTTTATTAATTATGTAACACCTTTTATAATAACCTGTGGCTTTGCAATAAATAAAATAAATAAATAAATTTACTGAAAGACAGAGTTAGATATACCTACACGATGCAAAATACGGTATTTGACTAGGCCAAAGATAAATTATAAAATGCTAATCTATAAATAGAAGCCAGTCTATGATGATCAAAATCAATCTCATAGTAACAATGAGCACGTTTGATAGTTTTTATTGATGACGTCAGTGGATAGTATTTCCATATAAAATCTACGTTTGAAGTTATTCTTGTTTTTATTAGCTACCTACTTATATAGCTATTTATCTAATTGGGTAACAAATTGCTATAAAACTGCTTTAAAAAATATCTATCACACCAAACATTTTAGTGTACAATTGACACATTCAAACTTCTTAAGTTTATTTCAAGTTAAGTTTACCTATCATTTTCTTATCCGCTGAAAAGGAAATAAAATCTCGCTCATATTTTGACGTGTGCTGTCAATTTAATTCTGGCGTGTTATCGGCCAATAGTAGATGGTGGAAGGGTTTTTTTAAAGTTATGCCTAAAATTGACATGTGTTCCATAAATGATCCCGTCCCTTTCCTTTTCGGTGGATAAAAAAGTGACAGGTACTTTTGACTTAAAATTAAAATTAGAAGGTGTGTATTGGAATCAGCATCATTTTCTCGTGAAATTAATTAGTAGGTAGGTATATCGGTAGTATAAAGCGATGATGGGTCATACGCCGGAAGTGAATGTTTGCATAAGTTTGTGGACAGGGTAGATACCCAGCAAGGTATAGCAACAGAGCATACAATGCTGTACATGCGTATTAATGGATGATATATAAAACAAACACAAATAAGTACAGGTGCAGTATTAACCTCCGTCCGTTGTTCTGTGGGTTACGGCCTAACCCATAACCCGTGCGTTATGGCTTGTATTATTATAACTTTGACATAGCCGTAGGGTATTCTAGAAGAGTCTATGTTTAAGACTGTATATTCAATGAGGGACTTTCCAGGGTACGTTATCCTCAAAAACAATATAGATGGCGCTGTACAGAACTTTGTTTAACCTTCAAAGTTCATGGATAACAGACATATAATAATGCATTTTTTATCTTTGTATTTGGGCATAAATAATGATCCTTTTTTATTATACCCAGGCACAATGATATCTTCCACCCATTATTATTCTGATAAAAATAAAGATAAGCAATATAGGTAGTAACTTCTATACATAAGTGATCCAAATATCAAGCAACAATTATTTTTTTCATATAATGCTTCTGCTATAACATTAAATTTTGGGATAATATTATATGTAAGTATCAGAGTAACGATAAATCTGTACAACGTCATCTGTATTGTTTTTGATGAACATAGCCTGAAAAGTTATAACTTCGATATAGACCACATTCTTAAATGGATATGAAATGGATAACATAAGATTTTTTAACTTAAGATTTTTTTTAAAATAGCCTACTCCTAACCTAGCAAAATTAAATACAACTTGTAAATACAGGGTGTTAGTGACATCGTAACGAAAAGTTTGAAGGATGATTCAGACCATGATTGTGAGTCAATATCAAGTGAAAATCTCCAACGCAAAAGTATAGAATTGGAAATAATTAAAGCAACACAAAAATCATGAATTTTGCGACGGAAAATTCCAGTTGATATCAATTGATATTAGTATTCGGTATGATGTCACTCACAACCTGTATAAATACTACTTCTGTATCCCTAATGTAGTAAGCAGATAGAGCCACAAGTAATCAGCGACTTGCAGTAACTTCTGCTACGTAGTGCTAAGATGGAAACGATGAACCGTGTTGTGGTAGGTCTAGCTCATCTGCCAATGGGCTAGGTGTGGTCCATCATTCAAGAAATTTAAATATACAATCCCTTTGTCGGTTTCCATGTTTCCTAGGTCAAATAAATTACGAAATTCTGATTACTAAATAAATACAGATCTAAAACTGACGAAAAGTGTCTACTTTTTTTCTATTTTACCTATTTATGAATTTCAATAAAGAAAAATTTAATAATAAAGTGCGACATTTTGTCACGTTTTTCTATGACGTCACAGGTTGCTTTTCCATACAAATTCCATAGTAACTTCGTGTTTTGACGTTTGGAAACTACCCTATTGGTTTTAAATAGATTTAATTGAGCGCAGCAGCCGAAGCTGTACAAATCGAAATATTTCTCAAAGCTTATTGATAATTAACATAAATGAGAAATTAAACTATGAACCTTCCTAGAAGTTACGCGGGAACAAGTCTGCAAAAACTTTTTTTAATTTCAGTATTTATTGCTTGGTAAACATTTTATTATTTCTATTGCCTATTTGTTAATGTTACTTCTAGCTGACTTATAGGATCCATGTAGACAAGGTTATAAGTTACAGAGGTCGGGATATTTATTCGTTCGGTTCGATTGTAGTTTTATGGCTGGCCGTAAATGCTCTCTTATTGGTCCACATTTGAATAATACGAGCTACGCCGAATGTTACTTGTAACGCGCAAAAATATTTACCTTATCATGCAACGACTCGCTCGCTAACATTAAAATTAGTAAAGTGATGTTGGGTTTCTGTTCTTCTATGTTTCGGCTCTTCTGTAAAATAATCATGATTCAAACTAAAGAAAATGACAGTTATCCACAAAGCATGGTCTTACGAAAGCATTCATATGAAACTATTTTTTTACTGTGAGAAATAAGCTTTATATCGTATCTGTACGTACCTATGGCTAGCCTGGTGATGTTTTCATCAGCCTTTCTTCTATTGAGTCACTATAGCTAGTTTCATATCATTTTATGATTTTTAATAACGTTCAATTATCATTGTGTAAACTTACAAATAAAGTAAGTATGTTATTTTATAACGAATGTCCTTTCCTAAAACATCGGTATGATTACGCCATAATAGAGCTTACCATATTGATGCAAGTAAGTAAGAGAATGTTCACAAGCATTTCAGTTTAAATGGCTGATCCGGGGTACCTTAACCGTTTCTGTATTATTTTATTCCTTTTTATATTATTTGTTCTTTTATAGCGCGCGCCTGTGTTGCCATATTTAAATTTTATTCGCCTTAATGTTGCCACACACGCGACTGCTTGCAATCTCATACCTATAACATTGCAACTATAGTTTTCTCTTGGTAACTTGGCTGTGTACCTTATTACAAAGAGGTAAAGTTCGGTATCTTATTTACGACTGAAACTAGTCCGATGAATTAGTGTAGTGATGTCGGGAAATAGAAGCGATTTGGGAGCAATGTTTTTATTTAGAATGAGGCCGTTTCGATATCGAAGGGGATGTTTGATATTTTACCTGTATGTTTTGATTTGAGCGGCTATTGCAGGGGGCCACGAATTATTCCACATAGCAAAGAAACTCAAAGAGAAACAAACACGACCACAAAAGCCGAGTAAGTACATCAAAGGTTAGGAAGCTTTGTTATTTGACAGTAGGTTGTTATTTTAGTTTCGATTATATTGGGAAGTAGTAGTGGATAACTAACAGTACAATAATAAGTTGGTATAGTTTACTTTGATATGAAATACGAGTTTACATGTGAGCGTAAAAAACGGAAATTGATAACAGGTCTTCTTTTGTATTTTACAGCATTTAGAAAACACTTTTACAGCACGGTTACAGGGTTACAAACACGGTTATAGCACGGTCTCAAAAATATTAAATAAGTAGGTACAAGGAGAAACTACTAATTAAGTAAAAAACGTTTTTCTTAACGAGGAAAACTAATTTCTCGTTGGTTAGCTGCAGGCAGACTACAGTTATGACAATTGAGTGGCAAAAGGTGTTCGCAGGCTGTGAATTTTTTCCGAGTCTAATTAAGGGGGCTTTCGGGCGCCGTGTGCGCTTGGCGTCGCGTAAATCATCCGCACTTATTAAAAGAATTTGCTACGAATCGAACCTCTTTAAGAACCTAACCTCCTTCGTAAGTTAACAATCAAAAATCTACCAGAAAACCCGAACTTAAAGCACAAATTGGAAGAAACAGTAATGTGACTTTTCATTGCCGTGTATAATGGCTGTGTATAGGAAAGCCATCGGAAAAGTAATGCTTTTTAATATTAGTGCTAAGGTTGCGACTGTGAATGATTTTGGTGTTTGGAGGGATCGAGGAATTTATAGCACTTTTTTGATAATTGGTTTTGTCAAAATATTTTACTTACATAAACAAACTTTTATGAATTTAATAAACATTCAAAAAGCCGTCGCGTGTTTATATTAAGGGTATTAGGAGTATCGGTTGAATCTATTTATTTAAAATGGCACAGCTTGTTGAAAAAGCCATACTTACCTATCTACCTATGTAAACAATTTTCAATTCACAATTTTTAATATTATTTTTCATTCGGCCAAGTAGTAATCGAGTTCACAAAACGAAAAGTCGCGTAAATACTACAAAAAGTCAGGTAACAAAAGTAAACAATAGCCAGTACTATTTCCGATTACTGAATTATATTACGAAAATAAGAATTAAGTCTAAGGATTAGTAGAAGTAATGAAGGCATACACTTGTAAAGTAGATACCATTAGGAGGACCAGGGAGGGCAATATTAGCCTCCGGTATAAATTACACCCTCTGATCGGAAATGATTGTTGCGAATACAGTGTGATCATTCTTTTTCGTCATGTATGAAGAACGCATCTTTCTGCTGTTGATTATTTTAGTTAATAAGAATTAGATAAAAGCAAAATTTTAGTTTAAAAAAAATGTATTTAAAAAAGCGTGAACTAGTGTTGCCAGTTTGTAATGTTCTCGTATGTCACAGGAGTCATAGAGGATCAATCAGATCCGGCCAGCAGACCGGATGTCTGATTTTATTTTATATTTGTCAGTTAAGGGTAAATAAAGACTGCTTTGTTAATTTAATTACTAATTTGTAGATGCTATGTACACTGTAATTGTCATATATATAAGTCTTAATTTTAGTAATTGGGCTATTATTTTATTCTGGGTCCCATGGTTAACTTATTCGCCAAAAAAAATTTTTTTATTTATGCTATTGTTTGTTAATATTTCTTACTATTATAACAATAATAATATTTAAATCACATTTTACAGGACTTTGCAGCGATGTTTACCAATTATTTTTCACTTATTTTTATATTTATACTAGGGAGGGTGCAGAAAAACAACAACTGTGTTACTTTGTTACATTATGTAGTTTTATTATTGGGAACGTTCACATTAAATTCAAACCTTTTTTTTTTTAAATTAAGATAAAAGATTTTTGAACTTATATTATTAAATAACGAAACATTTCAGTCTAATACATCTTTTTATGGTTAGGTTTACCACTTCGTTACCTAATTTTGATTTTATGAGATAAACTTTTTTAATAAAATAGAAAACAATAGCAGTTCAAGCATTTTATTTATGGAGGCCATTTATATATTAAAAATAATCAAAAAAAGTCAAAAATTTTAAAACATACTTAGGTAGTTTTAGCTATAATTCTGAAAATGTCTCCATAAAAATGGGGGACAAAAAAGTAACGCAGTAGTTTAGTAAGTAACATAATGGTAAACTTTCCGCATCTATGGTGTTTAACTTACTGAAAACAATTAAAAACAGAATACAATTAAATTGAAACCATAACAAATTAAACAAAACTCTCTTAGAATAAAATAAAATCAAAACTTCTCAAAAAAACAGTATTAAACATACATTAGTTTCTGTCTGAGTCTCTCTTCAGTCTTATTTTTCAAATATATTTAATGGGACATCAAATTCATTCAATACGTTTTCAGCAAATGGAATTCTATAGTCTCTGCTTACCCCGGTGGGAAATAGGCATGAGTTTATGTATGTATGTATGTCATCATCGTCATCAGCCTTACGACGCCCACTGCTGGGCATAGGCCTCCCCCAAGGATCTCCACGACGATCGGTCCTGCGCTGCCCGCATCCAGCGGCTTCCCGCGACCTTCACCAAATCGTTGGTCTACTTTGTAGCGGGCCTATACTGAGCGTCGTCCGACACGTGGTCGCCATTCTAGAACCTTTCCGCCCCAGCGGCCATCGGTTCTCCTCGCTATGTGTCCTGCCCACTGCCACTTCAGCTTTGCAATTCGCCGAGCTATGTCGGTGACTTTAGTTCTCCTGCGGATCTCCTCATTTCTGATTTGATCGAGCAGGGAAATACCGAGCATAGCTCTCTCCATTGCCCGCTGAGCGACACCGAGCCTCCTCACGGGATCCATAGTAAGCGGCCACGTCTCACTGCCGTAGGTCATCACTGGCAACACGCACTGGTCAAAGACTTTCCTCTTGAGACACTGAGGTATTTTGAACGAGAAGATATTCGCAGCTTCCCGAACGCTGCCCATCCGTGTTGGATCCGACGAGAGATCTCTTTCTCGAAGTTGGACTTACCTAACTGGATTATTTGTCCTAGGTAAATGTACTGGTCTACAACTTCGAGTGTAACGTTCCCAACCTGAACTGGAGTGGGTGCGACATGGTCGTTGGACACAAATGTTCGTGCTAAGACCCACTCGTTGGGATGCGTTACTGAGATGCTCGAGCATGGTGTTCTGGTCTTCCAGGGTCTCAGCCATTAGGACTATATCATCGGCAAATCGAAGGTGCGTCAGGTACTCCAATCTCAATCTCCCTCAGGATTTCGGGAGTCGACGAAATGACTCTGCCGTCCTCAGTTTTCAGTCTCGTTAGTTGACTTTGCCCAATAGACAGATCTTTTGCGAACACCTTGGAGCCCATGTTCCGCTCTATAGCCACTTTAATACGTGTAGTATTAAATTGGCGAAGGTCGCTCGTCAAAGACTTCGAGATCTGTCTATTAAGTTGTCTATAATGTAAGACATCCGCTGAGTCCTGCAGCCTCATTTCGTGTCTCTTATCCATGAGTTCGAGTGTGTGTGCGAGAGTTTCTGCGTTTTGGTACGGCGGGTTCTAAAGTGTTTAGAACCTACCGTACGGACAGCATCCACCATCAGGTCGTTTATATCGTCCACTTCTGCGCAGTTATCAAGGTACTCGAAGCGGTTTTGAAGCTCGAGCTGAAAGCGCTCAGGTTTTTGGATCTGGGCTGGCGCCGGTCGGAGCGTGGATTTTATCACTCGCGATCTTTCTAGCTTGATATTGATATTCAATGTGCCTCTTACCATGCGGTGATCACTTCCCGTCTTAACGGCATTGATCACAGAGACATCATTGAATATGTGCTTTTTTGTCGACATGATAAAATCGATCTCGTTTTTATAATTTCCACTGGGACTTATCCAGGTCCATTTGCGGGTGCGGGCTTTCTGAAGAAGGAGTTCATCATATAGAGGTTATCCTTCTCCATAAAGTCCGCCAGCATCCGGCCTCTGGTGTTCCGGACCCCAAATCCAAATTGCCCCACTCTCAGCTCGTTACCGCAACGCTTCCCCAACTGTGCATTAAAGTCCCCTATCACAATCGTGTAGTGGCTTTTATGGCTATTCATGGCTTTAGAAATCTCCTCATAGTCTCCACTTCGTCATCGTGGTGTCCCGAGGTCGGAGCGTATGCCTGGATGACAGTCAGCGAATATCGAGATGATATTCTGAGTATCAGGCACGCTACCCTGCTCGAAACACTACCGATGGTCAACATGTTGTTGACTAGGGACTTGTGGACGATAAACTCGACACTCTGTAACGAAATAATTATAAATTAAATTATTAAAACCATTAAATTTGTAAATATTGAGCAAAAACTTTGAGTATTTCCACTGCGTTACGATTGCTACAACTGCGTTACATTTCGCAGTAACGCAGTGCATCGGTAACTCAGTTGTAGAAACCACGTGTATTCTAAAATAGCACTCATATGGTAATTCATTTTATAAAACAGATCGTGTACAATAAATATTTGCTCCTTTTTTTTAAGATATAACGTAAAAGATTATTCAATATTCAAAAAACTCACCTATCACAGCGGTCACTCAGCGGTCTCCCAATTAATACACGCACCTATCCCGCCGGCGTCCTCGCGACTGACTCGGCGAATTTCAAAGCCACGCACTCCCCCCGCGCCCCAATAATATTTGATTATATGTTATACGACTTTTGGCGCAAATGCATACAAAATTCTAATTTTAAGACTCAGTTTCGTATGGTAACATAGTGTTCGTAATTTTTCGGTTTGCCGCGGGGACACAATAAATATTTTGGAATAATTAAAAACTGATAAAGGAAAATAATATTTATTATTGTTAAAGTAAAGATTAAATTACGTGTTATTACCGCAAATATTACATTTTAATAGCGTCTTGAAGAGTTTTTAAGTAATGTATGTTTATATGGAGTAAATATATGAGAGGGACAGTGGAATTTTGTAGGGAAACAACTGCGTTACTCAAAAGTACAACTTAGTTACCGTGTTTTTGGTTAAATTCAAATAATTTTGATAAAAACGTGGAACATAAAAGCACGAGTATAACATCAGAAATGTACCAATAGTGTAATTATTTAAAAAATAATTGTTTGCTTTAATAAAAATCGTGTTTGAACGTGAGAGACAGGTTATGGGACCCAAAATAAAATAATAGCCCAATTGTCTTAGTTGTTAATGTGTTTATATATATGATGTAGTAGTACTTAATAAATAAATAAAATAGATGTCTCTTGTGACAGTTCATTTAGGACGGTATAATAGATTCAGAGTGGTTGTAATTACACTTGACGTCCTAGTATACTGATATAAATTTAAACTATCCGTAAAACTGGTGGCCGCTTAAGTATATACATTAATCTCAAAAATGTTATACCTAGTTTTGGGAATATAATATAATTCATCTAAGCATTATAAAGTACATAAGTTATAGTGTTCTTTAAATGGATCCTTTCAAGCATGCTCGGGAACACCCTGTATACAGCAATCGCCAGCCCCCTTTCATTCGAGCATATTTTCATAAATGCAAACATTCAGAAAGAATTTCCTTCGAAAGCTCATAAATATTTCCCACTTTTACTACTTCCATTCAAATTGAGACGAGAGAATATATCACTTATACCAAGCGAGGTAGAGTCCACATCGAGAGTGGAAAGAAAACTCATAAGCGCGTTTTAAAATGGCTCGCTTCGGGGCGAATTAAAGATTAATCCGAGTCTCCAATAAATATCGGAACGAATTCGGTTTGAAATTGGAATCGAAGAATTGGAACTTATTCCGGATCCATTTGTAGATGAGGTGTTTTTTCGCTACGATGAGTTATGGAACCCAACTGAGATTTAGAGTCCACTCCGAGTAGCCGTATTCGACACTCCCACTAAACTAATGGAATTCTTTTTGTCAAAGGATTAATTATGAATTGTGCTAATGAAGAAGTTTCCGGTTTTTTTTTAATTCTTTTGATGGCGACTCTCAATTTGCTAATTGACTGACACACATTCTGATTAAAAGGATTTGCAGAAGATAATTCGATTAAGATTGAGAGGGAAAACCGTTTCTTCATTACTTACTGTGAAATTAGCCGCTCATAAAGTAAGTAATGAATTAAAATGTAAGTTGTAAGTTCAAGTAATAACAAAAATGAAAAAACGTATTTGATGATAACATGTAGGTATTATTATTATTTCCCTTACTTCTCTTTCGTGTGAGTTGTCAAGTGGATTACCCACCTCAGTTACACAGGTGTAAGGGTTATTACTACGAAAGACTTCTTACATGGCTCATGTAAGGACTACGACCTTAAACCTTACATGAGTAACCGGGAACAAAACCTTATTATCGTGCCTTCTGAAGGTCCATCTTCCTTCGGACAATCGGATAATCAGCCTGTAATGTCCAAACCAAACTACTTAATGGTTTTTGTGATGTGCCCACCGATATTCGAACCCGACAAACCTCGCTGCAAACCATATGTCCCTAGTATTAATACGAAGATTTTAGCACGACAACTTCGAACTAAACAAGCGGGCTTTTAAGTACATGAATTGTAACTAGCATGTCATCGCATATCATCATAGCCACTTATCGATATATCGAAGGATGTATCTTCTTCTGGAGTGGTTTTCACCCCCCGTCGAAAAGTCTCAGTCACTGCAGTATAGAGTAACCGTATTAAAAACTCACTTAGCTCTCTTGTGGAACATTTCCAAGCTTGCTGAAAAGCGTACCGCATTGAGGGACGAAGTGCGTATAATTTACAACGGAGCGTCCTAACCGCAAGGCGCCGGGCAGACGCGCGTTCCAAACGCGGCCACGGCAGCTCGTAAATTGCAATTTGTCGCCAAACCCGCTAGTGAAGATCGACGCCTTTGCTATGTCGCTGCAGACTTGCTAATGGATAGAATATGCCTTTAAATCTTCTATAAATGATTGACATTGCCGTATAGTCTGCATATCTACATACTACTTCAGATTAATGCTTGATGCACATAGAGCCGGGAAAGCAAGTCAAGCAAGACTTTACTTATAAATAAAATCTTTAGACTTATAGACGTTTCATCCACTATCTACTCAGGATGAAATGAAAAACTTAATATTATGAAGGGTTTGTTATACTATGTCTATCATTCCAGTAATACATGCGTAGTCAGTTACAGCTATGGCTGTACAGTCGTGAAAAGCATATCTAATGAAAAAATTGTGATAATTTCCAGTAGCATTTGGAGGTGGATGAGCAGGTTTGGATTTTATATAATATGATCCGTTCAATATTTTATATGATATATCGTCGTCGTGTTGGATACTCAAAAAAAAGGGTACATTTTCCATCACTAACATGAGTATAAAGTCCTGTGATAAATAGGTAATCTTATGTGTACTTTATTATACTTTAGTTGGTCCTTTGCACGAAAACCCATACATTTTACCCATTTTCTGCCTGGACTTCGAGCGTCAGTGCTTCTGTATGTTCTTAGCTCTATGAAATTGGCTTTTAACACTTCCGGGCACATTTCTCGTTGTCTGCAAGAGTTACAATATTTGCTAATCTATCTCTTCCCCCTACTACCCCCTCACATAGTGCACCCTACTTACGATGTAATGGTATAAAAGCTTTTTTCACAAAACCACGTATTTGATAGCAAGAGAACATATTTTATGGTGTCACTGGGTATAAATCTTGCATAATATTTCTACTAAAGAAAACTCATTGGTATTTGTGGGAAATTAAATTTCCTGAGCTCACTAAGTGGCGGTTAATAGAGGTTTAGGTAGCGGTGATTCTGCCTAATGTGCGCTATGCTTTCCTATTACTTTTTGGTGTCTCGTCATACAAAGGTGTCTCCTCAGCCATAACAAGTTGCAAAGTATTGTGAGTAACTGAATTCAATTAAATAGGTATCCTATCTGGAATATTAAAACCCTGTTATATCATTTGTTATAACGCTGTTCATCCAAATACAACTCAAACGATCGCTTCAACAAAGTAGTTTTACATAATGCGCCATACTATCAAACTGTTATTATGTATATGCCTCTTACTCTTACAAATACAGCGTAGTGTAAATTATTTTGAACAAGACACAAACTGGAATTACAACTGGACCCAACACTCGTTACGTCCACTTAATGTTCCGAGTTTACCCGACCGTGGTCAGTGGCCGGTTGTTTATGTGCGAATAACTCGTGAACTGCGTCTTTGTAATTTGTTCGGTTAATGAGCGTAGTTGGGCGGATTACCGGCGGCGGTTGGCCGCGCTAAATATTGGGTGATTAGCGAACGTTTGCTTGTAAAAGTAACGACTGACGGTGACGACGGCGACGTGGTACTATTAAGTCAAATAGTAACAAAATGACCATTGTTAGTTCCAACAGTGGGTACAATAATTTCGCCCACGACAGGGTAGGAGTATATTATATCTCATCGATCAAAAGGGAACAGTGGAACGTGATCAACCACGCTGTTCCATTGTGGATAAGTAATAAGCGTTATTTACAAGAAATTTGTAATAAGTAAGTAAATAGAGCGTTATAGTCAATAACCAATAATATTACATATTAGGTGAGTGTCATATGACTGTCAAACCAGGGGAATTTGTAACAGCTCTACAACGGAAACCATAGCTCTAAAAATAACAAAATATACCTTTCACAGTTTAGGGTGCGGAACAATAACATTTTCGACTACCTTATTTACAACAAATATTTCAAATAAATAATAAATATTTGTGAACTTTTTTAATCGCAAACTTGAGAGCTTTATTGGTTTGGGGTTGGACAAATTTATTGTTTTTAATTCCGGTGGTCGATAAGCGATAATAAAGAGCTCGGTGGCACGGTGGCTCGACGCAATCACTCGTCTGATATAAAATGAACGTTTAGATATTGCACTCACTGTTTCCATTTAGAGATGGAGTGGTAATATATCGATATGGTTTCAGTTCGACGGATTCTCTATTTTATGTACTTACTATAGGTGCAAATTGAATTCGCCTGCAACTTTCATATGAGTTATTTTATATTATTAAGTACCGACTTATGCGTAGTAAGAGTAACTTTAAATATTAGGTACTTACCTATGTGTTGTGAGGAGGCTCGGTGTCGCTCAGCGGGCAATGAAGAGAGCTATGCTCGGTATTTCATCAATCAGAATCGGAATCAGAAATGAGGAGATCCGCAGGAGAACTAAAGTCACCGACATAGCTCGGAGAATTGCAAATCTGAAGTGGCAGTGGGCAGGACAGGTTACTAAGCGCATTTTCAAGATTCCATTCAATGTTGGAAAGCGAGGCGGCGCTGCAGCCTGTTGTATTTTCTACCAAAATTCTTAGCACAAGTTGTCTGAAGACATTGAGCCTCTTTTGATGGCTCTTAATTTCTTAAAAAGTTATTTTGGACAGTATCGACTAACTAGTTGTCTATCTTTGTATGTGTGTTAATGGGGTAGGAAGACCTACAGACAATCAGAAGACAACTCGCCTCCACTTCTGGTACAGAGTCATAAAGTGGATATGACGATAGATGATGAGCTTGTAGCTAATAAGTATAACGTTCCGTGCTTATTGCACTTCGTTCTACACATGCAGCCTGTGGGTAAGTTATACTCAGAAACAGTGGTCTACGCTACGTGTACAATATAACAATGCTTTCAGGGTGTTGATGGGGCTGCCCCGGTTCTGTAGCGCGTCAGGGATGTTTGCGGAAGCTCGAGTAGATGGCTTCTACACTATTATGCGCAAGCGCGGCACGTCTTTGGTACGCCGGCTCCGGGCCAGCTCCTAACTCCATCTTGAGCATGATCGCGAGCCGGTTCGACTGCCCCTACGTTATCCACGCATGTATGGCCCACTCGCCGAAATGTATATATGACCCATTTAAATAACTAACATAGAGTAAGTATAGGGAATTAAATATGCAATTTATTTATTTAATTATAATTTATTTAATGTAATGAATTGTATGGGCCTAGTTGCCTGAATAAAGAATTTGAATTATTATATTATTATTATTATAACGGGACCGTCATGTCATGTACATAATTCGTAGTCTTCGTTCGCGTGAAACCCTACTATTAAAACTAAGTATAGAAGTTTCGTAAAAAAATTGCTACCCCTTTTGTAGAATTTCGCAAAGTCTTAGTGCGTACCGGCCGAAAATTTGAACCTCGTAGCACATGTCTTTTCTAAGATCTCGTGATGAGTGAGTGAGCCAGCGACCTTTCGGCTTTATAATATAGATTTGTTTCTATGCAGGTATGCTCGGTACCCACTACAGTTGACAGAGGGAAGACCAATGCCCAATGGAGGAATGAATGGCTCTTTATGTTTGTATTGCAGATGCAAAACATCGACATTAGATACTGGCATGCCTACCGCGAGTGTCCGCACCTCGATGCCGTAGCGTTCGTTAATTCTGCAAGTTTTCCAATACCGCCGCACCTGCGTCCCATGTTTATTGTTGTGCTGGAGGAAACGACTCGAGTATACACCCACCTGTAATAAGACTATCGTTTCATATTTATTTCACTGCGGTTACTTTTCCAATTATACGTACTCATACACTTTGAAAGAGGCGGGCTGCGCAAGGAATGCAAGGGACTACCTATATTTTTGGGTACGGAGCAATATGTAGGTTGAAAAAAAGTCAATTTTTTTATCACCATTGTCTTTATAACTGAATTGTCATTAAATACTAATTCAAAGTAAAAATCAATCGAAATCAAAGAATAAGCAGGTACATTTCCATAAAAATCTTTTAGGTTACATTAAATTAACAAGGTTATTCATGTACGTCTGGCTACGTATATCAAGATTAATAACAAAAATTAACAAAATGGTGACTAAATTACATTAACACATTATTCTATAACGAAATAGTCGCGAGACGATACTAACAAAGTTAACACTTTCATTTAGCTGATGTTTGCAAAACTCAAAGTAAATCGAGCGAAATAATTCTATTTAATAATAATAGATATGCCGAATAACACATTACTTAACTTTTAATACAAACGCACGCTCGGGGGCGAGGGGAACCCTAAATAATCGAATTACGGAACCCCTGTAAAGGCGACTTATTCAGTTTTGAGGGGCACTTGGTGATTTAATTTTAGTTTGTTTAGTGATATTATGAGGCGATTCCATTGATTTACTGTTCATTTCTGGAGATTAAAAATTAACTGCTTGTAGGTTCAATATCTGTATGGATTTAAAAAATAAATATTATAAAATAGCTTTAACACCTACGCAGTATCAAGTAAGTATGTAATAGTACCAATCATTAATCAGCCATGAAATAAGTAGGTTAAATTACATATTATTATTACATTATTAAATAAAAAATCATAATAAGAATTTTCATTGCAAAAATAATTAAAATAAGTATGTAATAAGTATTTTAAATGAATTAAGGACATACAGAAATGTGGGAACTAAGTATTAGTGGTAGGTTGACGAGATTGCATAGGTATGAAAGTCTAAAATATATACTTTATTTTATCATTATGATAATGAGAGTACTGAAAAAAAGTATATTTCATGTCAGTATCGATTTACAAACTTTTTGATCAATCCTGAAAGATTTTCCTTGAAAATTAGTTGGAAACGTAATCAGCTGAAAGTTCATCATACAGCGCCGCACGTCCGTTCACGACTACAGCTGAAAATAGTCTGAACGCAACAAAAACACGTGGAAAGCTTCACGACAATGGGCGGGGCTAAGCTCGCACGTTCACCAATCATACGAGGTCTTCTGTTTTGCATCTCGTTCACTCAGGATCCTTGTCTCACTCAATTCGTAGATTACCGGAGTCGATTCTTCATATCTAGAGCTTTATTTTTTATTGCTATTTAAACTTAGCATTTTCCTGAATACGTGTGATATTTTTTTACTTAGGAAGGTATACTTAATGTACATGTGTGACCACGTCTTTTTCTTAAAATTCTTGACAGTCCTTAACATATGTACTTATGTATTTAATTGACATCAATTTGTGAACTTAAAAATTGTATTTAATCAAACAATTAACCTCTTCCGCTTTAAATCGATTTGTAACGGTTTCATAAATCAATTACCTAGTTCTATAATCCTCGGTGACTTAAAATAGGTTACAAATGACGTGTTATTTTTGTGTAGTAGAGTCGAAATTTGTTTGCAGCTGAGTGTCGTCATATAAAGGCATATTAAAGGGATGATAAAATCCCGACAAAGCAAAGGTGTTGGCCTAATTGACGTCGGATGAATGGGCAGTCGGGACAACATTGTAGGGATCGTAGTGGGTACAGCCCACCGACAGCGAGTCACATAGAGATTATTTTTTTATCTTTCCCAAAGGGCACGGTAAAAGGAACCATGCCCAAACAGCCATGTCTTATGTGATTTTTCTTGATGATGATTAATGAAATGGTGAAAGGTGATGACGATGAATGATGAAACCTAAGCCCCCACCATCGCAGCAGATAGCTACTCCGAACCCCAAACGAATTATCTCAAAAGTCCGCATAAACTTTCGAGTTATAAAGCGGCTTGTTGGCACGAAGCGAAAATAGATAGTACACTTTGTTTATTGAATATTCCGATATAATAACACTATCACGAATGTTTTCCAACTAACTTAATGCGATCATTAACCACAAAATACCACTTCGTATTAATTATTTAGATTATTAAATGAAATAAGCAACTGTCCCGTTCCCGTGCCCGCCAAAAAGTCCCTCACGTAGAGAATACGTACCTACGTTTTTTATTTTTCCATTTTTCGTAAGTTATAAAAAATGTCTTACTTAATTAATATCATGGCCTTTAAATTTAATCGTACCTAAAAGTTTCACATGTCCTTAGTAGGTATTTTTATTGAAGAATAACCTCGCTAGTTCGAAATTTAAACTTGGTTCGCGTGTAATCCTTTCCACTCTTGATTATCTCTAAACACCTTTTCAGTCTTGGTAATGTTATCATTACTGACTTTCTTTTTTCTTTAAGGGGGTTCTGTTTGATCCTTTTTTTTATGTACAAATTCGTTGCCATATTCTTAGGATCTGTTATTCTACAATAAATCATAGTAAGTATCTAAGTTGAATGAAATTAGTGTTGTAGGTAACAACTCACCGAAGCGACAAGGGCCGTGTGACTTCTGTCTTATAGTTCAGTATTGACTCATATTTGTCTTTAGCGTAACCTCTTTTCCCTGAAACACAGATCATGGTAATATAATAAACAACAACATTAAATATCATCACGCCTGTACTCCCGAAGGGGTAGGCTGAAGTGTATATTATATGTTACGAAATATACAAACTTCGTAGAATTTCGTTCAATTCGCTGTCAGTGTGGCTGCAACCCAGTGATTGTCCGGGGTGTATAAGCGCAGTGTATGGTATTGTGGTGCATCCGGCGGACGGAACGGAGCGGTTTCCCATTGTACTCGAATCAAGGGTACCTTATTGTTGCCAATTAATTTCATCTCCAACCAAATAGTACTGTCTATCACCGCCAATCTGGGCTGAATATCAGGATTTTACAGTAAAAGGCTAAAAGGGATGCAAATGCAAAGTGTCATTTTTTCAGAGTGGTAAAATGGTAAATGCTACTAGGTATATTAAGTCTGAACGGCACCCCTTAAACAGGATGCTCCTTTATTAGCCGTATTTATAAATTAATTTATTGAATTTAAAAAAGTCTTTTGTTAAATCTGTTTATTGTGCTGCCATATTTTGTTGGGGAAGAGGTTTTTAATTTTAGTTAATGCCCAACATTATGGATTAAAAGGGTCTTAAATATGGACTCTAAAATCGAATATTGTGGTGTAACTTATATAAAGGGGTATAATTTTTTTTAAGCGAAGCCGGATATGGTCAAGGTTTTTAATTGAGCTTGGGAATTATCAAACTGTGGCATGTTGTTTGTTGTATTTACAGAAGTAGGTCTAGTCTGGATAGTACTTTTGAAACAAATACATACTTATGTATTTGCCATAATATGTTTAGTTTGCAATATATATATATATATATATATAATTTGATTAGGTACACCAACTAAATAAACGATGAACGACATTCCAACAATTAGGTTTTAATTATTATAATAGGGATCTTGTGTATAAATCCAGTTTTCTTGACGACCCTAAGCAAGCAGATGTTACTGACTGAGCTCAGTTAATTCTATGGGTGTTTTATTTCCATCCCAAATCGAGTGCCATTCACCACACAACACTGTCAATTAATAAAATATTTGTCACATAAATTATTTAACGACAAATGACTCCGAGATCCTTCCGGTGTAGTGTTGGGTTCTTACCCGGAAAATTCCCGCGTTTTGGGAATTTTCCCAATTCTGAGGGAAAAAACCCGAAAAATTCCCATTTCAAGGGAAAATATTTTTTATCGCATATATTTGTATTAAAAGTAAGGATTTCCAACAAAGACCATTTAAATATAATGTATGCCTACTTATGCCCAATTTATTTTCTGTCGTAGTGTCGTATGAACTCTTAAAAAACTAAAAGGAGATCATCGGATTTCGGCCCAGAAGTCAAAGTGCCGGCCAAAAAATAATATTGCTATATTCCGTTAGATCTTATCCGTATGAGCATTTATTACTATGGCACCAAAGCTGTAGGGTCAATATTTTCGGTTTTATTCGATTTTAAAAAACTGTATTTTTCATACATTTATGGTGAAAATGTAAAGTGCCGGCCAAGTAACAATAATGGTATTACCCTTAGAACTTATCCGTCTGAGCATTTATTACTATGGCACCAAAGCTGTAGGGTCAATATTTTCGGTTTTATTCGAATTAAAAAAAAACTGAATTTTCATACATTTTTGGTGAAAATGTGAAGTGCCGGCCATGGAACAATATTTGTATATCCCGTTAGAACTTATCCATTTGACCATTTATTATTAGGGCACCAAACGTCTATGACCATTATTTTGACTTTTTTTGGACTTTACGTTATAGTTTCTGTGTGAAAAGTGCCGGTCACCAAAAAATACATGTCAAAGCTATCGAGAAGATACCTGTAAACATTATTCACTATGACAAAAACATGTATGACCATTAATTAGTTTGGCTTTTGTTGGATTTAAAAAAAAACTTGAATTTTGTTTCATTTTGTATAATTCAAAATAAAATATAACAGGCGCGTTATTTAAAGGATCGTCAGAATGTTTATTACTATGGCATTAAACGACTATGACCAATATTTTGAACTTAATTCGATTTTTCAAAAATAAAAAAAAAGTTTTATCTAGTGATAATGGAACTATCTTGCTAAAGGCGTAATATGGTGGTCGTCTTTTGAAAAATAGGTTTGCGTTTGACCACTACATTACCTGATGGTGATACACGCTTAAGAAGCTACTTTTTTTTAAAGAAAAGTGTAAACAAGGAATAAACAGTGGGGTGATAGAGGTACTATGTTATCGGCCGAGTAGCACCAGGACATTGTGATAGGCATACTTGCAAAGTACAACTACCCGACTCCTGTTTTCCCTAACAGATACTTCAGACGTCATGCCAAAATACGAGTTTCGTCACTAGATGGCAAGCTTATCTTTGGAGGGTGGTAACCATTTACGGTCAAGGTGAATCAATACCATAATTCAACCTAAACTTAGGCCGTAACGTTGAGTCGAATGCAAAAACTACAGCCAACGTCATATCTAAAATCAGATAGTATTAATATAGAAGTTCACCTAACAACACTCAAAACAAAAACACAAAGTATTTATCTGACTAATAACTAGTCATTGGGAAAGCTCTGCTTGTTGTCATTGTTAAAATGTATAGAAAAAAGTTTTTTTAAAAAGTCCAATAAAAGCCAAAGTCGACATTTGGTAGTATAGTAAAAATACGTTTCAAGTCGTTTACCAAAAGATTTGACTTATTTTGTTTCGCTGGCTGACATTTTCCCATTTGAACCAAAACGGAAAGAGAGACGAATAAAAAGTCAAGATAACGGTCAAAAATGTTTTGCGCCAGATTATTAAATGTTCTAAAGGCCCTTTTTAATCCGCCGTACCGCATTTTTTACCCAAAGCACTTTATTTTCATACAAAATAAATAAGAAATGAAGATTTTTAAAATACACTAAAAGCCAAACTAATGGTCATACAAGTTTGGCGCTATAGAAAAAAATGTTAACAGGCATCTACTCGATACTCTCAACATGATATTTTTGCTGGTCGGCATTTTTCACATTTGAACTAAAACGTAAATTCCAATAAAAGTCAAAATAATGGTCATAGAAGTTTGGCGCTATACTAATAAATGTTTTAACGGTCCTTTGTAATACGCCTGTATACCTCTTTTTCCCAACGGACATAATATTATTTTTTACAAAATGTATGAAAAATCGAGATTTTTAAAATCCAATTAAAGCCAAACTAATGGTCATACACGTCTGGTGTCATAGTAAAAAATGTTCAGAACAATCTACTCGAAAAGTTTGACACATTTTTTTTCTCTGACCGGCACTTTCAAATTTGGGCCGGCCAAAGTATGGAAAGCCGACGATCTCCTTTGTAATATATTTTGAATGGAATGTTCAATTTTAATAATTCCATGCAAAGATATCTACATATTATAGGATATATAGGATGCTTTTGGCACGAGAGAATGTCATCATCGAGGAGCAACATGGTTTTGTGCAAGAAATTGGGAGGCACGAATACCTACAGATATTATTTACTTGGACTATGAACAAGCTTTTGATCGAGTTCCTGTCACACGATTGATTGCTAAATTAGAGCCCTTTGGAATCAGAGGCAATGTCGTGAAGTGGATTAGACTTCCTGTCAAATCGCATATTCTCTGTGCGCATCGGAGAATCATACTCTGTTCCCAGAAAAGTCCTCAGCTGTGTGCCGCAGGGATCGATGTTAGGACCTATTTTATTCAGTATCTACCTTACAGATCTTAAACATGGTATCATGTCTGATATATCACTCTTTGCAGATGATACGAAAATAACGGGGAATCCACTTATTAGCCATAATATAATCCAAGATGATCTTGATAGAGTAATTGCTTGGACCCGAGATTGGCTAATCACATTAAACGTAGACAAATGCACTGTGTTGCATGTTGGCAGTAACCACCCCACGTTGAGTTACACCATTGACTCAAAACCTCTCGAGTGTGTTAAAAAACAAAATGACCTTGGCATAACGATAACACATAATCTAAAGTGGGACGAACACATTATTGGAATCACTAAGAAGGATAACTCCCTCTTATACATAATTAGAAAAGCTTTTTATCATATAGATACGGAATTGTTTCTTAGGCTTTACAAAACTTACTTACGTCAGATGGCTGTTAGAACATGGGTTTCAAATATGGAGACTTTACTATAGGAAGGACATTGCACTACTAGAGAGAGTCCAAAGAAGAGCAACAAAGATGGTGACAGTACTGGCTGGCCGGAGTGGACCTTAGCGGGGGCCGCAGGACTCTCACCTCTGGCTTGCCTTCATTGGCCAGCCAGAGTGGGGCGTTAGAGCTATACGCTCGCAGGGTGGAAGTGAAAGATGCATAAGTCGCGAGTTGATAAGGCGGGTAAACCGCCTCGCAGAAAGCGGTGTAGGTACACCTCTTGACACCCAGAGATGCTCACAACCATGTTGCTGCCTTGCCGTCCAGTCGCGTCGGCTAGATAGGTGGCCCAACCAGTGAGTGACGAGTCACCGCCTGCCCAATATATCTCTGTTATTAACATTGGTCGAGCAGGCGCCATAGTCCCCCATAGCCCCAGTATCCCGGTTCACTAACCCCCAACCCAATAGCCCAGTTCCTTTTGTTCCCATAATCTGCAATAGTCCTACACGAACCAGGGATTGTCTTTGGGTGCACTCCCATAGTGCATACAGGGATAATCGCCGGTTGGTGTCACAACACATTTAGAGTAAATTGTCTTAAGGGGCCTCTACGTGTTGGCTTCGGCCCCACGCACGCCTTCCAAAAGTCCGGGACTCCATGACAGACCCGACCCGAGACATGGAAACGAGATACAAATAATAATAAGATTAAAAATAATTAAATAAAAAATATTTTCCCATGATTCGGGAATTTTTCGGGTGTTTATTTTATTTTCCCATATTTTCCCGATATTTTTTCTTTCCCACCCAATTTTTTCTTTCCCTGCCCATCACTATTCCGGTGCCATTATTATTTTCTAAACGCATCACAAGATAAACTGTCCCATTCAAGTTTGCAGTTATTATTTGAAACACAATAGTTTTTAGAGATAGTGCAGGCGGCGGCGGGCGCAGGGAGGGGCGGGGGACCGCAAAAACTGCACCCGACTTAATTATAAAGAGACAAGAAGCGCCATTAAATAGCGATTCGTTAAATCTACGCTCTCGTGTTAACACCACACGTCTTCCCTCCCTATCTGATGTATGAAGGACAGAAGGAGACAGACATAATTCCGGAGTGACGGCTGCGTTATGGGGCGGCGTCAACGATATAAGGTTTAGATTGACTGGGCGGCGTTCTCTATTCACTTTTTTTGTTTGCGCCGAGCTTCGTTCGGAAAGCTTTTCATTTGGTGTCGGGTCGCGTAAGCGGGTACTCGCGTTCCATTACCAAACTACTCGAGAATCGAATCTTATTTGAACACCCTGTGTTGAATAGAACTGTGGCAATGACTGTGTGAAGAGGGACGAGTTGGTGATACAAGAAGCGAAGACATCCACTCTTTGGTTCGGGCTGATCGAGGACTTCGAAAGATAA
Source organism: Pectinophora gossypiella (assembly GCF_024362695.1). Classification (NCBI taxonomy): domain Eukaryota; kingdom Metazoa; phylum Arthropoda; class Insecta; order Lepidoptera; family Gelechiidae; genus Pectinophora; species Pectinophora gossypiella. The sequence goes on from NC_065433.1 coordinate 17,690,829, forward strand.
TATTTGAGTCTAGAAGTTGGGGATTTGAATGCAGTGAGTAGCGCAGATGAACATGTCGGATCTGCGTGGGTCCCCGCCACTGTCAAGGGGCGCTCTGGAGAACGGGTTTGGAGCTCCGTTGGCAGCGCTGAGCTCGTTGGCGGAGGCACCTCCGCCGGCGCCGAACCCGCACGGCATCGACCACATCCTGTCGCGGCCGGCGGTGGGCTCCACCGTGGGTGCGGGGCTGCTGGCGCCGCGGCTCTCGCTAGCAGCGGCGGCGGCAGGCATGGCACATTACCTGCAACATAAGCCCCTCTACTGGCCAGGCTTCCAAGGACTAGTATCTAACCCCATCGCCTGGAGAGACCGGCTACAGTCAAGTGAGTTCCAATTCCAACCTTATATCTTAACATTCAACTTATTATTTTCTTACAAAATCATTTTTAAATTGTTAAAAATCTATGGAACTGATCGTCTTTTATTGCAATAAAACAGTCATTATTTTTTCATTTTTTTGTTGATTCCATTCGTTTTCAAACAACATCCGAACGAAAGACATCAACGCGTTCACTAGGTACCTACACTTTACTTATTTTTCGTACTTTTATTTTGATTTGCATTCAATAAATTCCGAGCTTTGCGAACAAAATCCAAAGTTTAGATACTGGTCAATTAAAAGCAATTAAACCGGATATCGGAAAAATATAAGCAGAAAAATCGTTGTTTTTCTTGAAGTTTTAAAGCATTTTTAAATTACTTGTAAATACCTAGGTAAATGCGGGTCATTAAAATAAAATATATGATGGTCTATTCTAAACATTTAAAAATCAAATAAAATATTATATACTTAAATAAAAACAATGATGAATTGTGTAAGTTCATAACATGTATGCGGTGGAGCTTGGAAATAATTTTAGTCAATAAAAAGTCTTTTGAATTTGTAAGACACTATCGAGATTTTCGCGGATATCCGAATTCAGAAAGTGTGTGACGTCACCCGTCGGACGCATCCGGTTCCGGTGGCGCGCGCCGCCGTCGGCAAGCCCTTATTGCCCTACCTTACGACCATTAGCGGCTTGTCTACAACCGTTTTCTACTGCTGCGACTATATAGCACTCGGTTTGTTGAAGGTTTTGGTAAAGAAAATAGTACTACAGATATTTTACATTTTCAAAACGATTTGATACTTTTCCTGCTTGTAATAAATAAGTTCAATTGATAAATAAAGTAAGTAAGTATTATTGAGAATTGCATTTTTAAAAGTATAGGTAAGGTATTTTGATTAACGTGGATAGTTTTGAGAGTTTCTTAATACATAAAGAGTAAGTTTCTGATACCGCCAAACCATAGTAGCGTAGGCAGGTTACGTGATCACCTAAAAGTTATTTAAATAATTAAAAACATCTTCTTATTAAGTTTTTTAATACAGCAAGTACTTATCTGTCAAAGAAATAAGTAACAACGAACTCTCAAGATTTCGAATTACGATTTGACAAGTTTTGTATCATATCAGAAAATTAAATTAAATTAGCAAAATCTAAAATCGTTATCAATTCGCGATTAAATTTCTTATGATAATAATTAGTGGGTGTTTATTAAAATATAAACAGCTTAACATAATGTTTGAGGACTTCTAAAACCGAGTTCCATATTTCAAAGTAATCTACCGCAGAAACGAAAATTAATGAATCTAGACTTTAAAATTTGTTCTACTTATATCATACAACTACATTGTATGTGATACAATCATTACACACGTTATTTTGCAATACACAAAAAAATATTTTTTAGCGTTTATTTTTCATTTTAAACTAAAACATTTTAGGGTTGTAACGAATACTATAACAATGCGTGTAATTTTCTGCTGATGCGAATGCGAAAGAATTTATGACATTGATTCTTTCTTGTTGAATGATGACGATTGAATGATGCAGAAGATTGCAAGTTGAGGTTGCTGTAGCGCCATAGCTGAGGGCAAACGGACCTCCTGGCCTCTAGAAGAGGGTATTCCTGATCAGCTTCGCGGAGGGAATGAAGAAAGAAGATAGATCCTTGGTCCGAGCGGAACCGACGCATGACCAAGTAAGTAAAGACAACATTGAATGGATTGAATGGTTTTATATTTACTTACCATAGATTAAATAAGTATTCTATATATTTATACTCACCATTCAATGCAATCAAAATTATTTTTTTAATATCCAATGTTTCGCTGAACATTCGCACCGATATCTGCGAAAGCGAAATTAGATTTTTGCGAATTTATTCGTTACAACCCTAAACAGAACTACAAGTGAAGACTAATTATTTTCATATATTATGTATTACCTAGGGTTTTAATAAACTTAGAGCAAGTGAACAAAATAAGTACCTAACATTCTGAATAAAAAGTGTATATGGACAGATCTCTACAAACTAAAAAAAAAAAATAATATTTTAGTATAATCCACGATTAACTAGCATAAAATATCACGGAGGTACTTAATGTAAAAGTTACTTTTTTATAAGACTTTTTTTGGTTTAAATACATTGAGACATTCTAACTGCAATAGTTGTGTAGGTACGTATCTAATGTATATAAATTGCGTTAATTAAGCAAAGTTATTGCATGTTTCAAAGCATTTGCCATTTGAATGACATAAAACGGGCTTTAATAATTACTTTATTCTCGTTTCAAAAAAATGCAAAAAGGGAAAAACTGCTCTTCATATTAATAGTATTAATCAAAATTGTACTATGTTTGGACGTAACGTTGTAAAATACGTTCCGATTTTAATTATAATATTGAGTAAGTACCATACATATCTTCTAGAATTTCCCAATTCTACGGTAATTGCATATTATTATCAAATATGTTATACTTGTAACGGACGGCTCACGGTTCACTAAACATTTTAATAACGCGAGTTATCCGCCTTGATACCGGAGCTTATTAACTGATACCTGATAACCGATACTACGATAACCTAATACCTGTAACTGTTAACATTGACAGAGTACCACCCATCCCCTTTATTGCTCCGATAACAGAGATCAGCTAATAATGCGTAATGAACGGTAATATGGCTCAGATATATTACTAGAACGGGATTAGGCCAAAATTAATCTCAGAACTCTTAATTTACGTGTTTCATTTTATTAGATAACATTACGTCGTAAGTTTTGTATCGAATCCGTGCAGCACTATCTGAAACTAAAGCTCATAAACCGAAATTAACATAAGGCCTGCAGGCAGTTTAATTACGCACGTTCAAAAACACTAGATGATTATTAAAATCCCAAAACCGTTTCATCCCATTCGAGAACATTACGCACAGTTTGTTCGGAAATTATTAATTAGTTAAGGGCGGAGGCAGAGCGCGCGTTAGGTTGCGGTCGTACTGGGCGCGCTCGAATGAAGTGGGACACATTTTTTTAATTACCGTCCCTCCCCGTGGCCGTGTGATTGCCCCCCCACGCCCGCTTCACTGTGCATGCCATATGTTGCCGGGAATTAAAATTTCAGTTTTCGGATGCAGTTTTGAATTGCGCTGTGGTCGGCTATAGTTATCGAATAGCGCATATGAATTTCATTACGCTACTGTAGCATATTCCTTCAATATGATCTATCGGCTTTAACTTCTGAACACACTTCTGTGTATGGTTGTAACGAATGTGTAAAATATGCAGCAGCGAATGCGAAGCGAAACATTTTGTTCTTTAAGTTCATGATTAGGTTTCACGTTTGAAACAAAATGTTCCAACATAAAAGTATTCATTGGATGAACAGAATTACTGGTTGCACGAATCCCAATAAATATTACAAGATCAAAATGTTTCGCTGAAATCTTTCGCCGTAGCGAAAATGATGCGATATTGTGCGAGTTTCTATCTCTGAAAGTCGATATTCGTTACAACCCTGCAGCATATTTTAGTTAACCTTTTATTTGTTCATCACAGCCCAGTAATTTGGATTTTATTAAGCTTGAAGCCTGGAAAGCGATCTGGGAGTTTTGGAAATTGGTGATTATATAGAGGTATATATTTTAATCTGCTCTTTCGGAATTTCAACTTTAATACTTCGTATCTCGGGATACAGCGCGGAGAATGGGTTGCGTATAGCCGTATGCATGACAAACTTTGAAGGACTGTGCCCTTCGACCCGTAATAGGTGTTAGAGTTAGAAGAAATAGTTGTACTTAATATTGTAAAATAAACTTTTTTTGGGCGCCATTTTTCCAATATGGCGGCGGGCGTCGCGAGCGGCAAATATACCAACAAGGTGGCAAAGGTAAAAAAGTTGAAATTCGGAAAAGGCAGGCCTAAATATATAAAATCACCAATTTTCGGCGGTCAACTACGGCGGTAAATTACTGGGCTAATCAGTTATAAAATGATTTTATTTTAAGTTTATATAAACCTAACTAACTAAATAAATTCCTATATTCAATATGAAAACACAACATATAAAGCGTAAAAGGTTTAAAAATCTCAAATACAATTTTGTAACAATTAACTCGTTCCTGTTTCAGTACCCGAGCAATTATACTTTGGTCGACATAAAAGCTGAAGTACAATCTCGCCCGGGCCTAATGAAATTAAATTAAGAATAACATAATTCCGTCGCGGGTAGCGCACCGCACATTTTCGCGCCCCCCTCCCCCTACCACGGACTCCATCTTTGTTTTTCCAAATGAGGTGACGGTTATTATACTTCTCGGTCAATGTGGTACGGTACGGTATTGTTTCGGTGTTGCGTGTTTTCTTAGCGCTAAAAGTTATTGTCAGTTTTATAGTGCAGATTAACGACTCGTGCGCACTATGCACTCACCTTTTTTACATTATTCGTTCGTTCTGCGAAATTTTCTTGTTAAATATAAATAAGTAGATATGATTCATCGTTATAGGCAAAAATTTTGCAACTGGAAAATAAAAGGAACTTCTATATCCCGTAGAAAAGTTAGCTAGTTATCTAACTGAGTAATTAGAATGTTTCAGCACAATGGGGTGTGGGATTGCGCAGGGAATGGCGATAAATATTTTAATAAAATTACGACTGGAGCCCTGAGCCCCACTCGAGCCTTATCTCTCCTATTTAACCAATGATAAAGGGCAGATAGACTTTTGTATGGGTACGAAATTATTACAGTTATTAGGATGTCAAGTACATGTGTATTATTATCGGGTACATATGGTGCTGAAAAATGCGTTGCAATAGTACTTACAGAGAGTTAGTTTGCTAATAATAAATAATGCAAGGAGAACAAAACGATTAATAATAAAAGCTGATATTTTACAGTAACAACTCTTTAAAACATTTGTCCTAACCGTCTTACCAATAAGCAGTGAATATGTATATACGTATTTGAGAGCCAAGCAGAATTAAATCCAATTATCAAATAATTAGATTAAATGTTATTTGGCGGTTTAATCCTAAAACGCACGTTCACCGCTTGTTTATTTTTTATTGGTAAGACGGTAAGTATTTTGAGTCATAAACTGCCTATATACGTCCCACTGCTGGGCACAGGCCTCCCCTCAATCAACCGGAGGGGGTATGGAGCATACTCCACCACGCTGCTCCACTGCGGGTTGGTGAAGGTGTTTTTTACGGCTAATAGCCGGGACCAACGGCTTAACGTGCCCTCCGAAGCACGGAATCATCTTACTTTTTCGGACAATCAGGTGATTCAAGCCTGAAAAGTCCTTACCAAACAAAGGACAGTCTCACAAAGTGATTTCGACAATGTCCCCATCGGGAATCGAACCTGGACCTCCAGATCGTGAGCCTAACGCTCTAACCACTAGACCACGGAGGCTGTTATTTTTTATTTTGAGTAAGTACTAGAGACAATTGAACCATTCGATATTCGCACACGAGCGGCTGAGCCTAACCTGCTACTTTTAAATATTTTCTTATAATCCCTATACTTACTATGAGTAGATATATTATATAGTATTATGAAATCTAGGACTGAACGTTGGCTTCTGAAGGGTTCTGTCGCCGCCACGTTCATTCAGTTTCAACCTTAATTTGTACTTTCATTTTGCAATGTTATGCAAAAATGCACTGGATTGCTAATAAAAACGAATATTAGTTTACCGTAAGTTACTCAGAAAACAATTAAAAGATGGTAACAAACACCTTTTGGTTCGGTCAATGATAATTAGATAATTACGCATGAAAATGTGGACACTGAAATGTTGAGTGTTCAGACGTTGAGTTGGCGCCCTTATAAACTAGGAAAATGCGACTGGATGGAAAAGCGTGTTAGTCGTCGGTGTGCGTCGTAACGCCACATCGCGTTATCTGCCGTCGGCAGGTGTGTGGCGTGTCACCACAGCCGGCGCGCGACGCGACCATACTCCATCGCTTTATTACACTCAATTGCTTGTACCGCACTCTAATATCGCGTGTACTCTCCACGATTATTAGATTTCTTTCAGAACTGCGTGTTATGAATACCAAGCGCTAGGGATAGAGTTACGATTATTGCGTCGTCGGGATTACGACTCTTGAAGTGGCTGAATCAGTTGACGCCGATTGAAACTCGTGTGTCGACATATGCTGCACTCAAGCTTCACGGCTGATAGATATATCTAATGAAGTAAATGGAGGGGATTTTTCTATAGGATCTGTTGGTACTTATATTATTATCTCCTTCTTTTTAAAATACTTACGTTAACAAAGTTGCGTTTGTGTTTTCCCTTTTCAATTATCAAAGGAGACAGTCTTTGCGGCAACAACGCTACGACACCGACAATAAAGGAATAACTCAATTATTTCAAACTACGCTCAAGTAATTCCCAAAAGCAGCGTAACAATTAAAACAGCTTCATGTTTATACATTTCCACAAGGAAGCAGAGTAACTTTCACACTCAACGATGGGACATGTACCCCTTTACAATTACTCCTGTACAAGTCAGCGGGAGAGCGTTGAGAAACCGCGGTAAATATCGCGAAGTATCGCGGTGTTCCGCCCCTGCGCCCTCGGAGCCTCGGAGGGGGGTTCGGGGCGAGGGGGTAAATGAGAGTAGGATTTATTTGTACATGATAGAGCGCAGATTTTGTGCGGTACGAGCGTGTTTGTATTGTTGTCGACAACGGGATGAATTAGTTCCACGTACCAGCACGTGATGCTGATCTCGAGGGTGGAATATGTTACGTGTGTTTCACCTGCCTTTTGCTTGTAAGTAGATACGTTGTACATACATATACACAAATGATTTTCGTTATAGAAGTTAGATAACGTCTGATACATTTTGATCGATTACTAAAACTTTGAATAGTTGTGATGTTGCTGTCTTAAATATACAATCATATTGAATATACAGTCAAAAGAAAATTCGAAACTATACTAATCATAAAAATCATACTAATACATAATATAATGCGAAATGATATGCATGTAATTCGGAATGGCCCCTATTTTTTCGGAGTGCTCAGGTACAGAGGTACGCCCCACTACATATCGAAGAAACAAACCCTCGAATATGTACACACGTTAACGTCTAAAGCCTCCCCCGCCGTTCGCTCCTCGTTAGTCCCCTACAAATTGAGACACGAGGACGTTAGCAGGGCGGCGCGGGGCGAGCGGGCAGGGGGACATCCCCTGGGCGAAGGGGTTGTGCGGTCTGCGAGCCGCTGTGCCTCCCGCATACCGAGTGCCTCGCTAAATAAGTGCACAGATTTACCGGGTTCAATTTGGGTAATTGTGCTCGGGTTACGTTATAATTGTTATTTGGTGTTTTAGTGCCTTCAATGTTTTTAGAGTCCATCGAGATTGCGAGGGTAAGCTGTAATTTAAAAGATGACAACCGTCTGGTTTCACATAGACAGAAAATGCGACGCAGTTTATTTATTGAACGAAACTCGTTCGCTGACTGTAACAAAATTCGGTGAAACTTAATTCACCAAAGTTTGGTTTAATATTGGGCGATGTGCAATACGGTGCAGGCGGGCGGTGGGAGACAATATTAACAAACAGTTGGTTGCATAATGCATGACGCGGCTCGCTGAGCTGGGCGCTGGGCGGAGGCGATGCAATATGGTGCGGTAAAAAGTCGTGCGGACGACGCGCCGCGCCGCGTGCGCCATGCGGCCGCGCTGGCGAGTATTGCCTCGCCATACCGTATAGAACCCGCATTCATTATATACTTCCTGACTCCATATGTTGACAGTCTGCAGTTACCCCCAAAATATAATACTTAGTTTATTGCACGAAACGTTTACCAATAAATAAAGTTCTACACTATAACTTATCGCAATAGATTACTTATTGCAAATTTCGACTACCTACACAGCTGTTAATGTTTACAGCATTGGGTATTTTCTGTAACTATATTCAACTAGCGCAAGAACTGCGATTTATAAACATAATGCAATGAGCAAACACAGGGAAACAGAACAAACATATTTATTGCTCTAATAAATACATGCTAGCATTGTTCACATTAGGTGGTTCGCAATAAGCCGCGCCGCCCGCGCCCGACGCGCCGCACGCGCGCGGCAACACAAACACCGTGTACGCTGGACAGTTTACTAAATGAATGCAACGCTGCCGAACCAAAAGTTAGTCGGACCGTCCACTCCGCTGCAAAATGACTTCACTCACCAAACTACTTTAATCCTTATCTACGGACAATAGAGTCCAAATTTAATTCACATTTCACCTGAATATGTCGCCCTGAACACAGTACAAGTCAAATAGATTACGACCGTAAGTTTCAGGCGGTAAAGTTGAGTTTCTCGTTGAACCATCCGTTGTTTTCAGAAGTTTGTTACATAGAGAAGCGGTCAGTGAACAAACCGATGTCTTTCACGGACATTGTGTTTGAGTTGAGAACATGATAGCGGCAAAATTCAATTGTTTGGTTGCAGTTATTTTCCGTGGCATGGATATCTGATAAAATGAAGACACAACATGAACAAAAAGCGTAGTAACTATTCCTTATTTGTACAAGAGCAATACATTATGTAACCAACCAAATACGAGTGCGACTGGCAATAAATAAAGCACCTCTGCATAAACTTATACTTAGGTATTAATATTAATGAAACAATAACGTTAACCCTATGCTTTACGTAGTCGCAGACGTTATTAATACGATTGCCTATTAGAATAATACCTAGCATGTAAGTGAATTATTATAAATAATTTCAATGAATATTTATGAAAAAAATTTAGATAGTACCTAACTTTCGTATTTTGACGAGCTAGCGTTATGAAATATGCAATTTCTAAATATATACCTACCTAAACATTATTTCCTGAGTACCCTCATAAAATTTAGATTTGTTGCGTTGTTCTTAAATAAAAACCTTTTAGAGCAAACAAAAAACGCATCAAATTCCATTGTGATATTTTTCGCGACGTATAAAATGTTTTGATGAAGCGACATCGGTACAGTCGACGACAGAAAGCTCCCACGAGATGGGGGGAGTTGTCATGGGGTGGGAGAGGGGGCGAAAAAAATGAAATGAAAATAATGATAAAAATGTCGACACGCTGACAGAGGGAGCGTCAGCCGTTTGATTCGAGAAATAGCCTTATCTGATAGACAAATCTTACAATTTCTAACCGCGCATTAAAATGTTTTGACGGTGAGACTAATCGAATAGCAATAATGTCACTTACAGCAGTCGTTGCAGGTCACGAGAGTAACCGAGCGGTTAATAGAGGAATGGTTTCGGCTAATAAACTCATTAATCATAGATAATTGACGGTGATTCTCGAAATTAGCTTCAGGCGCTTGTGATGATGTGAATTCACCTTAACGTATGCACACAGCATACCCAAATTACATGCGAGTTCGGATTGGATTATAGAGCGATTGCGATCACCCGTTAATTACTCACCGACGATACGTGCGCCAACAATTCACTATTATGTCGTACTAATTTGGTTTATCTGATGCAGACGAAACAGTATTCGAACAAAATGGAAATAAGCCAACCGAACTCTCAAAATTAAATTGTACGAAATGACGCATAAGTTGACGCAAACAAGTAAATAAACAAATGTGGGATGAATACTATTTACTTAGCGGTTCGTGTAGTTTGTTGACCGTACACACGATAAAATACAATTAAATTGAATACGCGTTTTTCACGGAGTGTGCGTGGCGTGTGACGTCATCAATGGATGATCCGGCAGCGGTTATGAAATGTTACAAGTGCTGAAAAGTGATGAACGTAATGCTTTTAAATATACCTAACTACGTACTGAGATACGGTTGCATTTATTGTTTATTATATTTAATTTATTTTTCTTTTATCTAAGTAACCTACACAAGTAAATATGGAAATAGAGCAGTGATACTGCAACAATCTATTAGAAACAGACGATGCTGACGGTGAAATAACTCTGAACACGAACCCTTACGACTGGATAATACCAACCGGCAAGGGCTCACTATAGCTTTCTTTGTTGCAGTGAGCAACGGTGCGCTGAGCGCGTGCGCAGCGCAGGCCAGCGGTATGGACAAGGACGGCAAGAAGAAGCACACGCGGCCTACTTTCAGTGGACAGCAGATCTTTGCGCTGGAGAAGACCTTCGAGCAAACCAAGTACTTGGCGGGCCCTGAGCGAGCCAAGCTGGCGTATGCCCTCGGCATGACCGAATCGCAAGTCAAGGTGAGTTCTTATGATTGTAACTTATTATTGTAATTAGTTGTTTTATTTGAGATGGGTGTTTTTTCTCTTGTCTTTCAATACTTTTAATTCTGCCTCTGTAAGCTGGGTAAGATTATTATTTAAAATACTTTGTATACGCAGTACGAGTATATGTAACGCTATTTGAAATGCTGTCGTTTAGTAACCCATTCGTATGTGCGACGGGAACATGTATATTATGATGATGATGTGTAAAAATGATTGTTACGGGTCACGTAATACAGTACAGATAATTAACTAACGACTAGAGTGGGTGACAGTGACGAGTAGGGTAATGCAGCCAATGAGGGACACTCGCCGCGTGTCGTAATCCGATTACACAGATTGAAAAGTCAATCACTTAGCCGGGCGCGGCGCAATCAAACGATTCGCTCTATTACCGGGGATTACAGGCGACATGTGGACCTATCCACGCTAGATTTTGTTTTGTTTTTCATTCGCATCATCCCATTCTATTTAGGTAGCGTATAGTGTAATAAATCATGCCATTTATACTCAAATGAAATCCTTAGGAATAAATCTTCTTTATTAGTTATTTCGCAATCTTAAGGCTTGCAGACTTTTATTGCGAAATAAAACACTTTTGATTGCTGAATAGACCACCCTTATGGAGTTGATAACAGCAATAATTTGACTTTTGAATTTGTATATTGAGAAAGTGACGTTTATTATGAGAAAAATACATAATATTTCATTTGAAATGTAAGTGAAATATTCGGAATGGTATCATAAATGAAAGATTTCATTACTTTAAACGCACATAATCGGCGTAAAAAGGCGCAGTTTTATTTTAAACTAATTAGCGTGTGACATGGGGTCCCCTACTAAATGGTCGCTAAGCGCTGTGGGGGCAGCCCCGAGGGCTCGGGCGACTGCGGTGCTTACCCTACCACGATGCGGTCACGCGCGTTTAGCTCCGTTTTGCTAAATATCGCAAATTGTTTTTTTTTTTTCTATTTGGTAAAGATCTTTATAACACTGACAAAATGTAACCTCCAGTAAAAGTAGGTTTGGAAACTGCATGCATTGACTGAATTTTGAGCAAGATCGAGTAAAATGAACAGAGCAAAATCTCTTTGTAAAATGAAAGTGATCAGTTTAGTCCTACAACAGTAGCTTCGTTGAATAAAATTTAAAAACAAACTGGTTAAACTAAAAGTCGTACTCTATCGATATAAAAGTGCTCTGAATAAATCTACTTTAATCAAATACGATGTCAATAATAATAAAGAACAATAACGTCAAAAGCTATCAGTAAGAAGCGGAACATTCTCCCTTTCAAGCGCAAACTGTCTGAAATCGTACATCATCCACGGAAGCGTTTAATGCAGAGGGTCCAGATTATATTATTCTAAGTGGTACGTTCCATTTAGAGGGGCAGATATTCTCTATAGCACTATTTTAATTACTGCGTAATCTCATGTCGTAGTAAACTGTCACACTAAAAACTAAATATTCATGCAACAGAGGAAAACAAAATAATTGAAACCTATTTATTATTTCGAATTATCTTATTCCTAGGGTCTTTCTTATATAGTTTCCTCTTAAAATTAAATGAGGGTGTTATTAAAACTTCAACTTATTTACTTAAAAAAAATGGTAATTTTATATAAGGACGAGACAAAAACAGTTACACACAAGAAACTAACTCATACTTTAACTAACTAACCATTTTATAAACACATCTAAATAATGTATGTAGCTATAGGTAGGTAAAAAGTAGAGGATTTTAAAATTGCATGAATCAGCAATATATTTAATCGCACTAAATACTCATGATTACTATTCTTTCTCCCCGTCGCGTCGTTAAATTAGAGGCCAACAGAATGACTTGCATAGTTTATGGTGTCTACAGTATTAGTGAGAGTAAAGTGATGAAATCAAGTGAAAATAACTAGATTAATGGTAGCGACGTTTCATAGGGACATTTTGTGAGTGCATAACATTTAGAAGGTCATTAGTTGCGACATGCATGAAGTGACGTCTCGGAATAATATAGGAAACTCATCGAGATGTCCATACGAGCGCAACTCATAAAAACTGCTCTCTCAACTACTTATTAGGGAAATTGGATTGATGTTGTCAAAAGTTACGTGAAAAAATATAACACATCCAATTTAGGACATGTTTAGCTATTAAGCATTTAAATCTCATCTCAGAATCTAAATTGTAAGAATCAGAATTATTTTTCAACGTAATTATCATTAAACTTGCATTTTAAATCTACTTACATCAATTTGCAAGGTGTGAAGAAATGACAAGAAATTGCAACAGCAACACATCTTTTAAAAATCAATGTAAGTAGGTATATATTACAAAGTTATATTATTTAATAACTAGAGGAACACATTTAATATCAGACATTTTTATCAGTTACTACGAGATTCTAGTTAAAGAACTTGTGAGTATAATCTCGTGCGCTTTGGAATATGACTCCACATAACTGATGCAATTCTGCTCCAGTCCGAAGACTAGCCATTTCGACACTAAACAGTGCTATAATCCTTTACAACGCTAGATCGCATCATCCAACAAATAAGTGCTTTCATTCACAAATTGAGCTCAAAAGCCAATGCACCAAGAGGGGACCAATTACCCTCCCAACATACTTTTACGGATCTGTATTGAATTTTAGACTTTATTAACTGAACTCAAGTGTCGTATGAGGGGCAAATGCAACCGTGTAGGTTCTTTCAATTCCCCTGTATGGGTGTCATAGCTCATTTGGCATTCGATAAAATTAATCCATAGGGAAGATTAACATTGGGAGGGCTGCATGTTTACACATGTGCCGCTGCAGCCTGCGCCGCCGCCTCTCCTCTGCAGCAGCGGGAATGCATAATGCAATTAATTGTTCGCTCACTCAATTATTGTTATATTTCATATATTAAGTATCAGTCTTTAGTACAATACAACTTTATGATTATCTTTAGTGCATTGATAATAATCACAAAATAAAAAAAAAATACTTATGGATGTTTTTGTGCAAGGCATAAAGTATTTCACGTGATCATTATGAGGTACTTGCATTGAACGCTTGTTAAGCCGATCCTCGGCCAAGGTCCAATTTGTGAGAAGGTGGTTTATTGGCCCTCGATATTCAGCCGGGGAGGTCTTTGCCCAGCGTTGTGATATTAAATGGCTTTTTGAAAAAAAAAAGCAGATTATAAAAAGTAACCTTCTATATACTTAATCCTGCCATATAAATTGTTCGTTCGTCACTATCCGGAGCCTTAAAACTTTACAGCTATTATAACAAATGATATACAGCGATCATAACAACGAGCCCGCTTATTGCATATCATAATTCCTTCTCGCGTACTTAAAATGCAAATCAGAATGTATCGTTATCATTCCTTTTATGGGTGTTATAAAGCTGGATTGAATTAGTTGCGAGCCATCGTTGGATGTTTCCCACAACGATACAAACGCACACCTTCCTTCATTATCGCGAACATGCTGGATCTTTAGCACATACCTACACTTTCATTTCATTTATTTCAAGTTAAGAAATTATTTAAACTGATCAATATTATGAAGGTTTGAAAACACACTAAAACACGAAAGAAAGAAAGGAAGGAAGGTTTGAAAGTAAACACTTTTCTAATGCTCCATATTCTTGCTAAATATACTAAATTATGACATGATAATAAATACAATTTAGGCGATTGATAAAAAGCTATCTTACGAGTAAAGTGAAGCTACGGTCACGCTAAGATTAGTTTTACTAAACAGGGACCTAAATTGGTAACAAAGTGTGTGTCGTCCCTAATGACGTCACAGATAAGATAAACGACAGTTTAAACTCATGTAGATGACTATTGATAGGAGACCGCGGCTGTGGGGCCGAGCCCTATTCCCGGACCATCCCGGGCTCCCGGGCTCCGCACACTCGAGCATATTAAATTATTTTGATGGATGACACTATAATTTAATTTTAATGTGTTTTGATAAAATAGACCTTTTATGAATGCTAAATCGCGGAACAGTTTAATGGTGTTTTTTCGGCGCCTGCATAATTTTAAATCAGTTATCGTAATTGAAATATAATTTGCGAGTGTTGTCACTGATGCGTAAAAACTGGAGATGCATATATTTAGATACCATTAATGGTAAAGTCATTTGGTAAATCATTTCACTTCATTTTGTAGAGTATCGTTTTGTAAAGTGAATGTATTAATATTGTGTCATAATAATATTTATATATTTAACGTGTACTTAATATCAGATCTAACACTTGCCATTTTAATACATAGCTAGGTACAATAAAAAATGCTATCAAATCTCACAATACCTAAGACTGGACTCTACCTATTTATAACTTCTATGATTCTATGTCATCCAGTTTCATGAACTAAGTATCAAACGACACACCACTTTTGCCATAATAATATAACCAAATAAAGAGTCGAAATGGTTCCCCGTGAGTTCCAGTCAGAGGATGACATAACCAAGGTGATTGATTACTCGACATAACTAAATCATCGCCGCTACCGTTGTCCAACAGTTTTAACCGTTCAAAGTAATATATTTAAAACGGTATTGACATAACACTCGATGACATACATCCGCCTAAATTCCGGGCTGAATCTATTCGACAGACGTTCATGTTATTTCCATACATCACGGGTGCGAGCTAACAATGGAATTGTTTGCTTATCCCTATGTGTGTAAGGTTTAAATTATCGTGGCCGACGGCGGGCTGAACGGGCAATCAATCGATTGTCACGATGACAGTCGAGAGCGAACGTTAATCGACGCTCATTAATCGAAAACATGTGAGTTGTACTGGAACAATCCAATTGTTTATATCGCTGCTATATTTTCTCCGAATTGCGGAATTGATCAATCGTACGAAAACGTATACTGATATGATGGTATAATTGGAATACATATAGCCAATATAATAAGTAGCATTATTATAGCGACGGCGTAGTGACTCCGAGCAGTGGAACATACCCACCGGCTTATTAGGAGAATATACACATCGTTTCTGATATTATGACAACACAGTTAAGTTGCCCCGCTTAACCTCATTTAAGTAGACTTAAGTCATGTTTTTGTTTTTTTTTGTTTACATTTAGGAAGACTTTGAGATAAGATATGTATTTATTTGGGCAAATTAGGCTCACTTGTTGGTTACAAGCACTTAAAAACTACTTCATATAAGTAGGTGTTGTTACTATATAAAGGTATTTATTTATCATTTATCAATCTTATATAAACATAAGACATGATATCACGCAAGTGCTCCGTGGAGGGTCGGTACAGATGTGTAAGCTCGTCAACGAATCAACGAAATGCAAATGTTTTTAATCTATTAATAATTTTGAATTTGTCTTTAGTCTCTATTTATGTACTTGTCAAGAGGATTATATAAACTGTACCTAGCTATGTACAAAACCAAAGGTATTATATAAAGGTGTAATTGACAAGTGTCAATTAGGCTGGCACGAGCCCCATCTCGCGTGGGCGGTTTCACGACGGGCAGGGAACCCTAATTGATTGGCTCGTGTTAACGACGCGTTTTTAGGGTTCGGTAGTCGTCACGACACTCGTTTACAATCGCTATATTTATTGTCTATAAATTACTTTGATGATTCGGGTGCACTCTGAAACAAGCGTTTATTGTTAATAACATTTTGGTAATAGCAAGAGATACTGTTTACTTAGAGTAAATAGTGTCATAATAGTAAGTAAAATAGGTATATTTTTGTCTTCTTTCCTTTATATCTATGACTGTTAACTAAAACGTAGATAAGGAAAATTGTAGGTACTTACAACATGTCAGAGTAAATGAATTGATTGAGAAATTACCTATTAATAAGACCTGTTGCACATTTAAGAGAAAAAAATTGAAACGATTCGACGATTGATGCAGAAAAATCGACACTGCCATTGGCCATGTTCATGTAAACAGATGCATCTTAGTATCCATATCTATAGATGAATGAACGTGTTTGTCTTACGGTGAAATCAATCACTGGCTGCCGATGAGAACGCAGCTGATGCCAAGGATTTGCAGATAACTCCCTAAAATAGGAAAGGGGATAACAAAAATTGCCTATGCAAACGCAACGTGTAAATATAAATATTCGTGTTACAATGACGTTGAATTATTTTCTGATAGTTATCAAAATATATATTAGGTATTTAAATAATAAGACCCAACGAATGTATTTAAAACATCATAGAAGGAAAGCTGCAAAGAAAGAGAGGAAAGGGAAGACGGAGAAGAGCTTACGTGGAACCAAACATGGTGTCTTATAAAGAAGTGAAAGAATTGGCCTTTGATAGACGAAAATGGAGAACGCTATACCGACAAGAGCGTGTCTCTTAAATTATGCGGTATTTAAAATTAGCTACAAAATTTGAAATCAGTTGTTTGAAATTAGAGACTTTCCAGCACCAGTCAGAGTATCTTAATTATTGTTTTGTAGTTATAAATACTCCCAAGATCTTAAACAAATATAATCGTTGTAATATAGGGTTATAAGGAATATAATGTATAAGTTTGCCTGGAAGAGATTGCTACCTTTGCTACAAGTCCGCCTTTTATACTATTTCAATCAATCAATAATTCTTTACTATTTATTTTCTCATGTTGTTGTACATTATGGTCCTGCTTATGTATAAAAAGTAAACTGTTAGGTATGTTATGTTTTTTACTATAAGGTGCATGTTATGTATGCTAAAAAAATTGTAGCACTGCTAGTGGAGACATCTGAAGCATAATGTATTTCACTTAAACCAAGTAACGATGGCCTCCCAAATATTATACGTGTCTCATCATCATCTCGTAGAATTATGCCGTTTTTCACTGGGTCCTACCTTACCTAAAGATTTGCAAGGTCCGGTTTTTACAGAAATAAAAAATATTATACGTATCTATTGACAAATATTGTAATCCTGATTATTCTGTTACAAAAGAAGTGACGTTGCGTTTTGATGGTTGCAAATAATCGCGGTTGCGCCGGCGCGGGGGCGTGTCGGATGCGGCTTTGGCCGCGTGCG
Source organism: Pectinophora gossypiella (assembly GCF_024362695.1). Taxonomy (NCBI): domain Eukaryota; kingdom Metazoa; phylum Arthropoda; class Insecta; order Lepidoptera; family Gelechiidae; genus Pectinophora; species Pectinophora gossypiella. Next base: position 17,708,480 of record NC_065433.1, read on the forward strand.
CGTGTATTAAACAACGATCACAACAACAACTGTTGTCCACCATTACCATCACAATGGCTCCCTAAACATAACTAACGTCGGATTTATTTGGCACATGACAGATGGCTTCCAGAATGTGATCGGCCGCACTTTGATTGTGACGTCACTCCGATTTAGTTTCAAACATTGGCCTTTTTGTGGTCCGAGGGTTTTAATTGTATATAAACTCACACTTATAATCCGTAATGGAGAAGACAGAGCTACAAGCACCAACATAAAGAAATTGGTTATTTTTCTGTGTGTTAAGTCATTAATATCATGGGCAAAGATGTAATACAAGCTAAACTTTCATACTTTTTTTTATTATTTGGGACAACAACAGCATAATTACTTATAAATTACAGTCTCGAATTTACAATTCCACTTAAAAATCATAACAATAGGAGAGCAGTAGCGTTACAATTACAACATTATTAGAGATTTATGCACAAGCTAAAAAGGTTTATTGTTTTTAAGAACACTAGTACTGAATATAATACATAACAAATAAGTATAACAAACAAACTATTATGAATAACACGGAATATAAACAAGGATATCATAATTTAAGCAGAAAAAAATAAGATAGATTCACATAGGTGTTACAGCAATATAATAATAAGCTGCGTTTACAATTGCAATCGACTCTTACTCGTAGTAGCTTTACTCTAACTGCACGAACTTAAACATCCACGTTAAGGCATCTCTGCATTCTCCTCTGGAGTAGTATCTATAAATCGTGAAGGAGATACCTAAAGCTAAATTGCTGGAGCTCAATAAGCCGGTGTAGCGAGGCCAATTGCTGGTCTATATACAGGTTCTCTTTCAATTTTCGCCACAATACACTCAAGAACATACTGTTCCCGCCCGCAGCACATTCAATAAATTGCACAACGAGGGGCGCAGTATAGCGGTTGCCAGTAGCGCTACTTTAGCAGCCGACGAAATTGACACTCTTACCTAGTGCACTCTGCAGTGATACAGTTCACGCACAAGCACGTTAAACTTGTTATTTAGCTTTCATACACTAGCTAAGGTGGCAAGCTTTGTTCGAACTAATTGATTCGTGTAAACATCTAAGACTCGCCGGCGTCGGCGTAAGATTGTCTAACATTGGAGACATGATGTTAACAACGTCATGATTCACATATTATTCGAAAGTGGCATCAACAATGCCAGGTGTCGACTCGCGTGCTCCGGAGGTGTGTTCCGTATTAGGCTAGGGCGGGCGGGGAGGGCGACGAGGGCGGCGCCCATAAAAATGCAAATGGCGGTGTCGACGAGGGATTTCATCGTTGTATCAATCACACGCCCGCTCCTTATTATTGCGGGATTTTATTCCGGATCCCGCCGTTTATTGTTTTCGAAAGGAATCTTTTTGGAGACGATTTCAGACAGCAGCCGCAGAAAATATTTTATACATAAATGTAAAAATGTGCGCTCCAAAGTTTCGTTACGTTATAGCTGTTGGTTGCTCACTATTTGCTATTGATTGTAGGACAAGTTTCTTTTCAATTTACATCTAGGTAATGTTTATTTTGTGCATTTAAATGTTTTTGTCATTTATATTTTTGTATTTAAACTAGAGCTTTTTTATTTGTTTTTCTCATAAGTACCTAAGTACTGAAATTATGTTAACACAACAAAAATGTATGAAACATTAATAATGTGACTCAGTATTATTTCAATCCTCTGTCGACGACGTGGTTTCCGGCTCAGGAGACACTGACATTCACTCTTTAATCGACTTAACATCTATCTAATACAAATCAAACTGCGATCAAACGTTAATTATACGAGTGTTGTAACATCCCTTTCATCCATTACTTAATGAGATGCAAATGCTATTTGTCGATGACATGTTCCCATCTGGGTTTCAAACTGGTATGCTCCGTAGTTACATACATTTAACACCGTGTTTATCCGTGAAACTCCTTAAAGTTGCAAAATCCTCATTATCCGAGATTACTGTTAACAACGTCTTCAAATAAAACAATACGAGACGCGGGGCTGACAATGACAGCCGACTAAACGACGACACTCCAGTTTTACGCGCGCAAACAATTATTTATTGCACCGAAAACAACCAAACACCCTATACACATCCAACTGATGTGAGCCAAACTGAGCTTTAACTCCTAATCCTAAGATCCCACATCGCAAAGCACCTTCCGATCCTCAGTCGAGCAAGATTAATAGGGCATAAAACGTAAGATAATACAATATACAAGAAGACACGTTGTTAACCGTTCCCTTGAACGCCAGCGTCGACTCGGTGTACCTCTCTCGCTCGGCCTTACGCCGTCTGTATTTATTGCTCTCACTCTCACACTTTCAATTATCTGCCTAATCCCTCAATTACGTCGACAGATGTCGCTCGCGTCTTCGAGCTTATGTGCGAGTTTAAAGTACCGCCCGCAAAACCAATTACTGTTGATCAGTGAGATTTGAGGCTTTTGCCGCAGATCTTTACTTCACAAAAGATCGCCCTAAACAATTTTTAACTGAAATACTAATATTTAAAAAAAATGTTAATAATACTCCTTTAGAAGCTTTATGACTACGATGCACTAACGGCCAAATCATAATTAAAAATATACCTATGTTTTTACATAATAAAGAATGTTGTTAATAGAACTTGTTTTGACACATCGAAAGAAGCAATTGTGTCCAGAATGAATTTGCTGTCGGTACCGAAAGGCACGTCCCTTAAGGGTAGGGTAGGACACGAGTTAGCTAATAATTAATATTATAATTAATGTTGCAATAACGGAAACCGCGGCACGCCATTAATCCGGGTCGGCAGTTTGTATCCATTGGATAATTACATTGTTTTTAAGCGCTTGCCAACTTCATTTATTGTTGCTCCTTGCGATTAATGAAACGGTTATTAATTGGAAGAAAAAACCGACAGGTTATCGTTGATGTTTATGATGAACAGTGTACACCTAGAATAGAATCACTTTTTGTAGCGGCACGTTTTTCTGCTGATCTCATCATTGTTTAAAAAACGCGTTACAATAAATGTAGAGAGCGAAGAGTTTTTTAAATACCCCATTGCCTTCGCTTACTTATTCGTCACGATAACCGTTACTATCACTTGATCATCCAAAAATTACATGCACGAGCAATCACGAACTGACATACTTAATTCAATAACTAATGCGCCCGAAGTGTGACAACGAGACTAAATTATAAAAATCCTAAGCCCCTGTAGTGAGTGTAACTCTCTCACGCGTGTTTTGCTCGCTCCGGCCCGACTGAAGCCGCTTCAAAAAGTAATTAGTGTAGCTAATGACATTAATGAAATCGTCAGCCGCTACCGAACGGCATTCCGGCCTGTCGCGCGTCATAATTACCATTTTGACACGACAATCGACGATCGACTACAATATTCTCCAATGGCAATCCCAACTCCATCGCGCGGACTCATGATTTAAATCATAATTTAAACTCTATTAGAAAGAACGAGATTTAATTTTAATTATCATAACGGCCGTGTTTAAGACGATTCGGAATGCGCATCTTTGAAGCGATTTGACAGCTTGAAATCTAGTTGCGATCGCAAAAGGCGTAAGATGATATTGGATGATTAGTTGGATTTGACTTTACTTTTGGAAGGCATAGAAGTTATAGTTGATTGCAGGGTGGTGGTGGTATTTGTGGTGTTAGATAATTATCGGTGGTTGTATTTAATTTCTCCGATGAGACGGCGGCTGACGCTTTCATTTGTCAGGCGTCGGCCGCTGGATAGATTACCCGTGTTATGCCTACGCGATCGAGTGATATATTAAACCTCGATGGTATTAAGATAAAAAGGCCTGTTCCTATTATTGGCAGCCAGTTAATTTCTCCGTTTAGACACGGTGCTTAGTCGAATGTCTGTTTAATTGATTTCGACGCAGTTATGCGTCGACTTAAGCTATTAATTATTTATTGCATGTAAGTATATAACCTTTTAAGTTTGATTACCATACGAAGGTATAGTTTCTACATGGCAGATATCGTTAATGCTGATTGACTTTTATATGTTCATTTAAATACTTTTTATAGTTAAATATATTATATTTCGTTGTTTATTAACAGATTTTATTCTTCTTAATACATTGACAAGTAACTTATTTCTTATAGAAATAGAATACGAAAGTATTCGTATTAGTTCTAAGTAATGGTGTTAGGTACACCGTGTGATGTCGTCGCTATATAAGGGAGTATGGGAGGCAGCCGCGGACACAATCGATAGCACATTATTCATACCCGCCGCGACCCGTCTTCAGCACAGGGAAGACAGTGCAGTCGAAATAACTTAAAAACTTCCGCTCATCCTATCTGTCATATCGTAGAAAAAGTATCTCCAATTTCCATGATGAACATTAATATGCAGGAGATACAAAACTCTTTTTTTAAATTTTATCCACCTAGATAACTAATTAGTTATGTACATACCTTCAAAGTTTTCTTAGCTTAACCTACAATCTATAGAACGTTAAACAGTAAGATTGAAATCACATACTTAGTAAAAGTACATATAAGATGTCAATTGGCTCTTTCGAAGACATGGATGTATAGAGAAATGGAAAATAATTATTTAAGTAATGAAACAATATTTACACGGGTTTTCATTCTTTTATTTTTTTTTTATTAAAACATAAGTTTATTTTTTAATGACATAATAATAATAACTTATAAGACGAAGTGGCTTGCGTTGATGTCTTTTGTATGAGACCCTTTATGAGACTCTTTATAAACCTATTTTAGTACCTAAGGAATATTTTAATTTATTTATTTAGCTGTACAAATCTATAAAATGAAAAGATTCCATAATCCTCCTCAATAAAAAAAAAAGAATATAAACTATGACGTAGGTACCTACTTGTATCGGGGTTTTGTAGAGTTAGTTCTTTGCGTTGTAGTTTCAGTTTAAAATCGGTGATAAATTCAGAAACTAAGTATTAACTTTGGTGTTAAACTACTCGAAAATATAGAAAAATGCACAAAAAAGAATCTCCGACTGTGTCCAGTTTCGCAAAATATCACAATGTTACGGTTTGATCCCGCGCCGCTTGCACGAGAGGCGCCATGTGAGCGACATTGTATTATCTCGTTCTTGTACATAATGAGGGTAGACGAATGATGTGGCCAATGTTGGGAGCACTTTGATGATTTTTGATTTTAAACTGTCTGTGTTTTCACGACGCCCGAAGTGTGTCTAAGACAAAAATTAAATTGGTTATTTTCATGAGGTTGATGTAGAAGTAGATAAAGGTGGAATGGTTTGTTTAACTTCGTTGACTGGAGGTACTACCTGACTTCTATTATGTTAAGAATAATTTGAGACTCCAAATTCCTGAGTTGATATTTTTTTAATAAGTACTATCCCACAGGTCTGGCCTATACATTTTTTTTCAGACCAGTGTCGCAAGCGCTAGTTGTTTTTCAGGTTCCGCTTCAGCCATAATAAACATTGAGGTTTCTATTGCCCCCTAAGGGCTGTTACAATATTATTTTAAACAAGCCCCGTCCACCGCGACGCCGCGAGCACACTGCAAACGACCAGCCAATCCTAAACGCATTAGCCGCTATCGATTCAACCACTACATGTGTCTACTTTGCGACTACATCTTCCCCCACTCCGAGGGGGGAGTAGGGGGAGCGAAATAGACAACGCAAAGTCAATATGTGGAAATAATAATAAAGGATCGCGCGGGCCGCATACGTATCGTTGCATTATCGTTGTATTATCGATGTAGCATCGGTAACGAGTCGATGTTTGCGATGGTAGTTTAAGTCACTATTGTTTCGTTATTGCTTATTCTGTACATGAGGAACGAAGGGATTGGATTTATTGTGATTATTGAATTCTGTTATTTTCCCTCACGAAGCTCGTGCTTGTTCTGTAAGATAATAAAATGAGAGAGTGTTTGTGTGGCTGCACTACAGCATACGCTGTATGTAGGTTGTAGTTTGTTTGACTACACTCAGTAAGCTTTATTACTTTTCGAGATATTATCTGCTACGGTTGAATGTATCCTGTCAAACATTTGAACAAAGGGCAGTGCAACTTCATTCATACTATACACACTTACTTCATTTCATGGACGTAACTTAACGAAACGGAAGGTCTAGTATTCATTTTACAAGCGGGTCTATAAAAAATCTGTGTACGATCAGCACATATCGCGAACATGAAATTTGATGCGCCATCATATCGATATTACGACGAGCGTCCGTCTCGATTCCATTCGATTTCCGACCCGAATCGATTCATGAATATATATTGCCCTTACACTCGTACTACGGGAATAATGAATTCGTTTGTAGTGATTGTGTTTTTCCGATGCTTATGACATAATTTCATTTGTTCAGTATACCATTACTGAATAATCATCAGTATTAAAGGAAGTATTGTTATATTCATTCTATTTTCACTTATTTTCTACTATGTGGTTTAACGGGAGTTATGTTTGTAAATTAGATCGCAATAGATATTTTGTTTGTATCTATACTGCACCAGTGAATATATATATATATTATATGATTGAAATTGAAAGCTTATTTTGTGAGGAGTACAGTAGGTAAGCTGACGGTCTGTAGCAACAATGTTATTGGAAAACTTGTGACTGGAGTGCCGCACAATGTAGCGCCGGCGCCGTACTACCCGTCTTTATAGTGGTCACTTTAACTACGACCCACTACTCGCCGCATCAAACAAATGCTCCGTATATAGGTACTTATATTAACAAAACTTTTCAATTCAGTCCCAAATACCTACAATGCAGATTCCAACCAAAAAGTCCATATAGTTTTGCTAGTCCTGTAACTAGGAGTTTATAGCGGGTGCGTCGTGCGTTCAGAAAGTTGTCCTGAGGTCCCTCGCAACAATATTATGTGGACGAACGTCCGAGTCAGCTCCAAGTTTATGATCGACACGCTTTACGTCCCACTCGCACGATATCGCCCATTCGGGACACTGACGGACTCGCTTACCACACATATTTTGCTATTATTATACTTTATTGGCCGTCATAATACCGTTGCTGGGACAGTGGACATTACCCGTCTTATCGTATTATTGTAAGTCTGGTACGTACCTAAGTAAACAACTAATTGATTATTAAACTTATAATTGTAGTTTCCCCGCATTCATTCGATGCCGCTAATCCAGTAAGTTTGTATAGTGCCTACCTATAGTTCGAGAGTCACGAGCTCGCCGCTCTAGTTTCAGTCAACAACAAAGAGAGTACCCGAACAGCTTACGCCAATATTCCGCAGTGCATAAGTGACCCGAAAGAACTGTCGCCATAAACAAATTCACCGCTGGAAAAATTCGCACACGGGAGCACATCCATTTGTTATCCATTTTGTCGTGTGTATCTCGGGTCCATTAATAACGCGGACTTATCCCGGCCTAATCTGCCGCTCATTCCCGCTTTCCGCGGCCGATTCTTTTTCGCGCCAAAAAACTGCCGCCATGTTGGTTTCTGTCCGCGTAGATTTATAGCGTTGGCGGATTAAAAGCTTGATAAATAATAAAACACTCGGAGTGAGATTCCGATCGCGCGATATGTGTGGTGGGCGCGATAGGCGCGGTTTTATGGGGAATTTTCAATTTGTTTCGGCGGTGATTCGGTTTATCGGGGATTGCGTCGTTTGTTCGCTCCTTGGGGACAAAAGGGATCAATCGGGATGTTTTTCACCAGATCCCGGCTTTATTATTGATAGTCGTAACTGTGTAATTGAACTGTTTGTTCGTTTATCAGATGGCCTTTTAAAAGTAAATTTATTACCTCTACAACCTAAGTACATGACAAAAGTGTCACTTTATTGCATTTCTCAATATGTTATACCAGTTACCTACCAAAATCAACCAGTGACGAATAGTTGTAGATAATTTTAAAATGCACCCACAGTCACCCTTCTGCTAAAACGCTTTGCGATAAGACAAACGAATGCGCATTCAAAATGTGTTGGCTCAGTCAAAACAACATTGTAATACCTTAATTTAAATTTAAATGACATCTAAGCTGGCTCCGATAAAATCGGTCACATCATTACGCCCATAGCCCAACAGCAGAGCCCCTGCCTACCGCACAATTAATTCTTGTGTTTACAGATTACCAAGCCAGAGAATATAACGAATTACTTACCTACATGTGACTATAATAATATCTTATATTACCTAGAATTCACAAAATGTGCTTATACTGTATTAAATTATATTGTGGATGTTTTTATTTCAAACATAATCTGCAGGTATCACAATTGTTTTTAACAGAAATGAAAATACATTATAGTACTAAGTAATTTTACACTTTATAACGTTAAATAATGTTAATATTAAGTAGCTAAGTAATCGCGATTATCATAATTTCCAACATTATTTAAGTACTTAAAGTATTTTTTAAGTCGTGAAGTAAAATGTATGATGTTAATATGTACAGCTACCCACACAGCCAATAGGTACGTGACATGGCAAAATAAAAGCTTGTAAGCTAATTCCGACTTGATGAGTAGCTTACACTGCGATAAGGGCGGGATTACACGCCTGACGCGCGGTGTGTACTCACCCTTACTTTAAAATTTCAGGCTTAAGATCCGCTGATAGATAAAATCTGTAAGTACGTGTGTGATTGCTGGGATTTGGATGGGGTGACTCTGGGAAGATCCTCTGCATTTTTTTACATTGCATTATTTGCGTACCTATATTATTATGTATATAGATTTATATGTTATTCAGTGTACAGTTACAGACGTACAATTAAACTGGATTTTTAAAAACTGAACTACTTACTAGATTTTATTAAGCGATTACTCATATAATGAGCACAAAACTAATAAAGACGATTGCGAAAAGTAATTTAACAACGCGGAGGCATTAATAATAAAGGTAAGTTGAATTCACTAATTAGAAGTCAAAAAGTAAAAATTAAAAACAGCGTCCTTCCACGACACTGGGGCTCCTATCAAAAATCTCAGTCATTTCATTAACTCAGTAAAAGAAAAAAGTGTCGCCGAAAAAATGGGAAAGCAGAGATTAAATTTTAAAGGCACTTTTTCTAAATTAATTAATAAGGGAGAGGTGACGGCGGGAAAAAATTAAATGTCAAAATTACAACAAGATTCGCTTTAATTATGTCTGTGGAGGGAGCAGGGCGGACACTAATTACATTTTCTTAATTTGCAAAGTTTCAGCCTTGTTCGGCTGCATTCGGGCCAGTCCGCTTTACACGAGCTCTGATCGTTATTGTACCAAATCGTGTGGTTGGGAAATATTAATGATTTTGATTTTTATAATAAATACTACTTATTAATTATTAAGTACATTATTTCTTGTACGGGCACAAGCGTTTTCCTTTCTGACTTTACGTATACATCATAGTGGTAGAATCCCAGCTTGGCTCTAAACCACTGAATTCGACTTTATGTGTAATTCATGTTTGAATTTTATTGATTACTTATAGATAATCACGTGGTTTTCAGGATTTATGCCCGATTATATAGCATTATAGGTTCGCCTCCTATTACATGGGACTTAAACATAGCTGGCGAGATTTTTTGTGGGTGTGCTTACTGTACACCTCTGCCTACCCCTTCGGGATGTAGGCGTCATTCTATGTTATATGATTTCCTGACGTGATAATTTACTCACTGTTTACTTTAATATATACTTATTATCTTATTTTGTCTTTTCATTTGGTTCAAATATAGCAAAATATTTATTAAACATGGCAGCATTTTTTACAGATCCACTGCACGCTTGTGCTAATATAATTACGGATGCCTTAGATAATGCTAAACGCTCCGAATTAACATTTTTATATTCACTTCAAGGAAAAAACGCGAAAGGGGTGTATTTTTTCATCGCCCACCGGGGACCGGCAAATTGAAGATAATTCAGTTTATCGCTTTAATATCTTTTTGTCTTTCTAAATTTGCAAATGAGTTTTTTTAATAATGCCAAATTTGAAGCAGCGGGTCGCTTGTTCTAATCCTTTTGTGATTTATTACAGTCATGCGGATAGATACCTTCATAACAAAGTTTATTCTTTATTTATTAAACGTGTTTCACCCTTTGCGATCGCAAGACACTGAAGCTACACGGACGTTTTAACCATGAAAACAAACTAACGTTCCGAAGTAATCAATCAAATTTTCCAAAAATCGTTTCTGCATAGCGAATGAAATGCAACGCGCAATGCTGTTGTATTTTTTTCAGCCGGTATCCATTAGTGTGTGAGCGAACCATCGATCAAAAACACAATTCCAATTTACCTATCGGCCACAAATTCTTCAAAACGACTGTCCGATCGCGCGCAAATAAAGATAAAAAATAAATTGCCGTTAGCGGTTTGGGGTATTGTTGCTTTTTGAACTTTGTATACATTTACGCACTTGTGTACGCGCTGTACAGAGTAGGCACCTAACGCGTACCATGTATTTACCATGAACCTACCACTGTGAAATCGCCATAAGAATTACATACAAAACGAAGAATGTTTGAAGAGGCCAGTTTGTTCGGCCATTTATTTCTATGTCAATCTACGACCAACTAACGAGTGTGTACAATAGGAAAGAAGGTACGTGTCATTGACTCCTTGTCATAAAAGCTCATAAAATTTCGGCGCTTGCCCGCCAGCTCTTTCACATCGCACCAACTGAAGCATAAGTCTTATTAGTAATTATTATTTAGCTATTAATAAACAATAAGCCACAGAAGCAGTGGCCTCAATCGCGTATTCATACCGGGTGCGCATGAGAAGAAGCATCGATTCTGTTCTCACACCTAATGAGCTATCACATTGTACGATAAATGGATTGAAAATAATTCGTAGGTAATAAAAAGGAGAGTTAAACATTCAAGAAGGTCATAGAGTATACATTTAAGTACTACTTATTTTTAGTATTTTTTCTTATTAGATATGACCACTGAGCAATAATAGCTTAGCCGACATCAAGATTTTTAAAGTTAGTACATAGGTGTGACAGGTGAAAGCCTGATTATTGCAATTGCAATAAACTCAGTCGAAAAAGCTAATATCATGCGCGACTAACAGTAGTAGTCCCACGCATTGTGTGAAAGAAGGCAAGAGGAACAAAGAAGTGAGGGTGGAAGTAATCGCAGATACTTATGGATGTATCGAAACCGAAGACATACCGCGCCGACTCAAATAGGGATAAAGGAAAGCAAAACATAGTAATGAAATGTGACAGGTTCCTACGTTTACGTTCATAAAAAAACCATCGTTTATATAATGTTTGAACTTTTCTAATGTTTGATGTTATCCAAAATGAGTTGATCGAGAATCGTCCAGCAAATATTGACAGAGACTTGTACAACCTTTATCGTCCGTTTGAAAGAGGATCGTTAAGGCTGGTACACACCAGCCATTAGGCGGCTACAAATCGCGGCGACTATTAACTGAAGCAAAGGGTGCGATAAGTCGCGCGGAGACAAATGACGTCAGCTCACGCCAGGTCTAATGATGTTGGCTTTGCGTGTGTCGCCATAGAACACCCTCACAATCACTACTTTTAGGGTAAAAATTGACGAATTTATGCTTTATTCCCATTTAACACCTTGTTTCGGCTTAAAATGGTTCTTTCGTAATAATGTTATTATTATTGGAGTATACAATTAAAATGTAAACGCACCTTCTACATTACGTAAAATGACAATAAAGTAAGATCTAAAGTATCTTTAACCACAGATTACTAAATAGTTACTACGGAAAACTCAAGTAACATTTCAACTTGGAAAACAAAGAGCGAAGAATACGAGGAAACATCCGCGTCTGCTAATATATTATTGGCATTAATACATAAGAGTTTGAACATTGTGTATCAATTTCCCGGTCACGTAGCCCCGGGTTAAACTTTCTTCACGGCTAGATAACACGTTTGATTTATTTTAACATATTGACAGCCAGTACAATTGCTCTTATGGGGGTTTATTTACAGATAGCTACGCTCGCGGAGAAGGTTAGAAACTTCATTTGATCATTTTTTGGGTTTTTTGTATCTACTTACATCTATCAATATATATCTACTCATATAAAAAAAAGTCTGTCATACCACTGAATGAATTTGAATTCCTTTTGTGAAAATTGAAACAAAAGAATTTGTTTATCATATTATAAAATACGATGATACAATAAAATGATAGATGAACACAATAATAAGATAATATACTACTTCTACGTATTTAATGATACCATCGTTATACACATCATTCTTATAGTACGTTGGCACTGTACGAGTATGTTCAACGATCTCTCGAATATAAAGAGAAACACATATATAGTTAAGGTACCGCTTTCTGTCTCATTATATCGCTCACAAGCAACGTCATGGCGCCACGCTACTAATAACAACACAATAATATAATGAAAGTCGGTATTTTCCTATTCATCCAATTTAATTACCTGGAAAGCAACATGGCCGACATGTTAAGACGTATTTATTCGTCACCGCCACTGAAAGCGCATTATCTCTATAAAGCCATTACAGAGCTCTCTTGTGAAAAATAATAGATATTCACATAATTATCCCGACCCTCCTCATCCGAGTGAGATAGAAATAATATTACCGAAAATAATATTGTCGAAAAAAGAGACGGATATACTTCCCGCGGTTTGTTTGCAAGCACTTAAGTAATTGAATACAGGGGGCTCGGGTAAGTCGGGGCATAAAGGAAGACTGGAAAATAATAATATAAGTAATAATGTTTCTGGCGTCGCGTGAAAGGGTCGCAACTTGTTCAGGCGGCTCGTAAATATAATAATAAACATACGTCACGGTGTTTGTCGGATCGCACGGAGAATGCTCTCACAACTAGTTTCTTCAGCTGGTAAACTTAGGCACATTTATAGACAATGTTCAATGGGCTGCCTATCGTTTATAAAGGTAAACAAAATTCATCTTTGTAAAAGTATCGGTGTATTCCCTAGCCTCCCAAACAGTATTACAGGCCAGAAGAGAGGTTTGGAATCTTTATGTTGGCTTATGCGTAAAAAGCATCTTGTTTTCCGCACATCAGCTCTGCCATAATAAAAACAAATGATCCAATGATAATGCGTGTAACTTACGATGTCTTGTTTTGTTCACGCTCTGATTTTTTATTGCGACGCTACTGTGTTGAGCTATTTTTATGTTCGAGAAAATATTTTTATTTTGTGTACCAATTTGTGCTACAATAAATTTGTACGTAATGTTGTTAATTATTTTGTTATGGTTTAACTCATACCTACAAGAAGTTTTAAACATACCAATAGTTACTCAAGTAGAAGTAAAATACAAATAGAGTAATGTAACATTGCTTTATATAGTCTACACAGAAGATATAGTTCCAAAATATGTACTCCAAATAGAGCATTTAAAGGAAGGTTCTAATTAATATATCCGCCATGTTGCCGGAGCCATCAAAAGGCCGTTACAGCCTCCGTTACAACACTAATCCCTTGTTCTAGGGTAGACGTTAGTGTGAACGGGCGGCCTTTATCTTACCCACGCGACTAAGAAGGTATCACAAACGAACAATAGCCCCTTGTATCATGTAATGGTGGTCCTGAAGTATATGGCTGTCCATTTTCTTTTAAAAAACTGCTTTCTACGACTGGCGAAGGCCTAAGGTGATGAAAAGGCCTGAGAAGTCCTGACTTGCCATTTAGTAGAGTTCTTACACTTTTATTTCGGCACTGAAAAGAATATTAACAAAAGTTTGTTTATTGTTTACAATGGATAAGACTGCTTGTCTGACCTTCCAACCTGTGAAAGGAACCACCAGCTCAATTTCGGTTAGGTCACATGCCTCCGAAACGCATTTCTCGAGTATGTGGGTTTCCTCACGATGTTTTTTCCTTCACTGTTGAACACGTGATAATCATTTATGGTTTAGAAACCAATGATTCGAACCTGTGCCCTCAAACCAGAGTTCTTGCGTGTGTGTAGGTTAATTTTGTACATCAACATAAAAAATGTTGAGAAAATGAGGTCGCTAAAGAAACATTTCCCTATAAACATTCTCTGTAGGTAAAACTGTAGTAAAATAAAACCGGTTACAAGCTGCAGCGCTAGAAGTTACACGGCTATAAGAAGTCGCTATTGTAAATACAAGGCAAGGCGACTGAGGATTATGATCTAACTTGTGAGGTGGATAACAATCTTTTTTCCTGTGTCGTCTGAACAATTACAAGGAGGTCGGTTGAAAAAGTTTAAGTATATGTATAAGGGTCATAGCTTATTAGTCACCACAGAGGCGCCACTAACGAAATGTATGCAGTGTGTCTTATTTGTAACGAGAATCAGTGTTCTAGTGAGATAGGGCCTAAATGCAATAGTTTTTCCAGAAAGTGATCATTTCCGAAATGCAATAGCCAAATCACTTAATGTCGTCGCTATTAAACGGAAAGGACCAGTTGCGTCTTAATTCAGTCCAACAACCTGGAGATTCCTTTATAATAACGTCGACATCTGCTCCCAAAGTAATCACAGGCTCCAATATTTTGGAAAATCGGCAAGCTCTACTCGAGCCTCCATCTAATAATGAAAATGTATTTATGACCTAATTAAACTCGTGTCTGCCGCCCGACGGCTCCGGACCAAGACAAGCCCGCCGGCCCGGGGAACAAGCGAGATAGAAAACTCCCCGTCCTCTGATTAATGAGCGTTATATGGCTGGTTAAGTACCGTGTAATTTGCAAAACGACCCTTAATTACCGTAGAACATGGCTACTATCTCCATCCTTATCTAACGTAAGGAAACATTTCGCGAGAGAAAGAGACGTGTATAAGTTTGTATTGCGACTTAAAGGCGGTATTTAATGAGGCATTATGATGTCGCTCGTGCAGATTAGGTTCACATGGCGCTGAAAATTGTTTGCCCGCTCTTTATATTTGGCTTTCTGAAACGCAAACATTGAGCGTAAATTTAGTGGCGTATTTTCAGACGTGCAATAACACTTTACAGTGCATTATACCTGTTTAATGTTTACTGGTACCATTATAATTATCTTGATGCCATGACATGTTAGACTATCAGAGTAAAATGAGTGGATTGCCTTTTTATAAACTCTTTGCCTACTTATTACGATTTATATGTAAATATTTCTAAGATTAAATATTACTCTTTGTTCGCAGGTATGGTTCCAGAACAGAAGAACAAAGTGGCGGAAAAAGCATGCAGCGGAAATGGCGACTGCGAAACGCAAGCAAGAGGAGCTAGGCGAGGAGTGTGACGAGCAGGAGCCGCACGACAACGAGCAGTGCAGCGACGACGACGACGCCAAGCGGCCGCGGCTCGACCACCACCACCAGCACCTGCCGCACCACCCGCTACCGCACCACCGCCAGTGATCGCTTCCCCCCGGCGCAGGCGAGCGCCCAGCCGACCCGCTGTCCGCCTGCGTCACCGACAAACGGGACCTCATCGACGCCACACTCCATATCGACTCCCCCGACAACGATGTAAGCGCCAGCGCCCCCAGCTCCGGCAATAGCCACGATCTAGACTATAATAAACCTTTCCTCGATTTCAAAGAAGACTCCCGGACCGACAAGTTCCCTTTCAACTATACCAGAAACTTCAACAGCAACCCTAACAACGATTCTAGTGACCGCAATCTTGAGGATCCCAATAGTTACTATTTCAATGGAATTTATCCTGAGTACCTGGTGCCGAGAAGCTTTTGCAAGGAGTCTAGTGGCGAGGACGCGCCGTGCGACCTGTCCAACTGGCAAGTGAGGACCCTGAACAAGTTCGAGCAGGATGTGCCAGAGCAGGAGCGGGAGGCGGCGAACACGAGCGGGTCGGTCGATAGTGAGCACGACAATGCTCACAACAGTGAGGGTAACGCCGACGATAACGTTCAACAGCCGATAAATTTCGCATACTACCACTTTTAATGGACTTTTAACGAAAGCACTATGTGAGAACTGTATTTTAAGTATAGCTTTATATTTAAATTGTAAATAGCTACAGTCTAACTAAGTAGTCATGTGGTAAATATTAAGTAAGTAATTTATTATTATTAGATTTTACATGGTATAGCGTATTTGTGACATAAGTCATTAAGTGTACATTATGCAGGACTTTTAACCCTCTTGGTGCCAATTTCCTTGTAGGTATAGAATGTTGCGTTATTCTATTTTTACGCACTAAAGTCTACTTACTTAATTATTTGTGTTTTTTTATCACTATACTCAAGGATAATTCTTTTAAATTTTGATAGAAGTGTGAGACAGCATTTGAAACCATTCCGTTTATTGTAAATATAAGTTTTAGTGACGCCACATAAAGTATTTCGATGTTGACGCTGTGGATGCGTGCTGCAATATGTATTGTACATTATTAATTACGTTATAGATAAGCGATGGATTGTAAATAAATATTTAAACGAATTTAACGATTTTATTGTAACGATAACTACTAGTAGTAATGACCACGCAACACAGGTTTTAATAGTTATCTATGTGTATGAAATATTCAACTCGAGTGAAAGGAGCAGCACGTTGGAGAGTCCAATGTGCTGCACATTTACTTTGAGCACGAAATTTAAAAAGTACTATAATTTTTCGAAATTCAATAGGTTTAAAATAGCGATGAGCTTCAAGCAAAGACTAAGTAACTTTGCTTGTTCGCACAAGGGAGACAAAATGATTCACTGTTATATGCTTCGTAATAATAATAAAATGTATTATAAACCCACCAAATAAAGAAACGATAGAATCAATGGTACTTCTATTAATACCTTATAATTATTTAGAACATACTTAGGCACTTGAGCGTGGAAATCTACGTATGTGGTTGAAATAAACAGTTAGTAAAAAGATTACTTGTTGTTTCATTTTCATGCACCCCAAAAGTTCAGGAATTACTGGGGAAACACAAAATAAGTTTCAACCAACAAGATAGAAGATATGTACCTCCTTGGCAAATATTAAATGAGCTACTTTTACATAGAGATTGATCAGAAAAGCCTTCATAGGTAATCAAAGAAGGCGCCCGGGCAAAAATCGAGACGCTCGCCCCCCGTCGTCATGACAACAGACTAAATCTTAACTAAGGACGGAATTCTTTCACGAAAAATAACTGTAATAGATGAAAATAGAGTTCAGTTTCAAAGAAAGTCGCGCGGGCGATTCTGTGGCGTCACTTGCGAATGTGGCTTGTAGTTATAAATGTAAAACAGCGTTTTACTGTTCCATGTCGGAGTGAGACGGAGCACGGAGGAGTGTGGGCCAGAGGAGGACGAGCTCAGTCTTGGGAGGGATGGGGGTTATCAGGGAGGTATTCTTTCATTTGTTGTGGCTCGGAGGTTCGAAGCGATAAGGTGCGGCGTCTACCTTTTATTTATGACTCCATTTTAAACTGGGGGTAAGTATGTTACGCAATTTGGCCGAGTGTGATTTCTTGCCGTCGTACTGGGATCATGTTCTTGAAGATTTCAACACGAGTGAGGTAAAATATTGCCGTCGAATTGTGTTGTTGGAGTATGAATAGAATAGTGATAGAAGTCAAGTTACACCGTAAATATTATTTACGATAAATTACAATGATTTGGTTTATAAAATGAGCTAGTATTTGAATAGGTATTAGATCACGCACCGGTGGCCGTAATAACTGCGTTTGTAATAAATATATAAAAAATGGCGGAGCAGTCAATCAATACTAAAACAAAGGGCCGACTAATTGGAGTGACAGGCGCGGTTGATCCCGCCTATAAATGTACAAATAAAAATATAATAAAAAGAGCCTACGCCGCGGTCGGTGTAATATAAAAATGCTCGTATATTGCGCTGGTATTTACTATTCCACTGACTGGAGCAATCGGCCACACACCGAGATTAGAAGTTGTATTCTGGTTTCGTGCGATACATTAAATACTGCTACGAAACTGTTTTCCTTGCACATTAAGCTCTAGGGTGCTGACTAAGAAACTTTATTCTTTTTGAACATTGTTTAAAAGAGAATAATTTAATTGATGGATGTACACAAGCGGACGTAAAAGTATTTACGCAGTGTGAGCTGTATTGAACAGTAGTACGTACTTATCCACCTTTATAGATTCATTGTTTTGCAACCAGTTTCAATATTTAAATATAGTTTGCGTAAGGTTATCCCTCGCAGAATAGGCACGTCGTCGTTGTGAAATAACTCGGATACATTTACACCGACCGGTGAGTGATTCACGTCGGTGGTAGATTTACTGCGTCCGTACGTCCGTCTGTCTGTCTCTTGATTTATACATTCACCCACATCGCCCACATGGACCTAATTAATATCGTATTCTTTACTGTCATACGAGTTTCCAGTGATCCACATCATAAGCCTGAGCTCTGCGTGTACGGCGCTACGCATACTGTGTTATCCACTGATAAGGAATATACTCGTAATATCTGGTTGAAATGTACGTAACTAGCCTTAAATAAGCTCAATTGAATTAAAGTCCTTTAGCAATATACTATTTTTTCACTTGAACTTAAGTTTATATAACACGTAAGTAATTGAATCGTAAGTATTTCAAACTAACAAAGTTGACTCATCACCTCTTATCCCATACACACAAAGATGAAAACAGAATTATGCTATAATGTTGCTTTAGTAAAAAGCAATGATAAAATTGATTTAATTTTAGACAGCAGCTATAAATAAAGACATCAAATAAAACGTACGATTGGGAAGACATCTAAAACAAAGGCTCATAAACACAAATCATTTAAAGAAACGACACTTCATTTTGTGACGGACGTTTGTCGGTCCAATAATGTGGGAGGTACCGCAATTGGATTTATTCACAAGTTTGTTAAGATAATGTAAACTACAAGTAGAGTTCGAAATCTAAACATTACTCTTAATTTGATGTGAGACAGCAAACTCTGTAGAGGTGTGTACTGGTTTTTTTATAATTTAAACAATATGATTTAAAGTGACCGCAATGAAGTCTTCTATACCGGAACGGGACCTGTACACAGAGCTTCATGATAAAGCTGCTGCCATTTTACAAGTTTTTGTTCCGAAGGAAAAGTCTGACAACATTTTTCCCTGCTCCGCGAATTTGTAGGTATTGGGTATTAGACCACACATCGACATTTTTTTTTAATTTTGTGTACTTCAATACCGGATGAGAGGTCTTAGCGCTCTCCATTTGAACGGCCAAGTAGGTAATACGATATGCGGCATAATAAGTAACGTCTAAAAAAATTAATAAGGATAAAAATAAAAGTTATCATTTAATTACTGGAATCATCAAAGTAGGCATTCAATTATTAAACAATTACTGCATTTTTCTGTAGAATACTATTACAAATACTTACGATAATAATTGGTACCAAAATACTGTTAATTGCTAGTCAAACTCGGAAATATTATTTATTTTGAACTAATAATTAATCTCAGCTAGTTATACAGGGTGGCCCAGAAGTACACGTTCAAAATGAAAAATTGGATAGAGGAGCTCATTAGCTACCAGAAACACCCCCATGTATGTTCAGCGATTATTTACGGTTTAGGAGATATGACCCATTTTGTACTTTTCTCTAGATTTTCTACCTTACTTCAAAAATAATAATTTTGTCGATATCCCTTTCTTAATAATTCTTTTATTTTACTTTATAACTATGCCTAAGGATGTGTAACGCTAGGTGAAAAAAGAAAAACAGTAATATCAAAGATAAAAAAAAAGTTATTGGAAGTCAAAGTGAGAATTCGACCCAAATTGTCATGGACCCTGAAAGTATTTCTAAAAACTGCTCCATTTAATAAACTTTTAGAAACATTTTAAAAAAGTAACCTTAATATGGGTAAAACACTAAGTAATTAGACCTCGTTCTCTTTCTAATAGCTAATGAGCCCCTCTATCCAATTTTTCATTTTGAACGTGAACTTCTGGGCCACCCTGTATATTTGTAAGTAGGTATATCATCTCATCATCATCAGCAGCATTTCCATGCTACTTTTTTTAGGGAAAAATAGGGCAGTGGTTTCCCTCTTGCCTTCCGCCCCGCAGTACTCTGTCTGACGCAAGTGGGATGGCGCCCAGAGTAGTCTATTACAAAGCCATATTAGGACTCCTGTCCTCCGCCTCTGAATAGTACTGGTATATCATCTACAAGAACAAAAACGTTAAAGATATCCCGTGCCTCGTATCAACAGATATTTTGTAAAAAATTCAGGCGGCTTTTTATCAGCATATACTAAGCACAGTTTGACAGGTTCAACGGCATAGCCATTTAACATGAGATCAGGCAGGCAGACGCATGGCGTAGGTTTAGTAATAGGGTCCCGCCCGTCCTTTAAGTACGGGACCCTAAAGAGAGCCATCGAGAGTCAAACACTAAACAGTTTATTGGCCAATAAACCGACTGCCTTCAGTGTTCATTCACTCGAGAACGCTATAGACTTGATTAATTGATTCCTGTAATTAACTTGTACATAATTAATATGGAGTAATTTTCCCACATTGGTACGCTGTAAAGTTCCTTGTGTATTTTGTCAATGTAAAACAAAAAGCAAGTATTCAAGTTGTCATCCCGACACCTGCCTGCTTCTGTTTGATATGGATGGGTAAACTTCATTTTGGACACTTTCTTTATTTCAATTAAAATCTGTTCATTGCTTCTTGACCGAGATTTATGCGGTGATGATCTGCAACAAGCTGAATGTGTGAGGCTCCTCTTTTTTGATAAGGCTTAGATCCTTATTTGACTTAGACCCTTATTTAATTTGAGAGCTGACTGAGGATTCTAACCATCAGGTTAAACTTTGTACCAACAAAATTTAAGACAACTGGCCTGAAGGTGCCCTCTGCTCAATAAGTCATCTGAGAGGATTATATTTGTAATGATTAATCGACCTTACTGGGCCGATAGCGGTAAGCAACATTACCACGCCGGCGGGGTCGGTATCGGGGTCTATTAGGCTCAAACATCAAAGAAATTGTTAGTGTCGGATAAACATATGTAACTTTTTTCTAGGGTAGTCCATATTGGAATGGGTGGAAGACAACTTGTTGGCTACAAGTTTATGTGAGAGTTATGATGAACCTTGTGGATGTTACCATCCTTCGCCCATTGATAAATAAATAAAATAAAATAAAAATATTGTTATATTCTTATTCTTATTGATACAACCCCTCATGTTGGAGAGAGCACATAATTCCTTAGGCGACTATGCCATGTCTAGTATAACAAGTAGCTGAGTTAAACCTACGCGTAGAAGTACGCGTTTCACCTGGGCGGTGCTTAAAAAGGCAACTATTTGATATTTGCGCATATAAAAGTACGAGCGCAATGCAAACAAGGCCTTTTTACCCTCCTGTGCTTTAAAAACAGAACCTATAATAAGGGCTGCGTTAGGACTTAGGACAGTGCAAGTTGTATAATTACGCTCAAGTACTGTATACCTACTTAAGTCTTACTTTAAATTTAAGTCTTAATGTCTGAATGGCATATTGCCTAATAAGGATGGCCTTAAGGCTGCAGTCTCCACGAGTCGTGGCAAATTTTTGTTATTAATTATTTTATTTTTTTAAGCAATCTGTATCTAAATTGTGCATTCGGAGACTAAGTCCTTAAGGTACAAAATTGACAATGAAATCCAAAATGTCGGAAAACATGCTTTCCAACAAGAAACCATTGGATGCGAGCCATCATTTGACTTATATTGATAGGTAGTAAACGCGAGGCGTCGGGTATAATTTAATAATGCAGAGATGCCCATAATATGGCTATAATATAATCAACAATTTGCACCAACTCGTGAATACTTGTGCTTGTACGGATTAAGACACCGTTTATTTTAAAACACGTAAAAAAATGATGATTCACATTTTGCAGGATATGCTATAAGTACATAACACTTTTTGTAAACCTTTTATATTTGCAAAAGACACGACGACGGCGACTTGGAAATATATACTGGAAATTTAATAATGGGTCCGTGTTCAAAAAAGTTTATACACCTAGGTAAGCATTATATATACCTTCGTAAGAATTACTTAGAAGGTAAGTAGGAAACCTTCTCCTGAATATAACGTCAATTTGATACTTTTATTTACACACTCGATACTGGCGAAGATTTTTCTAAACTTCACTATCAAAAAGTGTATTTTTAGTTGCAAGATTTCTTTGAGAAGTTTATTTGGTGGTCGTATTGTGAACGTACGATCGAGTCAGTGCTATAAACCGGGAACACACATCACATTCACCTCGACATTACCACAGTTAGCCTCGTTAACCCAACATTATTGACTCTTAAATCACAAACACTCTCATACTTAGAATAGTTGGTAACAATTACCATGTTTTTGTCCATATTTTCTTTTTACTAGAGTGCCTCAGGCGACAAGGAAATTTGAACGGTCTATTGGACGACCAGAATTTCCTTTCAGGTTTGCATATATGAAATTTATGTCTATCGATGAAAAAGGTATTTGAAGGTTTGAAGATCATTATGAAATCGAAACATAATATTTTATGTAAGTATAGCCGGACAAATTGGTATGACTACGATACCTATTTGCAAGCAATTGCCTTGAATGCACAATATGGCGGATTATATAGTGAAGCAGGAGCTTTTTTGATTTTGAAGACAAAAAAATATATGTACTTAATATATAATAAGTGCCAAAAAAGAGTGGTGTCTTTATGGTTATGGAACCCTACAAGCAAAGTTCAACACCCACTTAAAGATACATTATACACAAATTTAAGAAAATAACCTGATATTTTAATTCATAAGTTTCAAGTGATTATGTTGTTTTATTTGATGTACTTAAACGAGGTGTTTAGAATAGGACTGATTACAAATAAGTAAATATTATACTTAAATATTAGAGTTTTAAAAAAAATATCAATTCTACATCAACAACTCGGCGATGTCATTGTCTCCGCATTCTCTATATCGACACCAATAAAAATATACGTTGACGGTCACAATTCAAGTTTTAAACTGTCTTGGGGGACGATAAAGCTCCGTTTGTACGCATTAAAACATTTTAAAATGTAATAAATAACACCGTTTAACGACGGAGACATGAGCCGCTATTAATCACGAGTTCACGTTAATGCTACTTTTTATTACATGTAAATGAGTGAGGGATATAGGAACCTACTCGTGAGGGCAGGAATCTTTACAAGCAATCGCTCAGAGCCCACTACTTGCAAATACTCAGACCGACCACTTAGTCCTGCCTTTGTCAATGGTCAGGTGTTTACTTGGACAGTAATTACATGTATACCTGATTGTACATTGTTTTAAGTTTACGCGGTTATTATCATAATTAAAACACATAATAACGGGTTCTTACCGCGTTTAAATGGGGATATGAGACTCCCGATATTTCCACACTGTTGCAAGTGCCATGATCACGGGATGACATTTAAACGCGGTAAGAACCCGTTATTATGTGTTTTAATTATACCTGATTGAACAAGCTTCCTTGATTTTGATACAATTACCTCAGCCGATTTTAATTTTAGTTAATTAATACAGATAAAGCTAACTTCAAGAAATTCGTCTTTACATAAATATTTAATTTTATTTTTTATTTAATGTTTGGCGAAACAACAGCTATAATTAACATAGTAGCATCTTATGGTAAACACAGAAGGCCAATTATAGTTCCTCGCAAATTAAAAAAACCATTTGTGAAATAAAAGTACTTAATATTAAAATAAGAAATAATGATTGAAATAATAAATATTTCTGAAATAGGTATTGAAAAACACCATTTCTTTCTGATGATTGCTCAGTTTATTTATTAATTTATTTATGGCATACATAACTAGTTACAGTCGTGAAATTAGATAATTAAGTGTAACGTAAAACTAGACTATAACATTAATACATGCATGCATATATATATATATATATCAGTAAAACAGCAATCCGGCCTACTAGATCAATTCTCCTTTGATGTCTATAATGTAGGTATTTTTAAGGCCTAAGGATTGTCATTAAAAAATTGCGGATGTAAGGTAAAAACTTGTAACAACTTTACATTGTTGATCGATTGTTTAAATTGATGAACGCAAACTAAAACTAAAACGTAAAGAAAACTATGTGTGTTAGTTTGCTAGCTATAGAGCTATATTAGCAGTTTTCTTTACATTTCAGTTTTAGTCGACACAATACATAATAACGACAGAATACATAATAGGACAGCCAAGCTAACTTTTGGTGGTCCTACATAAATAAATTAAGTACTTACTTACTTACCTAAGTTCAGGTGAGGAGATAAACTTTTTATATCGGTCAAAGAAAGCGTTACATCTCTATACGCTACGAAATCAGATTAAAAATGTCCATTAAAATTACCGATTCAAGAAACTATAAAGAAGAGCTGAGTCGAGTGATGGGTTATAAATAAATAAAACATATAAATAAATAAATAGAGAAATAAATCCCTTGTTATTTATGTCATTGTGGCGGGCTATGGCGATTTAATGACGCGTTTCGACAGACAGATGGACGGATTGTTAGTGATATTAGTAATAAACCTCGACCTGCGTACCCTGCTGTCGTTACTGGCTGTATATTTATATGTATGTCTAAAAAAGACGATAAAAATAGATAAGATAATTTTATGTTTAGACAGGGCGGATTATCCTTGTTTCCAATTAAAACCAGAGAACAGAGCAAAAGTAAAACATTAAATGTCTATCATTTTTTTACCGGGTGAGAGCCTTCAACCGGGTGAGAGCTTTCAGTGCTCCCCATTTGTCCGGCCAAGTAGTTAATGCCATTTGCGGTAAATCTACAATAAGTTACGTAAATATCATTTTTTTATATAGTATAGCTTTCTGTCTATTGATAAGTGATGTCCCACGGAGGCCCATGTTGCTCTATGGATGTCGCAGATTTACTTTTATATATGGCTATTTTTTACTTATACCTATCTTAAAGTTCAAGTACAGCTTCTATGCTGTTCTGGGAGCAAATAAAAAACATAGAACACGTTCAGCTGCTTGTCTTCCCGGGCATGTCGTAAAAACCGACAGAGGGATTGCGTCCTCTAACATGATGGACTAATGTTATGGGCGATAGGCTGATCCCTTATCACCATAAGGTTCATCATATCCATCTTAGGACTTCGTATCAACAGTGACTGCAAGTTGTCTTTGATTACTTGTGGCTCTGCCCACCCCATTTGGGATTACGGGCGTGAGTTTATGTATGTATGTATGTAAAGTTCAATAATGTCAAATTATGGTGACTACTCAGACAAACCTTGAGGAGCTCGGTGGCGCAGCGGTTTACGCGCTCGGCCTGCGATTGTTGAAGTTAAGCAACTTTCGCAAAGGCCGGTCATAGGATGGGTGACCACAAAAAAAAGTTTTCATCTCGAACTCCTCCGTGATTCGGAAGACACGTTAAGCCGTTGGTCCCGGTTGCATTAGCAGTCGTTAATAACCACCAATCCGCACTGGGCCCGCGTGGTGGTTTAAGGCCCGACCTCCCTATCCATCCATAGGTAAGGCCCGTGCCCCAGCAGTGGGGATGTTAATGGGCTGGTGATGATGACTCAGACAAACCAACGCAGCGTAGCATAGGTTAGAATACATAATAAACGATTTGCACTACCTCCCTTCAGGTAATAATAAATAATAAAAAAAAAGTTTATTTTTCGTCCTTAGAACAGTTTACATTAACTTATATTATGTGTGTGCGGACTTATGAGGGAGACAGGAATCCAAACTAGGAAGCCCTTGTTTTGGGACACAGCTTTTAGGTAATAACTCAGATGGAGTATAGTTTAAATAATAGATATGATAGAGAAGTGTGTCAGGATCGAAGCAAATGGAATTCTATAGTCTCTGCTTACCCCGGTGGGAAATAGGCGTGAATTTATGTATGTATGTAATAGATATGTCCTAATTAACTACGATGCCATGGTGGCACTAACTTCGGTTGCCGCCAAGAAACTGGTTGCGTCATCAGCTGAAATGATTAGGGATACGCTTGCGCAACTAGGTGAGGTATCCTTTATACAATTACATAAGATATGGGTTTAAGGCTATGGACGCACTTTAACTGTATGTATACATAGAAAAAATGTGAAAACGTCCAATATATTGTGCTATCTACTCGTATGTATATAAAATTGAGTCTAAAATTGAATACAATTAGTGTAAATGTTAATTTTCTTTTTTTTGTGATGCCCATTCAGGCAGGCAAAGGGAACTCAGCCCATACAGCCTAGTCTTAGGTCATTGTCAATTTTCTGTTCTGAGGACATTTGTCAGTAATGACAGCACTAAATAGCATAAGAACCTTAAAAGTAACAAGCAACCGTAATTTTATGATCCTAATTAATAGATTAATAACATTAATAGATTACGTCCCTCAAAGGCCCAGCGACCCAGGTACCCGAATACATCCGGTCACACTACTCTATCAAAAAACCTCACACCCATCATAATTTATTTAACCGACTTCAAAAGACCAATAAATCCCGCATTAATAACTCCATACGAAGAAACTTTTTGAAAATACAACATTTAGCCATGCGGTTGTTGTAGGCCCTAATATTGGGTATTAAAATACAAAATAGTTTGAGAAAGTGTTTGAAATTTATAATCCTGTTCAATAAAAAGTATGGCTATAGTATTATAAACCGGTAGCCGAAAAGGATTACTTGTAGCTCGGAGATCAATGCAGCGCTGATGGTTTCATCTTAGAGAGGTAAAGAAATTAATACTTCGCTATATAACTTTGATACATAACTTAGTAAAAGCTTAAACTTTGTAAAAGTATTGTATCAAAAATAATATTTTAGAACTGACTTACCTTCATCATCATTAATTTAAGAGCCACGCTCTCGTCGGTGTAGCATTCTCCACTCTTGTCTATCAAAGGCCAATTCTTTGACTTCCTTATAAGACACGACCAAAGACCAAGGGAAGGGGAAGACCAAGAAGAACTTACAGACACGGAACAAACGCACTTCGACTATACTTTACCTCATTAATAAAAAAATAATTACCTTATATTACATTACAATAAAACAACAAAAATTTTGGAATCGTTATGAATTTGTGCTATTTCAATACTAATTAAATTTTCCACAAAGATAATTAATAATTTATAATCTTATCGATAAGTGCACGTGTTCTATAAACAAGTATACCACTACTATGCTAGAGTAACAATTATTAATGAAATTAGACATGATTAGAATAAAAACCATAGCTGTCTGTCTGTTTCCAGTGAATTCCACTACATACGTCAGCCTGCGTGTGATACAGACATACGATATGTTTATGTAACCCGATACCGCCAGTGGGAATCACAAATTTGTGTAATTTCAATCCTGTACACAGGATGATACGATATAATTTTGTTCAAATTAACAAGTTCCTATTAGCGGGTCGACCCCACTTCGCTTCGGTAAATTGTTTAATCTATCTTATTGAGTGAAATGAAACGTCTTTATTTGGAGGCACTATGTTTACAAAAATGCCGATCATAAGGGATATATCATGCTAAAACACTGTGGTTGCACCACCACGGTCACACCACCAACATAATGCATGCAGTTGACATTGTGATGAGGTAGAATTTATGCAACTGCATACACCCAAAGTGGCGCCACCTTGGTGTCCTACTGAGATTGGGCCCTTTACGCTTAAAACCCGAGAGTAGCCAGGCTTCCTTTTTAATTACACTATGTATCATTAGAAACAAATTCATTATTGTATTATATTATAAAGAAATGATAACAATACAACTATGTATCACTTGAATTTACATAATCGCAGAATACTTATTTTTTAATTACTAATTATTATATTAATATATAATATATATTATTAATACTAATTAATGGTATTCAAATACAATTTCTTTATAATGTATGCATACCCTCTTTTTATTCTATTAGTAAAATATCTTTCTATTATGTAGTACTTTTATAACGACTTGTATAATAACGATTTAATGTCAGTTACGAAATTGAATAAATGAATTACATTATTATATTTTCGGAAAGGAAAGAAATGTAGGTAATAGTATGTTTAAGTAAACCGTATAAAGTAAAGTATCTCTTAAAAGTAACTAAGTAGGTACATGATTAAACTAAAAAGTTTTATACAAAGTTATCAAAAAGTATGAATCTTGCCACAAAATCCACCCCCTATACCACGAGGCTGCGCGCGCGCAACCGTTCACAAATGTTTTTTCTGCCCATACCTGCAACTTCCTTCCTACAACGATCCATTACTCTGAATGACATTCCAACGCTTTGACAGTTAAATGGATACCATCACACCTCTACTAAGTTACATTCCAAATCCTCAATTGATAACATATCCTATTCATCTGGTGCTAAAAGTTGAAAATCGTTTAAGATCCTCGTGTAGATGTTAAATCGAATACGCGGGAACCAAATCCGTTTTACAATTTCGTATTAACTATTACCGCTTTAACACAATCTATTTACGGTTCAAAATAAGTAAAGATTTCAATTTACAAAAGCAAAAGGACTGTATTATTTTTGTCATGAGTGAGTAAACTATAATATAGCGAGTGACGTAGAGACGCAAGCGCATTGTGATCGGTGCCACGCTGTCTGCAGCGACGGTTTTTTGTTCCATTTTTAAGTTTTTGTAACTGACACCTCCAAATGAATACTTAACTTAATGACAGAGTTGACAACCCATATCACGCGTAATGCCGTGGCTCAACAGCATCTATTATTACCTTCATAATGACATGACCGGGAACATTACAAAATTCAAATAAGGTGAGGCATACTTATCTTTTGTTCGATAAATAAATACCACACATAAAAAGACATGTTATTTCGGTTTTTCGATTTGATTCAGCATTTCGGAACCAAATGAGTTTTAGGAGGTAATAATCAAGGAAAGACATACGGGCAGAAAATATACGTCATTTTTGGCTAGATCAATAAATTGTTACAAAAAACCTCAAGATAATCTATTTACGGCAGCAGTATTGTAACTGCGAAAGTTAAGTATCGATATCGTAAAACGTAAAAAAAAACGCTTTATGGGGCATTTGAACTAGTGCCATGAATGGACTCTCCTTGCCATTCAGACCCGGTGGGCAGTGAAAAAAATTGACTCATAGACCCTATACACCTTTACAACTGGATATTTCCGGTTCGGTGCTTTATCCTGTGCCAGCATTTATTGTGTAAAATCAGAGGAACTGCGAAAATTTTAAACCGACACTGATATTGTATGGAACTGTTATTACCTTTTATTGACTACTTTGATGTTTTCGACGTAATTGTATTCCTGTCGTATTTGTTATCGGATATTGGGATTAATTCCTTTGAATTCGTTTGACTGATTTGGGGTGACTTAGATCTGAAAGGTATTTTGAAGATGTCGCCTCTTAAGAAATTAATACTACAATTAGTTTGGCGATTAAACACATTCAGGTGTGGGAAGCGACTCTACCTATTCATTGTAGGTAATTGCAAAATGAAAAATCTCTTGAAAATAACAGTACTTAAGCCTATTTAGGTAATCCAACAGTTTTTACGTACGTGACTTGTTGTAAATTTGCGCCTCTGATGGCAGTAACTGCTTGGCCAGACAACTGGTGAGCGCTGAGGCCTCACCCGGTACAAAATTGTCTTAACAACAGAGGCGGTAATTCGACCGTAGTCAATTTAATGTAGCTATTTCGCTGTGTCTGTTACCGGGTGAGAGCCTTCAGCGCTCCCCATTTGTCCGGCCAAGTAGTTAATGCCATCTGCGGCAAATCTACAATAAGTCACGTCAAAAAAAAAAAAAAAGCTGTGTCTGAATCCGGCTAAGTAGTTAATGCCATTTGCGGCAAATCTACAATATGTCACGTCAAAAAAAAAGCTGTTTCTGAGTAAAGTAAGATTTCACTGTAAACTACGCTCGTTTAATAATAACTGGACATGGAATTCAAAAATGCAATTTATTTCCAGTACACCGATTACTATATTCAGGCAAGATACATACAGATATGCCGATACAATATAAATTAAATTATAATAGATTAAGTACTTCCGTATTGAAGTGAAATTTTCTTCCTGGGGTCGGTCCCTCGTGTCTGAGGATCATGTTGAGAATCAGGGTTCAATCTGGAGCGGGTGATCTGCCTTCACTCGGTCTTGTCCAGCGTGCCTCTTATGACCGAGTATAATTTAGAGGACGAACATTTCAGTCGATCGGTCCATCATGTCAGTGAACACCCGCGCGATCATTTGCCTTCAGTGTTCATAAGTGATATCAACTATGTTCAATACAAAAATGAAGTATCATCTCTAGCTTTATCGTGTTTTTCATTGGATCCGCTTATCTGACTTTTTTCACAAAAGCGACGGCCCGTTTAACCTTCGAAGGGCAAAACCAGCCCAATTACAGGTTAGGTCACATACATCCGAAAACATATTTCTCAGGTGTATGGGTTTCCTCGTGATGTTTTCCTTCATTGACGAACACATGATAATCATTTAAAATGCAAACTTGAATTAAAGAACAAATTCGAAAATCATTGGTTTACACTTAAGCTGGATGTACCTGTGACTTCACAATGAGAGTCAAACCTACTTGTAACTAGGCTACCACTGCTTTCAATATAAAATGTACCACATATACTGAGAAATAGCTTAAATAAAGCTTTATAGACTTTTTCCTCTGATCAGTATTTAAATAAGCTAAGCAATTCTTCTACACTTCAGACAAAACCCATCGAACTAAATATACCTATGTAGTCTTCACAAAAAATAAACAAACGAAACCCAACAGGCAATTAGTTGGTGCATAGGCGGATGCTAAATTCCCTGGTTCTGATGACATGCAAATTATCATCCCACTGACAGCATCCGACCCGGCACCAGCCTATCATAACAAGGAATTGACACTTTGTCAATGTTTTGCTTACTCCAGACATCCTCGACAAATCACTTTTTTTTAATGTTCTTAATACGATTTTTGACTGATGAAACTTTCTGTATGAAATATTTAAGCTGTACGGTTTGTATACTTATAACTAAGTGTTAAAAACAAAAAGCAAGTTACTTATTACTTTTTAAGTAAAAAAAATTGCAGTATTTTTAAAACATGGAACAGAGAGAGAATACATTTTTATGATGTGTTAAGATTGTTTACAATGTATATAAATTGATTCGAAACATGTTTCTCGTGATAGTTTTTATAATATAGGATCGGGTAAATGTACAATAAGTCACGTCAAGAAGAAATGAGTATGAGTCTATGGTAGCTAATAATTGACTCAAAAATACTTATACTTACCCACAAAAATACTATTTAAAAAAATGTTGTCTCTAACATTTATGGGATATGGGCATAACTAACTATTAACGTAGTAAAAAATATACTTTTATATCGGGTGTCAATAAACTCGGACACGTCCAACTTTTTAACATTTAATACACCACCGGACAAAAGGTCCAGTACCCTTTTATTTTCATATGTTTAGGGTTCAGTGAGTAACTCGATAGTTATTTTACAAAATAGCTAGTGTTCTAGTAACACTACTCGTTATACCTAGCGTAAATAGTAGTATAGTGTAAAGTAGGAGTAGTGTGTGTGGTGTAGTGTATTTTAGTAGTGTAGCAATATGTAGTATAGGATATTTTACAAAACAGTTCGTCGATAAAAATCATAGGTGTGTGATGCGTTTCCGGCCGGACCATTATTCAGTACACAATTTCAATAAAATCCACCGAATCTTTACCTTTACGTGTACACCAAGAAATAAATAGTACATCAAAGCATTACAGAAAATGAATGTTAAAAGGTGTCCGGGGAGAGAAGTTTTCTCCACAGCCGCGCCACAGTGTGTCTCAGAGATTATAGTATGTAATCAAACATAGAAAAAAGGGAGGATACTCTACTCATTTACGAAGGTTGATATAGTTGTAGTCCGGCCAGGTAGCGTCACAATTCATAGGTACCTAGGTACTTATTTATAATTATTGTGTTCAAATGAGTTTTATCATTCTTACATGAATTTTATGTAGTTACTCACCAAATGTAGTCAAGCTTAATCTTTATATAAGACACATTATTTTGAGATAAAGTATTTATTCTTACTCATCATGAGATATCAGCTGTATTATCATAGAAGAATAATAATATCCGCAGAGGAGCGTCTTAGTGATTTCCAACATAATGAATGTATGTGGTATGAATATACGGAGCCCGCAGGCGTCGACGCGGCGCAGTCCGTGGAAGACCGGTAGCCGACAATGGTCCCTCATTTATCAGACTCGGCTTAGCGTTTTGCTCTCTTTGCCCGGCCCGGCACCGAACGTGCTACCTGTTCGTTAGCCTCAAGGTATCCAACAAATTAATGATTACTAGCCCATATTATATTTTCGGTACACAACATATTCCATGTTGAGTCATTAAAAAGATAGACCAGCACCAGGCTAGCTGGCACCAGGGTTTGTGTAGTTGGTAATTCACCTCACAACCCACACGATAGAAGAAGATTGAAAAGCTGAAACTACATA
Organism: Pectinophora gossypiella; assembly: GCF_024362695.1. NCBI lineage: Eukaryota > Metazoa > Arthropoda > Insecta > Lepidoptera > Gelechiidae > Pectinophora > Pectinophora gossypiella. The sequence continues at coordinate 17,740,981 of NC_065433.1, forward strand.
AAATTTATATAAATTATAGTTTTGTAATTAGATAATATATATATTATCTAATTTTTCCTTATGACATATTACGTATATATCATTATGTAGCGATTGATGAATGTGGAGTAAGCAAGAGAAGTGTGTCAGGATCGAAGCAAATGGGATTCTATAGTCTCTGCTTACCCCGGTGGGAAATAGGCATGAGTTTATGTATATATGTGTATGTACGGTCACGAGCATTAATATGTATACACTTTGGTACCATGTCACATTAACATACTTTATACATACTCTACTCTGAACGTGCGTGCGTGAGAAGTGTGTCAGGGTCGAAGCAAATTGTATTCCATAGTCTCTGCTTACCCCGGTGGGAAATAGTCGTGACTTTATGTATATAAGTATGTTCTTTATACGTATTTGATTGTATTTAGTGTGTTAAGTTTTGAAATTGTGACTGAGTTCAAGACCTACGACAAAGTATGTCAGTTTTCATAGGGTTTTTGGTCTTTAGTTGTTATTATTATAATTCTATTTAATAAATAATGCTGTTAGCTTCCCTTAATAAAATAAAAAGTTAAACATATTATCTATTTTATTTCTACTTCACCAACTGATAGCACAAGTAAACGCTTCACAGAAATATTTCATGAATATATACTATAAGTATTGCACTTTTGAGATGTAACACTTTGATAGGTAATAATTATAGTATTTCTTGTTAGGTAGGTATAGTATGTATAAACGTATCTGTATAATTATTATAATCATTTTCTTCTATGTATTGCTTTTAAAATTATTTATGTAAGTATACTCATATATTTATATTATTTTGGACTATAAAACCCGCTACGCTTTGAATAAAATTCCATATAATTATATCTTTAGGTATAAGTAGGTAGGTACCCTAACAATGAGGCCGCCTGTTGTACTGCCTAATTATGAATAATTGTTTATTATAATGTTTGTTTTGAGTGCAAAAAAAGTGTTTCGTAATTGTAGTACCATATCTAATCATTTCACAATAACGTCCAATGTAGAAATGAGCCGTTACCTCCGAGTTAAGTTGGAAGCTAAGGGAAGAGCTGAGGTCTCGAATAATATTCATCGAGCTTATTATAATCCTCAAGTCGAGATCACATGGTAACAATTCGTTTTTAATTTAATTATAGCTTTATAAAACACTATATAAATGCTTAAGGCACCAAAACGTTGTTGGACAATGAAAAGGGCAAAAAATGTATTTTCCAGTATGACTCTGCTTATGACCCTAACAAGCGAATGAGATAATCGATTGAGTGTTTTTTTATTAATGTATAAAAAATATAATAATCTATTTCGTAAACCTTTTTTTTAAATAACGCTATGCATATCACGATAGTACCTTTAGCTAGGTATTATGCGCGACTGCACAAATTGCACAACCGAACGGTTTACTTCCAAACTAATTAACTAATTATTTACATGCGAATAAGTGCAACTGCGTCGAATATAATTTGAAGACTGGAGAAACTATCTAGCTATAGTAGTAAGGCTTCGTTATGAAGTGTACTCGTGTGTCCCCGGTCTAAAGCTCTCTCAGCTCAGTTGGCCGGTTGGCCGGTCATCTCCATCGCGCCGCGTAAACAAATATATTCATTTAATAACTTTTTATAGCCATAATCTGAACATAATTTACGTTGATAAGCAGATCAACAAGCGCTAATATATTATCATTTGATATTCTCGCCGTACGTTTTGTTTTGTTAAGCGCACTTTTATAATCCCCGTGCTCGCGTGCGGTTGAACGCCTCCACTATTCTCGCTTACTTCACTTATTTAAACATCTTACAATAATCAGAATATAACGCTATCTTCTGCAATATATTATTAAGTACACTATACACATTTCATGCAAAATATTAGCTTTGCCACATGTGCTATTAGCGAACTGTCAGTCAAACGAACATTGGAAGTGTCAAAAAACGTCAATCTGGCGGAATTTGTCCAAATCGGTTTATTCGTATCAATATCAATTGTGTGTGTGGATATTTTACATTATCACAAGCAAATTTATCCTTAGCATATGATACAAAGCAAAATAGTTCCAATAAGTGTAGGATAAGGTTGACGTTGTGTGCAATTGTGAGTTTGCGGCCCCTCGGATATTGAATATTTAGGGACAAATGGTGTGAAAAGTGGTGCCGATCTATTACAAATAATCCGATTACAGGGACGTGCGATCTGAATAGGATTAAAACTGCCATAGTTACACCTAAAAGCAGCAAAATATACAATATTTTCTGCTTACATGAAGCAATTGGAAGCAATTATAGTAATCTCTCAGGAGTTATTGAAATAGCTAAAATTCGAGCTTTGTTAGGAACTAGTACTGCCGTTGAAAGTTCGTTATTTGTTCGATTTATTTGTTTTAGGTAAGTACGTTTGTGATTTCAAGATTTGTAATAATTTTGATGATTATTGATAAAATAAGTTCATTTTAAAATTTTCGTTAAACAGGCATTGATAGATATATTATGTTAACTTATATGTCAATCGAAGTCGTTTGGTAGAAATAACCTTCTAATAACAGCGTAAAGTAGCGTGAACGGTAAATATGCTTTTTCATAATAATTTGTCAACATTCACATCTGCCGGGTCTCGGGTTCGACTCCTCGCTTTGTGAATTTGTAACGATTTGCGACAAATTGCCGTGCACAAAGTGTGTAATGGTACGAGAGTCGGCACGGTGTTCGCACATCTGTGGGACTCGGCCCCGATCCTAGACTATAAAGGTGCCATACATCATTTGATTATTGGTTTGGAAGTAATTAATTTTATAGCTCTCTTTCTAAATGTTTATTTGCTAAGAGTGAGAGAGAGATTGTGGGTGCGTTGACATTATATTTTTAACGAAGCGTTTATCTGGCTTTTTACACGAGTAGGCCCCTAGACTATGTTACGCCACCAAAAGTATACCTCTACTATGTAATATGATATCTAATACCTACGCCCATCTAAAAAAAAAATCTTTACTAAAACAAGGACTACTTATCTGAGTAGATCGATCCGTCCAATCTGCTATTAGCACAATTTATAATAGGTCTCACTTTGTTTTTCCCATTAGTGGTGTTATCACGGAATCTGTGACGTAGGTGTGTGGGGATTGGAGATTTACCGTCGGTCGCCAAATTGGTACCCACCGACCTCTCTAACACTATTACCCTTGTTTACCGCACTAATCGCCGTCTAAGGGTTGCCCACGGAAAAATATCCAACCCCCAAGCAGTTTTGTCTGTTATTTTTGCTCAAAAGTCCCCTTGTTATTGTTAGCAATCAGTCTCTTTAAAGCCTTGTTTTGATTGTTCTAGTGTTTTTGTTGTTCAGGTGGACTATTAATATTTGGGAATCACAAAAGTTTTATTCTGTAGCCAAATGTTAATGACGTTTATTTTGACTTGTACTGAGCATATTTTTATAAGCAAGTACAACATCCCCTTATAGGTACACAAATTATCTATACCTCTATACACAAGAGTCTTATCATTGCAGCGTTCTCGGACAAGTTAAGTATTTCCGAACGTAAATTCTAGTAAACCAGGTATCTATTTATTATACTTGTATCTGTGTTTCCAAACGTCCGTTTTATTCCTTTTAATATTATCACCTAAATTGAATGGATGGTGATGTACCGTCAGAAAAAAAGAGAAAGTAATTATTGAACCTTCTATAGATTTACTGATACTTATTTATGAGACTCACCAACTTAATTGGGATAATCAGGGCCACGAGTCACCAAAGAAAACTTGCAACTGCTTTTGTTGTGTAGAAAGATAAAGAACGACAGGTAACGCTCATTTTGTACTCCCTTCGATTTCTACTATACGATATTTTCGTCTACTCTTGCGCAGGTAAGTACTTAAGTAAGTATAATAGAATAATGTCGAATTTTGACGTACTCAAGAGCTCGAAAGGTAAGTTTGATACTACTTCGTACAGTGAGTAAAATAATGTTGACACAACAAAGCTTAAATAACTAAATAATGTACTAGCTGTATGATTAGTCATATTTGAAGGGGCTTTAATTCCTATTTATAAGTACCCATAGGTACATATAGAGATAAGAATTAGGTGCTTGTGAACCTAAACCCAGGCAGATTTGGAAAAAATCTGAAATGAGAACACAGAAGTAGCTTTATCTTTAGTGCTGTCGGTACAAAATAAATAGATTTTAAAAATTTAACAGGCTGTCATTTGCGCGAAGATCCGCCAAGTAGCGGGGTGCGGGGCGCAAGGAGGGCGGGGTTGTGAAAGTAATCAACAATTTAAAATTGGGACTAATCCCGCGCCCGTCGTAATCGCGGCGATCACTCTTCAAGTCGCACATTTGTAAGCCGTCTGCCCACGGCACCGATTTTGAGCGGAAATAAAATATTTTACAACAAGATTTCCTTACTTTTCCAACAAATTTTAATCGAATTTCTAGACTTCTACGATCATCAGATTGTAGACGTTTAAAGTTTCTGTTATTAATAAGCCGCTCTCTCTATGTAAGTAGACTCGTTCCTAATCTATTGATATTATCAATATATAAGTTTTTAATCTTAAGATAGTCTTTGATCATTACAATCGAACGGTAGAGAGTCCTATTAGAATGGCCTTTTACCTTACTATTAACTAATTCATTATCATAAAAATTAGGAATTACTTACTGTAATAGGAATTGCATAGGTACAAAGAGTAACGGTTAAAATTATGGAATGTGGATATATTAATATTTCCGGGACGAAAACTTACTAATAATGTGATGACATTAGTTACCTACTAGAAGAGATTGGAGACATCACAAGAGCACGTTATTTGTGTGATAAAACAGACCTGTGATGTTCAAAAGAGTATTTACAAAACAAATTTTACTGGCAGACGTGGACGAGCCCCTCAAGGTGTTTGTTTTTCCTGAAACTCGACAAATTGACGCGTCAGATGATGCCTGTCCTTATCCAACTTGCGGGTAAGCTGGATGATTTGTTTGTACGTCTCTCTCGCACTAAATAACGAATAACAAACGTAATCCCCGGTTAATGCCGATCCCGGCTTACATTGCGAATCATTTGTTGCCACTTGGGCCACGGCATTTGTTCAAATCGCGGTGCTAATTGATGGCTGACTGCATGGTGCCACACAAATATAAAACCTTAAGTAGATCAACCTAAGGATCATTAAGATTAGGTAGGTATCATTTTGATAGTCTTGCTATTTTTAAGTTGAATTTGTAAAGAAATAATTAATTGTTAATAATAAATTCAACTTACAGATATTATAGGATCAGTAGCCATATTTTTATAAATACGAAAATAATTCATATGTAGAACTTATTTAGCAGATCAATAAATTAACTTATTGCAAAATATAGTAACTCACTGAAAATACCTATATTATCGAAAGCTGAAACTGATCAGTCCGGTCAACTGTACTATCCGACTGTACCTAGGAAAAAAGGGGAGATTTTGGATTATCCGTATTTGTCCTCACTAGCGCCATCTCGAGAACAACTAAGATTACTTTTCAGTAACGTACAAGCTTTGTGAAGCTGTTGCACTCTCGAGACTAGTTCTTTGTAAGCCTTTCTAGTTCACGGGTAAATGTACAGATGGCAGTGTCTGTCGCAAAGCAATGTTTCTCAATAGTTCTCCATTGCCGTATAGATGGCGTTACTATTTACGATATTGTAAGCTCATGGGCGAAAGTTTTGGGAAGTTTCTAAAGTTTAGTTTGGCTTTGTTATTTTCAGGGTTGAACCAGTTCAGAAATTGAAACTTTCTAAATCGTGCCTGTTTTGAATGTCGTATTACAATAACATTCCTACTATAATTGTCAGGATTCAAAGCTATGTTAAATGTATACCTGCCTTCTCGGTCGAGAGAATGAATCCACTTAATCCTAATCCTAAATAAGTATGTATCTAATTTACTGAGCGAGGGTGAAATGGCAAACCTTGGGCAACATACTTGTATCTAAGTGTTACCTATGTATTTTTGTCTTCACAAACTTTTTAACAAGCTTATTATTATAATTACTCGGTACAATTGATGTGTAATACACTACTATAGCTAGGCATACTACGCGGATCTATGTTGTAATTTGTCAAACATCAGAACACTGAAGATTTTGAAAATGATCCTTTAAATAGTTATTGCGTTTATCTCGCAACTTCCTTATTGTATCGTTTAGTTATGTGTATTACATTTTATAATTATGAGTTTATCACTGTCCGCACAAATCCAGGTGCTTCTCTGCGTGGCATAATCTACTCAAAAACATTGTATGTGAAAAAGCGAACCAGGTAGCGAACATTACACACGTTCGCAATTGAAATAAGCTTCACTTTGTATAGAAACATTCCTATACATACAACAATTTTACATGACATCAAATTTCGGACACGGACGGTTTTCTGCGAGCTTTCTGTGCGTAACAATGCGTGCGTAGCGCTGCATGCGTAGAGTTGCATGCATAGCATTGCATGCGTAGCGTCGCATGCGTAGAGTTGCATGCATAGCATTGCATGCGTAGCGTCGCATGCGTAGCAGTACTACAACAGATGAGCGATTTTAAAACCATTCCACTATTTAAAAATAGTGGACTTACTGATAGGCCCGTAATGGAAGTACCGCGTTGAAAGGTGTCGAGCTCAAATCCACCTCATGTGCTTTGTGCTAGCTCTATACTACACTTGTCGTCGTTTTTGAGATCTACAGACATTACAAGCCGAGTTGCTCTAAGATTATTATAACAATCCACATTACACTGGGCGTGTCTCAAATAAAATAGGTACGATCGAGTTTTTGCTTTAAAATTAGCATTGGTACGGTCACGAGTACTAATATGTATACACTTTGAAACCATGTCACATTAACTTTTGGACAAATAGAACCCGTAAGTCTCATTAAATGTCAAATAAGATAGTGCGACAGGGTTCTAAAGTGGGTATATGATATTGCTCATGACTGTACTTAGGTATCTTTTTCCTGTGAATCGATTGCGATGAAAGATTGGAGTAATACTTTAGAGGAAACTCCATCTAAATTCATCCAGTTTATAATTCATTAGCGAACTTAACACCGGCCAATGTGGCTAAACATACAAAAAATATATTCTGTATAGTTCTGCTTGTGTTCTGCTGCTTATTTAGAGTTCCCCAACTCTTGATTTTTAAATGACCTCTAGAATATTCTTATGGACCCTATAGATAAATAAAGTTTACAATGCGACTGAATGGACTGGTGTGGTGTCCAAATTCGATACTATCCTGTCCATAATTATGCTATTTGAACTTTTAGTAAGTATTTGAGAGAACAGTCAGTGACAAAGTTTTGTTTAATTATTTTTTTACTTTATTAACTTCCCTTTTTAATGCCAGGTCAAAAAATTAAATTAAATTATTTAAATATCAATAATAATAATTTAATAATTTCAATAAATCCATCCATACTTAATTTTTTTACTCAGGCTTACATAAACATTGTAAGTTAACTTTAACGTGTAACTATTTTAGGAACTATTTGTAATGAGTTCAAATTACTCTTAGGTATTTTTATTCAAATTCAGTGCACAAAAGTAAGTAATATGATAAGGATTTTTGTTATAGATAGGGCCTTAGTAGAATTCATTATCGAAAATAAGTACTACTAGTAAAATAGTAGCTACGTAGGGCCTCCGAAGAAAACTTGGACTGTCACAATCACTTCAGCACCAACATGCCAACTTAATCAGGATTAAGTGCCTTCCCTGGTGAGCTAATAAGGTCTATTTTGGTAGAGATCGAACAAGGAATTATTACGTCTAAGAGGACGTAAATCGGAGTCGAAACACATGCAGAGATAACGTGTCGACCCAATTATAGATAGGTGACATGCTAATACCTGTCACTGGGTCTGTATAATATGACTGCAAATTGAATTCGAGGAAATTGTGCCTCTGGCCACCACATTATCCCTATATTGCTGCACATCTACTGACGTAATTGTATACTCTGCTGTGGGGAAGGATTTAAAAAACACAATGGAATAAAATACAAACGTGCCGAAAACTATTTATTTTCCATTTTGTAATTACAATAATTACTTACTTATTCTAATACTACATACATTGAAATTATTTGAGTATACGTTTTCTTCAGACAACAGTCGAATTTAAGGTAACATTTATATAACGTCTTGATTAATAAATAATGCTTAGTACTTAGGATCTATTTCTGGCCATAAGCTGCTCTATTTCTACGTTGGCGGGGGACTTATTATTTTTAAGCTCTATTTATGTTATTATGTATTACCTACAAGGCTATGGAGATCAGAACTCAAGAATATAATGCAGTAAAAAGATAAATATAAAGTAAAATAAGTATGTCGAAGAAGCAAGAGAAGTGTGTCAATACCGAAGCAGATGGAATTTCATAGACTATGCTTACCACGGTGGGAAATAGGCGCGAGTTTATGTTAAATAAATATAGGTAATCTGTGCATTTTCTCGTACTGACCGATTAATTAGTTAAATTATCGTTTAAAAGAGTCATTCAAAAACTTAAATTTAATATGTTTGGTCGAAGTTCCGGAGTTGATATTTATATTTTTTATTATTTTTTAAAGTTGTCACTAACATGGTTGGCTCGACCTTATATGCCAAAAAAAAAAGCTAGGTGAAGCATGGGTACTCTGTTTAACTTACGGTAGATGTACCTCTGACTAGCTCAATTGGGAATATAATCGTAAAAAAGGAGGTACCTATATCATGTTGCAATTAAGATGTGTCAGCAAGGGGCGACCCGGATAAAAGCGTGGAAGTTTGCTGTTTACTGGTGGGTTCTGCACTGGGCCGCCCGGGTGGGGCGGTACGGTACCGGACGGCACGGCTCACTTACCGGTAAACACACGTTTTGTTAATCCACTAGAGTTACGAACCGTTGTTCGTTGTAACTGTTTTATCGGTACCGGTACCGAACCCATGTAGTTTGACTTAATAATGTCTAATAGTTCCTCATCCTAAAATAAAACCGGTAAACTTTATTGTCAAGTGGTGTGGAGGACTCTAGACTAAATTTTGATATCACATTTAAAACTCTCATAGAGAAATACAGGACATGATCTACCTATTTTTATTAAAATACTTATGTATCGAATATATATTATCTTGCTAACTATTGCTAGGTAATTATTTTTAAACTAGTGGTCATAGAAATCTCATTTAAATGTGTTGTAAGAACATCTGTTGAATTTAAGAGGCTCAGGTTATTTAAAATAGAATGTGGAGTATGATAGACAGAGTTCATTAATACTATTGAATCAAAGTGAGCAAACCTTATTGGTTTGCGAATACCAACAGTTTACCAAATGCAATAATTACAACTGGAGCAAACAAATATATTTCGACAGGCTCAATACTGTAGTGAAACCGAATGAAAATAAACGTGTGAATAGTTTGACTAGGTAAAATTTGAAACAGCCATTCTTATTACATAATATTATATGTATAAGTATATTGATTGACATCAAAAGCTCAAAGTTGCTTATGGATAACATTTACTATATATTTTTCTATTTCAATCTTATGGTACGATTTATTCTAAATCCACTTAATTATGTAATACACAAAATATTTTATAAGCTTGTTAACTTATGACCAATTGCAAGAAAGTGTGAGTAACATAATACCTTTCATCTGTATGTACTTATATCAAATGTTGCATTACACTCCTATGAATCAGTGACAAGCTCTCGGTTCAAACTCATATGAAATGCACAATTCTAATGCTGCCTACCATTGCATTGTTAGTGACTGCGCAAAACCCGTTTGATCTCATGTCCGAATCAAAGCAACGTCCGATTATTAAATCTTTGGAATTGTGTTGAAACTACTAAACACACGTCTGTTCTATCAAATAACCGGTTATATTTCATATTGTATGAGTATTTACTTATATATATACAGAGAGACATTCACAGGATTCTTTGCAAAGTCGGAGTCTTCTGTTGGACCAGTCACACCATAGTTGAAGTATTAGTTTACGACTGATGCAGAAGTAAACTTCACTGTGAAATTATTATTAAAACGTCAGTTTGGCTTATCATAAAACAGTGACCTCTTTCTACCAATATTTATTTAAAAAACGAATACATTTATATACCAACACATCTCTTGAGCTACGAGTAAAACGGCTATTACCTATGTAGAGTCAAAAATATTATGTAAGTACCTGTTACTATGACTATTACCTATAGATTCGATTAATATTGCACAAACTGATTTACTTAGTCCTTTTATATTAAAACATACACTTAGACACTCACATTACATTAAATTGTCAATCAACATAATTGCCGTATTATTGCATACACGTAATTATCATTAATGGGTTTGGGATTGCATTACAGAGGATACTAAACACTTAGTAAATGGTACAACAATGATAATGGATAAGTTTTGAAAAAAGTCGCAATGTACAAATCAAACACTCTGCAAATAGATTCGAGTGGATCGCAATTGGTTCTTGTTATAGCACAATGAGTATATCTAAGTACTTACTTGTTGCAATGTTAACGCGCCGCCCGCGGACCGCCCGCCGCCCGCGCCGGCGATCGCTGCCACCACTAAGCTGCATTTTCTAACACATTCTCTATACTCTGCGATTAACCAACGCCTATTTCTCTTCCATCTGCTTCTAGTAATTATCGTCAAAATTATTCCTTGTGGCGAGCGGGTAGCAGATTCAATAAGTTATCAAAAGAGTTGGATGTTGATTTATTCAACACTACTCCACTGTCACTAAGACGTCAGCTGAGTAACAACTTTTTTATTTAAAATCTGTATTTATCTACCGTCATAATTACTTTATGTTCTTGTCATTTTGTGTCTACTATGTTTGGAAACGTGATGCGTGACGATTTGAGCGAGCGTAATGATGACAAATTTTTGTCAGCCACCAGCGGCTGACTTTACCTATTATGTTTTTTTTTGGTGAAAACCTGTAATTGGCTATTTGTTTGTATTTTTGAATCTAAATTGTATTGTCTTGTAAGCTGTTGGTTTTCCAAGAAAGAAAGAAATAAATAAAGGATGCAATATTTGAAATTGTAAAATCACGTTTCCATTTTTCTGCGCAAAAGAAGAGCCTGATTTCAGTTTGTATTAGATGAGAAACCGAAGTTCCTGTTTTGTTTGCCCTGTGCCTCTGACAACTTACATCTCAACATTTCTACTAACAACCTCAAAATTTAAGTCTTTTCCCTCCTCAGGATTGAAACTCCTGACCGATACCTGGTCTCGAGATAAATCGGTGCAAGATAATTTGTTGGTGATTTTGGTGATCGAAATCCGGCTCTCGATATCATCGGGAGCGCATACCGTATCAAGCGCGACGCCTTTCTCTACTTTTTGCAGTTTTGGGGATGTGCTTTGGGCTTGGACTTGTTTGACGACTTTTAGTTTCTCGCTGAGGATCTTGTTACAGTTCCTCTTAGTCATATCAATAGCTAGCGGGTCCTCCTTCGGCGATTCTTCTGGCTTCCTTTCTTCACCGCCAGGCTTGCTCTGCTGCTTCATCTCCGCCACCTCGGCGTTTGTGAGGTTGTCCTTCTTCTTCCACTTTGTTCGCCGATTTTGGAACCAGATCTTCACCTATAAATAAAACCACTTGTTATTTATTATGTTTAATATTAGTACTCAATAGAATTATGATAATATATTATACGTTTGTAGCGCCAGCAGACCTTGTTTAAAATATACATATAACTAAGAGCGAAAGCTCATAGGTATATATTGCGTACTACTTTCGTAGTGGACTACATGTACAAAAAGGTCACATTGAAGCAATTCATCTAAAAAGCAGAATTGCTATTTGACATTTGCGCATGTAAAAGTTCGCGATGCATGTTTGAATAAAGCAAAATGGCAATATTGCTTTTTTAAATGAATTGCTTCGATGTGGTTAAATATAGCATAAAACACAACGTGACTTTGTTAATAATAATAATATAATTGAGTCATACGTATTATTTAAGTCAATAAGCATTGTGCTTATATGAAGGAAGGAAGTACAGTGCCCTATTGCCCTAATAATGTGGAAGATTATATCGGAATAGCGATTAGAATAACGAAGGCGAGATGTGGGTGTGTTGTAGTACGGGCGAAGTGTGGAGTCGATGTGGTTGGAGTCAGGATTCACAATTGGGGGGACAACACACCCTGTGTTGTGTAGTCATTTGTTGCATGCTTCATTTTAGCGAAGATAATAATTATGGTGTTTTAAAATAAGTCAACGCTTTTATTTCTTCACTTCTGGATCGGAAGTAAATAGAACAGAAAAGTTAACAAGCTCCCCAAAAGAATCTAGCAGTAGTGTTGTTTAGTTAACCAGAATATTGTTAATTTAAGTAGAATATACTTATAGTGCTATTTATATGACTATTTACCAGGACACCTAGATCAGTTCAACGTATTTTTTGTACAAGATTATGAACATTATTTTTTATGGTGGACACAATCATATTCGTAGATACATTTTAATTAGCCAAATGGTTATTATAAATACCTACCCTGTTTTATTATGGAGTTAACCAGGTTTTTATAGCGGTTAAAAATATTCATCATTAAAAAATGATTTGGTAATATCTACTAAAATAATGTAAGTACAATGAAAGATCAAAAGTGTAGTCACTGAGCCCAGCGAATTATTTGTAAACAGTGGTGAAATTATGAACTGTTAGTTGTCATAATAAAATACAATTTATGTTTTTGTACGTATAGGTGTTTTTGGAATATTACCAAACGCCAGGTAACCAGGAGGTCTTAAGTGCAACTACTTTGCAAGAAACTGATTGAACTTTTGCACCTTATTGTACCTACATTCTCAACGCAAACCTAGCATACAACTACGATTAAACACCCACACACTACGACTGACAATCAAAGAGTGAGTGATACTGAGTGAGTGTGTATCAGTGGATATTTGAATCAAATACCCTCTTCCATAACAATATTAACCAACTTCACACAAGGAGGTGGTTCTTAAAGACTTTGTAGAAATCCTTAAAATTTGTAGACCCCTCAGCTCCCTGGCGCCAGCCCTGGTGGTGTATAGGACAATAGTGCGAGTGTATCGATTAACAAACAGTTAATTACGGGGTGATCGATGCCACCCCAGGGGAACGCAGAGACGCGACCCTTCCTACCGGTATCGATGATAAATAAAACTAAATTCTCTAACAATATATTATAATATATTATATTATCACTACTATAAAGTACTTAAGATTATTTTATTCAGCAAATTTATTCCAAGTAAGGTACATTATTTATTTTATTATTTATTTATTTCAAAAAATTATTACACACAGTGATTATATAAATTATATTTTTTTTTATTATTAGACATTATTTATAAATTATTTTGAATAAATTACAACCTCAAATCTAGTTTTCTCTATAACACCGTGAATAGTATATTAGGTATATAAGTAGTATAGCTAAATAGTAAAGCTCGTTGCAAATATTGTCATTTAAGCGGTAGTACATTAACTTTTATTACCAGCTGCTATTGATATTAACGGGCCCCTCAATAAGTGATGTAATAAAACAAAAGTCGGAGCAAAATTGTAGCTAAATGAAGTGGCAGCAATAAAGAAGAAGTGGAAGCGATCCGCCTCATCAAGCACCGAGGGCGAACACTATAAAAAACACATAAACGTACTACAATAAGTAATGTGTATTACGTACTTTATATTGTGTCCACTTCGAGGATTTTAGTAACAAAAATTACACCGTAAGTTACTTGCCGAGACGACCTTTAATTTAATTTAAACTTAGAACTGTTACATACCTGTCTTCTACTACTGCCTCCTACTACTACTGTTGACTCCTAAAATCATATTCCTTAATTAATTGATTTACAAAGTTAAGAAAATATTTCTTCGTCTTGCATGTAGAGCCGCCGAAGGCCCCTGACATTAGCTTATGTAAAGACTACGCACTTAAGATAGTAATAGCCGGGATCAACGGCTTAACGTATCTTCCGTAGCTCATCAACCAGTTTGCTTCAAACACTCAAGTGATTTAGCCTGAATTGTTTAGTCAGTGTTGGCAGTCTTACAAGTTGATTTTGATTGAAGGACCGGGCATCAAATCCGGATCTCTAGTTCCTAACCTGAACGGTCAGCACAAAATGCGTCATCGTTATATATTATCCATAGAAAAACAAGTTAATGATTAGGCTATAAGCTATAAAACAAATGCGTCTATAATTACTTTGCGAGCTATACATTGCCCTCATTAAATACCTGCTCATACATCATGTCCCCACAATGCCGTCACAGGGACGTTCTGTGTAATTGCCTCGCAAATTAATCCGGCTAACATGTGACATTTGACTCGGCCGCTAGTGTATACCTAAACACTGAATACACTAAACACTGTCCCATTACCGTACAATGCAATCCACTTGCTTGCAAACATGAAGATAATTATTATTGATTGCGCATTAGTCGTGCAGCGGGAACGGGATGGCGAACGAGCCGGGCTCCAACAGGGACAGGGACGGTGAGCGCATGATTTGATACAACGCACGGTTATGTGTAACATATCAAACTGCCGCTAATTGTACGTGGTTGTCACACATCCGTCATATGCGTGTCGCCGCACTATGCACCGCGCACCGCACACCGCGCGCGCCGCGCCGTCCGCTGCACCGCTTCGACGCGCAACGCACGGCCGCATCCGTAGCGCACTGCTGCCTACTATCTTGTACAAAATCACGTGTTAATTGCTCGTTATCGTGCAATTCCCCCCGATAACTTGCAAAATAAGACACCTTTCACGTCACGAATTTAAGCAATTTAGCAAGCGGAGAACTTCCGAGAAGTGTCATAGCAGACGGCAAAGTGTAAAGTTTATGCTACACTCACTGAGGAACTAAATTAATAACGCTAACATTTCATTCGCGATTAACGCAGACAGACAGAGAAAAGATTATAATTCTTTTAAACATAATCTCCACCTACATTACGCTAAAAGGCTTAGTAAGTAAAGCTTATTCAAAATAAACGTAGGTAGATGTATCGAAATCCAATCAATGAAGTGAACATGGTTTGTCTTGTTTGTATAAATAAGTTACAAGGCTGGGGTAGCTTCGCACTGAAATACATTCATTTAGGTAAAGATAGTGTTCATCGTTCACTATGAATTCTTGGGCTAAATAAATGGTTGCTTGTTTATCCAATGAGTGTTGAGTTCTAAAGCATTAAACACACGACGCAGAGAGGCGAATGAGACGGTGTAAAGCGTGGGGCATACAGTAGTGAGGGCAATCAATATTAGTGCCGAGTCGCTTTGTTCGCGAGATCAGTGTACACGACCCTATTAGTGCTGGCTTTGGTTTAGTGGCGGGCCCCACAATGCATGTTTTTATCGATATTCTTCAGTCTATTAAAGCGACTGTGTTTTTATTAAAAGTTTTTATTTTTTGCATTTTCAAACAGGGATAGATATTAAAGTAATAAAAGTATAAAGGTCAGAAAGTGTTCCGGAGAAGTACCTCATAAAACGTAGTGACTTAATACTCTCTTTGTACCCTTGATGTATAATATGTTACTACTTTGTGCCTAACTACATAGTACTTACTTAAATATTTTGATGGGACTGCTACTCTAAAGATATGCGAATCCCGAAAAATATGCATGTGTGTCAAGTGTTATTTGAGAAAATAGTCACTGGGAAATGATTAAATGACATTAAGTTGGTCACTTGCCATAAAACAGAAAATCACTCGATGAGGTATGTACATGTAAATTATGTGATCATTAGTGTTGACCGCAGTGACGACGTGTGCAAAATGACGGAAAATATTTTCAACTCCGTCAGATTAAAAAAATACATACCTACAGGATGTTAGTGACATCGTAACGAAAACTTTGAGGGATATATCGGGCCATGGTTCTGAGTTGATATCAAGTGGAATTTTTCATCGCCAAAGTATTGAAAAATAATTAAAAAAAAACATAAATAAATACCATATATTTTGCGACAGCAAATTCCACTTGATATTAACTCAGAATCATGGTCTGAATCATCCCCCTCAGTATTTGTTACGATGTAACTAACACCCTGTATTACTTATGTTCAATTAAAAGCATATATTCATAGGTGTATTATTATTGCGTTCTACTCAAATACTCCATGTAGATTACTGCTACTTACTCTATTACAACGTAACATTTTTATTTCTTACATAATAATCTAGTACAAAAAAAAATACAAAGGATGCGATATTATATAGCTTTAGAAAATTACTTAAACGCAAGTAGATTTTTTTATTTTAATCTCTTATTAAGTACTTGAAATAATACACAGATTTGCAAAGAGCTCGCTAATAACTCAGAATACTCTTAGAATTATAAAATACTAAGTAGGTAGTCATTTAAGTAAGTAAGTACTTTTTCTCTTTTACCTATACGCTCGCTCGAGTCTCTTTGACAGTCTTGCGAAACGTATTAAAAAAAATGTTACGTCATTTTCTTTTGATATCGCATAATTTTGTTTCCCTTTTTAATATCGTTGGTTATCGACAATCTGACCACCCTGTCGGCTTATCTGAGTCGCAACGATCGAGGGCGATGACTAAGGCTCGTTAATCTAACAATTATTCATCGAAGATAGTCCGACTCAACCAACAAGGTTTCGTACCATTCGGTTTCTGAATCTCAGCCCCACTCAACTGGATTTATCCATTCTACTTTAATGAAACGACTTGCTACGTCCCTATAGGGATATCATAAGTACGTATTTACAATTTTGATATTGGGACCATTCTTCTTCTTTTGTTTGGGCTGTGAAGTGGATTACCAACCTCATCACCAGTGCCAGTGCAAAGGCCCCTGACATGGCTTATATAATGGTTACTAACTTACACCAGTAAGTAGGTAGTAACCTGGATCAATGGTTTAACGTGCCTTACGAAGCACGGATCATCTTACTTTCGGACAATCAGGTGATCAGCCTGTAATGTTCTAACCAAGCTAAGGATCACAAAATGATTTTTGTGAAATGTCCCCACCGGAATTTGAACCCGTGACCGCCGGATCATGAGCCCAACGCTCAACTACTCGACCACGGAGGCCGTTAGGACTATTTATTTTTAAGTAAGTACTTCAGGTATTTTATTGTTTTTAAGAACTCACAAACCGAAGTAATTATTGGAAGCTTATATTTATTTAAGTATGCCTAGTGTTCATTTTGTTATAAGAACTGTTGTTCAATAAATCCGTCTGAAGAGTCTACAGACGCGAGGCAAAATATCGAAAACGGACGAAAAACAAAGCGACGGTGAACTGTTTCCAATTTCAATTTGCATCAATCAAACTTCAATACGCTCTCAGCCAATGTTAGAGAGCCACAAAGTGCTGGTAACAATTTCGCGAGCGCAGGCTTGACATTAGAATGATTAAACCTTCCCAATTAATGCCAAACCAAGAGTCGTATTAAAGTAAAAGTATCAATCGGATAGAATTGGTATCGTTCAAAATTTAAAATAACAATGATAGAGGTTGATTAATCCTAATTGATCGTTGATCGATTGATGTTATAGCAAGTCGTGATGGAAGATAACAGTCAATAGCTGTAACAGATAGATCAATTACAAATATGGTTTAGCTCTTTGGTATATAGGTACTTAATTATAAACACTGCTTATAAATCGGAGTTTTTAATTCTCTGCTAGTCTAGCAGTGAAAAAACATAGAGTGCGTTCAGTTGAGACCACTACGAGAATGCTGACAAGATGGGCTGTCGCAGGAAACCTGCTACGATACCGGTCATCAAACGTCACTTTTTTATTATTTTAGTATAAAGAAAACTAAACATATTTTAAGATTACATTAACAATATTTATTTTTTATACTTATGCTGGGCTCTAAGGTACTTAAACATAGCTATATATTTCTTGGATTCTTAGACCATCAATTAGGCGATAGGCTGATTCCTTTCACCATTACAATATTTAACTTAGGGCTGTTACATGAGTCATGTCAGGAGCCTATGGCGGCTTAGTAATAACCCTGACACGAATGTTGATGGGGTTGGTAATCCACCTCACAAATCACACAATAGAAGAAGACTTAGGACTTCGTATCAACAGTGGTTGCAAGTGGTTGTAAGTTGTCTTTTGATGGCTCTGCCCGCTGTGTTATGGATTAGGCTTCAGTCACCCACTCCTATTTTGTTCTTCCACTATTTCTGTACCAGATGTAACTTGATAACGTGAGTTAATTAACAGGAGGTAGGGAGAATTTAATATAAAACATTACTTCCATATTAATTCACCACTTTGCCTTGTGATCGGTAATTTTCATTAGCCATACGTTGTTCCGAAATGTGGGATAAATTGTTACGTTAATTAATTGGCTTTGATACGCTTACACATAATTATGGCCCTGACTGACTCAACATAGCGATATTTAAGAATATTGTTAGTTTAAAACATTTTAGTGGAGGAAACAATAATAATAGTGCAGCGGAATGCATTGGTTGGGGACGTGTAGTGCATGTTTCTGGACGTGGTGCCAGTTGTACAGAGTTCACACGCTCTACGGTGCCAGTTGCGCTCTCCTCTAATCATATCATTAGGTTAATTAAAATTGTTTAGACACAATAATAGTTATTTAAGTACACTATTATTAAATTAATTTAGTGTGTTTGTTTTCATTCAACAAGGACAGACGATACGAGTATCCCTGTCCTTGTTGAATGAAAACAAACATCAAGTTTAATTGGCACCAGTTTGATTTTTGTGATTTTATATAAGTAAAACACAGTTAGAAATTACAGTAATTTTAAATCGCTTTCACATGTAAATACACAAAAAAATAAAACGAATCATAAAAAAAATGCGGAAAGTTTTATATCTGTCAATTTTCGATACCTAGTTGATAACCCTTCAATCAGCATTCCTTGGTAGGAATCCCATCGGCATTGAGCTTTTTATTAATAAATACTAAATAATGGAACACTTAAAGAAAGGAAACCAAGCTTGGCAACATCAAAGCCCGCGAGACCAACACTCAAGAATTGCTGCAGCGAGTGATATGAATGCACTCCGGATGTAGCTCTCAATGCGCTAGACAAGTGAATTTGGCGGGGATGTGGCGATCACTGGATGCGACTATACGTTTATTTACCAGGTAATGTTGCTCAAAATCCAAAGTGGTATTAGTTTACTGATGACTTTTAGATAGTCCCAGTTTCATCTGTACTTCCAAACAGATTCTTATTAAGATGCAGACCTTTGACTGTCTTACAGTACAGTGTAGTGTCAAAGAACGTAAATGACAAATGTAATTTTATATAAGTAGGTACGTGCTTGTAGAACGCAGACGTGCAGCTCGGGGCGCACGTCCTGAATGTGAGACGCTGCATCAAACTTCAGGTACACTCAAGCGTTTGCGACAGCTTTCAGTACATACAACGATAGATACAACCTTATAGTTAAATAAGTCGGCAGTGACAATGGTGACTCTTCAAGAGTGTCGGAGTCTCCGACGGGTTATCGCAATATCTGCACTAGAACGCGAGCAGTTTTTGGCACTGCAGCAACTTGCATCAAGTGGCAAAAGGTTGGCAGTAGACCAAATTATATATAAAGCGTCTATTAAGTATAACTGCATAGTGGCCCACTAAAACAGTTTTGTAATTTACAGTTTACAAATCCACTTGTTACTTCAACATTGTCTACCAAGACTTAAACGGTTACTATTTCTAGCTAATAACTTTTTATTTTTGTAATGATATATCTGGCTATAACAGCTACCTGCTGGATAATTGAGGGCCCTCACTGAAGCTCTATATGATTTATTTATTTAACATAAATTAGGCAGACACCTATTATTATTGTAGTAACTAACGCTTTTCCCTTATTCTTACATATTTTCCCTCTGGCTACAAATAAGCTTGGTAAGCTTGGTAAATTCTAATCATTTTTTTTCCAATAACCTCGTTCTTCAAAATAAATTTCATCAATGAGATTTAATAACAAAGCAGAACGCATCGATGCCAAACAAAATAGCAATTAGCTAGCTCATTGAATTGCAAAACGAAAATATTGTGCGCGTGGGCAAGCATTGGCCGGCTGCGATTGGTCGTCGTTATCTAGGCCGTACAAACGAAACACTTCCATTGGACAGGCTGATTTTACAACTATAATTTGGCAACTATTCAAGCGGGCGTGGTTTGAAATTTGAAAATTAACGATGTAAGTCTGAAACAAATGAGCTGTCGCATAGATCCACTGGGGTGACAGTCGTAGTTATTGACAACGAATCAGTTTACGTAATAACAACCTGTTGCTGAAAACACACTTTCTATTCGTACTTCATTTAAAATCAATAAAAAAATATTAACCTATCACTAATCAAACTTTACTAGAATTCACTAAAATGTTTTATATAAAATGATATTGCAATTTGTAAAGGCGGTTCTTCAGCGAGAGTATTTGCGCCTGTAGTTGCATTGCCAATCGAAACGAATAATTCGATTATATTATTTACGTAGTTAGATCGTTTTAAAGAAGTTTCAAGACACCTCGTAAAGTTTACACACTTGACTTCCTTCTTTATTGTAATGTGCAGCCTTATCAAAGTCAGCGAATACAAATTACAGAATGCAGACACAGAATCCTTTACATTTCGGTTTTCATGCTTCAGAAATTATGTTGGATGATTTTTCCGAGGTAATAAAATATATATTTTTTATACGGAATTCATTAAACGTAATTTGATACTCTGCGCTGCTGATACGCAGTCAAAACGTATTTTACACCCTTTTCCCATATAAAACTGGTCTACCAAATTTGAAGAGCAATTTTTGGGCAGCACGTGCATTGTATAATTGCACTACTAATTACCTGCTTTTCAATATTTTTAATTTACTTTTGAAGTTGAAACTGTTTTATATTCGTAAAAATAAATTATGCATTTTACGTGTTGAATATTTTCATATGTGAGCAAGTAGGTACTACTATAATCAAAGCACTAGTAAAATATAGGAGCAATAAACTGCGGTAACACACGGAGAATAAAACAACCGATCGACGAGAATTCCGCATTAATCGATACTTAAAATAGAATGATAATGACAAACAGAAGGTGCTAATTAACCCTAATCGGGATAACTCCCGGGATGTGTCGTAAGTATTTGTCGCTTGCGTGCTTTGAGACGCCTTGCCGAGTCGTGAAGCTTGTAACAAGGATCCTGCTTTACCTATCTTTAGAATACTTGAAGCGATAGTATTTTAAGTACCTACACTAGGTACCTACGTGCAATTTTTATATATAATAAAATATAATGAAGTGCTACGAATACATAATTTTATAATATCTGTTAAACTCTACTTATTTGAAGTCAATTAATGTTAACAAGCAAGCAAAAAAAAAATAAGTAAATGCCTATTTGGAACTTACTTAGATCTTTCCAATGTCCTTTACTTGGTTTAACTTTAGTTTATAATGGTGTTAATTGCAAATATTCTCTAGCTGCGATACGATCTGTAGAAAAGCGCGGCACGTGATTTCCTACGGAACCCGGCGCCGAGTGTTAAGGCGAGACCACCGGCGGTGTCCACATTTGCATAAAAATGCCCGGACACGCGCCTTAATTGATTGTAGCTACTCCGCGCTGCAACACTCTTAAATAGAACACCTTTAATTGACATCTGTACTGCAGTTTTTTATCAGAATACGTTTTAAATACTGTTCCCACTGTTCATAGCATTTTGTACGATTCTGCTATTGAGTTACGGGGGAAATTCAAACACCTTTTTTTCCTTTTTAGTCCAATATTTTTTAATGGATGTTTACTCGGTTAGCAAACTATCTGCACCATGCCGCCTCCAGGCAGATTGGGGATATTTCTGCCTCAAAATTTACCAGTAGCGAATATCGGGTTATTAAATTCTACGTCAATCCAATATTTTTCCCGGATCACACTACCTAAGCATGCTATTAGGATTGCTTCAATTGTGTCTGGTGTATGCATACACGTGCATATTTGGTAGTTGGCATTACGAACTCTATTTATAACTGTTGCAATAAATGTTACTAGGTAGTAAAGAACGTTATACGAAATTAAAAATGAAAACTAAATTCTATACCTAAGTATATATACATTATTATAGTCCGGCAATCTCGTGCGCGACCCTCCTGCGGGGCGACAGACGGTGGCGGGGACGGGGTAGCTAAGATGTCAGCGGGTAGCAGGTGGTGTAGCGGGGAAGGGAAACGCGTGCATCTGCGCGTCAAGTACGGCAGTCTCGGCCGCGCAGCCGAAGCGGCAACACGTGCTTGATAATCTGTACTACTTTGAGGGCGACGCACACGAGATTAATATCTGAGGATGAGTAAGGCTATCTCAAGACAACTTAAGGAGGTTGTACATAAATAATGAATGAGCAAAACACGGAGAAATCAAAGAGAAGTAACGAAGAATATCAAACGGAGAGTGAAAATGAAAGCGATATGGAAATTGTTGTTAAGCGTCGAAGCACGAAATTGCTATGGGATTTGTATGAAAAAGCAACCTATGACGTCATAGAAAAACGTGATAAAATGTAGCACTTCTTATTACATTTTTCTTTAATAAAATTCATAAATAAATAAAACAATCTATTAATATTTTAGTTTTCCTAATAATTGGTCCTCAAGCATAATAATAAAAATAAAATAAAATAGTTCTATCTTTTTATTCACTCCTACATATATTACGTCACAAGTAAATACAACTTATTGCAAGATTTATCCTGGCACACTTCTCTACGTGTGCAGCCGTGTTCTAGAATGTCAAAAGGATGACGCGCTACCCCGTCCCCGCCACCGTCTGTCGCCCCGCAGGAGGGTCGCGCACGAGATTACCGGACTATAGGGTATGTTTATTACGGATTGTGTGCGTGAGAGTAGGTATGTTGTTTCTTTCAGCTAAGTAGAATAATTAATATTAGTATTAGACACGGATATACATAGGTAGGTAACTAAGTACAAAAATACTTATATTACAGCCTATGAGGTTGGACTTGCGATGAACAGATCGGAGACTCAGGTTATGACCAACATCACAAAACGTAGGGTCAAGGTTGATGGGCAGGAAATACATTATGTGGATGAATACATTTACTTGGGCCAGATAGTCTCTTTCCAAAACCGTCAAGAAAAAGAGATCAATCACCGTATCGAAAATGCGTGGAACAGCTACTGGTCTATGAAACACCTATTGAAAGGGGATCTTCCAATTTCATTAAAGCGAAAGCTCATCGAATGCCCATCCTAACCTACGGTGCCCAGACGTGGTCATTGACAGAACGTAAAAATACCAGGCTCAAGGTTTGCCAAAGAGCAATTGAGCGGAGTGTGTTAGGTGTCAAACGAATTGATTGAGTCCGAAACACAACACTGCGTTCAAAAACGGGAATCGCTGATGTGGTACGAAAAGTCTCCAGACTCAAATTGGATTGGGCCGGACATGTTTGTCGCATGCACACTGAGCGGTGGGCACAGATCGTTACGCGTTGGATGCCTCATGACGGGTACAGGCGTCGTGGTAGACCTCGAATGAGATGGCGTGACGACTTAAACGCTTGCTGGAGGGACTGACCGGAGTACGCACAGGACCGCGTAAAATGGAAAGAGGAAGGGGAGGCATTTGCCCAGCAATGGGATCTTGTAGGCTAGCTTAGATTAGATTAGACAGCCTATCATGCCTCTCTCCTGGAGATTTGATAGAACAAGCTAGCTAGTATACATACTTATGTTATCGAAACAAAGAAATACAGAACTTTTTAATTAATGGCTTATCAAAACAAATGAAAACAAAAGGTTCCCCTCTTTGTGTGAAATGTAGATGTAAGTGAGTGCGTGTGAGAGGGTGTGTAAAAGTGTAAGACATAAAACGAATACAAAGTATAATTTAAAAAAAAATGTATATTTGTTGCTGTTCTTTTTTTATTATATAAATTCATAATATGCGAATCGATAATATCGATATATGTAATAAGGATGACCGCAATTTGTCACATTCCGACCCGACCATGGTGGAAGCTGGTTTAGATATACCGTCGAGGCGACTGCTGACCGCGACCTACTTTAGTAAGGGCCTGTTCCTAACAACGCTTTTGACGTTGCGATTAGCGTTAATAGGTTTATTATGTACAGCCAAATTCCTGCTATTGGGCACCAGAGCCAATGAGCGTTGCATTAGTAACATTAGAACTGACCTACACTATTCTAGGGTTAACTTCTGTAATAGTTACTGTAATATAGGTAGGTAAGCACATAACATTCAACTTTAAAAATCATTAGGTATCGATCGCTATGTTATTCCTCCACCCTTAACATCGCCATCCCCTTCGCCAGTGACTTTTTAAAAATACTTATTGATCCTTCGTGAACTGTTCATTTGCAGAAAACATACAAATGCAAGAAAATAATCATTCTGTTGGTTATAGGAGAAAGAGAGCTCATTACTAATAAATCACCATGATTGAACTTTGAAGAACCGGTGAATAGGGTATTAATTCGTAATTGGTGAGTATTTGCACAAAGTTCATAAAATACAACTTCATTCCTGAAATACCTTTCCAATGAGATTACATTGTGGAAGAGCACTAGCTTCAGTAAACATTATTATAAAACTAACTCCCCCGCTGCGTTCAGACGTAGTGGAGGAGATTTTGAGTCACCCTTGAGTTAGACTTACTAACTCAAAAACAACTGAACGGATTTCCGTCGGTTTTGACTCCTTAGTACATAAAGTGATTCAAGACTATGGTTTTATTGTATAGATCAATAATGCTTTAATTTGTACACTCACGTCATAATTATATCAATTACGATAATTGTTGACCGTGCCGGAAATAATCAAGCCGGCTGGGAGCTTTCATCGAAAACGCTGCCTTATCTCTGAAGGTGTTGTTGAATTCTACAGAAAAGTGTTAAAAAAATTGACACATTAAATGTGTTAAACGGAAATCTCTTCAGTCTGATAAGATATTAATCTTTATCAAATTAAATAAGTACATTTGAACATTATTATTTCACATTAATGGATATTTTTGTTAGCATTTAGTTTCTTAGAGTGTTATACATAATGTGCTGTTTTTCTTTTAATTTCCCTAAAATAATTATTTATGAACATTGGAGTTTAGGCTACACAATTTCAATGTATACCGGAAAAGTTATCGTAAAATTTAACTATTACGCGCCAAAAAAAATGCGCGGCTCGAGGAACCCAGACAAAGGCCCAATTGCGCGTGAAGCCTGTTTTTACACAAATAGATAAACTCACTAATGACGGCAGAGTAATAAGTAATCAGGAGACGTAATTTAAAACGAAGTCGTAAGATGGTTATGATGATCCATATGGTGACAGTGCACGGAAAGATAAGCAGCTAAACGTATTCTATTTTTGTGTTCCCACTTCATCATAATTTGCAAAAAAAGTGACTTTTCTTCCTTATATTACACGTAATTTAATTTGTATATTTGCGTGGGATACTATTCACTACATTATAAAGGACACAAGCTTCGGGCTCTGCAGCCGAGGATAATGTTTAAGAGAAGCGCCAAGGAGAGGCGATAGTGATAAGCGCTAAAAGAAAACGCCGACCACGCTAACGGGGCCCGTAATGGAGAACTGAATTGTCGCCAGCTGAATGACCGCAACTAAGGGACGACCAGTAGATACGACACTTCGATAAAAAAAATGTAGGCATTACCTACACGTGCGAAGCCGGGGTCGGGGTTAGTCTTAGTAGAATATAAAATACCGCTACGAAATGTTCTTTTGCATTCAAAACAGGGATGTTATGCATATGAAATTTCGAATACGGATAATAAATTATTTCGGATTATCCGTTAGTTTCGAATAATTTCGGTTACTTACGGATATTATTTTTTTAAGAAATTTCAAAAGTAAAATACAAATAATAAAGTGGTTTTACTTATAACGACAAGTTATGTAATATAATATGTTACATATATTATGACGACAAAAGACGAAAAAACTAACAATGCGCGCGGCTTGTTTGTCGGGACTGGCAGCGGCTAGCTGAACAAAACAACTTGTCATAACTCGTAACGTCTCAATTAGGCTCCGCGCTTATCCGATATTATCCGAAACTTTTATTTCGGATTCGGTTACGGTTACGGAGCTCCCTAACATCCCTGATTCAAAATAACATTTGCACTCGCATTTTCAGAGGACACTCAGGCCCAGCTCCTAATAGGGTGGTGTAGAACTGGAAGTCCTATAGGTGCACGCTGGCCATGTCCTTGACTGGTTGTAAAGCCTCCCGGTCACTGCACTCGGAACATCTTCCCGTGGAACCCGGATGCAACTTATTTTCCAGCAATACCTAGTGCTTATAAACTGGTTAACACAAGAAATACTTAAATACATAATTATTACCATTTTTGAGGTTTGTCGTTGCGTTGCTTTTCAGTTGCTACTGTAATTAGGGCATCTCTATGTTTACCATGAGCCAAAATACTTGGTCAATAAAAAAAAAAAACTAATAAGTCATGAACTGTTTACTAGTTGATAACCCTCATAACGACCTTCTAAGTATGAGAATTTAACTTCAATAACAGTTTTATACTTACACTTTTTTAAAAATATACTGCTAGATTTGTACATGCGATTTTTGCATGTATTTTGCATATAAATAGATAATTTGCTTTGAATTTTGGAATACGGACATATAGCCTGTAAAAAATGTAACTTCAATAAAAATGCGTATTTTTCAAATTAGTTGTTTTAATTTACAAGAAGCCACTACATATAGTTCCAATCCATACTAATATTATAAATGCGAAAGTAACTCTGTCTGTCTGTCTGTCTGTCTGTCTGTCTGTCTGTCTGTCTGTCTGTCTGTCTGTCTGTTACTCTTTCACGCCTAAACGGCTCAACGGATTTTGATGAAATTTGGTATGGTGATAGATGATAACCTAGAAATGGTCATAGGCTATAAATAATCACGCCATCGTTCTTAGGGGGTAGGCAGTTGGCAGATAACTAAATTGATTTAGTGATTTGTAGTCGTTTTTGTTGGGACTTTTGCTCTTTCACGTCTAAACGGCTGAACGGATTTTAATGAAATTTAGTAAGGTAATAGTTGGTTATCTAAAAACGGTTGTACGAGCAAATTGATCACGTCATCGTACTTAGGGGGTAGGAAGTAGGCAGAAAACTGAATTGAGTTAGTGATTTTTTTATGGTTTTTGCTGGGAGTTTTGTCTATCATGCCTAAACGGCTCAACGGATTTTGATGAAATTTAGTTAGCTGATAGATAGTAATCTAGAAAAGGATATGGCCTATTAATATTTATGCTATCGTACTTAAGGCGTAGGCAGTAGACAGAAAACTAGGTTAGTGATTTTTAATTGTTTGTTTTAAAAGTTTGCCTCATTCACGCCTTAACGTCTGAACGGAATTTTATAAGACTTGGTTAATTTAAAGATAGGATCTTAGGCACGGACACAGGCTACTTTTTATGGCGGGAAAATACCTCATTCCCGCGGAAATCTAGATTTCGTGATCGTGTCAAGAAGCGCATGACGCCATAGCTACTGGAATGATTTCGATGTTTTTTTTTTAAACTGAGTGACCTCAAGTTAGTATTTGATCACTTTTCTAACTTAGAGGGTAGGTAGGCGCCATAATTTAGGGAATTTATGATAAAATTTTGATGCAACTGTCTTTATTAAACAGTTATATCTCATTCCTACAGGAACCTACACATAGCTATAGCTAGCTATCTATTAACATTAAAACTCTTTCTAGAATCACATTACGCCAATTAATTGATCTGATTTGTATAAGTTTTTTTATTCAACTGACTGTTACATTACATACAGATAAAATCTAATTACTTACACCACATAATTAATATAGTACTACATGACTAGCTACGCTTTAAACTTGAGGAGGTAATTCGATAGACATTTATACGAACTTTAAGCCCAATCAATCAATCAATCAATCATAGTAATAAGGTAATACTCATTTTAGACAAAGAAACGGATAGGTAATCAGTTCGTCAACGAAATTATAACACCTACACTTAGTTTGTTTACTATTTAACGAGGGAAAATAATCCTTACTAATATTATAAATGCGAAAGTAACTCTGTCTGTCTGTCTGTCTGTTACGCTTTCCCGCTTAAACCTCTCAACCGATTTTGATTAAATTTGGCACAGACAATCTTTAGACCCTGAGAAAGGACATAGGATACCTTTTATTGCGAAAAGAAGGGACGAAGAGATTGAAATAGGGGTTGAAAGTTTGTATGGGATATTTTAATTTTAAAATATAAATCCATGAAACTTTATATTTAAGCACTTGATAAAAAATAATTAAACATTTGTTCTAGCGTTGCTGAAATTTCGACCAGTGAGGGGGTGAAATGAGGGTTGAAAGTTTGTATGGGAGTTCGTCATTTTTGGGGATAAAACCACGAAACTTTATATTTAGGAACTTGATAAGAAATAAAAAAACAATTTGTTAAAGCGTTTTTGAAAATTCGATCTTTGAGGGGATGAAATAGGTGTTGAAATTTTTTATGAGGTTCGTCATTTTTCAAGATAAAAATATTAAATTTTGTGTTTAGGCACTAAATAACAAACAAAAAATCGTTTGTTCAAGCATTTTGAAATTTTTACCAGTATGGGGGTGAAATACGGGTTGAATTTTTGTATGGGTATTCGTCATTTTTGAAGATAAAACCATGAAACTTGGTACGTAGGTCTCTTAGGATGTGCAGAGTTTTTCAACAAACGGATTTTCCGAAATTCGAACGGAACGGAACGGATTCGGAACGGGAACTACGAATCCAAACTTTTTGTATACAAAATATTAACCACTGAACCTAGGAACATGATATTTAGTAGTTTTGGGTGTATCAAGTTAAAAAAATTTGGCTTTTGTAGATAAAGTTCCTTTTAACGAATACTCTGCATCGCCGCCACTGCCGTCGGTCGTCGTTCGTCGTCGCGCACATTCGCCGAAGTGTGGCGGCAGTCAACGGCGCTGTCTTGTGGTGGGGGAGCGCACGTGGTGTATACGTGGCCTGCTCGCGAGTGTCGAGTCCAAACAATTTCTACATTTTAACAAATAATAACAAAATAGCAAACGTTGTGTACAAAAAAGTTTTAAATTAGGTCATTTTAAAATATTTTTGTACACAACGTGACGCTGACCCCTGTAAGTGTCTTGGACATAAGGGACCGATAAATATTCCTAGGTAATTTCTGCCACTCAATGGAATACATAGGTACTTTATAACGACTGTAAACAGATATTTTTTATTTTTTTTAAATATACCTACTTACTCTCTTTTAATCACATGCTATACCGTTCCTTTTATATAATCCTTAATATTCAAATTAAAAGTACGCAGACGAAGTCGCGGGTATCAGCTAGTTGTAAATATAAATGCTCTTGTGCTAACTTCAATCGTCTGTTGCTCTCTAGTTAAAGTAGTAAATGTGAAACCATTCTCAACATGCTGCATTTCGTTAACAAAAGGATTTTAATATAACTTTGAATGCTTTTGTTTTGATTTCCCTTCATATATTCCCACCACGATAGGCGAAAAACTTTTAATTTCAGAAATGTTGCATAGGATTCGAGCTTTTGTGTATCAGTAAACGATCGATATTTAAATTCAATTCAATTGTATTGGAGCACTATACTTTTTTAATTTAAACATAGTAAAACTGACGCCTATTTCCCACCGGGGTAAGCAGAGACTATGGAATTCCATTTGCTTCGATCCTGACTTACTTCTTTTGCTTCCTCCACATTTGTTAATCATTTCATACGCACCCCGGTTCAGAGTAGATCTTACCGAACCTTTTCTAACGACATCTCCAATTTTGTCAATATACGTCCTTATAGGTCTTCCTCTGCCAGCCCTGCCACCAACCTTCGCTTTATATACTGCTTTCGTAATCCTATTATCCTTCACCGCTCTATGTGTCTAAGTCAACTTAATATTCCCTTCTCAATTTTTGTCACTTTATCGTTGTTTACACCACATCTCTCTCTTATCACACTGTTTCTCACTCTATCACTTAATTTAATACCGCAGATGCTACGCAACGAGCTCATTTCTACGGCATTAATCCTACTTTCATGCTTCTTCTGCCATACCCAACATTCACTAATGTGATTCAGCGCATCTTGCGAGATACATTGACTACTAACAACTGCATGCATTGCCCTATTTACTTTACTTACTTCTTCTTCTTTGCGAGTCGATGGCGATCGATATTAAATTTTTGCAGACCAATAATTGGCCAGCAAAGATTTTTGTGATTGTGTTAGTAATTCATTATGCGAATAATGTCCAGTACCAATTCCAGTAAGTAATGCATATTTCTACAATGTTTGTTTTGAGCAATGTACGCGCATCCAATGACAATTTGTTTGCCATTAAATTATGTAATATTTTTATAATCTATAATCTACTCTGATATAACTACGAATATCAATAATCTTTCACAATTAATTTAAAAATATGTTTATATAACTGTATCACTACCGCTACCATTGTATTGTCCTCACTGATTTTATAGAAAATGAAAATTCATTTTCTATAAAATAATCTTCTGGGGAACCACAAGTTTATTCGTTGGTATCTGCTTGGTGTACCATCATAGAAGTGGATATAGTGGGTGTAATGCTCACAACTATGTTTTTGTAGACCTTTTTTACTTTTCTGTAACCACCGCTTCTTTTAATCTTATTTTAGTCTTTGGTATCCATTATTAAATGTCAATCCCGCTCCATATTAAATACACACATTCTGCTGTACATTTAAAATTGGGAATGTAGTCATGTATAACATTTTTATATAACCATCATCATCAGCCGTATGACGCCCACTGCTGGGCATAGGCCTCCCCCAAGGATCATCATCCAGCGGCTTATATAACCATATAAGTAGTTAATATCTTTAAAATACGACAATAATATCTTCATAAGCACTGTACAAGGGATTATTGATGGGTTTCATACTTATAAAGATCATAATAACATGTCAGAATTCGTTTGTTGTGTGGATGTCTTATTAAGTGATCGAATAAGTTTAAAAGCATCATAATTACCATATGCATTACGTTAATATAAAGAACCCTTCATAACTTCGAATATTATATAGGTAAAAAGCAATGTAACTAGTCTCTATTAGAAGATTACATTTCGAACCCTTATTGTAGCCGTATTAATCGGGTTTATTAACATTAACTCAGCCACAGCGGTGCTAATTCCTGCAAACGCCATCTAATTTTATTTTAAGTTACTTATACCTGTCATTTTCTTGTCCGTTGAAAAAGAAAGGGACGGGTAATCAACAGGCATAACATTTATGGAACACACGTCAATTTTAAGCAGAAATTTAAAAATTTTGCATCGGCCAATAACCCGACAGAATTATGCTGACAGCACACGTCAAACGGTTTGCATACCAGCGAGATATCTTTTGACTCGCCCGGGTTATACATTAATTTACTCATTCTTCCTAAAATTAAGAGCTGACAATCATCCGTCCCTTTCCTTTTCGGTGGTTAAGAAAAACGGGTATAACTTAAAATAAAATTAGGAGGTGTCTGCAGGAATCGGGGCCATTATAACAATAAAGGCAATATTAGCCAAATCGTCTAATAATTTGCCACTATAAGGAACATTGACATAATTAATGCTCTTTTTACAACAAGTGTACGAGTTTAGACCTTAATTTTACAAGCTTAGTTTGTTTGTTGGGGTGTGTAGTATAAACACGTTTGTCGATAATTCGGATGTATTGGCAAATGCAAAGGTAACCCACATGTCAATCACATAACTGTGGTTTGATGGCACGCAGCCGGCTCGCCCATCGAATTGTATTCCAAATTATATCTAGGCCGGAGTGCACTCAAACGCCACACCAACACTTATCAAACTAAACAACTCCTATCCAAGACTATCGGAAAAAACAATAAAACACAAGCATTTTACGTAATTTTCCTATAGGCAAGACTACTTTAAAATAACCTTTACCAATCATTAGACCAATTTGTAAAACTTTAGCCTTAGTACACAAGACATATCGTGTAATATGTTAACGTCCACGTATAAGTACTTAAGTCAAAAACGTTTTTTGTCCGGCCAAGTAGTTAACGCCATTTGCGGCAATGAAACATAAACGTTCGTTTGTTTCGGAAATACTTCTTAATTAAACACATTTTTTTTATTAAAGCTAGCTGTAATTTCAGAAAAGTGACACGTCAAAATGCAAATACTTATTGGGAACTTGCATAATCAATGCAAACAAGTAATAAACGTGTTAATAAATGATCCGTCATAATATTCAGTGTAGAAATTACGCATTCGTGGAGCGTCCCCCGGCATTCGCCACATTTGTTGTGTCTGATTGAAGTGTTTGTCAGGCTGGAGTATAAATGTATGCCCTCTGACATAACACCCACGGTGCGTTTGGATTCATTAAGCACATGAGGAACGAACGCATTGCGGTATGAAAGCCGCACACCTCCAATCCACTTAACTACCTTGCATTTGGACACAAATCCAACAGTGGACGATATTTTGACCGGAATTACTGGCAACTTCCGTGCACCAACTTTAATCTTCGTCAGAAATCTGTGTATTTTATTTTATAACAATTATTAGGTACTTACTTACTACTTTCTTATTATTGGAAAGGCTTCGGACGCCTTTATATTAGTCACGTTCTTGCAGCGCTGTGGTCGCGCGACAGTCGCTCTTTTTGATAAATCCATACAAACTGTGCTGCGATATATCAAAACGCAACGCAGCGCTGAAATATCGCGCCTAATTTGAAGGTAAGTACCCGAAACCTTTCCATTAATACATACAAAACTTGAATTCCTGCCCATCTTGACTGTTCAATTTGTGGAATAAAATCATATTTGTTTACAGTGGAAACTGTTGAACATTTAATTTTTAAAGAAGTTTTCGTTGAATTTAAAAAACCCAACAAAAGTGAGTGATCGACGTTAAATGAAACTATACTGTGTTTCGGCCAAAATAAATTCGGATAGGAGTTATTACTATTCTGGGAAATTGTATACCCATAACTGAAAGTATCGTTGCGTCGTTTAGCAAGCATCAACGGAGTGTGGCGGCGCTGCGGCAGCGGAGCGGTGTGAGCGTGCGTTATCATCCCGCCATCACAAGGGCGCGGATCAATTGCATTATTACGATTTAGGGGGTGTCACTAAACAGATTTCGCCTCTATTTACGTCATAATGTCGCACAATGCAATACTTTATTAACACAAAAAAAATATTTTAGTAGTGTTACTACAGAGTCTTCTAAGCTATGTCGTGTGTATATACCTAACTACTCCAAAAAATATTACGTCGTGCTAGTTGGTAGATACAATATTACTTATGATTTTATATATCACAATTCAAAACATAAATTTTTATGTTGTTACAGTCATGGATTTCATAAAGGAATAAATAACTTAATAAATCAGTAAACGATTGTAAACGAATCAAATTTTGTCCGGCTAACAACAAGTCACGTAAAAAATCACGTGAATAACACTAATATCGTTTCGCGATCATTCAACAAAAACTATAGAATCTCTACCGCGTACTTGAATATTATCGCTTAATCACGTGCGTCGAAAAAATATTCAATATTGAAATAACAACGCGAGCCTATGAAAAAGAAACTAAAATAAAAAGCGTTGAAAACTGATACAAATTCTCAACAAGACTATTCGGACATTTCATTAGAAAAACATTCGGTCGTAATATTACGCGGAAAGCAGGCTATTAGTAGTGGGCAGTGTCTTGTCAAATAAATTTGGAGACAGGCGATATTGTGGGACAATTCATGAGCGCAATGTCGAATCTCCGAATTGTATAAGGGTGGCTTTATACATCTTATATATCTCTCAGCCCGACATATACAATTCAAAATAAATGTGTGTTAAATTCATGTACTTTTTATATTTTATTTAATTATTTAAATATTATGTATAAGCTAAAAAAGTTGAGAGACATCTTGAACAACATGTGTTTTTCTGTCGATCTGCAATGGCATGTCCATGCGGTGGCAGGATACACTCCTACTTCTGGTTCATTAAGGCACTAAACATGACGTGGCGCCAGCATGGTGTCCTAGTGAGATAGGGCCCTAAGCTGAGGCCGGTAACCAGGTTTATTTTTGCCTATTTTTTCATTAGAAGTCAGAATAATTTATTCAACGTAATTGGGATGGATAAACTTTTTGAGGGCAATTTAACATTTTTGAATAAATCATTTCGTAACGTATTACGGTTAAGGTGAGGAGGCTTATAAAAACAATTGCGACCTACCATTACGATGGGAAACCAATCCAATATTATTATTAGGTTTAGGGCAAATGGCGACAGGATGATCCAATATGAATTCGAAAACTAAAATCAGATTCCGCGGAAACGAGGGGTTCCGAGAAGTCACCAGGATTCGGCGACCTTATTTATTTTTGGATTATCATAATTAATTACATTGTCTCTGATTTGTAACCATTTGATATGTCGTTCCATGAAATAAATAGTATTTGGTTGATATTCCGTTATCATAAGTTTGAAAACGCCTGGTTTAGCGACGGACACAGTATTAAACGTGTAAGTACTGGATCTACGTCAAATTCTTGACAATATTCAACATAGAAACTTAATAGTTTGCATAAATCTGGTAGTATATTGAATCTCCGCGTGCGCTTATGATTCAGGTCGCGCGCACCACGTACGTTATGTCAAATAAAGACTCGCTGCTACTACTCCCCTAAATTCCTGTAAAGCCATTTTTCAGTAGCGAGCGAGGACGCTGTCGGCGCCGCGACAGATTATTGGGCCCGTGTCATCGCGTGTTCGGATTAAAAGACTTTCCAACAAAAATAAATGGCGATTTTCATCGAATTTGATATGTCCTGATTTTATAAAAAAAAATCACTCGAAATGGAATAGCTTGTTACTTGAATACGACATGCTTCTCAGGAGTAACAACCTATTTTATTTCACAAGTCATGAGTTATAAACTAAAAGTATAAAAATGTATTGTTAACCTTACACCTAAGATTCCTTTTATTTTTGTCATTCGCTTAAAGTCAGTGGGTAAAGTTTCTTAGAGATAATTCAGGGGCTAGTTAAACTTTTATGTGGATTAATCTAGTGTCACTGTTGCGTTGGATTTGTTTGATGCTGTTAGCGGATAGTCCGGGAAATTGGCATGAAAACGCCGTGCTGCGTATCCGGGCACTTGGTGGACGCGGACGGATGCTGAGATCAATCGGAGGCCGCGGTAATTCGATCGCAGGAAACCCGCAATTAATGCGATGGGCGGCGCGAGCGCACCGCACGGTGCCACGACGCCCTGCGTACGTTATGAGTATACTCACGTCGCTATCCGCAGTAGATCTAGTTTAATAAGGCAACGCTGTCCCAAGCAGGCGAGTTGAGAGAGCGTGATCCACTTAGCCGGTCACATGGTTAGATGTATTTTTCATAGGTAAGTAAATTAAAAGTTTTAATGTTAGTGACTTTAGATAAATTAAGCAAAATACGTTTCTCATCCTTTAGTACCGATCTTATATTTTAATAATTTCGCTCTATTTCGAGAGCATTTCTCGCTCGCTCAGTTATGTTAACAGAACTAGTGGGAGTAAAGAAGCTTAACTATTTAATACAAGGCCTGAGCCACAATATTTCTCTGTAACTTTTATAAATCCTTCAATACTGTACAAGCAAATGCTAGCTAAAAAAATTCATTCAGGTAAAACCATGGAACAAAATCTAAACGGTTTTATCGTATAACAGATTCGAATAAAAAATACGTCCAAGAAAATATGAAGGATCAGTGTTTTATTGAGTTTGTTTAGAGAGAGAGTACCACAATGGATATTATTACAATTGTTTCGCAGAGAGACCGGCATGGGGCGCGGGCTGCGGGGCGCGGGCTGCGGGGCGGGGGAGACAACAGGAGGGTCGGCCTAATTAACCTTTGTCGACTGTATTATTGCTTCCCATCGACCCATCTGCACGCGGATAATGGTTCTGATTTTTTTAATAACTCACACAGTTTGAGACAATCCCTCAGTTATTACATATTAACCAAACCATAATTAATTATTATTATAATTTCTGTAATGAGTTTATAATTACCTATAATAACTGATTAAAAAGTTCTCAGAAATTGTTTGCTCGCAAAATTAGATAACAAATAGGTACCTCATGTGTTATTGCATTTTCTGAATTACAAAAAAAAGTGTTAAAATTCTGTAAATTTTCAATAATTTATTTTTATAGGCCGCGCGAGTTAATTGGCCGTGTAACTGATATGAAGTTTGTAATTCTGATTCAAATCATACTTCAAAGCAGTGTGTCATATTTAAAGGGAACCGAAAATAACCGCTCAGTTAGCGATGATTCAGATCGTTTAAACGTATTTCAAAGTGTATCTGCGATCAAACGTAGTAAGCTCTAGCGGGAGCTGTAAAAGCGATGATATTGTCGTAGGCTTCCTCCGTGCCTGCGAGCTTCGCAAATTGGTCGCTCCAGTCGATCCGCAAGTCGCGGTGAATGTTCGCCGGTAAATCGCAGCTAGCGAAAGTCCGGTTAAGGGAGAGCTTGGAAATGCAAAACTGGGATAATTGGGTAGTTTCCTAGTTCAAAGATAGAGTATGTACCTAATTCTGATTACTTACTAAATAAAGACCAATCTTAAAGGTGACAAAAAGGATTTTTGTATTTATGAATTTTAATAAAGAAAAATGTAATAATAAGTGCGACATTTTGTCACGGTTTTCTATGACGTCTCAGGTTGCTTTCTCGTCCAAATTTCATAGTAATTTCGTGTTCTGACGTTTAGTAAAAAGTAACTGATTTGACTAGTTGGAAACTAGCTTATTGTACTCAAGTATTCGCAATGTGCATGCGGACTTTTGACAAACACTGAGCCATTATAAGGTCATAACTCACGCCACCACCAAAGTGTATCCAGGTGTCACCTGGTGTCTTGTTGGTTGTGCAACCGGTAATACACTAGGTGCGGTGGCGTTTATACAGGTTTGCGCCACCATGGTGTCCTAGAAAGATACCTACGACTCTTTTGGGTTCTTCCAGGTTCTTACGTTAAGTACCTATTTACTAAGATTTTATTTGTTTATTATGTTATACTTCAGTATGTGTATTTTTATTTTTTAAGGACGTCTCTGTTATTTATTGGTATACTATTAAGTGAGATTATATATCGTAGATATGACGTATCATTATCTCGTACATCGAAAAGTAAATAGTACAAATTCCAATAAAAAATAGGTATCGTTATCCCATTCCAACGATTCAATCACACGATAACGCTGCCAAAAGTCGGATTCTCCCCAACCACAACAAGCTCAGTGAATATTTGTGAAACTGTACGTTTTTATTTGGTTGGTAGCACTATTCAACACGGTAATATATAAAAGAATACCCTTTCAGAGTTATATTTTGTGTTTGTAGACTTTCGTTATTAGTAAGTACAATTTGCACTTTACAGTTTTCGTTTTCATTACTACTACAGTCTCATAAATACACTCATAATTACGGTAACGTCGTCTGCTAAAATAAATATTAGACGAACCTCGTCAAGCTTCCCCTTAACGCCCATTTACGTGTTATTATAGGGTACGTCATAGTATGACATGAACACTAGACTTTGATCTACTTGTTAATCCGTTTTCATTCCACTGCGTTTGATTTAGAGTTCGTTTTCTATTGACATACACTTTATAGCATATCTATACAATTTTCGCCTCCAATTCTAAGTCATTTTTCTATTTTGAGCCTTGTCAATGAAGAATTAAGAGACGAATTCCCTCCCGGAGCCTCGCTTGGTGTATTTGACACAAGGTATAATTGGCGCGAAATGGACCGCTCCCTCTTCATAAACTGTTGCCGTATATTTACGGTTCCGTTTCAAATATCTTTAGCAGGGGCATGCTTCTGTTAGACACTAGGATGAAATAATTCAATTTCCCTCAAAACTTGATTTCAAAATGAGCTGTAACAACCACCAGGAAATATTTTAAATGCCATAAAAGCTCTTGTCAATAATGCTGCATTACGAGTATGAGTGTCCCTCACGGATTTCTCTAACCAAAATTAATTAAGCTTCAGTCACGAATTCAAACGGCTATATGTAAATAGGTTCACAAAGCCCGCTAAACAAAGGTAAACAAAGTATAGGAGGCCAAATTAAAATAGTCGTTTTAACATTCAGAATAACAGTGGCCGTAAACAATCGCGTCTCAAAGCTGACAGTTTTATTCGAGACACTTTATGACATCGCCCGCTGCTTATTAAAGGACCAATTTAACCCATTATAGTGTTCATAAAAGCGTACATCATCCTGTTTTGTTCAGCTCTCTTTCTAACGACCGCGACTAAATATATTTCGTCCTTCTCTGCAGCAAAAACGGAGAATACGCTGAATATGGTTTATGAGATTCCAATGTGAAGGGGAGGTGTATTTTCGAAATTGTTAGGGATTGATTGGGAAACGTCGCCGTAATCGATACGTTGCTTATGGAACATTTAGAAATCGACATCGATGGTTGTTATTGTATATTATATTATTTTAGTTTCGTCTTTTTCAATTACTTAACTACCTTTTCAAGGTTACCTGTTTAACGTTTTGTCTATTGATTATAGGTATCTTATCATAATATATAGTTATAAAGATCAGTTAATGATAAGTATTAAATATAGCACGTAATAGATTCAAGAGGCATCTCTCGAGGTGACAACAACAATCACGCGAGTACGAAGTGCATGACATGACAAGTGGCAACTTGGATCAATTCGGTCCAATTCGCCAACCGAGCACCAATTTATCGACTACTATCATCACATTTAGCGCATCACTAACCGGAATGGGTGCTCACTCCGCAACGATAACTTGGTAGTTAATAAAGACAGCTCCCTCTCATTTTACACCCTACCCGAACGCAATACGTACTAAAATCCGGTTCATAAAGACACATGTAAATTGCTGAAGGCATTAAGTGCTCGATGAGTGCTTCTCGTGATTTTATTTGATTGTTTATTTGTGTGATTTGTATACTCTCCCTCGCCGATCCCCTCCAGTTCAAGTGTAGGAAATTAAAGCTTATACGGCTTTATTGAGACGCTGATAAAATGAGAGTGTAAATTTACAGTGAAAGGAGTTCGAAATAGCTATTTTAATTGACAGCAAGTGCTTTGCTCGCGTCAGTAGGCGTAAAGTGTTTCATATTCTGATAAGTCAGAATTACTAAGTTATTATATTGTTACCCGTAACGTAGTATGTCTTTATGCATACTAATAACACAGATAACAGCTCTTGGACTACACATTTTTATCATTAGGACTTTATATAAACGTCGGTTATTAAATAAAACGATAACTTCCCTACTCGTCGTTAACCATAAACAATGGGTAAGCGAACACCACGTCAGGGATTTTAATAGCACATTTTTAAATGTCAGCAGAGGGATGGTCGTTTAATGTGATAAGTCACGCCCGAATGAGCGGTGACTCTACAAAACTTTGTAATTGTTGCTTTATTACGAGGAGCGGGACAGGCAGGCAGGGCCCACATGCGCACACAGCGCGGCGCGCTCGCGCACACGCGCAACATTCTGAGCACGTGGCCACCAACTTATAAACAAGTTACTCCAAGTTGTGCATACTTGCCCATTAACACTCGGAGGTAATTTATTTACCACTGGCGTGCGAATGTATGGAAGCTCGAAGCAATCAACTCAATGATAGAGACGAGATGACAACAATGGCTTCAGTTTTAGACATTATTTTGTCACAAAAAGAGTCATGGAAAGAAATCCTTTTACAGCGAATTGAACAATCGGATGAATTATTTTACAAGCTTAATTGATGAATGTATAAATATAGCTTATTTTTCTGCAAACATGGAATGGGATAGCAAGCAATTTTATTGAAATGTTTTATGTTTGAAATGCAATATCCATCAATAACAGATGATAACTTAAAACCGGATCAATAAATTGAGTTTATTGTCTGGGGTCCATTATAAGGCCGATAATACAAGTATGTCTTAACAACCAACCATTAAGAAATCTATGAACATTAAAATAACAATAATTCTTTATACGGGTCTGACTATAAATACAAACATTCCAGAACGACATCTTTTTTAATCTATTTAACAACAAATCATAATGAGATACTTAAGACCATAAAAAACCACATCCCGATTCCGGCCACTAAAATAATAGAGTCTAAATCAAAAAAGAATTTATGTTGCCGAGAGCAAACAGGATAGCTTCCCGAAATTAAAACGTTAACTTGTTTTTTTGCGTCTCTGACTCTTTTAGTCGGCCCGTAGAGCGAGATGATAATTTAAATTAATTATGTTTGGTTAATAGGCGGTGTACCCGGCGGGCTGTGCCCCTTTCGTGTGTTCAGCTTTGTAACTTTGTTACATGAAAATAAGTCAAAGACACACTCGATGCGAGCTTATTTAACATGGTGATTAAATGCTTGCTGCGGCGATTAATGTGAGAGCAACGTCTTCAAATGACATTCATTATGATTGCAGGGACTCATCTGCTAATAATTCGATTTAGCCGTAAGCATTTAACAATAAAAAAGTCGGTTTATTTCTTAGTTTGTGTGGTCGACGTCATAATATTATTTATTAAGTACTTATTTTATTTATTTTTCCTCCGAATATGTTTGCAGTTTCACACGGGCTACAAATAGAGCGATTTCGTTTAGGAGTGTGTTTAACTAATAATAATTCCGTAGCGGGAATCGGCCGGGCGCGGGCGCGCTCGTTGTTTTTGTGGGCTAATGAGCCGGCGGGCGATCGTTTGATGCGCATAGGGCTGTCGCGGCCCGATTAATGCTCCATCCATCAAACTTTAATAGCTGCCAATGCTGTTTATTGATTCTTATTCGGCCAAGTCCCGCGGCGATGCTCGCGGAATTTCCTTTTGAATGTCACGTTATACGGTCATTATGCATACAAACGACGGCGATATGCCTACGTTGAGTGTTTTGTAATTATGGTAACAAAGTGATCTTTCTTAGTTGTTTACTTATGAAAAATATCTATAGGTTGGAACTTATTTACTGGAGTTCTCGGAGCAAAGAAGGTAACTATTTCTTAAGTTCGGCTATAGGTTCATGTCCTTTTCAACGTGATGTTACTATCTGTGGGCGATTAGCTGGTCATCTATCACTATAGGTAGGTATACGTGATTACATCCAGAGCTAAAATAGGTTCCCTTTCTTCTTCACAATTTACATTCTAATATTATATTCAAGAAAATATTATCTATTCTTATAATGGCTCAGTTTTATCTGTCTAAAATACCATCTGTGCAGTCCGCTTGCAGACGACGTGCAGTTCTTACAACTGCAAACTAGCTAGGTTGTAATGCGGTTATATTGCAATTTGATTGTAGTCGGTTTGCCGTTTTGATGCATTTATGCCAACTGCCTAAAAACTAAATCCGAACTGTAATTTCGAAGCTAGTTGGCAGTTCTGGGACCCAATATTAGGCAGCTAAATTTTTGAAACTGTAAGTTGTCAATAAAGGTATATTTTTTATTTTTAGAACGTCTAGAGCCCTTTTTCTTGCAGCTAGTTTTCCTTGGCTTTATAGGTTGTGAGAAGCTGCAGTAGTTTTAGGCGGCTAAGACGTTCGACAAGAAATATATTAAAAAAGACGATTCAAAGTTTAACTATGTTACCTAACGATTGAACCAATTTTTGACTTTTGAGTTCAAATGCAGGCGATTTGTAATAAGCTTTTGTTAAATAAATAAAAACTAAGGTGTCAACGTCCGAAACTCGGCAACCCTCAGCAAAATTTATTCAATCAGCCGGGGATTATGAGGACATTTTAACGTTCACAACTCGAGCAATTATTTATGAAATCGATCACAACGTAATATTTCTACCGGCCAACTATTCGATACATTTCACAATGACATAATAAGTACAAATTAATGGTACCTACACGTTTTTGATGATGGAAAAAGAAATATTTTCTTTAGAGCCATACTTTGTGGGCAGTGACTGTTCCCAAAGAAGCATTTTGCTGTTGTAAACTCTTTAATAGTAAGGGCACTGGCTGCTTTTGTTTTTCAAATTGTTCTATCTTCTGATCCTATATGGCTATATGGTTAGGTAATAAAGGTCTTTTTACATAACTTTTGCGCCTTTTAAATAATAATAAAGCACTTTATTGCACGCTTCACAAGACATTTACAGCCGCTTTTTATTGCGGGGAAAATTCTGAAAGTGGGAACATTCGCAGGAACGGCATCACTGGTTGTGGGTACATTGCGAAGTCTCCTTCGCTCCCTCGTTCTACATATAAATCACGATGTGGCATGATGCAATCAGTAGCTACGAAAGATTGTTCGACGTCGTGACGTCGCAACAGAGCAACAGCAGCCTCAGAGCTTCTCTTTTCTTTCTCAACGTACTTAGAACTTAGACACGTCAGACATTTTCATCTCTATTTCACGTGCACAAAGACCTGCAATATTTATCATAATACCCTGAGTTAAGGGTCAACTAACAGTCACTTTCCGTATTGGTGTCCAATAATAATTATAAACTCAGATTCTCTTTTTTTTTCTTTTTTTAAGGGATTTAGTGAAAAAGGAATTTAGGAAGAAGGATCAGTGGATAGGGATAAGTAGGATAGGATTATAATTTTATATCTTTAACGCAGATACATATGGATAACTATCCAAAGCTATTGCCTTTTTGACACGACATCAAAATATTTTTTTTGTTTTCCCTGAAGGGCAAGGCAAAGGGAACTATGCCCATACATATAGACATGTTTTATGTATTTTTTTCTTGATGATGATTAATGAAATGATGAAAGGTGATGACGA
This sequence comes from Pectinophora gossypiella, assembly GCF_024362695.1. Taxonomy (NCBI): domain Eukaryota; kingdom Metazoa; phylum Arthropoda; class Insecta; order Lepidoptera; family Gelechiidae; genus Pectinophora; species Pectinophora gossypiella. The sequence goes on from NC_065433.1 coordinate 17,783,952, forward strand.
TGAATGATGAAACCTAAGCCCCCACCCTCGGAGCAGACTCCTACTTCGAACCCCCAACGAATTAACTCAAAAGTTCGCATACACTTTTAAGTTATGAAGCGGCTTGTTGGCACGAAGCGAAAATATATAGGTACACTTTATTGAATATTCCGATACAATAACACTATCGCGAATGTTTTCCGTCTAACTTAATGCGATCATTAACCACAAAACACCACTTCGTATTAATTATTTAGATTATTCAATGAAGAAAGCAACCGTCCCGTTTCCGTTCCCGCCAAAAAGTACGACATCAAAATAATTATTTAAGGTAATTCTTCAACATTACGTCAAAAATATAGATTATATAGTGGCTTTTTAGATTTCTCACAAACTTCCGTATCCTGGTGTAAACACACTTTGTTAGTCATGAAATCGACATCTTCCCGTTCCATTACGTATTTGCCCGCAAATAATATAGTTGACAGGTATCGAAATATAGAGGTATATGTTTTTTATTACAGTTCTAAAATAGACAGCTAACTGTGAACAGAAACAAAATTCGATGAAAAAATAAGTTTAGCGAAATCAAGGAGTTAAAAAAGCCATATAAAAGCAGTTCATATGAAAAAGCATTATTACTATTTGATATTTTATTTGCATTGTGCACTTACTTTTATGTGCGCAAATGTGAAATTGCAAAAAATTGCTTTGATGTAACCTCCCCACGTAAATATATATGAAAACGTGTATGCAAAATTTCATTAGTACTTAGTAGGTAAATGCGTGACAGTGTGACAAACAGACATATACTCACTTTCGCGTTTTTAATACATAGATTACAATAGCCCATAATCAACGGTTAGCTCAATGTGTTTATTGGTTTTCAATGGATACTTCCGTAATCACAATTTACTGTATGTAGGTACTGCTTACATAGGCCACGATTCCTGCAGATACCTCCTAATTTCAATATAAGTTATACCCCTCATTTTCTAATACGTCGAAAAGGAAAAGGATAGACGATTGATAACTGTTAATTTTAAAATGAACGAGTAAATGAATGAATAACCCGGGCGAATAAAGAACGCATCCCGCTGATATTCAACCTGTTTGACATGCGCTGTCAACTAATTCTGTCGGGTTTTTGTCCAATATAGAATTATGGGAGCGGTTTTAAATTTATGCCTGAAATTGACGTGTGTTCCATAAATTTTATGCCTGTCGATTGTCCGTCTTTTTCCTTTTTGGCGGATAAGAAAATGACAGGTATAACTTAAATTAACATGGTTCCTATGAACTGGAATAAGCGCCATCTTCTACATAATACTCACACAGTAAATACTTTAGTAAACATAATATTAATGTCAAAGTAAGTATAATAGGTACTTTCCAGCTACTTTCAACATTTATGTTCTATTATGTCTTCGTAATAAATTTGGCTGCTTATAGCTCTGCCAACCGCAATAGGGATTGCAAGCGTGAGTTTATGTATGTGAGCTGTTTGGAGAGATTATGTTAGAAACGATGCGACGGGATTCGTGAATATGATATTCAGCACAAGATATTCATCGTCTAACTCGATTTCAGGGCGGCATACCAGACACGCCGCCGCAACGTTGGGCATTTTTTTTAATCCAGTGAACATTGTACTCCTATCTTCGTGTCACAGACGTAAATAGGGATAAAGTTAAAAAAATAGAAGCATCTTTCCAAAATTTATGACTAATAACTGCTGTTATTTTAACAGTTTAATGTTGATATAATAAATAGTAGTATTATTTTAGCTATACTTTGTATAGTAAGTTATTTGGAAGACAGGAGTATGGATAAAATTAGATTAAAAAATAATACCTATCACAAAATTGAGCTCGGTAAGGGTGTAGAGGAAAACGCTTCATTGTTATTACAAAACGATGACTAAAAGATAAACTAGGTTTAAAATAATTATACTTAAGTATAGTCCACGTCAAGAAAGAAGTCTCGCGGCCGCGGCGCTACTGACGCAGATTCTGCATAGAATTTTTGGCGGGGACGGGGCGGATGCTTTCTTCATTGAACAATCTAAATAATTAATACGAAGTGGTGTTTTGTGGTTAATGATCGCATTAAGTTAGTCGGAAAACATTCGCGATAGTGTTATTATATCGGAATATTCAATAAACAAAGTGTATCTATTTTCGCTTCGTGCCAACAAGCCGCTTCATAACTCAAAAGTTTATGCGGACTTTTGCGTTAATTCGTTTAGGGTTCGAAGTAGGAGTCTGTCCCGAGGGTGAGGGCTTAGGTTTCATCATTCATCGTTATCACCTTTCATTATTTCATTAATCGTTATCAAGAAAAAAAATACATAAGACATGGCTGTATGGGCATAGTTCCGTTTGCCCTTCGGAGAAAACCGAAACAAAAAATATGACTTGTCAATTATTTTCATTAAAATCTGTCAATTTCTTACGCAGCGCGTTTACTAATAAGGCGGTTTTTTTAAGAACATCTCATTTGTAAGTATTTAAGATTTTAATTAACACTATGTGTGTCTCCAGCTGTCTATCTGCCTGCATATGAAAATTTAATTTTGTAGTAAAATTAATATAAAAGAACCAATAGTATTTAAAGATTGACAAATAATTATTGTGAAATTTATTTGTCTGTGAATATTATTAAAACTCGATGAAAGAGGATTTCGTTTTTGCGTAGTTTCGCACCGTGTTGAAATGAATATGACGACTAAGTATTATGTAGAGCTCAAATATTTACAATGCTAAATTTTCGGGATACATTGATCAAAGTTTCCTGTATGATGCGCGACCTTCAATGGACTTTTGTCATCAGGCTTATTATAAAACCTACACCGCTTGTTAATGAAAACATTATTTGGAAATGAAATTTTCGATATCGCATTGCAAAAGCTTGCAATACCTACATAACAGCGTATTTACGTCCCAATGCTGGGCACAGCCCCCCCTCTATCAACCGGAGGGGGTACGGGACATACTCCATCATGTTTATCCACTGCGAGTTGGTGGAGGTGATTTTACGCAATACGTAATGTTTCAATTAAGCAGACTCGGTAAATATACCTGTTCACAGCAAGTTACGGATGAAGGCATTGAGTGTAATGGGAACAAATTAAAATTGCATTACGACAGGTGAGTATACACTCGACTTGTTCCCACTATTACAGCAGGTTAGAAGCCGTTTTGTCTGCTTTATTAATCATATCCGATTGTTGCTAGTGATAGCTATAGTATGCAAATTATGAGTTAAACTAGGCCAACCTATTTAATTATTACAAGTGAGTCGTCTTATTTTAAGCAAAGATAGAGGAATCGAAGCTGATATTGGCCTTTCGTAACTGGAAGTTTTCGTGTTCTGTCCATACAAGCCGTTAGGTAGGTTCCACAGTCATAGTATTTTAACCAATGAGTTCGCGAACTCTCATACTTTCGTTTAAGTTATCTACTCATATCTACTCTAAAAAATATATTATCTTGTTTATGTTTAATCATTCTTCTTGAAGAAAGAAATAGATCTTCATTTTCTTCAAACTAATTCCATTCAGAATTACGTCTTCAACTCTTAAATTATAACGTTCTTTTTTGTGCAAACAATTACCTATTATTATTTAATACTTGCATAACAAATAATAGCTAATGATGAATAGTTTGTCTAATTGAGCACTTTATCGGAAACGGACGTCAATCTTTAAGACTCAGGAATAATATTATTAAAATATAAATTTTCCTATGTTAAGATCCCAGAACGGTACGAACTTTTAATATCTCTCTCGTGGATTTTACATCTCGAGAAAACAATGTTGATAACGCGTTGTAAAACCTTGACCGTTTGTCAGTGCAAAATAAAATGACACACATAATATTCAACAATCTTTATTATCTCTGGATGAATTAATTTACAAGCTATTTGGTTAGCAATGTCGAGAAGAACGTCTTACGACCAAAGCCGACCGTCTCCCCGCGGGGGAGTACAAAAAAGCTCACGCAGCACTTAACAAATGACATATGGTGAGAATGAACTTACACAGGGTGATACTTTCACTTCGTATTTAACATACAATTAATAATAATAAATAAGTGGATCAGGATAAATAATTAAGTACTTAGTTTATATAGCAAATGTAAATTGTTACTGGCAATAAATTTATTTTATTTATTTATTTATAATTGCACCCTCCCAGCTTCCAGCCTCTGTGGTCTAGTGGTTAGAGCGTTAGAGTCACGATCTGGAGGTCCGGGTTCGTTTCCCGATGGGGACATTGTCGAATTCACTTTGTGAGACTGTCCGTTTGGTAAGGAGTTTTCAGGCTTGACTCACTTGATTATCCGAAAAAATAAGATGATTCCGTGCTTCGGAGGGCACGTTAACCCGGTGGTCCCGGCTATTAGCCGTAAAACACCTTCACCAACCCTCAGTGGAACAGCGAGGTGGAGTATGCTCCATACCCCCTCCAGTTGATGGAGGGGAGGTCTGTGCTCAGCAGCGGGACTTATAGAGGCTGTTTACATAAACATGTATCCAATCGATACATACATATGTATCCAATCGTAATTGATTATGGCTCTACCTACTACTGCTTACAGACGCGAGTTTATTTAGTAAATTATTAGGTCATTTTCAAATTCGTTCATTAAATCCTCTTATTTAATGCTGAAACGGGAGATATGCTAAGCCGAAATCGAGATTTTCAATAAGCAATAACGTGTATCGTGTGTTAAAATTTATAAAAGTACCGTCAAAAATTGTCCAGCTGTAGCATTCTATACCTTCACACCGAGAGAAGCATCGCTATCACCTAGATGCCCACAAGGTCTGATATTGTATCACGGTTTTCTATCGTCACGCTTCATACGAATACCATAATAATTTGCTTTTCCGACGTCATCACTACATGGTATAAAACAAAGTCGATTTTTCTGTCCCTATATCCCTATGTACGCTTAAATCTTTAAATCTACGCAACGGATTTTGATGCGGTTTTTTTTTTAATAGATAGAGTGATTCAAGAGAAAGGTGAATAACATCCAAGAAATACTGTTATTTTTGAGGTTTTCAATGTGATGTAGTAAATAATTTCATTTTTTTCTCAGCTAGTTTAGTATAAAGTAACTGATTGGACAATGGAAACTACCCAATTATGTAAGTTTATGCCAGTAGTGCCACTTGTGCTTTATTAATATGAAATATGATTATTATTAATACGGAATTAATTATCGACACTCAAGAACCCTTATAATGTATCGGCATACGATTATTAAAACTTGACTATAGATAAATATAATTAATCTGATACAGTATGCAATTACCCGGCAAAATTATTAATTTAAACTCCGCCTGTATATAAGTCCCCGCGGACTGAACAAGTCAATGGAACAAAGACAGTTATAAATACATTTCTTTTACATTCTATATTAAGTTTAAAGGCAGTGTAACAAAGGTGATATTTGTATAACTAGTTGTTAGGGTTCCTTCGTTGGAAATAGAGGAGGCGCTTCTCAATTAGCGTCTCGTTTTAGAGGCATCACACTTGTGAAAAAATAACATGTCCCCGGAGAGACACATTCTTATAAATAAAAATCGATCAGTGCTCTTATGCTGTTTTGTTTAGAGTAATCAACTGAGACAGATAGGCTACAGATACAACAATTTACAGATCACGGTGTCTAGATAATTATTGTTTGACGGCAAAAGTCAGGTATTTTAACAAAGCTAATAAGTAATAAGTAACAAATGGAATGAGTGAATGTGGAGGAAGCAAGAGTAGTGTGTCAGGATCGAAGCAAATGGGATTCCATAGTCTCTGCTTACCCAGGTGGGAAATAGGCGTGAGTTTATGTATGTATGTAATAGGTAACAAACAGAGCATTAATTAAAAAAATAAACTATCTATCTATCTCTAATGTGTCAAATGACAAACAAACTTGAAAGTCCTTATTAAAAATAATGTTACGATGACTGTTAGTACTACCGGATAAAAGTTACGACGATCCCGACGAACATACGACGGTCACAAGACTAAATTTTTTGTCGATTTTTTTGCGGGTCTTTTTTCTGAGACATTTAGTGGGTATAATTGACTTTCTAACCGGGGATGTTGGGGTCACGTGACTATCACACCCACTCATTAACGTGCTGATGCATGCCGATAAATTAATTAGTTTTAAATATAGTTTAGTGTTTCACTGTGTACAGTCATGAGCAATATCATGCACCCACTTTAGAACCCTGTCGCACTATGATATTTGACATTTAATGAGATTAATTTGTCAAAAAAGTTAATGTGACATAGTTTCAAAGTGTATACATATTAGTACTCGTAACCGTACACACAAATCATACTTTAAGTTTTACAATTTATAAGTAGTAAGTAGTGACTACTAAGTTAACTACGTAATTGCGTTAAGTCAAAAATAGTCGTTAGGTCATAGAAATCAATCAATTATTTATCAATAAGTTATTGATCGATGTAAGTGGGTAATTGTTAAAAATAACAGACATGAAGATCTAGAAATTATTAAAGTCACTTGAATAATTCGGGTAACTACATTGTCTCATTCAATATTGTTTATTTGGTTCAGACTCAATTTTAGTCTTACCGTGCTATTGCGACTTTATTGTATCTAATTTATTTACGCCTTATGTATGTGCGTGGTCGGTCGTCCTTTTGGGAGAAATACATATCTTTAAGGTCTCAATATGAGTTGTCGGTATGCAATTTGGAGGTTATTGTAAAAGTAGCTGAGAGTCCGTGTGTTAGTCTGTCAGGGCCGATGCACGATGGTCGCGCAGTGTAATGGGACCATGAGCACGGTTCTATAGTTTTAATTAGTGACGCCATATGTGTCTGCTCACGTAGCGGGGGACGACCCCTCCCCATACCCGAGCCACCTTGGTGATAGTATAATTATCTCACTTTAGGACGTTTAAACTCGTGGTCCAAGGCACAGACGACTACATATTGCTCAAAACCCGAATTATCATAACAATAGAATGCAGATCGCCGCTGACATTCACAGTAGCTTTAAATACTTATTGTATCCGTTTAAGTAACCAAATTGTACCTACTAATATTTTGCCTTCTAATATTTTTGATTAAATCTTTTCTACTCTAGCAGCGTTCTTTAATTCGCGTGATAATATATGTTACCTATGAGGTACCTACCTAAGTATTTTTTTGCTACGCGCAGAACAAGGTACCAAGGTACAACATAGGGATTGACCCGTTTTGCCACTGCAACTTAACAATTGAATTACCTTTCATATATATTTCAAATCCGCTATCGAAATATTATAACTTTGATAATAAATGAAATACGTATGAGGTAGTGTCTCGTAAAAATGTGTAAGGGGCCGTATTTAAAAATACATAGACGAAGAAGAAGACGAATGTATGAATCATGAAAAATTATTCTGCATAAAAAAGGAACAATAACAAGTAATATTTATATAGTAATTATGTGTAAAGTTGCGCCCGCGCCGCTTGAGCCGCTAACTTGATACGTCGACATAAATGAAGAACAACATGGACGACGTGTGGGTTACAGTTTAAAACGTTTAATTTCGTTGAAGATTTCGTGGAACATCCACTGAGAGATGGTGTGTCGTAAATGATGTGATGACCCATTAACTAATTCGTTTTGTTGAAGTTACTTCAAATCTTTAGTTTACAATGTCGGTTCACCCCTTCGTTATTGTTTTCCGTGTTAAGTTGAAATATAACATTAAGAGATACTTACAGCAATTGTATAATTTACAAACGAAGATAATTCTACAAAATCCAGATAGAAAAGCCGCTGCCAGCTAGAGGAATTGCACATAATCAAATAAGTACTTACAAAAAAGAATTCGCAAGGCGTACATTAGAGGCATCATTATATAACTATAAAGTAATATATTAAGCTCCTGCGCCCCACCTGTGTTTCTGTGACATTGAGTAGTTTGGCCATGTCGGCCCGCTCGCCGGAGGACAGGTACTTCTTGATTTCGAACAGCTTCTCCAGCTCGAAGATCTGGCGGCCGGTGAAGGTGGTGCGCGCCTTCTTCCTCCTGCCGGTGCCCAGGTCCTCCCCCTCCTCGCTGGTGAGGGAGCCCTCACCTCCAAGAGGCGAGCGCACGTCCTCCATCGACTTCTTCCGTTTAACTAACTTCGACGAATCTGAAAGTGTCAGCACCATTAATACCCAACGCACAAGTTCCGCCGGCGGCCAGCCGGAACTAAGTACCGCCTTCACATATTGTATTGGAACATCGAGATGTTAGAAATAATTAATCTTCTGTAAAATATGACTTCTTCAGAAATGACAAACATAAAACACACATATAACACACGCCAGAAATGTTATTTTAGAAAATTCAGTGTCATTTAAATACTCTCAGTAAAATCAGGAGAAGACTGAGATCATTAATAGGTAGTGGTCAGTAATCAGTAGGGCTCTAAATCAAACGGACAGAGAGCGTATTGTAAATTCATCATTTCAAACGTTGAGTTGACGCCTTCATTATACTTTACTATCGTCTTTTCTGTGTGCTTTTAATAAACAGTTGATCGGATGTCTGCAGCTACAATAGCGACCATATTATTTCCAAGTAGGCTTGACCACGCAGTGATTGAATATACAATTGTAATGTAATGATAATGAGTTACATTCCGGCCAGCGAGCGATACCAATGAGTTCGCAACTTAAATCTGTCGTTTTTAACAACCCGCCGCCGTCTATGTGTACAAACCTTTATACGAGTATTGCATATGCATTATTGGGGAAGCGTGTTATTTGATTTATCACTGATGTAATATTAAGTAGTAGGCTAAACTCCTGTACGCATTTGACAGTTTAAGAGCAAGTATGCCAAGTGTTGCTGCGTCCAAGCCAAGTATTTTAATTGCTGAGGACAGGCTAAAGGGGCGAATTAATTGCGATCGGTACGCAGGAACTGGCGGCGGCGACGGCGCACCAACTATAGTCCGCCGCTGACTGATATATTGGCTGTTTACAACATTAATATAGCTTAATTCGACGCACTCTGAGTATGGACACCGTCAAGTGCACAAAATAAATTCAATTGGAATGATTTTAATTCAATTTCACGACGTCAGCTCCCCATAACTCGCGGCAGGAATGCATACAAAGCACTAAATTCTATCCTGCGCACATCCTAGATTGGTTTACATTGCATTTGCAATAATGTACGAGAAAATATTGTCTCAACTTTTAGACTCCAATTTATGATAGCGAAGTGTCGATTCACTAGCATCTATTTACTGGTAAACTGAATTGATCTTACACTCGATTTAAACTTTTTAGGTACATATAGTAGCTCTGTAATTGGTACTTGCTTACTTACAACTTTTTGGTGGCTTTAGTTAGCTTTGTGACCAAATTGGTTAAGTTAGGTTAATATTCTGATAATAACGACAGCCTAAATTTACAAAATAATTACTTACTAAGTACAACTCTAAGACAAGGAACCTACGTCATTTCATGCTTGTATAATTGCTATATGAAAGTTATGTAAGGCCTTTTACACACTGCGACTTTTTGTAGCGATATGTTGCTACATATCGCTATTTCGCGATTTAATTGCTATTAAATCGCGATGCAGCATCGATGCATGCGCAGTACGTCAACCTTTATAAACACGCGGTGCAGTACCTAGCGTCTGTATCGCTGCTTTTAGTACCGCATACATGTTCCATCCCTCTCTATTCTACTTTAGGTCCATCTAAAATAACATATATTTATTTATATATTATATAACACTGCGCCTTCTCCTGATACAACATCAACGCTGCATCGCGACTGTATAGATACAATTTAGGTTAGTGTAGCGATGCTGTCAAAAGCGCGTTTGCATCACAGCAAAAAGTAACAGTGTACAAGGCTCTGATAGCAACAGTAAGCTTGTATGTCGCAACAAAAGTGACTTTATGAGGAACCTGAATAGAATTCGTCATAAAATAGTGCGCAGCAGACTTTAGCAATAGGGCCAACATAAAACAAGTGAGTGAAAAGACATGAATTTACCGCAACAGATTTAAAATGCTAATAAAACGCCACTAAAAACCAATAAAAGCTTGTAAGAACCGCGAAATAAAACACTAGAGGTATTTATGCTAATGTCGGCTAAACAAACAATAGGAGGAAAGAATAAATCTGGGTATAAAAGTATTGACGCGAGGATTATTGGTTTCGGGATGCGGGACACCTGGTAGAACAGCACGCCGGAAGCGGCTGCCGCGCGCCGCCCGCGCCGACTGGGCGCTAGTCCCAGAACACCGTAATGACGGCACTTAGCTACTCGTACAACGTAATTTTTGTTTCAAGATACCTTAATAGCCGCCAGACAGCGTTTTGAAAGGCTGAAATAAGCAACGCCGGCCAAAACACACTTTGATACTTTCACTGGTGCCAGCTTTTTTTTTAAATGAAAAATGTTAGCAAATTAAAAGTAATTAGGTACATGTCCTGAAAAGGAACTATAAACAGCTTTCATAATGTTGTCTTAGAGACTGACTTGTTTAGAGTTAGACAGATAGATATTAGGTAACTAATACCAACACCTCCGAGTAAAATAAAATTTAAAGTGATAAGCCGAAAAAAAGTAAAAGACACTGCATGCTGGTTAACCTACCTACCTACACTTAGGTTTGTATTTAAGGCTTTGTGTAGTGTACCCCGAAAGGCAAACACGAATTATAGAAGTAAGAAGTCTTACATAAATAAGTGTAAAAATGATAAAGAAGAGGAGGAAAATACTGCATGAATGTATTTAATTGGAGATTTAATTACGACTGAAGCCGCGAGCCTTCAGGATCATTATAAAACATGTTTCATTTCATTACATCAGCGGGCTGATCAGAATGTAAATATCCACTATGGCGGTGTCACGTCCATCCCCAATCAACATTAATTGGTATATGATATCAGTATATTATTTAGAGCGCAACATTTTATACTCGATAGGAAAACCGGGTCTACAGAAACTAGGTCTTATCACAATTGTAATTTTCAAACGTTACTTTCGTATTGGTCCTAAAAACCAAAGAAAACAACAATGTCCCATTCCGGTGCAGCTATAAAGATGACCGCAAGAGCGAGTCCGACTCGCGTAAATTACGCGACTGACTTCAAAAGATCACTTCCTAGTTTATAGCGATACGCCACAGACGGGCAATGCGATTTATTGGACTATTAACGGCTCGCTTGTGTTTAGTGCTATGAAAATAAAATGTTGATTGGAACGTTATTATGACGCCGCTTAAATTGACTACGAAGCCAGAGCGATGTTAATCGCAATGGAAAGCATCGCATGAGATCATTGTAATAAAATTATACTGAGATGATCAAAAGTTCGCCCGGTGTATCCGTACAACAATTACTACATACTAATATTTGAATGTATTTGAACTAAATGCTTCCAAGAAGCAATAAAATAGTTACTTACTTATAACTGAAATGATATTGCAAATATCTAAATGCGATTCTGAAAACCTCAGGATACTAATTGCTGTTCTCTCAAATCCTTGCAATAGATTTAAGCTACGGGTAGGTACCCAGACACAATTATTTTAGAGATAAACTTGAAACTGGCAAATATTCTCGCGAGCTTCGACTTCAGCTGAATGTGGTTTCTACTGGCTCTTCGACAAAGCTTTATTAATAATACTGATAAACTACGGTTTTCTACTAAAATTCCAGAGGAAAAGTTGAAACCGATGTCTACTTTACTATATAATATACAATAAGATAATACAATTTTCACAATGAACAAACCACTGGGCATAAAATATGAATCACTGAATGTTGGCATCAACTTATAAGGTTAATTGAGGTTATAAATAATTGTAAATAAAGTGTCCGTAATGGTTCCACCAGGGCTTTTTATAGTTCGCATGAGTTGTTAGTTGATATCGATTATTTTATTTAGAAAATTTATTTATTGCTCGGTGAGCTGGCGATATCAAAAAAATATTTGTAGAAAAATGGCACTATGTGTAAAAATAGGTATTCAAAAAAGAATCGGCTAATTCGTAGAATTCAGGGATGGATTTAGGTGTCTCCATTGAGCGAGATAACTATTTGCCGTCCCATGAGTAGTGGAAGCGCGAAGTCTTAATGTAATGAGGTAATTGACACAGACTAGTGGTGCTTCTAATGCAAGCGCATGTATAATGTGATTTATTACCGTCTGAAACACCGCGGCGGAGTGGTGAAGATTAAAGCAGACGACGTAAGACAAACCCCCGCGGGACCTGGCTTAACTATCGTCACCATTAAATTTAGCTTTCCATTCGAACCAACTAGTCTAATATAACTCCCTAATAATAACTTATCTTTGAGAGCCAATTACGATACTTACTTATTGATAATATTTCTAAAAAAAAAATAAGGACACTATATTTCTAGAAATATCTACACTGTATACTAAGTAGTATAGAGTATATCCGACTACGCTAAGTTATAACAAGAAAGTCAAGGAAGTGTAATTTCACGTCTGCATCTGTATATACACAAACTGAAAATTAAATTAAATAGTATATGTATGTGTGTCTGTCTGTATGTGTGATCTGTGTATTAGAGATACCTAATCCTGAGAACACCGTACGAGATGGCTTATATTCTATTAGTCTAGCGAAATACAAGGCTGAAATACCTATCTATGAAGAATCTCAATATACTTAGTATTTGATTGTTTTTTGTTTTTTTTTTCTAACAATAAGTATAAATACGGTACGGTATCCTGAAGACGTTATGTGATAGGTGGGACTCCCCCTTTCTAAAAAGGTGGATGGAGCTTCACACCCTATAATTTGTATTCATGATCGCCCGAATAATGTCCTACTAACACTAGTTTATAAGTCGTTTGTATACTAACATTCTATGGACTTTGTCCGAAATAAACGATTTTATTATTATTATTATAAATACCCTTCGACTACGTGCCATGCAGGGACACAGGCCGAGGACAGCTTTCAGACTAAAGAATTAACGTATCTGGATCCTAGAGTAAATTTAGCAGCTGACGACTAAGCCTAGTCTAAACAAGAGGCATGGAATGTGATCAACAAATTATACCCTCGCCGACAAACTCTGCGGATAGCAGACGTTGATCCAGCTAATACTCAACTAATTGATCCACAGGGCCGATATCTCCTAATTTAACAAAATTATTTCAAGACCAAACTACCTTTTAAAAACCAATTTTTAAATGACATGGTCACTCATGCAAAATCAATGTTATCCATTAAAATCAGCATAATTTGCAATGTTTATAACGTAATAAGTATACCTACTGTCAATAAACACATATGAGTGCTTCATTTTCAAGAGGCAATAAACTATATCCACAATCTGTCAACTATTAATCCATAATATGCTAACAGTAAAAATAAATGGGCAACCCTAGGTGCGATGGACGCCACAGCTGCAATGACCAATAGCTTATTGCTTGGACGTTCCAAATGTTCAAATTACACCTTGCCAACATATATTTGTCTGTAAGTAAGATTTGAAAAGCCATTTTAACATTTATTTAAGGTTCAAATTTGAATATAATTGCAATCAAAATACGCATTATAAATAGTTAGCGTACATATTGAGCTCGATTAAAACTGTAATGTGAATGCAACGGGCACTGTTAGATAGAAAAGGATAATATCTGTTTTACAGTCGTTAGGCCCTGAATAATGAATAAAATAGAACTTCAAGCGCTGTTTAATATGGCTGAGTTAATACAGCGAGTTATTTAAAGGTTTAAACTAGTGTTAATTTTAGATACAATAAAATTACGTGTACTACTTATCTGCGGAAATCGAAGTGTAAGTACTAAAATTATTATTACTCTCCCGAAACGCAAACACTTTATGCTGGGAACCCTTTCGACTAATTGACTCTGATTTACAACTTAGCTGGTTTATAGCCTATTCCGACCTCTTCGGTAGAAACTTCGTGGAATAACTTATTTGTTTATTTGACAGCGTGTGTGGTATGTTTAAAAGCCCTAAGGTTTGAGTGTTAAAAAATATGTTAATATCCGGCAAAAAATTTGTAGTCGTAAAAGTACTTATTTATAAGTTGTAGAATGTCAGCATTTATTTACTTTCACTTACTTTTAGGCGTGTTATCGTCGTCAGCTCTGCTCTTTGGCACCGACAGGTTGAGAGGCTGGTCCTCGTATTTAATAGCATACTGTACTTTGTTCTCGTAACTATTCTCTGCAGATCTAGCTGTTCTTTGAAGAAGCTGCTCCTGAAGTTTATTTTTGTGAACGCTAATATTGTATTTCCGTTCAGGAAAATCGGTTTGTACTTGAATACTCCTTTCAGTATATGAGAAGCCTTTTTTTACCCCAAAATTAGATTTGCGGCCTCCTGCATGGTTGACATCTTTTGCTTCCTTATAATTATGACTCATCTCCGCTGTTGAATCAGTCATCCCTAATATGTATTCGATATTATGCGGCGTCGGCTTCTTTGGCGGTTTACCATAGACGTGGGGATGCCATGAAAATTCGCTGAACTTTTCTTTTTTCACTTCCGCCTTTGTTCTCCCTTTATATTCATCAGCTAAATATTGAGTATTTATGTTTTCTTGAGCTTTGAAATCGATCTCAGTCGCAAAGGTGTTTAAGTAATAATTGTTTTGATATTGTAATTGCATATCTGATGCGGAAATATCGTCAGCTATAATAAGGTCGTCTTCCCTATCTTCCTCATCAACATTTATCTTTTCTTCTTCGCCTTCATAAACGCCTCCCCCTGCCTGTACGTACTGGCAGTCAGCGCCGTATGAGGGATCATTTTCGTACGCGTCGTGAGCCTGGACGAGTCGGGGGTCCACCTGATCAATCAAACTGGGCGCGACGTAAGCTGATAGCATAGTCTGCATATCTGTAGCCTCTCTTTCGCTACCGCACTCTGTCTCTTTACATGTAACCGCGGCTTCTTGTTCCGAGCTCATGTGTTAAATTATTCACCCGCGATTTGTACGGAAATAGTGCGTCGTCATGTTTGTTTTTATGATTGAATTAGCGTTTAATAGCCTCTTCAGATTGATGTTGGTGAGAGATCGTTTGATGTCGAATGCGGTCTTTGAAGTTTCAACGCTATGTTTTCAGATGCTTCCTGTAACAAACAGACGCTCGATTTGAGACTTTAGTGAGTAAATGTGGCTTGATTGACTTAAACTAGATTGCGGGCCAAACGGCCGGCCCGCCTGCGCTTCATTTATTTTATATGAACTGTGTAATTGTATACGGGCGCGTAATCAAGGTTTTGTTTTATATCTAGAAATTTAGTATCTATTTGCTTTATAATAGGAATAATTCGTAGTTAATAGGAAATCTATCAGATTGTCAAGTAAGTAAGTACCTTAAGAGTTATGAATGGATGAGTAAGTAAGTAGTAGGGAAGGGGGGCTGGAGCGTGATTTCTCAGGTGTAGAGAGAGTGTTCAAAAGCATCTAAAATCGTCCGAGTCGTGCACAAATCCCCCTCATCGAAGGCTGCATGCCCTATCTTGCGCCGCCGCCGCCGCGTCACGGCTTCCCTCTCCCTCCGAGTCTCGCGACACGCACATACGAAACATCCGATCTTTCTCATCAACACACTAATTGTTTTTCAACAAACAACAAATCGATACGTATTCTAGGGTCCTCATTTTTCCTGAGGTAGGGCTGTTTGGGCATGCATCATTTAAGTATTTTTATTTTTTAGGTATAAGGAACCTATTCCTACTTAAATAGTTAATTAATGTTTTCTCATTGTAGTTTTAGAGTTCCGCGCCTCAAAGGAAATAAAATAACCGTTATAGGATCACTCCGTAGTGTGTCTCTTTGTCTATAAAACAATTACCTACCTACGTACCTATTCGTTTAATTATTTTCAAGAAATATGTACTTAGTTACAGACATTGATTCAATCCTGCGCTTAAAGAATATTGGTGACAGAAAAACCCCGTCAAGTCCGAGTTCCACTAGCGCACCAAGGGTTCCGTACAAACCACCGTAAATTATGAAAAATAAACTAAGAACGGCCTTGACTTTGCCATTGAAAATCTATAGTCTCCACACATCGATATAGGTTGCGATTATTTAACCAACTGCAAATAGGTTTGTAATTGCAAAAATATTTTTTTTGTGATGGAAAACAAATTATTAACGATTTTCGGATTTTATCTTCAAGGGAAGCTGTAAAAAAAATAAGCTTCTAAATCAACTCAATCTGAAGATACTACTATTTTAAGTTTTATTTTCATACATTTCGTCGGTTATCAAAACCTATGAGGTACTTCTCATAGACCTAGAATCATGAAATTTGGCAAAAAGGGATATATAATAAAATCCGAAAGTCGTTAAATTGTTTTCCATCACAAAATACTTAATGTTTTTGCGGTACCTTGACCGCAAATATAAATATTACATTTTAATTTAAATTTGATAAGTTCGCGTGTTCCCGAGAAAAAGGGTCTTGACAGATAAGCAGACGGCAGTACAATTAAGTGATAGTGTGAAGGGATCCATCTTTCCTTTTAAGGTTCGGAGCCCTAAAATAGTGACTACACAACTACTTATTAGGTACAAAAACCTTGATAAATTATTACAAAACAGTTATGCTACTTAGTAATACAAACATTATACACTCTGTCTTGTAAACAATAACCTAAGTTTTACTTAATACTTTTTAAGTGTGCGATTTAACTTATCATAAGCTATGGTTTATCTTTATAGCTATGTAGTCGATATGTTATTTCTTAATTTGATGAACATAATGCATTAAAAATAGAGTTGGTAGTTTAAAATGATACATTTTCAAATTTTAAATGCGTTTCTAATAACTTAAATTACTATGTGCCCGATGACAATGATAATTATTTATTTAATACACACTGGAATAAAATTAAGGCAGGTACATAAAATGCTTTGTACTTTTTCGTTTTTTTTTTATAAACAGGTAATCTAATTTAGCGGACAATGAAAAATTCACTGCGCCATATTTTTGTGCCAGAAAGCCTTTCACTTTAGTCGGCTTTTAAATAATGTCGAACTCCATGGCAGTAAAACAAGATAATAAAAAATATAGTTTCACGTCCATTTACAGATCCTGTGAAAATTGCTAGCGCGAGACCGCGGACACAGCTAGTGACAAATACTTGTAAATACCTGATCAGATACAATTAAATAGGGCGCCATGTAATGACGTCAATAAAACGGCTCGTAAGCAATATTGCAACCGATACAAAAAAGAAGCAGTCTTATTGTTCTTATATTTCATTATATCAAAACGAGGTTAGCGCTACCTTTGACAAAATTGTTGTTATTATAAGATCCAACTCATTATTTCTACATACTGAGATGGATATGCACAAAAATAAATAAAAAAACAAACCAATTCTTATTTCATCCCAAAGTCAAGAATTTTAAACTAGTGAGTAGTACTTAGTTGAACAGTAAAGTCGGTATTCGCATTGTTAATTCTGTCCGGCCAAATAGTTAACGCCATCTGCGGCAAATCTACAATAAGTCACGTCAAAAAAAGCATTGTTAATTTTGTGGACTGTCCAACGAAAAATATTTACTGATCGGAGATAATTGTTAAAATTGTGAGGAATAATTTTCAGCGGAAGAACGTTTTCGCAGTACTCTTATCCGATACGACTCTGAGAATGACGGACAGTAGAAAATTACTACGGGATATCGGATGGATGACAGATGAATGTAGTGCGCAAGTTATCATACAAATAAAACTGACAAGAATCGAAGTAGTGCGCAAACGCCCTAAGCCTTAATCCAGTTGAAGCCAAAACATTACACAAGTCAAACAGTTATTTCATTAGCGCATTAAAATTATTATCAGTCGAGATGATCATTAAAAATAATAGTTGGAATCAAAGAAATCAGATCAAAAACTTTAGGAAGCGTGTCTGTTAATTAACACTCCATTCACGGTTCGTGTCCCCGTCGCGTCTTATTCGCGCACTACCGCCAGCTTCCGACGTCGTTCTCAATAAAAAATGTTTCGGACACACACTATCTTGCTCCTCATAATTCGTAATTTATTGTCTTACGTCCTCTATGATAGAGATGTAGCGTTCAAAATTGAATGAAGTATGAGAGCGACTAGTTATAAAGGAAGTGGCGGGATATCAAAGGGCCCACACAAGTAGCGGCGACTTCCGCGACTTTGCATCTGAACAGATTACCATGTCGTTGACGATTAATATCACTATGTCGTAGGTAATCCACCCCTTGAAACCTGAAAGTCAGTACAATGTCATTTTACTGTGTCATGCTCCATGGCCGGACCACCATCTAGTATACAATTAAAAAAAATCTACATAATCTCTACATTCACATGTTTATCAAGAAAAAAGTACTTACTTGTAAAAATGCTTTGATATATCAAAACATTGAAAGAAAATTAATGTTAATTTGGGTCCCGCCAGGGAGTAGTTCTCCAATTATTATTAACACTTAGCTAAACAAGATTGAAGCCTAGGAGATACTTCGTAAAGGAATAGAGTTTCCGTACTACTTTTCTATGTCCTTATTACTTGATTAGCTACATCTTATAATCTCGGAGATTCACAGCAAATAACATTACTTAATCTTCTTTTAATGCATTGATATAAGTGCTATTGTTTTCTTGGTATACGTGTGTGAGTGTGTGATGTATAATTCATTGATATACTAAATTATAAATTGTGTACTTTCTTGCAGCTTCTTTTCCCCGGCTATACAGGTTGTGAGAAGCTGCAGTAGTTTTAGGCGGATGAGACGTTCGTTATGTAAAAATTGACGATTCAAAGTGTAACTATGTTACCTACTGAATAAAGATGTTTTTGAATTTGAATTGAATTTGTACTAGATTGTGGCCCGGCCATGGAGCATCACACCATTTTGCTAGAACCTAAGAGACGACAGTGTAACTGTCAAACCAACATCATTGGTGATGTACAATTATATCAATTAATCAATAATACTTTATTGCGCAACGACATATACACAGGACATAAACATTTTTGACATTTTATTTTTCTGTTATCTACATTATAAGTTGAATAATATGACAAAAATACGTTAATACTTTTTTTTTTAAAGGAGGGCGGAAAGTATGGCATTACCGTGATACAAATGAGCAGGAAGAAAAAGTGTATGAAAATCCATTACCTCCTCTTATACTTTTTAATATTTGGACACCGGAAGTAGCAGTGGAAATCCAATTTAAAAATACCAAATGGCTCAGAACAAAACGTTTTTATATCCAAGGTCGAAAAATATTGTCTGTGGTCTGGCTGTTTGTTATTGTAGAAAATAATAGAACAATAGATTTAAAAAATACAATATTTTTTGTAATGAATGTATAAGAATTATGGTATTTTGTCATGTAGACACTAAGTCTTACTCGGGAGAAAGCACGATTCCCAACTAGTGTGTATTAAGGCTCTCGGCCAACCCTCGTTGGTACTCGTAATCGGTTACTTTCTTCCCTGGTTGATGTTGTAATGAGATAAGACCTATAACCGTCTGGTGCATTTTTTTAGAAAGAAACAAAATATTTTTTTTCATACACCCACCTACATAAACTCATATCTACTTAAAACCACAAGTACCTCATCAAAAATATTAAAAACTAAACCCGACTACGGAAAAAACTGCGCTCTACAAAGTACGTCGTAAGCAAATTCTTAGGACAGATTGGCATGCGACCACGGCTATCTCCTAAACAATTTAGAAGAATTTTGGAGAAATATTTTCCTGATTCATACTTTTTAGAGTGCGATATTTTATAAAACCTATCCGGAACATGTCTAAGCATTTATGTTATCCATTAAACGTAATTATCGAATAAATACAAGCAAACCCTTTCATTTGATAGGTACCCATCACAAAACCCTTGGAGAAAAAACATTTTTCCTTGATCTGTTTATGTCTTCTAGAGGGCGCCTAATTGAATTGAGTATTAAATTAAATTTGTTAAATTCTGATGGTTTTGAAATTAGGAGGGAACAGACGTATATGCACACATACCTACTCCTTTTTATTCGCCGCAGTCGGAAAAAATTACAACTAACAACCATTTTAGAGTAAGTTGTAAGATAAATACCTAAGTAGGTATTTTATAATGGACCGTAATGACGACAGGTGATCAATCCATTTCCGAAATGACTATAAGTACTTAACTAGTTGTTACTCGCGACTTGGGGTCAAATTTCGCAAATTCTCGTATTACGTAGAGCACAATTGCGTCCTGAGAGGAAGCCCCATACAAATTTCTTTCAAGATGTAAAAGTATTCCGTAAAACTTCCAGAAAAATGTTTGAAGAGCCAAGTGCTAACAATTATTATGGCGAGAGAATATTAAAATACCTTGTTCCAAGAATATTTAATAGTATTGAGTTCGAAAATGAATTTTGTAGTAAGCCAATCTTTAAAACTAAATTAAAGTAGTTTTTATTGAACTCATTTGATGAACATATTGAATAGTTGGTAAATTTGTAGCATTAATTAAGTTAAGTTTAAAAATTGCTGTAATAGATATAAGTAAGTAATGAGTGCATGACTTCGCCAACAAACTGTCTTTCAGTTTGGCGAATGTGTTTAAAATTGTAAACGGTACTTATATGGTTATTAATTAAATAAAAAAATAAATTGGTAATAGTATATTATGATTATTTATGATACAGATTTATGATCATTACACTCGATGCTGAATTTCAGGCCGAGTCGAAGACTCAGGTTTTATGTAGCCGAAAGTGTAATTTAATGCTCCCTTATTTCATGCAACGTTTTTCAACACACTCGTAAAGTACCTAGCTCTTATAGCACCGCGTTTAGATCATAACTCACTCCATGAAACACGCTTGGTTTAAAGACATTATACTAGTGCATGTATTATAGATATTTTTAAACCCGGCATAGTGTTCTTTAATTAAAATAGTAAATATTACTGCATATAAAATATGATTGACACTATTACATTATTTATTTTCTTAAAATTGTTTATTTAAAAAAAGTAACATACTTAATTATAATTTTATATTTGCGCGCACTCTGTTAATTTAACCACTAGATACCACTACCACCACCACCACTAGATAACACTTACTTATTAAAATAAAGTCGCGCGTCATTGCCGTCTGTTTTCATAAATGTACCCACTCCTAGCCATGTTCATTTCCTCACAAATGTATTGAAAAACGTCGTAAGTATGAAACGCGGGAACTCTCGGCTCCATAACGTTCTCGCCTTCGGCTTGGGCTAAAATCCAACCCCAAGTGTGATGGACGACCAACACAGCTCACTATACTATACTATCACCTGTACATTTAAATCTTGTCCAAAAGGATACACGAAGCAGCTGGTATATCGCTAATTTGAATGATTTACTTATTCAACTTGTTGGAAGGTCAATTTAACATTTTTGAATCTACATCGTATCGCAAGGTATTATGGCTGTGGAGAAGAAATGTCAAGAAACTGCAACAGCAACACATCAGAAGACCATATCGTACTCTCATTTCCAAAGATTCGAAACTTTCACTCGACATCCTTTAACTTTATAAAGACTGAGCTGAAGTCGTAAATGCGGTAGAATTGACAAACTCTTGACTTCAACTACTCCTACATACATTTGAACGTTCGAATGAAAGTCAATTAATACAGAACCTAAGCAATTATTCTTCTAAAGAAATGTAATGGTAATCAAAAAGTAAGAGTACTTATCAAAAGTTTTATAACAATTGAGCGAGTATTTTTGAACTAAACAGAGATCTGCCTAAGATCATAATTATGTTTTGTTATAAAAATGCGAAGAGTCATGACTTTTTATACTTACCGTGAATTTTTTAATAAGATTCCTAATACGGTTTAAGAAAACCCTACAGTCCTTTAAATGTCGGAAAAGCGCACAGCATATGCTTAAAATTACTTAACTAGTAACATTTGCTTGTAAAATTATGCAACTGATCCAGTGAGCTAGTTAATAAATAAGTATATAAATTCTAGATCAACAAATAAATACAGGTTTGATGTCTGAATTTTCGTTTTCTTTAAAACGATTATCCTAAAAGATAATTAACGTTTTCTTTTAATAACTTTTATCAAAACAATATATACTATTGTATATAAATAGATTTATCATCGGCTAAACAATGAAATTGGCATTATTTCTCATAAAATAAGGGTCATCATCTTCATCATCACTAATTTAAGAGCCACGCTCTTGTTGATGTAGCATTCTCCATTCTTGTCTATCAAAGGCCAATTCCTTCACTTCCTTATAAGACACAACGTTCACCTTCTCTTTTATCTGTTCCATGAATAAGGGTACACCACTATCATCATCATCAATTTAACAGCCACGCTCTTGTCGGTACCGGAAGGACAGAGAGAGACTCGAGGCCTTTGAAATGTGGTGTTGGAGGAGGATGGAAAGAATAAGTTGGACAGAAAGGGTTACAAATGAGGAAATGCTAGTAAGAGTAAGGGAAAAGAGACAAATACTTACTGAGAATTATTGAGGACAGAAGAGGCAAGATAATTGGACACCTAATAAGACACGATGAATTTATTAAAAACATCATAGAAGGAAAGCTAAAAGGAAAGAGAGGAAGGAGAAGACCAAGAAGAGCTTACATGGAACAGATTAAAGAAAAGGTTAACGTTGTGTCTTATAGGGAAGTCAAGGAGTTGGCCTTTGATAGACTGGAATGGAAAATGCTACACCCCTTTAGATTAATAATAAATTTTAAATCATTTAATTACAAAAATAATTTAGTTAATAAGTTAATGATTCAGATACATCTTTTCGTAAAAAGCTATTTCTACTTCCCCGGAAACTGGTCTCTAAATTAGGTCAATTAAATTCAGTGATCTGGCTTTAGTAATATGGTCTACACTACATGCAACAACTGTAATATTCTAGGTACGGCACCCTTGAAATCGAAATATATTCATATTTTAAAACAACCGTGAAAAAAGTAATTAATATTTTCAATAAGTACAGAAAAAAAACATAATAAATGGTTTTTGTCTTTAAATGGTTATTTATTTTATAACATCATAACTGTCATAACCAGTATGTATCACCGATGTTTATCATAGAAATGTAAAAAAATAGTTTTACCGGAGTAGGAGTTAACTGAAGCGAGAATATGTTAAAATTCGTAAATAGTTTTCTAAAATTATAAAAGTTTGTAAAAGTGTTATTTTTAGTTATTCTATTAAATTGAAGTAATTTTTTATTGAAAAGATTAAAAAAAAAATACTTAAGTAAAATTCCTTACACGACATATGGGCTGCAAAATTATAGCTGAGATTTTGATACGGTAGCAGTAGTGTATGTATGTATTAAAACCGACGACTGCAAAACTATAGAATGGTATTTTGTTGCAGTTGGATGAGTAAATGTTACTGTTCTGTTGATTAAATATTACCTATTTAAGATTTCAAAGCTTGTGTTACAATTCTGTTATCTTCTTCTATCGTGTGGTGGATTACCAACCTCATTAACCCTGGTGTCAGGGGGTAGTGACAACTATCTTATGCTAAAACATAACGTAATCTGAACATAATATAACTATAAGTATATATCTCCTTTTTTGATGCCGTCGTCTGTTTTTCCAACTCGGTATAATTTGGGAGTTTTCAAGGCTAGAGTCAATAAGCATTTGCTAGGTAAGCGTGATCCACCAGTTACATAACCATCAGGTGAGATTTTGGTCAAACCAGAGCTTATATTATAATTAAAGCACATAATAACGGGTTCTTACCGCGTTTAAATGGGGATATGAGACTCCCGAAAATCGTGCAAAAAAAACCGTAAACAAAACGTAACCGTAATCGTATCGTGAATCGTGTGTCGAAATATCGGGAGTCTCATATCCCCATTTAAACGCGGTAAGAACCCGTTATTATGTGCTTTAATTATGATAATAACCGCGTAAACTTAAAACAGAGCTTATATTATTTAAAAATATAGCAAAAAAGTAAGTTATTGACAAAATGAAAAGAATAACAATGAATTATTTACTTAATTCGATTTTTTTCGGCAGTCAGGATACGAATATAAAGCCTAGTAAGCGATTTCGTACCTACAAACTTGCATGTAAATAGTTCGTTCGTTCATCGCGGTGACCGAGTATCAAAGACTTTTCCCTCCATTTTCTCCATACATCGACATAGGCCACGATTAGTTTACCAACTGCAAATAAGTATATAAACGCCATTGTTTTTCCGTTGAAGGGCGTTCGGAAAACACGCGAGTCACATCGTAGTTTTACTAGAACGAATCCCAGGGGGTTAAAAAGGTCACATAGAAGCAATTCACCTAAAAAAACAAAAAACAATATTGCAGTTTGACATTTGTGCTTAAGAAAGTAAGTGCGCAATGCACCCATATGTCAAATAGTCAATAAGCAATATAGATTTTTTAGGTAAAATGCTTCGATGTAGCTCCTAAACCCCCCAGCACTGGCTTTAAATTACTAAGTTCAACTTTATGAGTTAAAATTAATATTTTGATCATAATAATGTAATATCCACCAACCCGCAGTGGAGCAGCGTGGTGGAGTATGCTCCATACCCCCTCCGGTTGATTGAGGGGAGGCCTGTGCCCAGCAGTGGGACGTATATAGGCAGTTTATGTAATAATGTAATATAACTTATATCACGTGGAGTGGCACAACTGGTGAGGAGTGGGTATATATTATACAGGGTGTTAGTGACATTGTAACGAATACTAAGGGGTGTGGGATGATTCACACCATGATTCTGAGTTAATATCAAGTGTAATTTTCCCTCTAAAATTCATAATTTTTCATTTAGTATTTTTAAATTATTTTTAATTCTATACTTTTGCGGTAGAAAATTCTACTTGATGTTAACTCAGAATAATGAGCTGAATCATCCCTCTCAATATTCATTACGATGTCACTAACACCCCGTGCAAGTACATACAGATAGCAATACAAGTAGGTGGGTATGTTTGCAATGCAAACAAATGTCAAATAGGAATATTGCTTTTTAGATCATTTGCTTTGGAGTGATCTTTGTAACCCCAAAACAGTCATATTATAGATACCCATACCATGTTAACCATGCATAATACTTAATTTGTAGTTTAATATCAAAAAAATATTTTTACACAGGTGTATAATAGGTGACAGTGACAAATACTGAGGGGGATGATTCACACCATGATTCTGAGTTGATATCAAGTGGAATTTCCTGTCGGAAAATTCATGATTTTTTTGTGTTTTTTCTCTAATTATTTTCAGTTCCATACTTTTGCCACCACACTACCATACTAACTCAGAATCATGGCCTGAATCAGCCCTCAAAGTTTTCGTTACGATGTCTCTAACACACTGTATACTACCTATTATACACCTGTGTATTTTTTTTTATATTAAACCACAAATTAAGTATTATGCATGGTTAGCATGGTATGGGCATCTAAAGAAGAGGGGTGAAAAGCGTTATTACAAGGAAAGTGATGTGTGGACGAATATATATTGTATTTTGTGTCCATTGTGCTCAATAAAGTATTGTATCTATCTAAAGGTAGGGGACGATCCAAGAAAGTGTGGTTGGATTGTGTGTGAAAGGTGTGAGTACTGAGATGACGACTGACAGAGACGGATGGAAAAGAAATACATGTTGTCCGACCCCACTTATGATGCATGATTCTAGATCTATGGAAAGTATCCTATAGGTTTTGATTGACTTGCGAAATATTATAAGATTAATGATTACCTAAATGATAAAAATGACTGGTATTGAATGTGTTCCTCTAGTTATTAAATAACTTGTAATGTACCCTCATTGATTTAAAAGATGTGTTGCTGTTGCAGTTTCTTGTCATTTCTTCTCCTCAGCCATAACACCTTGCGAAATGACGTAAATTCAAAATGTTACATTGACCTTCAACAAGTTTATCCATGATAATTACGTTGAATAAATGATTCTGATTCTGATTCTGATTCTAAAAGAAGGCTCCAATCTTCAGATTGTCTAGAAGTTATATGTAGAATGTTAAGTTTTACTTTATATATCTGCGCCTTCATGAAAAAAGTAGTCTTGATAGAGAAACGGACAACAAAGTGATCCTATAAGTATTCCATTTTTCCTTTTGAGGTGCAGAACCCTATGAAACGAGAAACGTGTTCAGTTGCTATAGATCTTGTCGGGCATGTCATGTTCCGGTTTAAAAAATAAATATTTCCCGAAAAAAAATTCTTACCCTCTTGAACCCCATAATTTTAAGAAATCATTTCTTGCCAGCAATCATTAACACTCTTTCTAATTCTCAAATTACTTAGTTATAACTACTATGTCTAGCGACTTTAGCCTGGCTGATGATAAATCAATCAAATTAATCAATTACTTAATAGGCTTATTACTATTGCCTTTAATGTTTTAAAAGAAGATTGATATCTAAGTAAGTATACGAAAGTAATAGTAATAAGTACATTCGTTGGTATATTAAACATAAATAACTCATCATCGTTTTCACAGGGCCCGCTTACCTAACCTGATGATTTGACAGGTTCGGTTTTTTACAGAAGCGACTGCCTGTCTGACTTTCCAACCCGCGATAGGAAAACCAGCCCAATACAGGTTAGGTCACATACATCCGAAACGCATTACTCGGGTACGTAGGGTTCCTCACGATGTTTTCCTTCAACGGATCATTTCATCATCATTTAGGATCCAAACATGAATTCGAAAATCATAGATTTAGGCCCGTGCTGGATTCGAACCTGCAACCTTACAGTAAAGAGTCAAACGTTATTCCAACAGGGCTACCATATAAATAGCTCATACCTATATAAATAACTCATCATCATCATCGGCCCATTAACGTCCCCACTGCTGGCTGGGGCACGGGCCTTCCCTATGGATGGATAGGGAGATCGGGCCTTAAACCATCACGCGGGCCCAGTGCGGATTGATGGTTATTAACGACTGCTAATGCAGCCGGGACCAACGGCTTAACGTGCCTTCCGAAGCACGGAGGAGCTCGAGATGAAAACTTTTATTTTTGTGGTCACCCATCTTATGACCGGCCTTATATAAATAACTATTAGCTTTATTTGAGAAACAGTATTTGTACCTAGTGTAGGTACTACTGTAAGAGTGTATCTCAAGATAGTTATTTTTTTGTACCTAGGTTAATTTATTAAACAGCAACTTAAGACTTTGTCTAATTGTTGAAAAGTTTGCAATTGTTGTTCAAAAGTTAGGGACGGATGCTTTAGTAACGACTTTGAAAGTACCTTGAGTATCGAACATTTAACGTATGTGTCATTTTTTATTGAATCTTGAAAGACCTATTTAATGACACTCGAATACAGGTGTATAATTAGTTTTAATCATTTCTGCAGGATTACGAATTATGGAAACTCATAGTCAGCCTTGGAGATCTAGGGAGCTCATTTAACACTATACTTAACATAAGTAAATATAGATTTAAGCATATACGTCATTAGGTACGATCACTTTGGAATAAACCAGCCATACTTATGCCTAAATTTATGATTATGCTAACACTACTCTACCAGTATATTAATTATATATTATGCAACATGAGAGCCCTAGAGCTATTTATAACAAAGCTTTCACAATCCACTATCCGTTACCTAATCTGCCTATGTGTTAACTCACGCCAATCAATTATTAAAGTATACATTGCTTAGAGCAATTACAATACAGATAAAATAGTAGTGATGCAAATAACAAGATAAGGCAAGATTTTCCCTTACAGTCCTGTGAGCATTCAGTTCCAATATGAATATGACAGTCCCAAGACTGTCAAAAGTTGTGTTTGTTGAAGTGATCTTGTTAACTCCAAGGTTAAAAAGATCACTTTAAAGCAAATGATCTAAAAAAGCAATATTCTTATTTGACCTTTGTTTGCATTGCGAACTTACTTTTATACGCGCAAATGTCAAATTACAATATTGCTTTTTAAATGAATTGTTTCAATGTGGCCTTTTTAACCCCCACGACTGTCATATATTCATATTGAAATAGTAGAGCTCAATGCTCACAGGACAATAAACGAAAAATCGTAAAACGAGTCTATGTGGTTTAAATGAATTTCCAACAGGATTTACACACTGTATTTCGTTCCCAAAAAGGGCTATATTGCTTGTTCGGTTCAAAGCGAACCAGGTTGGTAACTATATTTTAAAACAAACTGTAAACATGTAAAAGTCAATAGGCGCACTGACAGGTCATTCTTTATTTATTTTTTTGCACGAACGAGCAGACAAAGCGAACTTCCACAAAGGATAATAGAAAATCCATTATTATTTTTTCGTGACTAAATGGAAGACCCACCATGTTAGTTGGAAGCGGATGAGTGTGCTCCCGGAAGTGACCGCAAATAAAGCAATGTTTTGTTGCGACCTGAAACATACGCCATCCTCCCTCAACAATCAGTGTCATCATAACAAGAATACCATCCGACAATAATCATTAGGGACCATAACAAATTGCATTGGTTGGTACATAAGCAATTATAAAATTCGCCGTAGCTCATACTTACTTACCTACAACTTATCTAAGTTAATATTTAGTATAATAGCTACACTAAACCAGTATTTTAAACATGTTTAACAAGTGTAATGAAAAGTACTCATAGTAAACTAACAAAAGACGAGCATTTTTTTTTTAATAAATTTATCCAGTAACAAAGTAGGTATTAATTTTAAGTAAATGTAAAAGTTGTCCGGCTTTTGTGAGTTTACAATTAAGTACCTGCATATATAGATATCTAAAATAGGTATATATACATCTAAATTAAAAATAAATAATCGCAAGCGAGCCCCTCACTAAATATTAAGTGTTATCAATACTTTTTAAAACTTTTACTTTAGGAAGTCAAAAGTATTTTTAATATACCTACCTACTTTAAAACCTTTAAAAGATGCACATATTAGTGTGAGAATCACAGAAAACTTACAGAAAAGGAGCGGCAACATTTTATTAATTATTGTCGTAGTACTAAATCATTAAGTATATTTTTGAAAACCGAAAATAATACACGAAAGTTTATAAACATTGAAATTAATAAGTTCTCACACCCATTAATAAAAAACGCCGCTCAATAAACATGTCGCTTCATTACACATACTTAATTAAAACTTAATTAAGCAATTCTAAATTAACTGTAGTTGTAATCCCACTCACCTCACCGGCCAGTCCAATATCCGTGTGACATCAAGTCATATCAACATCACTAGACCACTGGAGCGATTAAAAACCGCAATTAATAATTTCAAAAGTTGCGAATTAATTCTTAAAACATCAAATCTGATATACGAATAAAAAACAATTCGCGTCAATTAAGCCACTTCATAAGTGTCACGCATTGTGGCGCGAACAATGGCAGTTCGTAGAAACGTTTTCGATGAAGCAGCGATTGTCGCGACAGAAGGAACGTGTTGGGGCCCCAGTGACGTTGTCGCTAGTACTGGCGTACTGGCGGCGTGCAAAGCCTAATGCGATGTGTGAGTGAACTCCGACTGCGCGATGCGTGCGCTGGTATGAGTGCACGAGAGAGATAGGTAGCGAGCTGTTAACGCGGCGATCCTCACAGTTAGACTAACTCACATCCAAATCGCTTAATTTTATGAGTTGTTGCCTTCTCCACCCCCTCACTAGGCACGAACGAAGTGACTTTCGCCGGGCACTCGAGGGATAAGTTTCTGTATTTTAGAAAAATGGTCTCCATAAACGGTTAGATATACTTAGGTATTATCAAATTTGCCATGATTTTAAAATAAGAATTCAATTGAAATAGGCTCAAGCATTTTAATAAAGCTCCAACCAATGATTATCAGACGCTTTATAAGGCGTTGGTACACCAACATCTTGATAAGTATTTCATAAGAAAGTAAGAAAACTAGTAGGTATTTTGCACAATTTAGTTTTCTTATAAGTCTAATAGGTACACAAAAGGCATTACTGGGAAACTACACACACACATTACTACATATACTACATTTTTTTTAATACCTATATCCCAGTAATGCCTTTATATATATATATATATATATATATATATATATATATATATATATATATATATATATATATATATATATATATCCAAAGGCAAGGCATATCTTTTAATTTTAACGAGTCAAAATAGGTATGTCTGCTATAGATGTACCTTTTTCAACGGTCGAGTTATACGGCCTAAAGCCACAGCTCGGACGCTCCATACATAAATCTTTTCAAATTTCGTCTCCACCTTACCGAGTATACGAGCGAGACAGAAAGAGCCTAAAGACGGCGAATCATTGCAGGGTGAGATTCCGGCCAAGTAGTTAATGCCTTAGGTGGCTAATCTACAATAAGTCACGTAAAAAAATAAGGTTGAGGGTAAGTCAAGCTCACTTCAAGCTCTTATTGGTGCGGTGCGAAGAGTGTTTCTTCTGTAACTACGTAGTATTGTTGTTTATTCTATGATGAAGCTTATTTTTCGATAAGTATCCTACATAAATAATAATGTTATACTGTAGAAGTATTTAATTATACTTTAAGACCGCAGTTAGCAGTCGTGTTTACTATTTTGTTAGGATAGTAATAAGTATAAGATTAATTTAAGAGACCTCATTAGTAAAGTTCTAGAATTCAAAAATTATAAACATTTACATTTACAATATTTTTCCGTAACAAACATAGATTTTGTAAAAAAAATAGCCTATCCCTTACCTATCTATCCTTTTTATTATTTGTTACCGATATTTTTTTATTCTACTCGAGTTTCTGGCTGTCACACCATGTAACAACTTACCTGAACAATAATTTACACTTGCAGCTAACAAATCACGATGTAAATAGTAAGTAATAACAATATGACATAGACGCCTCAGACTGATGCAGATAAAAGAAGTAACTAAGCCGGCATTTCTGGTCGCCGCCGCCACAAAGTCACTTCGTGCGCGGCATTTAGCGCCGGTACAGTAGCAATAACTCAGCTCAGGAAATCACGTCATCGCTCTATTACAGTACCTCTACAGACGCAACGCACACACGTGCACGCACCGGCTGTCCGACGAGGAAACAACCCACTCGCGCCAACACGGTACGACGCTGTCAAGTCGAACACAAAGATAGCGGGAGCGGGAACCGAAGCGGGAGCGGAGCGTACAAATGCATAGATTTGATTTAAATACGCTAGAAGGGAACACGAAGGCAGAGGGAGAAAAAAAGGATATAAGTACCGCGAAAACTCGCTGCGCGGTCGGCTTAATTTTTAACATAAAATATTATTATGACTGTCTATAATTAGAGATAGCATATTTAATATAAAAGTCAATATAAAAAGATAATATTGTTTTTAAATCCTTTAAATGAATAAATTGCATCATTTATGTATTTAAATAAAAATAATTATTAAACTTAAATTGATCGAAGGGAGAAGAGGAAAAAGAATCAAAGTAAAGAAATAGTGGAAATGAAGTGTCAGTGTAGCGAAGTGTTCAGTGACGTGTAAAGTGAGGAGTAAAGTGAAGTGACGGTGTCCGAGTTAAACCGCGTAGCTCTATGCAAGTGCAGTAACTTACCACGTGTGTTGTGAATAAATTAATTTTCCTTGGACTGCACGAATTTCCTTTCAATCCGAAACCCCACTTCCGTAACATTTTAAGGTACTTACAAAAAAAATTAAAAAACATATTTCTCATTATTAACCATAACTCCATGTTTATAAAAAAAATAAGAAAGAAAGAAAGAAAGAAACGTTTATTATAAAGGGACACCACAGTAACAAATACAAAACAAATATATAATTTAAAACACGGAGTAACACACAACTTACAACACATTTATTGTAGAAGAAAAATCCATTTGTAACTGTTAATTTATTCTGTCTATTGCCTTTTTACCCTTAAACGATGGACCAATTTGGACTATAATTAGTTCATAGACGTAGACGTAGGCGTAGGCGTTGACAAAGTAGTTTTCACGTAAGTATACAAACTTAAAGTACCTAACCAGCTCAACATAACCGAAAATCCGTCAATTAAGTACTTCTTTTTTCTGTGAGTGCCAACTTTAAATCACGAACTAGTGAAGTAGTCTAGAATAAACACAGTGAACAGTTTACCCTCGTGTGAAACATATATTTTTCACCTTTACCAAAGGGAAATGCTATAAAGGATACAGCTAAATTCAGAATTACAAATCAGCACAAAAGTAGTTCGAACAATATGGGTAATGCTGAAAAAAACTTTATTTGATTGGCGCTATTTTGTTTTATAAGTAAGTACTTAAAAGCTTATTTTTTGTTAACCCTGATACTAGGGTTGATGGGGTTGGTAATCCACCTTACAATCCACACGATAGAAGAAGAAGACTTATTTTATGAATAACATTTTTTTTTAATACCAGATAAAAAAAATGGGCTGAAGAAATCTAATGCCATCGAAACGACAAGAAGAATACCAAATATAATTATAATTTTAAGTTTTTTTTTCTTCATATTACGTTTTTCTATAAGATTTACTGACTAATAAACTATGAATAACATACAAAATTCGCCAAGGCGACGAGTTTACACTGTTTTCAGGATGTAAGTGTGGCTGATTTCCATTGATTTCTATTGTTTTCTTTTAGGGAGAACCCGAGTAGAAAATTTAAAAGCTACTGTAATTCTAAAATTATAGCTATCACTTCTGTATAACTACTTACCAAATTATTTTCATATAAAAAAGGCCAAAAGTTCTATTCTTTTTTTAAATACATACAGCCAGGCCACGCTTCGTCCACCACTAGGTACCAGTAACATATTGCAATCTTGGATTATAAAAACTTTTTCTATTTTTAAATTTAAATTATATATAGATGTTGTAATGGATTTTCGTACACCTTTCATCCCGCATGTATAGGGCGCAATAATGTTCATACACTTTTCTTCCCGCTTTTTTGTATAATAGTAACGCCGTTCCTTTTTCAAAAAAGGAAGAAAACACTTTCTAAATTGTAGTAGTACCACCAAGAATGCACCGTAATAGCGCAAGCTTTAGCGTCTAAATGTGTGCGTTGCCATCACAACGCATTGTTACTTGACTGTGTACTTGACATATTAACTGTAGGTACGTTAGGTATATCTACGTTATAATAACCGTTACATACTGCGACGTACAGTACTACAAGTGTAATTAACCAGCAGTTGGTGTAAATGATGTGAAACGCTCCCGTTTCTGATTAATTATAACATTTGTCGCGATTCACAGACGATTATTGAAAATAGGTAAAATTAGTTGGTAATTTTCATTATTTTGCCGAGCGTTGTTGAAATAATATTTGATATATTCTGGAAACCGGGAAATACGCTATCATCAAATTTGAATGCACAAATTCCAGTACAACTTCAAATTAAGCTACCCGATGAATAACATTTTGATCCATTTGTTTTTACATTTAAAAGCGTATCGAATTTAATAACGTCTCTCGGAGTTTGTTATGTAAGTGCTATAGAATTTACAAAAGATGAAATTTAATGTATCTGATACCAGATGTTAGCACTTGAAACAAAACTCAGTAATTTCCATAATGGATGAAAGAGTAATTAATATTGTTAAATGCGTACGTTCATAAGGCTGTAATAAATTTAGCGGTAAACTCATGCGTAATTAGCGTCTACGGCGTAGCTCGTTGCTACGACTGACACGTGCTACGAACAATACACATGTGTACGCCCTAATTGTGCGTATTCAGCCTCGTCCCCACTAGGCGACATTTATTGAGTAACATTATTATCCAGCGGAGCCATCGGGCGATATCGGACGACGTCGCCAGATTTCTTGTTCTCTTTACAATTAGATGTCGGGCGAAGTCTGGCGACGTCGTCCGAAATCGTCCGATGTCTCCGGAGGCACATGTCGCCTAATGGGGCCCAGGCTTTCTGCATCAATTAGATAGACTAAAATCATCTTACATGTAACCATCTTAACCTGAAAGTAACTGGCGACACCCTATTATCGCACATTATAATGATTGTTGTACATAGAGTACGCATGTTAAGCCGTTGATCCCACCCGTGCCCAACGTGTGGTGCAGTATGCTCCATACCTCCGCCGGTTGATTGAGAGGAGGCCTGTACCCAGCAGTGGGACGTATATAGGCTATTTATTTATGTTACTTTAATAGTTCCCGTACGCCTGCCCATTGTGGACGCACACAACACTGACTATAATAACAATAGGAGCTAACGAATAACTTTATAAGAATAATTGAAATAAAAACTTATGCTATGAAACCAGAACAAAAGTAAAACTAGTGAAAAACTCGTACATCGCAATTTTTTAAGTCCTTTAATTTCCACAACATACTGTATACAAGGTTTTGAAGTTCTAGAGCGGGGAACACTAAAAATTTTGCGGATCGGATGCCGAAGAAACTTGTACGGAACACAAATATTGAATTTGCAATTTAATTTGCGCGTTTATAATTTTATTAAGAAATACCGCTAAAGAGTTCATTATAAAAGTTTAGATTATAGTGTCAAAGTGTGCCTTAAGATCGTAAGGCCCGGAGAGGCTTTATAAAATTTAAAACCCACTGCTTCACATTTGTGTCTGGAAATCAGAAAGATAGAAACAAACTAATGCACCGTTTACTAATGCTCACAAAGAGAAACGTTGTAAATGAATACGTAAAGCTTATGACAAAGTTTCGGAGAAACGGAGCCAAACAGTAACTTAACGAGCCAATAAAAACTGGCAATAAAACATAAGTTATACATACTTAATAGTGTTGTTAATACGTGTACCTACACACATCCAAACATAAATGTATGTGTATGCGACATAATAAAATACACCTATAAACTCGATGGCATTTAGATCTGAGAGAGACGAATGGCATAATAATAAAGAATACAGCTACCAAAAGGCAATAAAAATCCAATGGCCTCAAAAAATCGGAGGCATTGATATACTTATAAATATATACATTTGTATTCTAAAGGATTTTATTAAGTTTTGGAGTAAAATGTTGTAAAGTCCCAAGGTTGAGTGGAAAAATGTAAATACAAACCCATGTGACATACTATATATAGCTTATTATGCTAACAAGTACCTAGTGTAATGATACAGTAGATACGTGGTCTCATACAAACATCACACACAACACCGACACAGAGCAACACGGGCCTCCGGTTGCTCTAAGCGACCACCAGCACCGGCTGAAAAAGCCATCAAAAACGATACAATACAAAAACTCTTTATAGCACAAACACAAAACGAACAACAATTAACAAATAGGATAAAATAAGTACAAAAGACAAAGTAAACAGCCTCCGTGGTCTAGTGGTTAGAGCGTTAGGCTCACGATCTGGAGGTCCGGGTTCGATTCCCGATGGGGACATTGCCGAAATCACTTTGTGAGACTGTCCTTTGTTTGGTAAGTACTTTTCAGGCGTGAATCACCTGATTGTCCGAAAAAGTAAGATGATTCCGTGCTTCGGAGGGCACGTTAAGCCGTTGGTCCCGGCTATTAGCCGTAAAAACACCTCCATCAACCCGCATTGGAGCAGCGTGGTGGAGTATGCTCCATACCCCCTCCGGTTGATTGAGGGGAGGCCTGTGCCCAGCAGTGGGACGTATATAGGCTGTTTATGTTATGTATGTTATGTAAGTACAAAAGGCTGCTTTACTGCTAAGTAACAATTTCTTCTAGGGTACCATAGACTGCAAGAAGCTGAATTAAAAACAATTCTAAACAGAATGTGATTGTTTTCAACACCCCAAAGGTAAAACTACAATACATATTAATTTGCGGGGTAGAATAGAAATAACAGGCCCAAAAGCCCCAAAGTACCTAACACATTGAGCAACACGCCAGAAATAATGCAGGTTTAAAATGGATAAAATGCACAGATATTTATATAAAAAGATGGGCAACCTACCATTCTTTGAATTGGCGTTTTAGACTAGAATAGATTGCAAATTGCATGTTGTAAGTACGTTACGTACTTAACTGTATAGAATGTGTTATTTATAAGAGTAAGTATTATTTTGCTTAGTTGCTTCCCTTCAAACCGCAAAGCCTAAGTTCGATTTCCTATCGAGACTAACGTCGCGTGATGAGATTCCCCGGTGCGCGGAAATTGTTTGCATTCTGTAACAATGAAGAGAAGTTATAACGGTGCCAAACTTGTTGGTTGACATCCTCTATCAAAATTAACGTTCTTGTTAAATTTTGAATTCATTCTTAATTCAAATCTGAATAAAATTGTCTTTAGCTTTTGAAGATAACATAACATAAACTCACAACTACATATATCCCAATTGGGGTAGTCAGAGGTACATTCATCGCAAGATAAATTATGATCCAAACGTCACCGAGCTTTCTATCGAATAGGTGGTGAGCCGTGTCGCCATCTACATAATGCTATGTTAGTGAATACTGAACTTAAGATATATATATTTTTAATTTGTGATACGTTGTTTTGTTATCACTTTGTTATGTTAAGTACTTTATTGTCACTTTATTACTATCATATTATTAAGAATCAAACTAACCTAACAGAATTAATCTATTTATTGCTGTTTATTCCTGATCACGAAACCTATTTATTCGATCTTATCGTCCGTGATAAAGTTACACATATTTATATTTAGAACGCTCAATTATTAATTATTTTCTGACGAAAATAAGCCATTGAGTTGACAAACACAATATACGGGTAATGTTCAACATATTTATTTTATCCTTACAAAAAATCTACTTTGGTAAATTTTTGTTGGGTCAGGTACTTACATAAAGACTGAAAATTAGACATAGTTTCGTAAGTATCCTAACGGTAAAATAAATAAGGTAATAGGGATATAATAATACATTGATATTGGTAATTCCCCAAACATTAATTTCAAGTAAGTAAGTAATTGAATCGATATCTTATCGGTGCTTTAATTAAGTCAAGGTAAAAAATAACATTAAAATGTATAAATAACAGTTGTGGTGATGGATTAGTATTGAAGATAAATTCTAGATAAGAACCATTCTTGATCTTGAACAACATGGAAATATAATGTAGGTCACAGATCATCTAGCTAGAGCAGTCATGTGGAGTATGTAGGTAAATGCTTACTATTGTATTGTATGTTTGTACCGCGGGGCATAGCTGGAATGACGCATCAATGACCTGAACATTTGTATTGTGCTTCGTCCACAATTAGTCCGATCATTTGATAGTTTCACCTAGACAATTAGCTGGGAGCTTTAAAAATTGCTAATTTTGTTGATATCCTTCACGTTGATAATCTTATGCCCCTCACGCCAAAAAAAGGTTTTTGACAATATCTAATTGAATACATCTAACCTTAGAGTGAATAGGGAAAGCTGTATGCGTCACATAAAAGCAAGATACAGATAAGCTGACCGCACTTCCTCCCTTCATTGCGAAACTCACCCTATGACAACAGTAACTGCCATCATTTTCCGAAGCTTCAATTACATGCATTGAAAGATTCTTGATTTCTTGACAACGTAGAATTGATTTAAAAACAGGTAATCCGGTCAGAAGCAATATTTTTATGAAAGGGTTACTTTTTTTTATTAAATACCTGAATTTTATCAAAGAATTACATAACAACCAACGTTCGAGATTCTATACTCATAAACATTCTCTATTATGGCCTAATAAGGCGTTCTGCTCATGATCTGCATTAAAATTTTTGTTAATTAAAGTTTATCAAAGGACAATGTAGCAGACAGGCCATAGGTTGGTAGAGAAGAGTTGTAAACCAAAAAGCTCTGCAATTATTTATGTCGGCTCCGTTTCAAAAGACAATTAGTGTGGGCATGAATACCCGCAATCAATTACGATACCACGCAGGGGTTAATTTTGAATTCATATTTTGGAAAACATTCACAATTGATTTTAAGAGCAGGGTGACTGTATTCAACACTTGTTTATTTATATATCTGATTATA
This sequence comes from Pectinophora gossypiella, assembly GCF_024362695.1. NCBI lineage: Eukaryota > Metazoa > Arthropoda > Insecta > Lepidoptera > Gelechiidae > Pectinophora > Pectinophora gossypiella. Next base: position 17,821,901 of record NC_065433.1, read on the forward strand.
CCTGACCTGAGAGCAAATACACTTTTAATTTATTTGTTTGTGAGTACTACTTCACCAACCCGCAGTGGTGCAGCGTGGTGGAGTATGCTCCGTACCCCCATCGGTTGATTGGGGGGAGGCCTATGCCCAGCAGTGGGACGTGTATAGGCTGTTTATGATGACTACTACTTATAGTGGTTGCTCATGCTCATACACTTGTCTAGTTACTTAGTATCTGTAGTGTTATAGCCATCTGGCACCATGTTAGGGCCTCGATTCAAAATAGGGCGTGTAGTGGTAGATATAAGTTACTCGACCTATCCGATTAGGGATTACGAGCGTTATGAGCTTATAATATATAATCATAATAATATTAGAACATGCACTGTGTCAGGATGGACGAGTGTAAGGTCAATTCTAATCGAGTAAAATCTCACGAGTAAAATGTTTACGAGAGATTGCAACACTGGCCGGAATTAAAAATACGGAAAAATAAAAATGTTCGTAGGCGGGAGATAGTTTTTTTGGGTTGGGAGATGGAGGGACGTAGATGCAAATTTGGATTGTTATAAAATAGTACCATATGTTTAAAAGTATTTGATTGTCAAATTAGAGGAAAATATATATGTTATAAAATTATAATAGGTGAGTAATATAATAGGTTATATTTGTGCAAATGTATCGATTACTACGTAGGGTAGTAAAAGCAATGTGATATCACTAAATAGTACTTAAGTTTTATTTTCAAATCGTATCGGTAAATTAGTTCGTTAGCAAACCTGTGTATTTTATTAACCTTACCAAAAATACTTATTTTCAGAGAAAATGTACGTTTGGCATTGCACGGGCTTTTGCAGTAGTAAACATTATACTCATTACAGACAGCTAAACGCTGTAGTAAGGAATTCTTTGTAAAGAAACTTCTATGCTCAATAGAAGGTTTACTAAGTATCATTCCATTCTATAGCGTTAACGAAAGCAGAAAAAGCAAGTTGACTACGTTCACTGTTGAACAAAATTAAACATTAGAAATTCAAGAATCAATTTATTAAATCAATTGTTTTCCTTCGTTTAACCTTCTAATTTCATGGATAACAGACAATAATTTTATGCATCTTTTATCTTTGTTTTTGGATATAAATGATGATTATTTTATTACACCCGGGCACAATTACATCATCCACCCATTATTCTGATCAAAATATAAAGAGAAGCAATATAGGTAGCAACATCAAACGACACTTATTTTTGTATAATATGCTTCTGCCATTACTTACATTGTATTTTGGAATAATTATGTACCCGAGTAATTAGAAAATACGCAATTACTCCTTTTATATTGTTTTTTAACCCCCTACGCAAAAACGACGGGGTGTTATAAGTTGACGTGTCTGTGTGTGTGTGTGTGTGTGTGTGTGTGTGTGTGTGTAAATGTGCATGTGTCTGTCTGTGGCATCGTAGCTCCCAAACGGATGATCCGATTTTAATGCGTTTTTTTTTTGTTTGAAAGGTATATCAGTCGAGAGTATTCTATGTTTGGTGGAAATCGGTTCAGGTCTTCAAGGTCATCAGGTCGTTTGTTAAGTGTGATAGGAATGTTCAGTTTGCTTGCAAGCATAGTATGTGGGATAAGTTATTTTTTGCTTTTTATAGGGTTTAGCATTTTTAACCTTTTGTCATAATAATTGAGTACTTTTTTTGGATGGGATTAAAAAAAAAACTTCTTGGCGAATGTAGCCTGGAAAGTCCCTCATTGACATCTATGTATAAAAAGAATAAATAAATTCGCCCATCACACAAGTTGTTGTTGGGCGCGAACCTCGGCTCAGGGTGTCTGAGAGGAAAAAATATTTGAAAGAATTAATCAACCCTAATGGGTCGATAGCGATAAGCGCTGAATGAGGGAAATCGTCGACCACGCCGGCGGGGTCTGTATCGGGGCCCTTTCGACGTAACACCGTAGTGTCATGAGTTTGAATCCCAGCTCAGGCTTTAAACCACTGAACTCAACTTTATATGAGTTTGAATTCATATTGGGATCATCGATAATTGATATCACGTGGTTTCCAGCAGAGCTAACATGCGCAACGTGATAAAATTATCGATCGATTCAATAAATTTTGTCGAAATCGATAAGTTTCTTCGTTCCCTAACATGTATGCCACGTGATTTCGTTCGACAGAACGACATAACTTATTTTTGGGTTCACATATTAGCACCAATCGATAAAACGACTAAATTATATCGTCAGAATCGATAAAATGACCGTGACAAAATTTTATCACGTTGCACATGTCAGCCCTACATGATTTATGCCCGGTTAATGGCAATGTTAAGTACCTTCCTTCTTGCTGGTTTGTCTGAATGGTTAAATGAATTAACTCCAAAATAAGTCTTGAAAACGGCTATATATATTCTTGACAATAAAAATTGTACAAATTGTTACAGCGGACACTGGATGGCAATTGGCCGTGTAGGGAACTAGCGGAGAAAAGCGCGGGCGCAGGGTGCGGTGCGCAGGCGCGGAGTTGCGGTGCAGCATGGCGGCGCGGCGTGTGCGACGACGGTATAATATACTTTATAACTTTAGCTGGATGTACTTTTGTTTTTTTACTAATTTCTTATTTTCTTTCCAGATTTTCTTCTTACGAGATTTTTTTTAGAAGAAAGTACCTGTAACTTTCTTGTCTTGTGTTAACAGGCAATAGTATGACATAGCCAATGGCCCCGATTCCTGCAGACACCGCCTAATTTTATTTTAGGTTATATCCGTCATTTTCGTATCCGTCGAAAAGGAAAGGGACGGATGATACACAGCTCTTAATTTTAGGAAGAATGAGTAAATTAATGTGTCGGGTTATTGACTGACGTAAAATTTTTAGACGGTTGGTTTAGATTTGTGCTTAAAATTGACGTGTGTTCCATAAATTTTATGCTTGTCGATTACCCGTCCCTTTCCTTTTCGGCGGATAAGAAAAGGACAGATATAACTTAAAATAAAATTAGATGGTATTTACAGGAATTAGCACCAATAGCCCGCCCCCTATTACATGCGATATAAACATACCTGGCGAGGAGTGGGTGTGTATACTATAAATCTCTGCCTACCCCTTCGGGGATACAGGTGTGATTCTACATTATGTTGTGATTCTGCAGTAGTCATGGAACCCGAGTAACCCTGCTGTCAAAATAATCAGTTATCATTAAAGCTGCGATAGATTGTCAACCAGACACATTACATTATCTATATTATCAGAATAAGTAGTTGACATCCATATCAACGGCGCCCATCCCTTAATTCCACATCGAATTATAATTTGTTTACTAAAACCAAACAAAAGGAAACAGCACTTTCTGTAAGAATCACATTCGATTTCAAAAAAAAATCGAAATTCAAAAATATATTCTTCAAAATTGGCTTAAATAGTTAGCGCTTTTGGAACGTCAAAAATTAAATTACATATTATGTAACTAGCTGTAAAACTACTACCACATTGGAAGCTGTATCGTTAAGGTAAGGACGTGGCCAGATAACCTCCCAGCACAGGGCCTTACTCCTACTGTTTCATGTTTTCCTTTTTTTTGATCGTGAATTTCGAATATTAAGTTACTAAAGTCATGGCTGTATGGTCCTCAGATCTTTGCCTGCCTTATATAAGGTGAATTTAAACAACAACAACATATATTTTTCTATTTCGTTTGCAACTTGACTAAGGCCCTAAGAATCAAGCTCTAAATCAGCCATATTTAGAAACTACTCATATAACGTAAGTCAAGCCAAACAAAGGGAAATTATTTATAAGTACTTAACATTCTTCTTTTCCGTTTTAAGTATAATAGGCCTCCACATTCAGAAGTCATTACAATGTTTATGATTTGTTTTTATACGTCTAATCAAATAGTGTTTGTGGCCATGAGGGGAGAGCGAGCACTTACTAAAGGCTCGTTTCACGACACCACAGTTTCCTTAAGTAAGCTCAACCCAACATAAACCGATTTTATTATTATTGCTTAATAGAAGGCTTAATTAACTGTTAAGCGTAAAGGTTCCATTTGAAGAATATACTTAAAGTTTACAATCCAATAAAGTTTAGTCTGTTACTACTACGATAAATAACAAATATTTAATAGTAATTACAATCTCACTGGCAGTTTTTTTACCACTTTTCTATGGGTGAGTTTAGTATCAAAAGGATATCTCTCTTATTTTGTGCTACAATATACAGTTAGTGACACCGTAACGAATACTAATTAGGTGATTCAGACCAGATTTGCCGCGGAACCCTCCGTCCGCGAGTCAGACTTGCACTTGACCTGCTTTTAGGTTCTGATTCCGTACCTCAAAAGGAAAAACGGAACCCTATCAAAAATCGAACGGGGCCCTAAAACGGGTTATTGCGTATCAGAGTCGTTTCTGCAGTAGGTAGAATGCAGAACATGTCATTGCTCTTCATTTTCTACTAGGGTCAATGGTCAACTGGAGCGGATAATACGCATCAAGTATTTATACAGTCATAACTTGACGAACTCTGAAGATGAGCGCTGACGTAATTTTGCCCTTCCAGTGACGTTATCATTGACCGAATCTGAATGATTCAATTTATTGATCCTTAAACTGTTAATGTACTCGTAGATGGGGTCGAATAAAGAATAGGATAATATGAAATCCACTACAATTCCCCAGGATTGGTATTCGATAGTCTATAATGTCGTGAATCATGATCTAGTATTGAAATAAGTATATTAAAAAAAACACTAAAGCCCAGCGAACTGTCCGAAGAACTGCTCGTTTTATCTACTTACTCAGTCTAGTTAACTAAAAAGCACGGTCTTCTATCGTGTGGGTTGTGAGGATTGCCAACCCCGTCAACCCTGGTGTCATGGTTACTATTGAACCGTCAAAAGCCCCTGACATGGCAGAGTCCCGAATCCCGGTGGGGCATATCACAAAAATCACTTTGTAATCCCTAGTTTGGTTAGGACATTACAGGCTGATCACCTGATTGTCCGAAAGTAAGATGATCCGTGCTTCGGAAGGCACGTTAAGCCGTTGGTCCCGGTTACTATTTACTGATGTAAGTGAGTAATCGTTACGTGAGCCATGTCAGGGGCCTTTGGCGGCTCAATTGTAACCCTGACACCAGGTTTGATGAGGTTGGTATTCTACTTCACAACCTTCACGATAAGAAGAAGATTTTTAATTGTGCGATTTTTTACGTGTCCTAAGTGGAAACGTACCTAGGAATAGCACATCACGGCACAAGAAGTTAGCAGCGGTACGCAGCGGCAACGGTTGGGCTTAATTAAATCACACTTGAATTGAAGCAGTTGCCATGAGCCGACACTCAGGTGGGCAAGTGACCGAATAAAAATAGAATTAAAATCAATACTGGGACGCCCTCCTGCTGTCGAAACCGTCAAGTATTGCTCCTTAGGTAACCTTGTCACAAGCTGTAACTGTGATGATGTGACCTCTTCTAGGCACATCACCCTGCCTGGCAGGCGCGTTATTTTATATACTTAAATCTTTGAACGACGTGGGGAGTCACGGGGTGTCCACAACGCTGCGCGTAGAACGATAATAATTATATGTGTTTAATAAGATTCCTAATAATAAAAAGAAAACCAAAACAGATAATAACGGATTCTTACCGCGTTTAAAGCAGGGATATGAGACTCCCGATATTTCGACACTGTTGCAAGTGCCATGATCACGGGATGACTGATGCGATTGGAGTGGAGTAGTAGTATGATAATAACCGCGTAAACTTAGACAATGTAAGAAAACCAAAGTTGATAATTCCATAAACTTAAGAAGTTATTATTTGTGTATTATATTTTCCCAGTACTTACTTTTTAAATGGCATTTAGGTAGGTATAATAATCATTTCATATTATAATAACTGTAACCGGTTTCTTTTCTTATCTTAGTGTCGTAATAAAGTAAAAAATTCCATAAAATGAGCTTAATAAGTTTCACTGGTAATTCAAATCAGATGTAATGTGAATGTGGAGGAAGAGAAATGTATCAGGATCGAAGCAAATGTAAATCCATAATCTCTGCTTACCACGTTGGAGATTAGGCGTGAATTTATGTATGTACATTATTGAACTTCTTCTTCTTCTTATCGTGTGGGTTGTGAGTTGAATTACCAACCTCATCAACCCTGGTGTCAGGATTATTTATTGAGTCGCCAAAGGCCCCTGACATGGCTCATGTAACGACTACTCACTTACATCAGTACGTAGTAACCGGTACCAACGGCTTAACGTGCCTTCCGAAGCACGGTTCTTCTTAGTTTTTGGACAATCAGGTGATCAGCCTGTAATGTCCTAACCAAACTAGAGATCACAAAGTGATTTTTGTGATATGTCCCCACCGGGATTCGAACCCGGGACCTCCGGATCGTGAGCCCAACGCTCAACCACTAGACCACGGAGATCGTTATTATTGAAGTTCATTTAGCATCTAATACGAATGTATGCACATCCATACACACTCGTAATTACAATTTCTATAAAGCCCGTCTATTTCCGAACTACGGCAAATACCAGACAGCGGAGCTTATTGAGTAGGTAGTTCTTTACCTAGAAAGGGATTTTTTTCATTTCCACAGCTACGAGTATAAATTCACAGAGCAGAGTACAAAAGAATCAGTGATAAAGCTAAACATACCTATCTGCATTTAACAAATGCATTCCAAGTTCACGTATATTGTTCGAATCTTTATACGAAGCAATTTCGCTCTCTCAGTAATTCAATGTACGTAAGTAGGTATTTCATGACTAGACAAAGTTCAATAATAATTTCTGGAACACATAAACATAGCTAGCGACGAGTGGGTGTAATTTAACGAATTAGTTTGAAACCTTGGCAAGGATTTGTTCAGGTTAAAAATATAAATGAAAACCCGAACACGCCCCCGTCGGCGATATAGACGTGATGCCATGTTGAGTTAGAATTTTAGGAATCTGCTATTGAACATATTTTTATCCGACTGCGGCCAAGCAAAATGGAGGGTTCGGTGTTTGACTACGATGTATGTATGTACGTCTGTTCCCACCTAACTTCTAAAGCACTTGTCAGAATTTAACAAATAGTATTTTGATTAGAAGCGTCTTGAACTCTTGATTGTCCGGTGGTTACAGGCTATGTGACGTCACACTAAATTCAATATGGCGCCCTCTAGAGGATATAAACTGAGGTCGAAAAATTTTTTTTCCAATGGTATTGTGTTTGGTATCAAATGAAAGGGCTTAATTTGTACATTTCAAATGTGTATATTGCTTTTACTTGCGGGTGTGCTTGTATTTACTCGTTAATTGAATATACGTATATAACTGCTCAGTCATGTTCTGGATAGGTTTTATCTCCAAATCTTGCATGGAACACATAATGGACACACGTTATCTTAATTAATAAAACCCCAAAATATTATAAATAAAAGTACTTAAGTTTAATAACTAAAACCCGACTACGGGAAAATCACGCTCTAAAAAATATGAAAGAAGAAAATAATTCTTTGAAATTATTTAGAATAATGATGTTTAGGAGATAGCCATGGTCGTATGCGGTGGTGAGCAAACTTTCAGGACAGATTGGCATTCAAAACATGTGCTAAATAAAATTGAAAAATGCATTTTACTGTAGTAGATAAATACTTATAGCAGCTTGTAGATATACAAGCTGGTATTTCCAATTGCGAGTACCGATAAGATTATTATTAGATTATTAAGACTTTAATCCAGGGTAATCTGTCAAAGTAACATTAAATGTGTCATTGAATTATCAATTACCTACCTTCACCGAGGAACCCATAATCACAAAGAAAAATAATATACTACGAAAATAATAAATATGTACTTGTAAATGTTTTACTTGGCACACAAATCACTTATAACGGGGGGATAAACAATAAGCGACCAATTAACCCTCAACTTTCAAACTCTAAATCAGGTAAACTTAACAATTGTGGACCAATGTAGGTATTTGAACGCGAAAAGCGCCGTAGACAAAGGGAATAAAAGGGGTTTAAAAATACGTCCGGTCCAATTAATTAGAGACAATTAGCCGCCCTTCCGGCTGCAACAAAAGGTAGAAAAACTCTTCCCATTAATTACGAAGCAAAGAGGGCGAGAGGAAGGTACCTACGCTCGTGGAATCTCCCCTCTGTTTTTGAAGAGAACTCAATTTGAGGGACAGTAGACTCAATTCAGGGACAATGTCATTCGGTCGGCAATATTTTCCTAAGTGATTTAATGAGGGACTATCCAGGCTACATTTCCCTAAAAATATAGATGGTACTGTAAAAAATTTCCTTCGTTTAACCTTCTAATATCATGGATTTTGCATCGCATTACGCCCAGGCACACTTTCCACCCATTATTATTCTAATCAAAATAAAGAGAAGCAACATAATTATATACATGATCTTATACAAATATCAAGCAACAATTATTTTTATTCTGCCATTAGGTACATCATATTTTAGAATAATTATGTACCTAGGTACTAATGAGAACATAGGTAATTTATCACGTTAAATCTGGGCAGCGTTATCTATATTATTTTTGGGGGACGTAGCCAAGAAAGTTACTCATTATTTACTTACGAAGCAACACGTTATGCAAACCATGTTCCTAATAGAGTAACTATAATAATGACATTAGTAATAAATGCGATTGAATTTTATTCTTTGTATGGTGTCACAGCCACAAGAGACATGTAGTGTAGGAAGTCTGCTACGTATTTCGTCTGCTAAATAAGTACAATAGAGTTCGTACCGCGTTTAAAGTAGGGATATGAGACTCCCGATATTTCGACACTGTTGCAAGTGCCATGATCACGGGATTACTGATGAGATTGGAGTGGAGTAGGTAGATCCATATTTTTTACGGGCAGACATATCTGTCTATCTTCTTTCTTTACCGCTTGTTTATGTATTTGATATCGGAATGTTCGGAACCATCTGAACTCGCACCAAACTCACTACGACAAACCGCACTCACTGTGTCCTCACGTTTTGTCACCACATTAGTCAGTCATCCCGTGATCATGGCACTCGCAACAGTGTCGAAATATCGGGAGTCCTTTAAACGTGGTAAGAACCCGTTATTATGTGTTTTAATTAGAAGAAAGAGGTTGAAAGGGCCAAGTAAGTGCGAAACGCGTGCCATACAAAGTATGAGCAAATAGTTCATTCTTCAACGTTGCACTCCACTCGTCCGCAAACTTAACGACGCAAGGAGCTCCGTGATAGTATAGTATTAAAAAAGTCGTCTTGTGCATAACCTTTAGGACAAAAATCTAATATCGACTATTGATGCAAGGAGATCCCTCTTTATCACAGAAAAGCTAAAAACCTTAGTAAGATCGGCTATTTATCAATAAATTACTATTGTATTCAGTATCTTACGAAAAGTAATGATAAAATTACAGCCTATCATATAAAATATACAGTGCCGGTAAAGCTTTCGTAGGTATCTACTTACAGGAGTAGTACCTAGAAAAAAAAGAGCGAGGTTGAACCGGCGACAGCGGTTCTCGTACAAAATGCGGGTTAGGGCATTTCCATCCTCTTTCTTCTATTCCGTGATAAAAATGAACAGAAACAAAACACATGCGTGATATGATTTAAGTAGATAATAATAATAACGTACCTTATAGATTTTCAGCACCTTCGTGGAGTGTACAAGGTAAATTATAAAAGTATACCTCGGACATTCCTCGCTAATCCATAAAACTCTAATAAAAATATTTGATAAGGTTAGTTTAAAAATAAGTGATTCTTTAAACAATAATCCCCTTTCATACTAATTACAAGCTTTTAACGACTTATAACAGATTACACATTTTGCGTGTATTATCGATGGCATTATCTGTGATACTCTAATCCGCTAGCTGTCAACATGCTCATACAAAAATATTCCAAAGTGCTAACCATCACCTATCGGATATACCTACTTAATCGCCACATAGATTAGACGTGTCCATTAAATAAGTAGCTATCAATTACCGTGCTTGGAACGATAATGTGCACTAGTATTTTTTGATAATAAATTCGACAGTGTTAATCAGATCGTCAACATGTGTGCTTGTCGGCAGAAAAAGTCATTCTTGATCGAGGACATATTGAAAGATGTTTCGGTGAAAAATAAAGGTTATAAGAACTTGAGCCGGGAGCCGACGAAGCCGCTGACATGCAACGAGCCAGGCCGGCTGGAAGCGCGCGCCGGCGACGCACGAGTCGATAAGAGAGCCGCCGACGCAGAGTCGCCGGCCAACGACGAGAAACACGTCAAATTCAACGTTGTCTGCGAAGTGCAGAAGGAACTCGAGTTGAGCAACATGAAGATCAATCTGGAACAGCGAAGGAACACATATCCGTTATACCCGACTGCAGTGAAAGCCAACGTGCCGTGGCCGTCGTACCGGATGAAGGACACAGTGGGCTATGCGGTGGAGGCGCGGCACCCGTTCAGCTACTACAGCGACCCCATGCTCGGCACAGAGCACATGTTGAGGAACCAGCTTGCTGCCAACAACTTCATGCCACATCCGTTTACCATCCGACAAGCATACGGATTGGATAGAGGTAACGAAAAACCAAACATTTTCTGCGACAATAACATGTTACAGTGAACATTGTAATAGAATGTGACAAACATACTATAGACCGCTTACACGCGTTATCGAACATACATACCTAATCTAATACCTAAACAAATACTTATTTTTTTAGGATTTAAATGGCTATGAGTTGATAAGTCAAATAGTCCAATAAAACAATAAAATCGTGTTGATCACCAATCTCCTAGTTATCTTATCGTTATAGTTTGAATAGATGGCATTTAAAATAATTTTGTATAAGGTCAATGTGGGGAAGACCGTCTGGGCTAAAAGACCGTATATTGCAAATAACTTCTAAATTTGAATAACTAGCGCCTTACGTCTCTGTCTATAAAACAGTCCCTAAAGAGCCAGTCCGAACTAAAAACCGTAGACGGCGCTAGTATGATTAGTTTGGACAATATCGGTCCTGCAATTTTTTTTACCATTTCGCGCTTCAGAATGCAGTAGCCAGTGGCGGATTTTTGATCAAAACAAATGGCAAATCGGAGGATTTTCAGAAGTTTCTCTGATCACTTAGGTTATTTATTGATCCATTAATATATTATAGTATATATATATAAATTTTAAATTAGAAAATATAATAGTTGGGAAGACCGTCTACATTAAGAGAGGGAAGTCCGTCATATGCCGATCTTGCCTCAATCCAGACATTGTCAACTATTACAGTAGAGCGTATTTTATGCAAGACTAGTGAGATAACATTTTGTGTCCCATTCTGTTAATATTTTGTGTTTGTGTGTGTTCACATTATAAATCTTACTGACTTATACCTAATATTAAGTAATATGTGTACGTCACATAGTCTACCACCAGACAATCAAGACGCTTTTTAGTGACACCTCATTTGTTTAACTCTGATAAGTGCTTCAGGGGTTGGGAGGGAACAAACGTGTATACACACATACATACATACATAGCGCATAACCCTCTCTTTGCTTCACCGCAGTCGGGTATACAATATGACGAAATGTTTACAACCACTGTCACCAAAGATATGCCGGTCTTGCCTTGTTTTACAAAATAATCATTTATCTGTGTAATGAAAGCCTTATTCATAAATCGGTAAAGTACGTATCAGAATGGCATTGCTGGTTCACCGCCTGAAAGTATTTTCATACGTCTAGGCCTACGATTTCTTACTAATAATGCGTTTTTTCTTTTGTGGACGGACTTGCCTCACACTGCATTGGAAGACCGTCTACTTGGCATGTTTTAAAAAAACCATTGTATATCAAAAGATTACGGCGCTTTCTCTTATATTTAGACTTATAAACATAGCCAAGTAAATTATCTATCATACCCGATCATATAATTTGATCTACAAATGATATCTTCTTCAATAAACTTAGTCAAAATCAAATTTTAGAACAGTATGCCGGTCTTCCCCACATTGACCTTACGTATGGCGTAGGTATTTGATGTACCTACTCGTTATCAGGTAATTGCTATTGCGACTTTTTCATGAAATGTCACGCTGTTGGGCGAATTGAAACCTACTTTTAATCCGTACACATACTTAAGCGACATCCGAAAAAAGGAATGTAAAATTATTAAACCGACTTTAAAATTTGTCTAATGATACATATCTCAAGACTATTTCCCACCCGGATAGCAGGTAGGAATTACTTCATTATAATTTTTACGCGAATAATATTGACTTCCCGCGCCCTGAAATTCATCCTCTAAATAATAAATATACAAATATGTTATTTTTTATTTCCTTTATTCATTATGTACTTTTTAAAATCTAAAAAGATACGTAGATAATCTACAAGGCGTATAGAAAAGCTTATCTTTTTATCTTTAATAGTTAAAATATTGGAGTAACAAAATAGGATATTGCCTATCTACAAGTAAAGGAACAAGGAGTGGGACCTTCCACTATCGATACCGCCTGTCCGATTAAACATATACCTATAGCTCATACAATAATTGTGCGATTATAACGATTATCCATTTCAGTACTCGACTCATTTTTACGTTATCTATATTAATAATACTAGTGATAATCCACGGTATTAAGACAGTAATCGATAGAATCAAGACAATAAATTAAGTAATTATTACATTAATATGATAGGGACACTCGTAGTTTTAGTTAATCTGCAACATTGGGCCCGATTCCTGCAGACATCTCTTAATTTTACTTTAAGTTATACCTGTCATTTTCTTATCCGCCGAAAAGGAAAGGGACGGATGATTGACAGCTCTTAATTTTAGGAAGAATGAGTAAATAAATGAATAACCCGGGCGAATTTTTAGACGGTTGTTTTAGATTTGTGCTTAAAATTGACGTGTGTTCCATAAATTTTATGCTTGTCGATTACCCGTCCCTTTCCTTTTCGGCGGATAAGAAAGTGACAGATATAACTTAAAATAAAATTAGATGGTGTTTACAGGAATTAGCACCATTGTTGTGGTCTATCCGCATTATAATTTCTCACGTGATGACGATGTTGGAGTTATCAATCACCAAACGGTAGAGCTTTGCAACCACTATGATGTGCCTCTGATTATTGGTGTTGTGGCTCTGCAATGAGGGATTTGCCAGGCGTTATGCACCAAAAAATATACACTGACCAGATGGCGCTGAGCCTTTGTTTAACCTTCTAATATCATGGATAACGGACATACGCATCTTTTATCATATTATATACACTCTTCCACCCATTATTATTCTGATCCGGGTGAGAGCCTTCAGCGCTCCCCATTTGTCCGGCCAAGTGGTTAATGCCATCTGCGGCAAATCTACAAAAAGTCACGTCAAAAAAAAATATTCTGATCAAAATAAAGAGAAGCAATTTAGGTAGTATTATAATACAAATATTTTATTTATTTTATTTTATTTTTTTTTATTTAAGGAAAACATACAGCTTAAAATAACACATGTATCAGTATAACACACTTAAGGTAGTACAGAAGCCAATCAAGCAACAATTATTTTTATTCTCTGCCATTAAATTATATTTTTGAATAATAGTACCCTGACCATTGAGAAAATAGGCAGTTATCACGTTAATTCTGAACTGCGCCATATATATTATTTTTGAGGAACGTAGCCTGAAAATATCCCTCATTGAAGATTACGGGAGTGTTTATGTGTGTAATATAGGTACTGTATTATCTGCCTTCACTTATGGTCACAAAGGAGTTAATACAATTTACCTTGGGTAAATAATTACACAAAGAAATGTTTGAACTAGTCCATGAAGCGTCTAAAAATAAATAAGTACACAACAATATACCTACCTAGTATGACCTAGAAAACATTTTTATGTCAACGCATAGGCAGTTGGGTTGAATAAACGATCTATTTTGATAAGGATTAAATACACAGGTAATTTTTAAAATTAGGTATCTGTCTGATATTTTATATGAAGGTGCACTGTTTTACATTAGTCATACCTATTTAGGGAGTAATATTTTTACATTAAAAAGACAGTGCGTGTACTAAAATACAGGGTGTTAGTAAGGAATATTAAGGGGGATGATTCAGACCATGATTCTGAGTTAATATCAAGTGGAATTTTCCGTCGCAAAATTAATGATATTTTTGGTGTTTTTTAAATTATTTTCAATTCTATACTTTTGCGACGGAAATATAATTTTATCCATTATTTTCACGTAGTTTATATTACTTAGCTGAATAAAATAAGTAATTATAAATAATAATATTAAGAGTAGGTACTTACATGTCTGATTGCGGCTACCGCTCCTGTGGGGTGCAAGATTCGGTTGAAGTTGTCTTGACCACAGGGTCGAAGATGCAGTCGGCTTTAACGCAATGCGTAGCCAACAAAAAGGAGTTAAGCGAATGAAAATATAAGGGATTGTTATACATATTGAAGCGAAACACGTAACTCTTACTTAGCTTACGTCAGTAGGGTAGTTTCTAACTAGTCAAATCAGTCACTTTTTACTAAACGTCAAAACCTGAAATTACTATGGAATTTGTATGAAAAATCAACCTGTGACGTCGTAGGAAAACGTGCCAAAATGTCGCACTTATTATAAAATTTCTCTTTATAAAAATTCATAAGTTAAATAGAAAAAAGAAAACGTTTTTTGCCACCTTTCTTTTTGTCTTTATTTAGTAATCAAAATTTCATAATTTATCTTGGAGCTAGGAAATTACCCAATTACATACATTTTCATTCACTAATCTTCGTTTGTGTTATGTTTTGTAGGCCCTCAAGCTTTACTCGTGCTTCGGAGTACCCGTTTCACTTGACTTCTGTACTAGGTAATAGTGAGGCGTGTGCAGTCATAGAATAAATAATAATACTATAATGGCCCCGATTCCTGCAGACACCGCCTAATTTTATTTTAGGTTATATCCGTCATTTTCGTATCCGTCGAAAAGGAAAGGGACGGATGATTCACAGCTCTTAATTTTAGGAAGAATGAGTAAATTAATGTGTCGGGTTACTGACGTAAAATTTTTAGACGGTTGGTTTAGATTTGTGCTTAAAATTGACGTGTGTTCCATAAATTTTATGCTTGTCGATTACCCGTCCCTTTCCTTTTCGGCGGATAAGAAAAGGACAGATATAACTTAAAATAAAATTAGATGGTATTTACAGGAATTAGCACCATTAGGGACTTTCTCCGCCCCCCACCGACCAGAGCTACCCTAACTTATTCCCAATTTTTCGAAACCGCTTGTGTTACCAAAACGTAAGTTACACAAGGTCTCGCAAACAATTGCCTAGTTTCCTAGGTCAAAAAAAAAACTAAATAAAGACAGATCTAAAGGTGATAAAAACACTTTCTTTTTTCTATTCAACTTATTTATGAATTTTAATAAAGAAAAATTGAACAATAAGTGCGACATTTTGTCACGGTTTTCTATGACGTCACATGTTGCTTTTTTATACAAATTGCATACCTAGTATATTCGTGGTTTGACGTTTAGTAATAAGTAAACGATTCGAGTAGTTGGAAACTAGCCTAATGCACGTGTTCGGAACTTCATCTATGTAGTGTCTGTGTAAGAGCGAGATTTTTGTACGGAGTGACCGGGGTGTATTCCAGGACTGATGAAGCTTGCTTGCCTTTCAGTGTCGCCAGGATGTTGTAACCAGTGGTGGGGTATGGGTGGTCGGCGGAAAGGGGGCCAGGTGCGGTTCAGCGCGGCACAGACGGGTGCTCTGGAGCGCCGATTCAGCGCCAGCAAATATCTCAGCCCTGACGAACGACGGGCACTAGCTGCAAGTCTCAGGCTCAGTGATAGACAGGTAAATCACACAACCAACCTATTCTTCTCTTGTGTGGCTTGCGAGACCAACAGCTTAACGTGCGTTCCGAAGCATGGATTATCTTCTTGTCGGAAAACCGGGTGGTCAACCTGCAATATCCTAACCAAACTAACAACATGACACCATCACGCCTGTACCTCCGAAGGTGCAGAGCTGTATAGTACAGTCAGAAGCAAATAGTAACAGTCAAGGTATACATATAGTTAGCAACATCCAGAATATCCAATAATTAGGGACGGTCACGGTGGCCGTATAGTTAGTAACACTCTAAGGGACCAAAAACATCGGTACAACCTACGTGTTCAAAAATATGTGGACGATTAGTTTGTAGCCAACTTTTAGCTATGTTTAAGTCCAATGTAATAGGGAGCGAGCCCCTCACCATTAACAGGCACAAATCCTGGAAATAACATGATAAAATTATCTATGATAATAAAGTCATAAAATCGAATTCAGTGGTTTAGTGCCCGAGCAGGGATTTGATCCAGGGACACTACGATGTAAGTTACGCGGTCTCCGAACAGACATTAATCACGAATTTTTGAGAAAATATACCCTAACCTTTGGATCTTCAACTTCTTTTTTTTTATGTATATCTGTACGCCTGCATGCAGGCCGAACAGATCATCATCACCAGCCCATTAACGTCCCCACTGCTGGGGCACGGGCCTTCCCTATGGATGGATAGGGAGATCGGGCCTTAAACCACCACGCGGGCCCAGTGCGGATTGGTGGTTATTAACGACTGCTAATGCAGCCGGGACCAACGGCTTAACGTGCCTTCCGAAGCACGGAGGAGCTCGAGATGAAAACTTTTTTTTTTTTTGTGGTCACCCATCCTATGACCGGCCTCTGCGAAAGTTGCTTTACGTCAACAATCGCAGACCGAGCGCGTTTACCGCTGCGCCACCGAGCTCCTCAACATTTTTATTTGAATTATTTTACCACCATTTTGTTTTTTATGTGTTCTCGCAAATAAATTGATTTGATCACATAATGATTTTTGTGATTTATCTCCACCGGGATTCGAACCCGGAGGCTCCAGATCGAGGGCCAAACGCTGTTACTAAACCACGGTCGTTATTAATCAACCGGAGAGCTTATTGAGCGATCTCCTAGACGCCGGTAATACGGTAATTAAATTAAGGGGATGGTAGTGGAATCCATTGGAGTCGGTATACGTGTGAATGAAGTAATGCTTTGTAACAATAACAATGTAAGCAAGATATTATGATCAAAACACAAGTTCTACAAAAATATTTTGACTCTTATATACATACATAAACTCACGCCCGTAATCCCTAATGGGGTGGGCAGAGCCACAAGTAATCAAAAACAACTTGCAGCCACTGTTGATACGATGTCGTAAGCTGGATAGGATAAACCTTATGGTGATAAGGGATCAGCCTATCGCCCATAACATTAGTCCATCATGTTAGTGGACACAATCAATTATTTTGACTCTTAATTTATCCATTTAAGATGCTTGGTGATAATTTTACCTCAGAGTATCCCGAGAATTTAACTTCCCCTACCGTTTTTCCTTCGCATAATTTTGTTAGTTGACTACTTGTTTAGGTATGCCTATCTTTATACAAAACTTATGTTAGTATTATTTGAACTTGATAATGATAACATACAGAGACGCGAAGTCTCGAAAGAGTGATTTCAGCCAGATAGATTGACAACGGTACTGTACTATAAGGTACATTCATGCTGTAGCGATGTGGTCTGTTTGGTTCTCCTCAGAAACCCGAGACGCGATCTTTATTATTAAAACATATTAAAATAGAATGTATAACATATTTCCCAAAAAAAAAATATTTCCCTCCGGTTGATTAAGGGTAGGCCTATGCCGAGTAGTGGGGCGTATATATGGGCTATTTTAAAATGTCAACTTTTGTTTTCAGGTAAAGACATGGTTCCAAAATCGCCGCGCAAAATGGCGCCGCACGACTCCGGACTCCGCGGACCCTGGCAGCCCGCCAACCGCTGACGAAGGGTCCGATGATGATGTCCAGATTGCCGACGACGAATGACCGCCAAGATCAACCAACATGACTCTCCCTACATGATACGTAGATAGCAAAACATTGTATCCAGTAAACGCTCTTTAAATAGGCACCCTATTATTTCAGAATCATTAATTACAAATCCCACATTAACATATTTCCGTAACAGATTAAATTGTGTTTTGTATTCATAATATAGTTGTGCGGACTATAAATATGATGCACAAATATTTACGTAAACAAACCGCAATCGAAAAGGCAGTTTGTCAATCAAATAACAGCTCGATTCCGGAGTATTTACAATAACTCAGATTGCTTAAAAAAACGAACGCTTTCTTTCAATATTTGATTAATACTCCCATGAAATATTTTAAAAATATTTTATTAATATAAAACAAGTGCTTTAGGGACAACTTCAAACAAAACAAACTCTTAACACCCTTAAACTGGACAATAGAAGATAATAATTTAATTTATTTACAATATTATATTTGCCATAATACGCCCGCATTTGAACATATGATATTATGACACCTGTATGATTCAACTCGCTTAGGCATACGTGTATATAAAACTTCGTTAAAATTATTTAAAATGTCATTAACATTTACCTCTGGGGTCTCAGACATTTCGATAAATATTTTTGACAACAAAATGGTTTGTCTTGTAAAAATTAACCACATTTGATTGATTAAAATGGCATTTGTGCTTAGACACCTACTGCTATCACATTTATAGATATTCTAAAATATGTTTTTATAAAAAGACATCAAGACAAATTACAGATTTTAAAAACGATAAGTATAATTGAAAACCTAAGAGAGCTGTTCAATTGACATAAACGCATAAATATTGATAAACTAAGTAAACAAGTTTAAACTCCACAGTTGATATGGAATCAAGTGTTAAACTTGAATGTCTTTTCAAGTAAACCAAATTTAAGTTATATATTTGATGGATATACTTCCTTTTATTTGACAATTGCTTAAACTGGCAGTTATTAGTGAATGTATCTTACACTGAATGTACTTTAGTGCATCTGCAATACCGTTCAATAATAAAAGTACGAATAGGTTCCGAGCTATTGCAACATTTCGATTTTATACTCGTCGACCATACATACAAAGTGGCAGTGACAAAATTAAATGTATCTCGATCCCGGCTGTCCACGTATGAATTAATTAGAATACAATTTTAACAGAGAAAAGAAACCATTGTCAAACCAAAATTAACAATTATGAATAGTACACCGTACTCCTTATTCGTCACATTCCCCATTCACCAGATTCATAATGAGTGATGTCATTTAATCATGTGTAAAAAACCCTGTGCACTTCATACGTGTGAATAGTCGATTTTATTATGATGACATTATTACTAGATTCGCTAAGGCATGTGAACATTTTGTGTCATTTGAGAAATTGATACGTATAGCTGTCGAATGTGGAATCTAATAAATAAGGTAGAACCATCGAGTTACGTTTATTCGGCTTTCCTGAGCGCGCCCCGTGCCCGCCACGCCTTGAGCAGGTTGTACGAGAAGTAAAGTTGGAAGAAGTGTACTTGCGACGCTAGCAGCACGTACGCGTACCACAGCAGGCCATAAGGGTAACCCTAGAAATAACATTATACCAATTGTGAGAAAAGCCACAATATTTTATTTTTTTTGTTTTAGTTTTCCCCGAAGGGTAAGGCAAAGGGAACTATGCCCATACAGCCATGTCTGACGTATTAAGCCACAATAAATTGATGAAAATATACCTACATAAACATTAAACAGCCTGTGTAGCTTAGTAATACGCAGCCTGCTGGGGGAAATTACATACATACACAGAGCCACAAGTAATCAGAAGACAACTTGCCTTCAGATGGATATGACAATCCATATGGTGATTAGGTGGTCAGCCCATCGACCTTAAAATGATCTATCGAAATGGACAGGACACAATTCCTCTGATGATTATTATTATCAGGGAAAATAAGCAGCTTAACGAGTCCTATGTTTTTTTTTAGTATAGAAGGAAATAAAATAATGTTGTTTCCTTGGATCATTTTAACAAAATAAATAAATAACAAATTAAAGTTAACTGAGTAAACTGTAAAAGTGTAAAGGCGCTAACTATGATCCTCCGATGATAAATCTTTCATACTAAGTAAGCTATCTACATTAAGATGAAGGATTTATCATCAGTACTGGGAAAGCATTAACCGTGTAAAATAACACTGGACACAAACCTGCCACAATTCAATCTCAACTTCAGAACTGTCGTCTTCTTCTTCGTCCTTCGACAGGTACCTCCAGACATCACCGCAGTAGTAGAGAACGCAGTACAGAAGAGGACCAAAGCCTAGAGCAGTGATCCCGTACATGTATCTTCGAAGGTAGCGGATATTGTTACGTTTAATTGCAGATAGTCCAAGGAAGGAGAGAAGTAGCGAAAGACACCATATGTACTCCCACCAGAGAGGCTGAAAAATAAAGTGAAATAAAAGTTAGGTACAGTTAAGGGTATTTGGCATTGAGGCTGTAACAGTACTGTGATTAATCTTGTTACTATAATGTGAAGGAAATTTAGAATAAAACGTCTTTTACAGAAAATAACGACCATGACGGGTGCTTCAAAAAAAAGTTGGGTCAAATGCTACCTTGATACAAGAGCCCATTTAGGCACCTTTACAGTACCAAACCAGTATTGTGTTCACAGCTTGCATTCAAGGGTATCAACAAAACTTATTGAACACAATAACACATAATCCCTAAGGCATCATACAAATACAGACACTTTCGTCATACAGCGCATTAGGCCATACTGTAGTGTTGTATGTACTTTAATAAATAAATAAATAAACTTTTAAGGCTTCGGCAATATCAGCACAGGCTTAAATACATTTTCTAGTAAAATCAGCTTATTCCTTCAGACCCCATCATAATTATCTGATCAACAAACAGCAACATTGCAAAACACTGAATAAGAACGTTATAGTTACTGCCTTATATAGATAGATGCATCGTAAAATAAATAATATTTCGCCTTGGCAGAAACAATAAGTAATAAGGAAATTACAGTCAATATTACACACAATATGTTAGCATAAGGCAAAATTCGCTGTTTGTGAGCCATTAGTTTCATTGTTTTACGGAAGAAGCTTTTGCCTAGCATTGGGACACATCACACAGAAATAGCAATAAATAAAATTTTGTCCTTTGTCCCAGCCTACTGAATTGTAAACCGTGGCAAAAGTGTTAACACACTAAATGTTCCCTGTAAATGTGACAATTCTGCTTATTTTCTGTTATTACCTGTATTCAGAGACACAGCAAAGTAACATTTTAACTCCATTATGGCATAGCATTTATTCTTGAAATTATGCTCAAAATTACAAATACACTAGCTGCTTATACTTCGCTATGCCACGCATATGTTTAAGTCAACCTTTACGTCATACTCTAGAATATTAGCATCACAGAACATTTTTATTTTTACACAATCAGCATTAATTACTTTGAATCGCCCAATATATTGAATAACATTGTAAATTGTGCATACCAAATTTTCCCCCAGGTCCACTTATTAATTTGTATTTAAAATTTTACATAATATACATAAGTTACCTGTGGAATTTGCAGTTCTTCAATTTCCAAGATAAATATGTCGAGTTTGTCCAATATGTCAGCAGAGAGCTTCGCAAGCATCACCAAGAAGAGCATGTGATGAAAAAATATGCAGTACTTCAGCCTGGACTTGTTCAGAGCACTGAAAACAATATCGGCAAGAAAGTAAATAACAGACCAAACTAAATTATGTAGGAGTAAATTACACAGTGATCACTGTCTATACTGAAATTAATATTCATCAGATAACAGAGCCAAGAGTCATGAAACAATAAAGTTAAATGCAACAATAAAAAATTTATGTTAAACCTCTGAATTAGGATTTTAGCATACTTTAATTACATATAAAATATAGTATGTAAAAATATGTATATATATTATTAGGTCTTTACCTATGAAATTGCCATTTGGTATGAAAAAATTCAAATAAATTGTTTTCATGTATTTTTTTTTAATTTGTATTAATCGAAGCAATCAATACATCTTTGCCAACGCAATGTCAGTTTATTCATGCCCTTCTTAAAGAAATCAGCTGCACGGGAGGCAACAAATTCTTTAAAGGCATTTTGTACTGCCTCTCGGGTATTGAACTTTTTTACCGGCAAAAAGTTATCCAAATTCTGGAAAAGTAGTAGTCTATAGGCGCAAGGTCTGGTGAGTAGGGCGGATGAATGAGAGCTTCCAACCCCAGTTCTAGCAACTTGGAGACCGTCTGCTGTACAGTATGAGATCATGGATTGTCATGCAGGAGTAGCGGAGACGAGTTGACCGATGCTGATTGGAGATGTGTCAGCTTCTCCATCATTGCGTTCAATTCTTCACAGTCTGCAGTAACGCTCACCCTGTTTGGTAAGAAGATGAATCACAGCGGTGCTAGACCATTTTCCTAGGGGTAAGTTTTCATTTAGGGCATTGTTTAGGTGCTGAACCAGGATCCAACCAACTTACCAAGTGCTTGCAGTTATCAAACAGAATGCATTTTTCATAGCAGGTAACAATGCAGTTCAAAATTCCTTCATTTGTGTGTGTGTTGAGCAGTGCAGCTACGTCTCGCCACATACTTCGCGCTGGCGATCATTGACTTCATGAGGCTCCTATTTGTATATTTGCTTTTTTACCTTGCCAATTTGATGCCAATGGACCACATGGAACTTTTAACATATCCATGATGATGAAAAAGTTTGAAATGTAATAAAAATATAACACTAATCAATAAACAATTGACTACTTATGGAAAAAGAATTCCATGCTTTTAAAATAAAATTAATTTGAAATTAGCATTCTTAGCCAAACAAAAAAATATTTTGATTTAAAATGGGTAGTACTGCAGAATGGCAATTTCATAGGTAAAGGACATATTATAATTAAATTACAGATCTTTTTTGAAAGTTAGTGTTGTGTATTATACTTGTTATTGATCAAATTAATATTATAAACAACATTTTACCAGAGAACCTGCAGTTACTGAAACACTTTGTTAACCAAAACAAAAGCTCATAAGGCTATGTTTATGACTTTTCTGATGACTGTTCATTGTTGGCAGATACATTACTCAATAGAAGATCTAATAAAATCCAGGGTGAAATGAAAACCACAGTGCCAACATTATTCAAACAAAAAGCGCGAAATGTTTTTCCTATAGATTGCTTCTGTCTAAAAATAATTTGACGGAACAGTACGGACTGAAACCACTGTAGTGTAGCACCCCGCCGGAACTCTATCACGTCTTTGGATGCATTTCATAACAAAACCAGCGTATAATTCTAAGAACTCACCTTATTTGATATTGAGCTGCTATTTTCTCCCTGTGCTCAAAGTCGGCTCCATTCGTCCCCGTTACCATAACTCCTCGCGAAGACATTTTTTAACTTAAGCCTTTCGACCAAAGAATAATAAAACTATTTTATATTATAGGTAGTCACTCAAATGACATTATTTGTGATTTCTATTCAATTCGTTATATTTTTCATCAAACCATCACGGTAACTCCACATGCCAAACGTACGAAAGAGTGCAAGTGGATTGGCAGATGGCAGATGACGTCGAGTGACAAGATGCCAACCAAAATGCCAACGTTTCGATTACGTTTCGTTTAACGTATTTAAATATGATATTAATGTTTGATATTAAATCTTTTATCATGGATGTACAGTTTCCAGCACGCTGTAAATTTCATTGTGAAATTTTCCGAAATTTCGGTAAGATTGGGTATTTCACTGAAAACAACAATATTTTTAATTAAACGTCATTTTAAATTCGCTAAACTTTCATGTTATTTAAAGCTAGGTACCTTAATCTAAATTATTTATGCATGGTATTTCTTTATTAATTAACGAAGTATACTGGAAACAAAAGATTTGCACTGTTTGTTTTTTGTTATAGGTAATATTTACCTATTTAGCTTGAAGTGGGCGGCGAACTTTCCAGAAACTGTCATTGTTCTCGCTTCATTATCACCAATATTACAAGAAACGAACCCTTTGGATTAACATTATTAGTAACATAATTAACATATTATTATCTCGACTAACATCTTGAGTTGAAGTACTTTTGTTAGCCCTGTAAGGCGTCATTCCTCTCTCGCGAGTTTGTTAACCCAACCCAGTACTACCGAATTGAAGGCAAAGTACCCAGTTTGTTTAGATTACCTACGCGTACATTTCACTGTCATTGTATGAGACATCGTTGCATACCTTTAAGGCAAAAAATGTACAGATAATCTAAACAAAGTGGGTGCCTTACCTTCAATTCGGTAGCTTTGGATTATACCGTGTGTTATATGAATGCATGAAAGTCATTATTCTCACAGAATTCACTGATATTTGAGAATATTAATTAAAATATTAAATTATCTAGCGTGCTTTTATTGTAACAGCATATATTATATTAAGTATATTTAGGACTCTGACTTGAAGGTGTAAAGGTGTTATTCTCGCGACAGATTGTAAAAGTTATTATTTGTATGAGGCGAAGCCTAGGAAATGTACTTACCTTTAAAAAGGCTGCAGGAGACTATTTCTAAAAATGTTTTTTAAAGATAACACGACTTTATTCTGAGTATGCGTTGAGATAGCTTTTTTCCAATCTTTCCGAAAATTTCATGAAAATTACTCAATTTTTCCTTAAGTAAGAGACGGAAAGTTTCGGGCAATTTGTCTGGAATCCAGGCAACGTTGTACAGCTTCTTTTATTAAATATTAGGTTAAGTATCAAAACGTTCGAATACTCTTATAGATACACATAACAGGCCTTATTTGAAATAATTCGTTTAATGTTTGTCGGACACACCCTTGACCATTTTACAATTTTCTTAAAATGCTCAAACCAGTACTAGTTAGTGATAATTATACTATTTCTCAGCATGCATTAGTACAGTCGAAACGCAAGATTCGTAATATTTTCAGAATAATGACTTAATTTTTAACGGTTTTTTGACCCTAACAAGAAAACCACTGAGCCAATTTTAATGAAACTTGCACTAAGTATTCCCTAAGTCCACCATGTAGCGGGCCTACCCACTGAGCGTCGTCCGACATGTGGTCGCAATTCTAGAACCTTTCCGCCCCAGCGGCCATCGGTTCTCTTCGCTATGTGTCCTGCCCACTGCCACTTCAGCTTTGCAATTCTCCGAGCTAATAATGGTTTGTCCTAATGGTTTACCTTTATGTATGTAAGTACCTATTGTATTGTTTTGTGAACGTCTTTTTTTGAAGTCGGTTAAAAAGTAAATTCCTAATTAAATTCTCGAATTATCTAACATAAGCTTGTCGAAAGTCAAGTTAAAAAAAATAATGGAAAAGCAATGTAGTTTTGCGTTGATAATTAGTACCTACTTAGGTATGATTCAGAAATGAATTGGAATTGCTCATTACCATATCCATGGTCTGATTGTTTCTTACGTAGGTAGGTTACATGCATCCTTGTAAAATCGCAGTTTGCAGTTATGATGGGAAACTACAGAGTAGGTACCTATTTAGAGAGTACCTAAGTATATTAATGTGGTGTTGGCGTAAGTTGTTACGCACACCTTGGACTGCGATGCGTACGAATGAGTCCATATTAAAAGAGCTCAAGATCAGCGGCTCTCCTCAATATGCCAGAATCGTGCCCTAAGCTTCTTCAGACATATTACGCGGTCTTTGAAGCACAGTCTGGGGGAGCCCGATACCGACTCCGCCGGCGTGGTCGACGACTTCCCTCAATCAGCGCTTATCGCTATCGACCCACTAGGGTCGATTAATTCTTTCAAATATTTTCCTCTCAGACGACGCCCTGACCCGAGGTTCGCGCCCAACTGGGCACCCTCAGTCCTGTTGTCTTAAACGTTTTACCGGGTGCGAGCCTTCAGCGCTCCCCATTTGTCCGGCCAAGAAGTTAATGCCATCTGCGGCAAATCTACAATAAGTCACGTCAAAAAAAAAGGAGCACAGTCTGGAGAAGCAGATCATCTTTGGGCAAATGAAAGGCAAACGTGCGCTAAGAAGGGCGCTTAACGAGGTGGTCTGACATCCTGAAGAAGACGGTGAGCGGCAGTATGCAGAGGGCGGTCCACGCAGCATATAACCGTACCGAGTGGAAAACCATAACCTGTGGTCGCGATCCTCAGCAGTGAGGGAACGACGAAGAAGAAGAAGAGATATTATTGTTCTGTGTACCCACCCATGTTAATCTTGTAGACACTATAGCGACTAGATTAAATCGAAAGCGTGGCCATTTTACGTAACCCCCTCGAGACTCGCCTTGCCAACCAACGGTATTGAAATTTTTATGTTTATTGCTAATGTACTTAAGTTGGCTACCAACGGCAACCAACTTAATTTACCTGCCATACGGCGTTACAATACGCGCTTTGCTTTAATTCCTTCATAGTAATAGGTACTTTGTATAGAACGGCAACTCTCCGTTCCCCACCCGCATCTGAACTAGGTTTACCCATCCCGGACATAATTTAGTCTTGCCATAGAATAAGGAATAATACTACGTAGATAGTTTTGCTTGAATCGTAAAAGCAGCGCGCGGACCGTTGTTTTTATTTTTTATCAAATTAGTTTATTTATAAATGTTCGAATTTTGAAATAGGACGCCGACGTTATTTTGTACGATTCGAATATTTGATCTCACAGTAATTAGCCGCGTCGTAGCGCCCGCATGAAAACAACCTAGATGTTTGTTTGAAATGTCCTGGATGTGGTAACACCCAGAGCTAAGTGGACTATTTCATATAAGTAGCTATATAATGCAAGAACACTACACGTGTATCATTGATGTATACACACTAGATGTGTACACACATCAGGAATTTCTCATGGATACACCGACAACCATATAAACATACCAGACACTGTCATAGCTGAACTAGGTATCTCATAATATTATCTTAGTGCAGTTGATATTATGGAAATATTAAAATACCTACCTTACCTACTAAGGGTGTTAGTGATAAATAAATTAACATCCTACTTAACATACAGAGTCTCACCTCTCTCTAACGTGATGAGCGGCTTTCCGTTTTTTATTTTTGTAGATGTTTGGTTGATTGTTGTTGTGTGGCGAGTCACATAGGGAATGTCACCTGGAACCTGACAAAGGGCAACAGTAACTGTCAGTACTATTCAGAGACTATTCAAATAGATTACTCTGGGCACCATCACATTCGCATTAAACAGAGTACCTACTGCGGGGCGGAAAGCAAGAGGGAAACCACTGCACTATTTATCCCTAAAAAGTAGCATGGAGAATGCTACACCGACAAGAGAGTGGCTCTTAAATTAGTGATGTGATGAGATTGTTAAAAACATTGTACATACAAGTAAGATAGAAGAAGAAGGTCTGATTCCTATCACTGCCTTCCACAATATAACCGTAAAACAACCTAAATTTAAAGATAATTAGCCTACCTAGGCTAATTATCTTTAAATTTAGGTACATTTCATACGTAGGTAATTATTGATTAGGTAGGTACCTAATCAACGTATGAAATGTACATATTTACTGTATTTTCACGGTGAAAATACATCTCCTACTCATTCGTTTATATTATTACCAATAATGTGTCTGGATCAGGCAATTATCCCAAAAAAAGTAAGGTTGCTTCTATGCTGGACATTACTGTTTATCTTCTATAACGCGTGACTAGCGATATTACCGTAGTTTTATTAATAAAATTGTAGCTTTATATAATATAAAAAATATATGCAGTTAGGTTATTCCGTCATGTTTTTTTTTGTAACTTACCTAGGTACCTACCAACAAGACACGAATAAAGCTGTTGCTACAGTCAAGACATGCAGACGAGTTTATTATTTTATTATTTAGAGATATTTAAGCGAAGGAGATAACTTGTGTCTCATAATTAAGATTGTTTTCTAGAAGACATGGAAAGTAAAGAAGAAAATGTATTTATTGGACCAATCAACTTAACAACTATGTACAGCTGTATACCCACGATCGCGGAGTAGGATTATTAAGCGTAGGTATGGTAGAAATTGGTTTCGCTTCGATAGAGAGACATGACGGACGGTACTGCTTCATCCGTACTATGGACTTCCTCCAGTTGATGATATGGAAAAACTTCCTTTAGCTCCCATACCTACACAGATATTAGAAAGTACGGCTGGTGAGGACAGGGAATGTACAAGAGTTAGCGACACCGTACCGAATACTGAGGGGGATGATTCAGAGTCAGACCATGATTCTGAGTTAATATCAATGGTACCTATTTTGGCCATACGTATCTCTTTGTACGCCACCGGAATGACGAAGTTTATTTACAAAAATATTACATCACAAATTTCATGGTACATGAGCTGAAGTATTTCAAGGTATAGGAAAATTTATAACTATGAGTGGCTGTGATGAAAATACCATGTTTTGATGAAATTTCAAAAATATTCCATTGCTTGCCAAATGCCCCACTAAATCGCAATGGACTACCTAAGGTCTGGTGATAAGTAGGTGATACGTAGGTTAATGGAGCTAAACAGGCAGCTCCGTAAGATTTGTGATGAAAAGTGACATGCATAGTTTTGACGAAAGTACGATTTATTGACACGTGTAGCGCGATTCGGCAACAAACCATGAAATTAACGTGCGTCACGGTTGCCTATGTATTTTTGATTCATTTCTCAATTATTACTGAAAATTGACTAGAAATACCTAAGTAAGGGTGTGCATAAAAATATATAGCTGCCTACCAACCTGATTACCTCTTTTGAGTCGATGGCAGACTCAGGTGCGCCCCTAGTATTTGGATATGGAAATGGCATTCTCAGCAGCCAGAATCAAGTCCTCCCGCGGGCAGGTAGGGCAAGGACACGATATGAGGAGTTCCATGTTCTAAGGAACCGTTCCACACTCACACTCCAATTTGGAATCTCCTATGAATCCTCACCTGGACAACTTTTCCTTACTTCGGCCCGCCTGGGTCTGAAGCCTGTTCAAAGATGTCCAGGTAAGTTATATCCAGGAGGGTGAATCTCAGCAAATTGCAAAACGAACCTCATTATCAGCTGGAAATTGTCGGCTCCTGGTCATAGGCCTCCCAAGACTCGCACCAATGATCGATCCTCTGCCTCCCGCATCCAGCGTTTACCCGCGACCTTCACTTCAACGGCCCACCTAGTGCCTTTCCTGTTCCCGGTCGCCACTCGAGGGCCACATCGACCGTCCGTTTTATGAGGGACAGTGCCATGTCGGTAATTTTGGTTCGTCAACATCGTATCGTAACATAGTAATTTCCATTTTACCGTTGCTGCTATAACTACGACATTTAACTACGATTAAATAGATAGGTAGATATAATGGTGTCACTAAATACATCTACCTACTTACAACTTAACTGTAAGTATAATGAAGTGCAAATGTACCTTTTTGTGCAATAGCAGGCATAATTTAAGGTCCTTTGCTGTGACTTCTATCGCTGACTGCTGAATGACTTCCTCTTTTTTCATCGCGCACCCTTCGCTACCCTATCTATCTCCAACTTGGATATACTTGGGTACTCAAATTCAAATTCAAAAATATCTTTATTCAGTAGGTAACATAGTTACACTTTGAATCGTCAATTTTACATAACGAACGTCTCATCCGCCTAAAACTACTGCAGCTTCTCACAACCTGTACAGCCGGGGAAAAGAAGCTGCAAGAAAAACCTCGGCACAGGGCCCTAGACGTTCTTTAAAAAAAATAAAAATAAACACAAAATATTGGTATACAATTGAGTAATTTAGCTGCCTAATATCAGTTCTCAGACAGTTAATCCCATGCATTCATATCTTCTAAATAATCACTAACTTTATAATAACCTTTTTTGTAAAGTTTTTGTTTAACTACTGTCTTAAAACAGTTGAAAGGCAAATTCTGAATGTCAATGGGAATCTTATTGTAAAAACGTATACATTGCCCCTTAAAAGATTTAGTAATCTTATGTAATCGACTGACTTGTAAAGCAAGTTTATTTTTATTCCTGGTATTAACAATGTGCCGATCGCTATTTTTTGCAAATAATCCTATATGTACTTAAACAATTCTACTAAGATAATGTGGAGCACCAGATCCGCAGTTTAGGTGCCTAACCTAACCTGCTTTTCACTCTGGTTGATTGAGAGCTTTAGCCCACTTGTAGATAAATAGAAATAGCATATTCTTTGTTAATACGTAGCATAAAAGTATGAGTTGGAATATGTATCACAAGTAAATGAAACAGCCTGTATATGTCGTCACTTCCTTCGGCAATAAATTGAATGGCAGCTTGGAAAATCGAAGCTAATAAAACGATAACGATTTTAATTGTTCGGCCGGGAGCGATGTTTTATAAACATAGATCGTTATTAATTCACTCATAATTGTTATTTTGGCATACGTCGAGTGTGGTTACGTCGACTCAGTTATAAATTATACCTGATTAGGGCTCAGGCCTTATTGTTAGTGCGCTTGTCGAGGAAACTATACACCTACTCGTGAAAATGAAGGTTTTCGTGGCCGTTGCTTTGTTCGCCTTTGTGGCTATCCAGGTAAATATTACGTTTTGGATGGTGGTGAATGTTAGGGTAGTGACGCGGTGATATCAATATTGAGTATTTTCCAGCTGAGTCAGGCGGCGCCCGCCCCAGATGATGACAATAAAGACAAAAAGGAGGAGGTCCCGGCGCAGGCGGCGGCGGCTGCTCCATCCCAGGGTGCAGCAGCGCCCGCGACTGTGCCTGCGGCGGGAGTAGCTACTAAAGACACCGCTCGAGAGGTAGAAATTTCGTGATTAAATTCAAAAAGTATTTCTCCATATTCCAGTCGATTAACCGTGTACCCATATTTTATACTTAAAGCATGAAATAAATGTATAAAAAACCTTGGCACTAAAATTTCCCAGTAAAGTATAAGTATATTATATTTATATATATAATATATATAATTCCTTTTGGAGAAAATATACTTATTTTAAATTTTATTGTAACTTCGTCATGTGAATATTTTGTAGTCTCATGATGACCGCAAGGGCGAAGCTAATGCAGCGGCGAAGCCCAAGGCAGCTGCGGCGGCTCCCGCGGCTGCGGCGTCCGCAACTGCACCCGCCGCCGTCGCGGCCGAGGAGAAGAAGGAATAAACACCTCTAGTTAACCTTTTCGTAATATTTCATGATATAAAATAAAATTCGATCTCAGAAATTAGAAAAGTTCCAATGTAGCGCCGCCATTCTACAGAAAACTACAACAGCGTTTGTCAATAAAGTCTAAAGACCTACATTCTCATTCTTTTTCTTTTCAAAAATCCAGTCTTATATCCAGTCGAATATTTAATGCTTCTACTGTCAACTATGCTTCTTCTTCGTTAGAAGAAGACTATCAATTATATAATAGAAACAAACTTAGTGGGCTTAGGTTGTATTTAAACATTAACAATTCAGTTAGAGGTGAAAAATAGTATATCTCTGACGCTGCCTCGCGACGGGAGCTCGAGCGGCGTGAGAGCGACGGCGCCGGCGCTGCCCACGCGGTATCTTGACGAGCGTTCAGCGCCCTGTATGAACAAGGTAACCTATCGGAAAACATTTAACACCTTTATAGGTATTTGAAAGAAATAAACCTATATTATATACAAAGAAATGTATTTTCCAAATAAAAACACAAGGTCACATTAATCAAAATAGGTAAGTACTATATATATTGCTCTTGCACTATTAATTGACGGTAACACGTGTTTAAAGGTGGAGGAGAACACCTGGAGGAAACCGTGCCCTAGATCTTCATAGGCATGGGACGTTATCTTCGTGAATCCGGGATGGAGGCGCTCGTCACAATAGGTAGGTACGTACCGATCCTAAGTACGTACAACCTACTAAATACTAAGTACTCCGTCCGTGCTCCGATTGATTCATGGAAACGCTTGTGCCCAGTAGCAGGCAGTTCATCGTAACGTACCACACTTGTACACAAAACGTTGTAAAATCGGTGTGGGTAACAGCACATTCACGTACAAAATTCACTGCATTGGCTATTAATAATAGCTTTTGGATTTATGGATTGGATGGTGAATAGTGCAAATGGATTTTTGGATTTATGCGTTATCCGCGCAAGACTGGTGCTATTTGATATGATCTGATTCTCGAGTGTGTGACTGGCTAATTACTGTATGAAAATAATAGCAGTTAGTACCTGTGGCTGGGGGCCGTGGTGGCTAGATTCACCAGACAAAGGCACAGAACGCGGTTCCCGCGACGCGTCCTTGCGCCGGCGCTTCCCACTCGCACGACGGCCATCTCGTCTGTGGCCCGTAGACGCACTTGCCGTCGTTGATTCTACCGAGATAATTAATAGTTAAATTCGCACAAATCAAGATTACACACGACTTTTCAAAAAGTGTAGTAACGTATGTGAATCTTTAACGTGAATCTTCGTAAGACACGTTAAACTGTATTGTCTGACCCCCGCCCCGGCACTACTACTACATCTCCTAACAACTGACATAAAATTACGTTTCCTAGGAAGACGTTGTTAGTTCCTGATTTTGGCCATGTTGGTTGATGAAGTCAATCACTGACATAACAACTCCCAGGAAAAGAAGAAGACTAAACGATTTAAATCGTAAATCTAGTTACATAGATTAAAGAAGAATTAAAGAGAAAGAAAGAAGATAGGACCTTCGTTATTATTTTCTTTTGGCAACGGCGGCGGCAGGAGCTGCGGGGGCGCCGGGCAAGTGTTGCGTGTGATGGCGGACCGGCGGCTCTCGATTAATCGAACCAAGCACTCTAACGCCGTTTGCTTGTTCTGTGCAACATACAACCCTGCTCTACTAAACACGATATTTGTAAACAATCGACAAAAATAAGGCAAAGATCGTCAAAGAACCTTAATTTCTTCAAGCAACGGTTCAAAATCAGACGTTTCCGTGGAGTCTTTGAGTGCTTCCCAACTTTTATACAGTTTCCGATCTGAAAGACGCACTGTGCTCTCCAACTCCCGAACCTCTGGTAAAAAACAAAAGCTTTCACGTTAATGATTTAGTCCGGTAGAGCTTCTGATATTCTTACCTACTTACGACAAAAATGATAAATTTCCACATTCTTAACCAATTTATTAGATACTTACTTAGGCAGGTAAGCTTAAGTACTTAAGTACATGAATTGTCATTCGGAAAACGAGAACCTAGGTAGGTACTAATAGTTCAGTATTATTCGGTTAACCTGTTTCCCTCAAACTGGCCAAATGTGAGATAAGATGCTTGCGTTGCGCGCGCACAGCTCGCCGTTGAAGGCGCGTGCGCGTTACCACGTCTCGTGCGTTGCGAGCCTCCGCCGCTAACGTGGCCACTTCCTGCGCCTCTTGATGTAAACGCTGCTCCAATGAACTGAAACCACACCCAATACCCCTTACCTTACCAGTGGATGCCAGAGTCATGGTACCTATACGTGCATGTATGGGCCAACGTGGTGTCGTGGTCCAATGGTTAAAGAATTGGGCCACAACCCGAAAGTCCGGGGTTTAATTGGAAGGGTATGTCCAGCAAAAATATTACTTTGCGAGACGTTCTCTAGTTTATTCAGAATATTGAAGCCTGAAATCACGCAATAGTTCCAATATAAAAAAACTGCGTGCTTTGGAAGCCACGTTCAGCCGTTGGACCCGGCTACTGCTTACTAAGTAAGTGTCTCATGTCAGTGGCTTTTGAAGGTTCAATAATGACAGAGAAAGAAGCATAACAATGATGAGATACCTTGGATATTCTCCTGTAACCTTAGCGTACGACTGTATGTTTCTGATCACCTGTACCAGATTATGAAGCTGATCACAAAATTCTGGCAACTGTTCTGGTGTCAAATATTGTCCGCCGTATCTGCGAAATGAAAGCAATCACACGATACTTAGATTATATTTGCACAATATTATAAACTTATGGTTATGATGATTGATTTGATTAGTCAGTTTAGCATTCTGTCCTCTTTTTAGAATTCCGAACCTCAAAAGGAAAAACTGAACCCTTATAGGATCATTTTGTTGTCCGTTCGTCTAGCATCTGTCTGTCAAGATCCTTTTTGTCAGGGCTACGTTGAGGTATCTATGTATGTACTAAGTACAAGTAGCACGCACCATCATAATATAAGTAAGTATACCTTATTAAATACAATAGAAACATAAGGTTATACATATACCTACAGGGTGTTAGTGACTTCGTACCGAATACTGAGGGGATGATGCGGCTAATAATTCTGAGTTAATATCAAGTGGAATTTTCTTCAAAACTCATCAATATTTGTGGTTTTTTTTTTTCATTTTTTTCAATTCCATACTTATGCGATGGAAAATTCAACTTGATATTAACTCAGAATCATTAGCCGCATCATCCCCCTCAGTATTCGTTACGATGTCACTTACACACCGTACAAGTACGTATACGTAGCCATTCGTATTAGTGATACCATAACGAAAACTTTGGGGGATGGTTCAGACCATGATTCATGAAAATGTTCCCATACTTTTGCACCGGAAAATAGCACTTGATATAAACTTAGAATCATGGTCTGAATCATCTATCAAAGTTTTCGTTACGATGTCACTCCTGTATAGATAGGTACATATCTAGTGAAGATACAAAAAATCTTATTTTATTTTTAAAAACATAAAATATAGGTATGAAATAAAGGTAAAAATATAACCTAAGGTCTATGTTGGAAGCAGATTGTACGTCGTCGATGTGAATGTTGGTGGACGTCGGCAGAGAAGCTGACGGTAAAGGGATTTCTGGCTCGTCCTCCTCATTCGTCGTGCTCTCACTCATGCTGGAATATACGATACGAACAATCAACTCAATCAACCGATATCACAATCGTGTGCTCGTAAACTAGAGAGAATATGTAAAATACTAGATAAGCGAAGCGTGTACCTCATCACACCACCATCTTGACTTACCATCAGGTGGTCGTGGTCAAACGCAAACCTACTTATTTGTGCAAAAATGTTTATTGACTTAGGTAATCGGTTGCAAACTCGTTATTAGATGATTCCGTGCTTTAGATGGAAGGCATGAACCGTTAGCACGTTACTATTTGCTGAAATAAGTAAGTAGATAGGTAGACATTACATAAGCTATAATATCAGGAATTTTGACGGCTCAGTTATAATAATAATCCTGATACCAGACTTGATCATTGACCTCATAATTCACACAAGAGAAGAATCGTTCTCTAAGCTGGCTATATACTCCATGTAGTGCATCTAGATTCAAGCTCAGACTGCCTCTTATCATTCGAAAGATGAGTGGGTGGAACTTTACTGTGGGTTGGTGTTACCGACTTATCGATGGTAACTGGCCAGCATAAGCCCATAGTCTGCGGTCTGTTTCTCTTAATCAGTAGGTACCTACTTAGGTAAAATCAGCAACACTTTAAAATTTGGCTTGGTTAGTTATCAACCAACCAGTCAAATCAACCAGTTTTAATTAAGTAGGTAGGTTGGAAAACCGTTACGAACGTCCTTTACAACATGCAGCAGCGAAACCTATTCGCTTATCAATAATAATGAATAGTTCCTACCTACAGTTCAGAATAAGAGAATAATTATTGCATTTTTTTATTTATATGGATATTAAGTACAACTCTTAGCATGAACATGGCAAAGACAAAAATTATGTCCAACGACCATGTCGCACCCAATCCAGTTCAGGTTGAGAACGTTACACTCGAAGTTGTAGACCATTACATTTACCTAGGACAAATAATCCAGTTAGGTAAGTCCAACTTCGATAAAGAGATCTCTCGTCGGATCCAACTCGGATGGGCAGCCTTCGAAAAGCTGCGGAATATCTTCTCGTCCAAAATACCTCAGTGTCTCAAGACGAAAGTTTTTGACCAGTGCATGTTAAGCAGCGAGACGTGGCCGCTTACTATGGGTCTCGTGAGAAGGCTCGGTGTCGCTCAGCGGGCAATGAAGAGAGCTATGCTCGGTGTTTCCCTGCTCGATCGAATCAGAAATAAGGAGATCCGCAGGAGAACTAAAGTCACCGACATAGCTCGGAGAATTACAAAACTGAAGTGGCAGTGGGCAGGACACATAGCGAGGAGAACCGATGGCCGATGGGGCGGAAAGGTTCTGGAGTGGCGCACACGTGTCGGACGACGCTCAGTGGGTAGGCCCGCTACAAGGTGGACCGACGATCTGGTGAAGGTCGCGGGAAGCCACTGGATGCGGACACCGCAGGACCGATCGTCGTGGAGATCCTTGGGGGAGGCCTATGCCCAGCAGTGGGCGTCGTACGGCTGATGATGATGATGATGATGATGATAAGTACAACTCGAATTTTAATTGAGCGGGGTAACTTCCTACTTTTTAAAATCTCTGTAGGTATGTGCTTATCCTAGTATACCTACACTTCATAAAGGCCCTATCACCACGCAACTATATTACTGTAGGACTAACTAACTGTAGGACTGTTCGATGATTATCGTCTAATGTAATAAATAGCGTTAAGCTCATTGAACCTACTACGCGTCCCTGGCGTTATGTGAATGAAAACACATGCTTGAATTTAGAAATGGACTGTAATATTTTCAAATTATTTAAATTAACAAAAGGAAAAAAGTACCTAACACCCAGGCGCTATGTTGTTAAAAGGATAGAAGAAAAGAAAAACGCGGTGTTGTCATAATACAAAACATAAATTTTAGTGTGTACACACCTATGTATGAGTGAAACTTACTCTGGCTATCGGTTCAACTAATGATAAATACCTAATTGGAGTGATAAACTTGGGTAGGTAGGTACACCCAACAGATAAAGTTATCAGGAACGACCTGTTTTATTATTCGAATAAATACCTACCTACTATGTCATCTTCTTCTTCTATCGTGTGTGGGTTGTGAGGTGGATGACCAAACTCAACCCTGGTGTCAGGGTTATTATTGAGCCGCCAAAGGCCACTGACGTGACTCAAGTAACGACTACGTACTTACATCAGTAAGTAGTAACCGAGACCAACGACTTAACGTGCCTTCAGAAGCACGGATCATCTTACTTCTGGATAATCAGGTGATCAGCCTGCAATATCCTAAAAAAACTAAGGATCACAAAGTGATTTTGTCCCCACCGGGATTCGAAACCCGGGACCTCCGGATCGTAAGCAGAACGCTCAACCACTGGACCACGGACGCCGTTCTTGTCATAATGTTTTAAAACAACGTTAGGATGATATGTCAACGGAGATGTTCAGCATATTCCGTGTTCAGCATACCTGGATCGATCAATGACGTTCAGGCGGTGTGCCAATTTAGCTGTATGATTGGCTACCTAGGGACCTAGGTCTGAATTCGTGGTGGCAATCAGTTTATCAAAATTCGTAACGTAATAACCCGACTGTAGGTTTCGGATGATTTTTCAGGATATAGGTACTACCTAAGTAGATGTGGATTCGCCGCTTTTACGAATAAGTAGTAGCACGAAACCTGGATTTAAAATCATTTGAAGCCAGTTATGTTTCGTAGAACAAGATGGTCGGAAACAATGATTTTGGCTATTCGACCACGAATTCTGAAACTTATTTTGGTTACATGGTAGGCACTCGCTGCCTGCAACACGTGAACGTACCTACCTATCGATTAGTCATCGGACCAACTTACTGCGTAGTCGGTGTAATCTACTTCTTTCTTAGATTACTCATTCTACTCTGAGAATTAATACTTAATCATCAACTCCAGGTTAGGAACACTTACTTTGGTGCTAATGATTAAATACATAAACTCACGACTATTTCCTACCTGGGGTAAGCAGTGGCTATGAAATTCCATATGCTTCGATCCGGACACACTTTTCATGCTTTCTCCACATTAATCAATCGTTTCATACACGCACGCCGGTTTAGAGTAAATCGTACTAAACCTGTTTTCTAAGAACATCTCCAATTTGGTCACTGTACGTCCTTCTTCCTTTGCCAGCCCTACCAACAACCTTCGCTTTATATACCGCTTTCGTAATCCTATTACTTATCCTTCATCCGCTATATGTGTCCAAATCAACTTAAAATTCCCTTTTCAATCTTAGTCACTATACTCATCATCTTTTACACCACATCTCTCTCTTATCACACTGTTTCTAACTCCATCATTCAATTAACACCGCAGATGCTACGCAACGACCTCATTTCTACGGCGTTAATCCAATTTTCATGCTTCTTCTGCCATACCCAACATTCACTACCGTACCTACTTCACTTACTTCAACGTAGGGACAAGTACTGCATTGTGAACAGCCATCCTCGCATCTTGCGAGATACATTGGCTTCTAACAACTGCATGCATTATTACCCAATTTTACTGTCCTTTCTATAACTTCATCACATTTACCAGCTAATGAATACCTACTTGGATTCTAATAAAAAATCAAGAAGGTAATTAATTATAAAATCTCACCCTGTGGAGGTCAAGGAGCAGCGTTTCTCAAGAGTATTGTACCGATGTTCGCCCCGCAACTTGCCCAGCAGTCGACCCAACAACCGCGACTGCTTCCCGCCTCCCTCCATACTCCGATGACTTTGTGATTGACCCGTTGGGATTCTCGTCTTGGATCACTTTTGAGAAATCATGGCGCAATTAGTAGTACCTACTTACTTTTGGATTACTTATACATAATCCGAGAGGTTGTGATTTGCCATAACTAGTAAGCAGGCAACGCAGGTAGCTTAAGAATATAATTATATTTATTGGGACAACAATATAACTATTAGGTAGTTAGGTACCTACGTAAAACAACGCATTCTTAAAAAAATCTTACATGTTGCACAATAGTAAGAGCCGCTACAGATAAGGACACATAATTATTTTGTACGATGATAGGAATATAGAACTACTTATAACCAAAATAAAATTTTACAAAAAATCCCATTTTAATGCGTTTTTTTTCTGTTTAAATAACGTAAATTATACAAAAGTTACATTTTTCTATAGACCCAAAATCGAACTCTTTCTCTTTGACGGTAACCACAGTTTTCATTGTCATGGTGAAATAAAAACCTTTGTAGGTAACTGTCAGTATTGTTCCAATGTTCATTTAAACCCAAGGAGTTTCAATTACGTATGAAAGGAGT
Organism: Pectinophora gossypiella; assembly: GCF_024362695.1. NCBI lineage: Eukaryota > Metazoa > Arthropoda > Insecta > Lepidoptera > Gelechiidae > Pectinophora > Pectinophora gossypiella. The sequence continues at coordinate 17,860,961 of NC_065433.1, forward strand.
AGATCGAAATATTGCAAGTTACGTTAGTCGTGCACGACGCATTTAGTCGCGCTTCTTGATAAAATTATGTACTTATCTAACTAGTGTATATAGCAAAAATACTGGATAATACGTCCAATGAGGGTCTATACAGGCTACGTTCCCCGAAAACAGTAGATGGCGTAGTACAGCTTTAACGTGATAATTAACTACTAAAGTTCATAATTATTCAAAAATACAATGTAATAGCATAAGCATAATATATATATAAAAAAATCTGCTTGATATTTGGTTCACACTATGTATAGAATTGTTGCTGGCTACATTGCTTCTCTTTATTTTGATAAGAAAGATGCACGTCTGTTATCCATGAAATTGGCAAGGCAAATCTGTACAGTGCCATCTATATCGTTTTTGAGGAACGTAGCCTGTAAAGTCCCTCATTACGGCCCTGCGCAGACGACAGACTATCCGTGACGCACTTTTTAGTCTGTGAAAATATAACCTATGCAATTATATGCAGTAACGCACACGACGCGCAAAAAGTCCGGCGCGTTACTGCATAGGTTATATTTTCACAGACTAAAAAGTGCGTCACGGATAGTCTGTCGTCTGCGCAGGGCCTACTTCTCACTATTCTATAGATTCTACGTATACAAAGGAAGTCTTTAAAATTGGAGTAGCAAAGGCCAAGAAAGAAGCTAGAAGGAAAGAATGTATTTATATCTAGCGGGGCCCTCGGAGCTAGAGCGATGAAAGTGAGGAGAGCGGTCAGCTTGTTCAATGTACCTATCAAATATAATAAAGTGGTCCAGAGGAAGGGGAAGACCAAGAAGAGCTTACATGGAACAGATTAAAGAAAAGGTTAACGTCGTGTCTTATAGGGAAGTCAAGGAATTGGCCTTTGATAGACTGGAATGGAAAATGCTACACCGACAAGAGCGTGGCTCTTAAATTGATGATGATGATGAAAGGCCAAGAAAAGTGAAATAAAACAAGAATATAATTTCATGCTTCGTAAAAAAAATACATTTATTATTCAAAACAGGGTTATGCAGTAGGTATCTGATTCTCAATTTTGTTGTCCCAACCTAATTAATACACCTGCCATTGATCACTTTACTCATTCTCATAATAAATGCTAAATTGAGACTGTGCCCCTTTTAAGTACCTACTTTAAAAAGTCAAGGGTCACGAAGGTGTCGTGAATATTAAAATACACATTTAAGATTTAATAGAAAATAAGCCCTAAATAACTATATAAGCCTAAAATATTTTTCAAAAAGGTTTGACATTGTAAAATCAATTGTGACAACTTTTAGCCATATAAAGCTAACATTAAAAGGCAGTTAATACATAATAAAGACTAATCTCGTTTAGTAATTAATACCAGGCAGTACTGGATAAGTTACAATTTGTTCAGTAAAAAGTATAGAATTGCATTTTGCGAGGATTAGAGAGAAGTAACCTGGTTCTTAAGCGAAATGGATTACACAAGTACCTACCAGCAGTACTATATACATCAAGCAGCTTAACGTTAAGAAATCTAGCTCGGGACCAGAGAACTTCTCATCGCCATCAGTCCTAAATACAATATATTTGAAAACACTTAGCGTTAAACAATAAAAAGGCACATTAGTATTATAAAGACAATACCTATAACCAAAACTAACCTAACAATTTCAAGGTCCCAGCAAGAATCTTAATAGTATGCCAACATACTAGGCTTGAATGCGTAGTCCTGGTTTACCAAAGGCGTGATGAAAAGCCACCAGGAGGCACACGCACGCGCTTGGCAGGTGCGTTGGCTGGTTGCTGAGCAGCCACTGGAGCTTCAGTCTTCGCAGGGTTTTCATTCACGCCTGTATTATCAGCATTATTAGTACTCGCAGTTTCTGGTGGAGGTGCGGCCTCTGAAGAAGCTTGTCCATTTTGTTCATGTGACTCTGTACCATTGGTTGGTGCTCGTATATCTACTCCAATTGTCGACACTGGAAATAATACAAATATTTTCATTAAGTAATTATTTTTTAATATTGATGCAAAACACAAAATGCACGTTTTTTTAGAAGTACACGACAAAGTCACGTTCGTGATCCGAGTGGATGGGTGGAACATAAGTAGTTAGATACTTTCTATGTTTCGATATGATGTCTTATTGATGGATATATGATGATCTATAATGTGATGGTAACAGCTGATCAACTCCTCGCCCACATATGGTCCTTCACATAAAGCGGGTTGCCAAGACCTAAGCTAAGGTAGTTCAGCTTAGCTCGCATATCTAAAGCAACTTTTCATGTGTGTAGATTGCAAACTATGGTAAACGATGTGTCTACACTCAGCGGGATCCCCTGTCTGGGAGACATAAGAGTGATGCAGAGAATTAGATCTGGATTTGTTTACTGAATAATGCTGAAAATAGAATTTGTTCGGTTAAAAAAACGGAAATACTAAGTTCTGGATTTGTTCTACTGAATAATGCTGAAAATAGAATTTGTTCGATTAAAAAAACGGAAATACTAAGTTTTCTAACCGACCGGGACCTCCAGCCAGCGGGATATTTACCAAAGATAAGTCTGATGAACTATAAATTGGTATTAACTTTTAGATCTGTATTTATTCTGTTCAACAAAACAAAAAAAAATACTTCTGACGTCCTTACTTCAGCTACAATCAAGCTGCAATGATACCTCCAGTCAGCGGACTTTTTCTCTCAATGACATTCATTTGTAACTTTTACACTCAAATAATAAAAATTGAACTATTTACGACTATAATTTCACTTAAATTACCCATTCGTACATCCAGTGCTTAAATTAAAAATGTATAGAATTTGAAAAGTTTGAAATGTCCCCACCCCTGTGGGTGAACCAATTGTGAGCCCTATGCTGTAACCACTAACTAAACCATACAGGTTAAAGTAGCTGAACGCATTCTATGCTTTTTCTAATTTGGGTGGGTAGTTTAAAAAAATCTTTAGCTTTATCATTAGCCTACCAGATGGTGTATCTATATAGTGATGAATGAAACACTAGCAGCACCTTAATGAAGGCAATCCATTAACGAAAGTATAGGTGTACCAGAATCTGATGGCAAATGGGGAAATAAAATTTCTATAGTAAGCAACACTCGGGTAATTGGATGAAAACGTCTTGATACTTGTTATTTTTTACCTATTGACGGCCAATATGGACATTATATAAAGTACTTATTGTATGCAGTACAATATTGCTTTCGTTCTATTTTTTGCCCTGAATGTGCGTTTGTCTGTTTATCCACTCATCACATCAAAACTAAGCAACGGATCGACTTAAGATTTTGTATGGAGATAGATGGAATGGAGCATACGCTATTTTTTATCCCGGGAAAATAGTTGCGGGATTTCTGAAAAACCTTAGATTCCAACGTTGCTTGAAGCGATAGATGTCGCTAGCGAAGCTGCGGGCAAAATCTAGCTAGTGTAGGTGGGTATATATAAAAAAACAAAATATTTATGAAAAGATCACTTTATATTATTATGCTATTTCCAAATCAAAACTGTCCAGGTTATTTGTTTTCTTTCCACTTCTCTTCTTTTTACCGGGTGCACTAAATACCCTTCCATTCGGCCTTCAGCAATTATTCGTCGTATGGTAGTGCTAGGAACTCCTATAAACAGGTCACAGGTTAATAACTAATAATATAGGAAAAATATATTCAAGTATTAAGACTAGTTAGTCCTACTTACCGGTCACCTTTGGACGCGTTTTAAAATCGAAGATTGCGGTTGATCTCCAACTGCTTCTTCACTAATTTTACAATAAACAATGTAAACAATCTTTCTTGCTTGTGACCGAAGTGGTTTTTTCGATATTCTTACGAAATTCAGTATAATTTCAAGGAATCTTTGGAAAATCTCAGTATTGTTGACAAAACATGTACTTAGACATGACAGGAGACAGTTTAATATTACCATAGGAAAATCAATATTTTTTTTACTTTTTTTATGCCATCAGATTCTGGTAGACCTATACCTGTCTTACCATGTTAAGATCCGAAGGACGTAATATACTATCCTGACGACCCGATTACTCTAGCCATAGAGGCTGCCAATCACCTCGCGACACCAAACACTTCAGGACCCCGATACCGACCCCGCCGGCGTGGTCGACGATTTCCCTCAATCAGCGCTTATCGCTATTGACCCACTAGGGTCGATTAATTATTTCAAATATTTTTCCTCTCAGACGACGCCCTGAGCCGAGGTTCGCGCCCAACTGGGCACCCTCAAAACTGTTGTTTTAAACGTTGTACCGGGTGAGAGCCTTTAGCGCACCTCATTTGTCCGGCTAAGTAGTTAATGCCATCTGCAGCAAATCTACAATAAGTCACATCAAAAAAAAAACATGTTAAGAGGTGAACACGCAGTCAGCACTGTGTCATGGTCTCGTGCAATTCGCATCGAACGACCCAAACGCGCCCCACGCTGTGCTGTGCGGATTGTAAAATAAAATTTCTGTATACTGACGTCATCCGTCTCGCACACCGCACTCGCGGCACGCCATCGAACGCATCAAATTTGAAAACGTCATCCCCGCACGCACTGGTGTAATTCGTATACCTACAGGTAGGTACGGTCACGCGTACACTTTGATACCATGTCACATGATAGAAGATGATGATGATGGATGATGTTGGGAGATGATGGTTTTTCGATGTAACAAGACATCGATATAAGACGGCGTCGCAGTATGGCGATGTCCATGGAAGGTTTTCGAAGAAACAAAATTCGATAATACGGCTTTCGCACAAAAGTAGGAAAACCCGTGCGCGTTCACCTTTAGACGCAGCATGAAAAAGGAAAACCTACCGTGAACACTACCGGACGGAATATGACGTCTGGTCTTCAGCGGCTCGGGTTCGGCGCCGAAGATGTCGGTGTGGGCGCCACCCGGCGGGCGCAGCACACGGCTCGACAGGCGCTTGTTGTCGCTCAGACCAACGTTGAATGGTGTAGACGTCATTTTCAATAGTAATATTTCTTTTTCTGTGGTTAGGTAAGCAGACCCTGTGAAAAAACGGGATAACGCTAGGGAGATGTATACAGGGTGTTACGTGACATCGTAACGAATACTGAGAGGGATGATTCAGCTCATTATTCTGAGTTAATACTCGTATCAAGTGGATTTTTTATCGCAAAGTACAGAATTGAAAATATTTAACAATAACTAAAAAAACCATGAATTATTCGACGGAAAATTCCACTTAATATTTACTCAGAATCATGGTCTGAATCATCCCCCTTAGTATTCGTTACGATGTCACTAAAATACTGTATTTATTTTTCTGTAATAAAATAGTATTAAATAAATATATTATCAAGATTGAAATTTAAATTATCAGAGAGGGAGTCAGAAGATATGCGTGATAATATAGGTACCTAAGTACCTACAACAATATAATAAATACAAAAACCCAGTGGACGATAAAGGATTTTCGGCAGGACAATTAAACTTTTAATTTAATATTTGTACTTTTAGATAACTAAGGCCCGTTGTCCTCCATCCTCTGGATCCACTACTGCACAGCACAAAAACATATACTTACCTAACAATTGTTAGTGTATGACAGAATTAGCACCCTACAGCTCTTTTGACATGATAAAATGTAAGTAACAAATGTGTATTGTTTTGCATCACACGCTACTAATATAACAACTGCTGTTAAATTAAGGGTCTTTTCAAGCTACGTTCCCCATAAACAACATAGATGGCGTTGTACAGTTTTAATATAAAAATTACCTATTGTCTCATTGCTCGGGTTCACAATTATTCAAAAATAAATTGTAAATGGCAGAGGCATATATAAAAATAATTGTTGCTTGTCATTTGGATCAGATTGTGTATAGAATTATGTTGCTACCTACCTACCTATAGTGTTTCTCTTTATTTTGATTAGAATAATAATGGGTGGAAGCTGTAATTGTGCCTGGGTGTAATAACGAGGGTCATCATTGATACTCAAAAACAAAGATAAAAGATGCATATGTCTGTTATCCATGAAATTATAAGGTTAAACAAAGGAAAACTGGACAGCACCATCTATAGTTTTTGAGGAACATAGTCCCTCATTATAAAACAACAAGGGCAATTTTAGGTCCTGCACACAAAATAAATGTAGGTAAGTATTTAAGTTTGCTCCGCCAACCAGCTGCCTACCCTATAATTAATATCATTAAAGGTAACCAAGACAGGGTCTATTGTATGCTATAGAAGAAAGCTCATTTTATTGATAATGATATGGAATATTAAGTGGCCATTGTTTCATACAACAATACTTTATGTTCTACAAATAGTAGTGAATGATGCCACACCCAACTAAAAAAAAAAATTATTGTTACCTACCTACTTTTAAAGATTTTCTGTGATTATAACAAAAAAAAACAAGATAGGTACTATCATTACAACAATAATTAAATTAGGTTCCTAAACTTCACTGGACTGATCATTCCGATCAGCATCATTGTTTTTTTATGTAAGTTTTCAGTCTGACATTTTTGTATTAATGTAGGTATGTGATGTCCTTTTATAATAAATATTTCTTTTCAGTTTTCATTGTACCACCACCACCTAAGCCCATTGCTGCGATCAATGAGATAAAAACATCTTGAAATGGCAAATGGTTTCAGTATCAAGTAAGTAATTCCATAAATTTATAGAAACATATGTAGGTAATTCGTCGTGGAGATCTTTGGGGGAGGCCTATGCCCAGCAGTGGGCGTCGTACGGCTGATGATGATGTAGGTAAGACCAATCGAGTGGAAAAAGAAAAGAAATGTGGGTAGCTCTTCGAACACCGGAAGTCAATATCATAACCGTGAATACAAAATGTGATAATTATCCAGTTAGAACTTATGAACTACCAACTAAAATAAGTTTTAACTGAATATTTGCAAAAAGACCAAAGATTGTAATGAGACCACCAGTGTTTGAAGATCTACCCACGTACAGGCAGACATATAAGGTAACTTAAGCCATTGGAATGCTGATTATACAGTACAATTATAGCATGTCCTTTGGTATGCATTCTAACCACAAAGCGAGGAAATACCACATGATAATTATGTATAAATTGTTCAAGCCACTCACTATGGTACAATAAGGATAATCTATTTTTTTTTTAATCTGGTTTGGTATGGTAGTTTACATATAATTTGTACTGTCCCTTTTCCGAATTTATACCTAAAATAAGAGACTAAAATACTAAAAACACAATCAAGAAAAAGAAACAAAACAAACCATATAAAAATAAACACAATTTAAATAGGTTTATTATATATACATATGTACTTACAAAACATATTCTGAATTATTACTTTTATGATAGGTATTATGAATTATAACATAGCCATGTTTGTAGATAGATAAACACAAGATCAAGTATAGAATTGATATAGCACTTCTTGCAGGGGGCTTAAATTATATATATTATGCATTATGTTGAACATGCACTTTATTAATGTAGGCAGAAATGACTTGCAAGATTTAGTTTAACATTTCAAGTTTACAGTTAAGTAGGTAGATACTAATTTTTATTTTTGTAGGATTTTCGGTCTGGTTGCAGACCTTTACGCTATGTCTTCCTTTTGGTGCTGATTCCAGCAATCACTCAGGTAGGTACATAATATTAGAGAGCTGTAAGTTATTTGTAAATGCGTGGGCAGTTGGTACGTATACCTTTATAATAACAAGGTAGGTAGGTAGGAATACCTTTATAACAAGGTACCTAGTTAGGTACCTTACATTCATACATGCAAGTGCATATAAATATGCAAGCTGTTTTAACTGTGTGAACAGACAGTTTCCTAAAATAATAAATGTTAAAAATAACAAACAAGTAGTCAGCTTATATTTTATATATATATATATATATATATATATATATATATATATATATATATATTTCTATTTTATATATTTCTATAAGAAATATATTTTAATTAACTACACAAAACTCTCCATTACCACATAAAACGTTAATCATAATTTTAAGTACCTACCTACTTTGTAAAAACTACTGTAAAGCAGTCGGTTTAAGTGTCTACCAAATGCAGTTTCAAACAAGCGTAATTTAAGACGTATTATAACTGTAAAAACGATAAATCTATCGGACACACGGCGCGGTCGACCCATTCATGCGGCAATGCTAACGGTGTTTCTTTGTCTGGAAATGGCGTGCTACCCTGTATTTAATTCGGTATAACTGAATCCTTGTACAAATATATTAAGAAGGACCACTTTAAAAGCCTGATGAGACCATAACTTTTAACATAAGACATCAAGAGCACATTGACCTCTTGAAAATCTTGAAAAATAACGGCTTACCGACACCAAAATGTATTCCAAATTGTCAACTGAATTTACTTATCCACCTGGACTCTTGAATTTATATTAACGATGCTATACATATGTTAGAAACATTCGCCAGAATTACAGAATATTACGGAAAAAACTTTAACGAATATTTAAGGATTACTCACCTTCTAACTCTAAAAGTAGTCTATACTGTCTCGCTGTCGCTGATAGAAGCGTACGTTGGATTGGATGGTGACGAATAACGATGGTGTTACTAGCGCTCTGCAGTCAAAACCTACCAAAAAGTGTTAAAAAAATAAAAATAATTATATTCGTTCAGACAAGAGGAGTTAAAAGAGCCACATCGATGCAATTCATCTAATAAAGCAATATTGCGATTTGACATTTGCGCATATAAAAGTAAGTGCGCAATGCAAACAAATGTTAAATAGCAATATTTCTTCTTGCTTTCTTAGATGAATTGCAACAATGTGGCCTTTTAGACCCCAAGATCCATATTGTTAGTAAAAATGATACTAAAATCTAGGACGTGTAGGTATGTAACACATATTTTGCTATTTGACATCATTACACTTTATCTAAAAAGTTACAAAAGTTGCATTCTGGAATAAGAGCAATATAATGTGGTCCATGTTTGGTCAGTGTGGTAGAAAGTAGTGCTAATAAAAACTAAATAGAATACACTTGGTCTTTGAAAATACAACAAACGTGTAAGTACGTGAACTTCTACCAAATATTGAAACACATATTTATGTATTTAACTAAATTATTTCAGGTCAGAAAAGAAGCAACTATACGACAGAGGGCAAAATAGTGCGACGATAATAATTAAATAAATTGGCAACATTTCTTAAAATTTCTTCTAGTATCCGGATAAAACCGGATTTTTCTGGTTAAATTTTCGTTCAGAACTTATATAATTCTTTATATAAATTTACGCTTGAATTAATTAAGGGATTTACTAGAATTAGATCAAGTAATGATGATAAAGCAAAGAAAATTAATAATATAATACATTTTTTTTTATTTTTAAGTAGTCTGTTCTCGGTAATGTCATTTCGTAACTTTGTTTCGTAAATTTGTCTCTGCCTGTAGTGCCTGTCTGTCTGGTCTGTCTACTCTACGGTCAGGGCTTTTTGGCGGGAAACGGGAACGGGACAGTTGCTTTCTTCATTGAATAATCTAAATAATTAATACGAAGTGGTGTTTTGTGGTTAATGATCGCATTAAGTTAGTCGGAAGACATTCGCGAGTGTTATTATATTGGAGTATTCAATAAACAAAGTGTATCTGCCTATTTTCGCTTCGTGTCAGGAAGCCGCTTCATAACTCAAAAGTTTATGCGGACTTTTGAGTTAATTCGTTTGGGGTTCGGAGTAGGAGTCTACTCCGAGGGTGGGGGCTTAGGTTTCATCATCATCACCTTTCATCATTTCATTAATCATCAAGAAAAAAAACACGTCAGACATGGCTGTATGGGCATAGTTCCCTTTGCCTTTTTCCCTTCGGGGAAAACAAAAACAAAAAAAAAACTCTACGGTCAGAAGTCTTTTAGTGCTTTTAGTCTATATAATCTATGCTAAAGTGTCTTCCGCACTTTTCCGTGTTTGGTTATTGTTTCCAAAATTTAATAACATTGAAATAACTATTTTAAAATGGAAATGTGTGCAGAAGAGACTCCAAAAGAAGTTACTGAAAATATGCTCCCCGAAGGTAGCAGTAAAGTGAGTATATCTTTAAAAATGTCTTAAATTTATTAATAGAATGCGATCATATGTCGTTTAAGCCGTTACAATTACCGGTATTAATATTTCTTCTGATGTTTAGCTTTTGTAGTTGAATTTGAATAGATTAACGTATTAATCGCTTTCATTTCAAGGGATTTCAAATGAATAGGACAATAGCTAACCTAAAACTTGTTGGCTATAAGCCAAAACTCAAAATGTTTATGATATTTCTGTTCGAAAGCACGTTTCATGCGCTTTCTTCTTTTATGGTTAACGACAATCAGATGCCAAATTACGTGTTATATAGATATAAACCGATTATGTAAAGGGTTTGGGTTATAGGATTGTATACTATTTTCAAAGTAAAGAATATATACCTACCTACTTAAATGAAGTATCTAACATTTGTACTCTTATTTTTCCTTAATTAGTCAGGTGTAGGTTACAAAAAATCTATACAAATGGAAGTAGAATTGTACTTATAGAAGCTGGTGCAAAAGTTATTTGTACTTATTGACTTTTACTGCTGTCCATGTGTACTATCAACTGTTTACCTACCTACATTAATTTGTTAATTAGAATACATGTCATTTATGGCAAGGGGATTGTTATTGCTACTTATCCTTAAAATATAAATGATGACTTATGTGTAGGCTAATTAATAATGCATGAAATAATTAACTTATATGACATGGATAATTAATTTAAACTTATATGAGTGATTATATTTTAATCATATTCTAGGAAAAGTCACCTGCATCTACTCCACCCTCACAGGAACATCAAAAGAAAATCAAGAAAGATGACAAAAGTAGCAAGAAGGATGACAAACAATTAGAACAGTTTATGAAATCCCTCAATTCTGTGACAAATGTTGATGAGAAGCTCTCATTGGTTTGCAAAAAATATATGGAGAGTACAGAAGAAATAAAAAAAATGCAGTTTTATATTAAGCAATCTGATAAACGGTATGCTGTAGTTTTGAAGCAGAAGGAACATTTACAACAGGAGTTTAATAAAACTGTCCTTGTCAAGTCTAAGCTGGAGAACTTATGTAGAGAGCTGCAAAAACAAAATAAGGCTATAAAGGTATGCTACCATCTGAATATGAATTAAGGCAGTTTTCGCACAAAAAAAATATAATCTGAAATTATTAAATATTTCTTTTGCAGGAAGAATCTCTTCTGAAGATTCGGGAGGAAGAGGAACGTCGCAAAGAAACACAAACTAAGTTCCAGAGTACACTGTCTGAAATTACCATTTTATTACAACAAAATAATGAGAAAAATGTGAAGCTTCGTGATGATAACATTAGCATGAGTGAAAAGTTCAAAAGTATAGTACAGCAATATCAACTTCGGGAGCAGCAAGTATGCATATTTATTTTTATTATAGCGTTTAATGGTGCATTCTCTCTAATTACCAAAACATACCTAAGTATGTGCTGTTCCTATGATAGTGGAGTAAAAGTAAATGTATGGACAATAAACAACTTTATCCTAAAATTAAATGAATTACAAATGTTTAAATTTTTTTCACAGGTAGATAAGATGGCAAAACAAATGGCCTTGGAATCTCAATTGTCTGATGCTAAACTGCAGAAGTCAAATTTAGAACATCAAGCTGAAAAAGAGAGGCTTGTAGCTGAAATGGAGCAATTAAAAGTAACTGTAGCACAGTACAAAGCTAAGGTTATGGAACTTCAAGGAACTGAATCTGCCTTAAAGGGTCAATTAGCTGTTTACACTGACAAATATGACGAGTTTCAAAATGCATTAGTAAAGAGTAACCAAGTCTTTGGTGGATTTAAAGAGCAGATGGAATTGGTGAGTTTGTACTTGTATTAATAAAATATTTTTTATGTAAATCTAATCTATCCCCTTCATGAACTGCTAGGAATGATAAATATACTATAGTAGTATATTCGTTCGTCGTTTCGTTCATCGTTTTATATGTAGTATACTATAGGGTATTTGACTGGGTCAAAGATAAATGATAAAATGCAAATCTAGAAATAGAAGCCAGTCTAAGATGATCAAAGGTCAATCTCATTGTATATTTCGACTTATTTGCGAATTTTATTTATGAATTCAGTAACAATGAGTACAACATTTGACTGCTTTTATTGATGACTGTATTTCCATACAAACTCCATTTGACATACGACCATGGTCATCTACAAAACATCACTAATCGGACGAATTTTAGAGAAATATACCTACCTATTTTCCTATTGGGTTTTATTTTTTAAACTTATATTTTTATTTTTTTTAGTCCAGAGATATGAAAACAGCATACAAATAGCAATAACATTGTCGCATTATCATTGTTTTTGTAATTGACTGACTTGCATGTACCCTTTTATTAATTGATGTTGACATAATCTTAGTAACAAGTTGCTGGTTTTCAGATGTCCAAAAAGATTAAGAAGTTAGAGAAAGAGTCATTGTCATGGAAGAAGAAATGGGAGACATCTCAAACTGCCTTGTTGGATATGTGTGGCGAGCGCCAGACTACAGAAGAGAGAGTTGCTGCTACAACCAGGCAGCTGCAACACATGCAAAGTCTTTGTCGCACACTACAGGTAATTGTTTATAGTCTGCTATCTAAGTGTCAGAAGTAACTGAGAATACATCTTCAGTTAGAGTTAATAAGAAACTTACCTTATGATATGAGAGATGCTATCACCCAGAATTTCAAATCATAACCAAATACCATTCCAGTTTGCAGGCCTGCTTCCTAGCAAACTTGCAAATATAGAGTAAGCATGAATCTCGTTTTGGTTTCAGGCTGAGCGCACAGTCCTGTTGAACACTTTGAAGGAAAACAATATAGAACGTCCACCGCTTCCGGCGCCCACTCCTGCGCCGCCTGCACCGCCGCCCGTCCAGACACAAAGCGACGCCAAGGTAATATTGCTACATTTAATAGTTCATTGTTTTAGCACTTCTGCCGTTGTAAACGGACGACCACGTGCGGGTTGGACCGTTTTACGTTGGAAAGTTGAAATAAGTGTAAGATTTTCTTTGAAGGTACAGATATAATTTATTGAGAAAACAAGTTAAATAGACATGCCAAATCTCTAAAGGACTTTGTGTACTGCCTAGAGTAAGTTGGTGTGATTTTCAAGCATAAGCTAGGTTGATCAGGGCGCAGAGCTGCCTACTTCCCATTAAAAAAAACTTAGCCATCGTTTTAGTTGCAATTTGAATGACGACGCATAAACTCAATGAAAATGGTTGGAAAACAAAAGTAAAATGAGAGTGAGAACTCTACGATATCCTTAAAATGGAAGTAATTTTACAGTCTCTATTAAAATATTTTTAGGCAAAGCAGTATTTTTTATGTAGTTAGTTTTAATATGCACGGGAACTGTCGCACTTTAGAATAATAGTTGACAATAGAAGCATCCTTTGATAGCTCTAACGTGAAGTTCGTTGCAATACGCCGGCGCCGGGTCTCTACAGATAAATAAAGCAATTTAAAATATTTTAAATGCAAAAAAAAAATTTTTCAAAGAAATATTCACTTATCATTTTCATGATATAATTTACAAAATATTTTTACTCTTAGGTTGATGCAATGGTTGCCAACTGCGCTCAGCTGAGACAGAGTCTTGCACATTTACAGACTCAATTAAATGTGTTAACCACTAACAAAAATGACTCGAAAGAAGAACCATCTAAACCAGAGAAACAGAAAAAATCAAAGTCGAAAAAGAACAAAGCGGAGAAACAAGGACAAAAAGTAGACACAGACACAGAGAAATTGGACGTGAAAGATAATAATATTGACGAATTAACCGCATCTAAAGAAACAGAAGATGTAGACCAACAAAAAACTGGAGATACTGAAGTACCTGAAGAAAAAAATGATGCAATCAATTATAAAACTGAATCCCCAGACAACGACGAAGCTGAAAGCCCAGAAGATAAAATAGATGACCAAACAATGGAAAGCCTGATACAGGCTATCAATATGGCTAATGTAGACCTATGCGATTTGGAGGTTGTCAATGGGGAAGTTAATAATAAAATTGATATAGTCAATGACTTAGCCCATGCGCTGGATGATCTGCAAACAGGTGATTCAGGGCTTCCATTACATGACGATAATGTTGAAAAGGAATCATCGAAACAAGAACCTGAAAATGTTTCACTAATTGTGGAAACAAACCCAAATGAAGAAGTTTCGCACATTGCTGAAGTAAAGCCAATTTCAAATGATAAACCTGAGTGATTTTTGAAGTGCGTTAAAAACTTATTAAAAACATTTAGTATTCGAACTTCTTTTTTTATTATTTAAGTAATCATTAATTTTTTTATGGGTCCTGCCCCAGTATTTTTTGGTTCTCAGCTAAATATTTTTAATTGTGTGTGATTTGATTAATTGCTACTTTATTAAATAAAAATGTATCTTAAATTATCTAAAGTGCCTGAATTTAGTGAAGTCTAGTTGTCTAGTCAGAAATCTGTAACGTAAATTGGCTACAGATCCAACAAATTCACATTACATAACACCAAATGAACTGTGTAGAGATGGTTTCTTATATACAATTGAATATTAAATTACAATAATGCGTTAAATATGCCTCTCTTTATTGTTATCAATTGGCACGACAATCATGTACACGTAATGTAATTTAGTGCAGTTTTCAAAGTTTATTCTAATGTTATGCGGTTCAAAGATATGCACAATGTACATATCTTAATGTTAGATACATTAGATTTAAGCCACGATATGTTTTTGAATCTATTGTGCTATTATTAGTGCAACAATAATAACTGAATGATTTAAATTTCAATGAATTTGTAGTCATTTACATTAAACTTAGATTTTCCAATGTCGAAACTGTGTCGTTTATTTTTATCCTTACCTAATCTAAGATTTACAAAAAACGCAATAAAGAAAAAACCACCTACTTGCACTTATTGGAACAGTTGCAACGAACAGTTTCTACCGAGGTGCGTCGTGCACTCCCTTTCTTTACTGCATTTCAGTGAGCGTTATCTAACTAGTGGCTGCACACTGAGTTATCGAATCCGACGAGGAGTCGAGCGGAAGCAACCTGTCGATAACCCCTTTTTAGGGTACCGTGTCCAAAGGTCGGAAACGAATATAGCCGTTTACTCTATTTTTCCATACGGACGAAGTACCTTTAAAGGATTGTGTTATACGAAGCAGGTAAAGAACAATAACAATTATTAATAAAAAGTATTAAGGTTCTAAACGCAAAAAATAGCGTTCCTTTGCTGTTTCTTAGAATGACTTGGTTCGTAACGAACATTAAGGGGGAGCAGAATTTCCTGTCGGAACATTTATTAGGTAAATTTATTATTATTAACTAATTAGAAACACTTTGAGTGGGACACAAGTATTTTACTTCGCAATTTGATTTTTATCATTAAAGGTAAGTATCTAATGATTTTGATGGTTCTTTACAGGGATGGAAATGCCTACTTACGCAGTTATTATTTCTGTCTATTCGTCTGTCAGAGAGTCTCACTGTTTAAGATGTGTCTTTCGTTATAGTGGATATTGTGCTCAGTGATAAAAAATCTGAAAGTTAAAAATAAAGGCTCATTCAAGTCCTCCAATCTTCAAAGAGTCCTCTCCCCATCTCGCTCAGGCTCACCTCCTAGATAAACGTGGGGACTTTAGTATGTTAATACTCTGAACACATTGTTGAAGGAATCGCTTGGGAGCCCTCTCTCGCGCTGAACAACCCCTCCATTGACTGGATTATAAAAACCGGCTGAGACGGAGCTTGCGCTAAGAAACTTTTATAGGAAGTAAACAAAATCTCCGGTTGATTGATGGGTAGCCTGTGCCCAGCAGTGGGATACTTTCTTAGTCTATATACTTATAGACTATTTATGTTATGTAAACATTACACAAAATATTATATTATTGTTATCTATCAATTTAACAAGGAACCCGCGGTGGATGAATCTGACTCGCACCTAGCAGTTTCTTGTTTTGTCCACTATCAAGATATAATGAAAATTCTGAAAGAGTAGAAGTTCCAGTCTAGTGGTTTCTATAGAAATCCTCACTTAATTACATTTCATAGATTGATCTAATTTATGACGTAATTGTAATACTTAAGTACAACAAATCTGAACACCTGTTGCGTTTTAATAACTGTTTTGTAAAAAGTTATGTATTTTTATTTTTCATTTCAATTAGTTTTTTGTTATTTTATGATGCCGCACAGAACGAAAGATTTAACCTAGCATTAGCTACTTACCATTAGCTACCGACTAGCACTCATTTGCCTACTACTAATAATGTAAAAATAAAACTAGTAATCAAATCCTCTGATAGACATCAGGACTCAACTGTTGGTAGCCACTTACGGAACCGTTGTTACACAAATCGTCACGGGTTCAGCGTCATGTTGACCAACTGGCCAGTGTCACGTGATTGCCAAATATCCGTGACAAGTTCTGGACAAAATACTTATTGCTAAACTGATTCACAATCCACACTACTCATTTTATTCGCTATCATAAACTGCACAGTTGGTAAAGACTTAGGTAATCCGCTTGTAGACGATAATGCCTAAATAGAAAAGAATGAATTTTCGTGATCAATATTTATCATTAAGTAACAGAAAGATGCTCGAGTTTTGTTTCGAAATCACGTTTCTGAAAGCGGACATCTGTGAGGCTAGTTTAGGTTCACTTCTTATTGTTGCTATTGTCGTCCCACTGCAATATTAACCTAATCATTTATTTAAGTTCCTATTGTAAAGACAGTGATAAATACGTAGCATAATATAGAAGGTCAATCTAAGCCCTATAGTAACATATTATATCAATGACTTATATCACAGTCTATAAAATAACTGATAACAATAGGGTCAGTGTTTAAAGTTTTACCTCGCTTTACAAGGCAAGGCGATAGTAGAAAAAGGTGTCCGATATAAACCGTTTTGCAATCAATTATTAAGCCAAAGACGTATATTGTTAAAGAATATGGTATTTAATGGTCAGCAACTTAATGAGGGTTATCTACTTTCATAGGTACTATTTAAATTCTTTTACTTAACCCGAAATCGCTGCGAACACGATTTTTGATAGATTCGTGGTAAAAATCAGAAGTGGTTGCAAGTTTACCTGCCCCTGTATCGGTAGTCACGTCCACGTGACTACATGTATTTTGATTAAGTGTTTCATATTTTGGTGGTACTTAAATTAAATTAAGCACATAATAATCATGTTAGCATCTTGCCTTTTTCTAATGATGTAAAACGACGTTTTATAGGGTGTGAAAACTTGTACATATACGTCCATCTTCCTGTGAAAATATCAGCAAAATATTCAAGTAAAACTTAGCTTAACCAGGGTGGGCAGCTCGTCATTACTGTGTCATATGTAATTAAGTATCTATTTTCACGGACATTGGGCCATTGGCTCTGTTTTGCAATTGGTGTTACTACATTGTACTTAAATCAAAAATTCTATTGTGAAAAACATTTCGCGCTTAGAATATAATTCGTTACGATTTAATTGAAGTGTAAATACTTGCTGTATAGATAACAATCCATAACTTTGTGCGTAACCGTGGCGACGCACTGAACAATATTAATTTCGTTGGTTCGGTCAAGGCGAGTTCGGCAACGTGCAGTACTTTCCCTAAAAAATTTTGCATTTGCTTGCAGTACAGCCTTGCTAACAGTGTCACTGTTACACTTACCGAAAATAAGTAGGTAACCTAAAGGAATGTACCTACCGACAATTCAAGAATTTAAAATTTTATAGGTACAATAAATCTTGATAATTACAATCTTTTAGATTTATGAATTAGGTTTGAGCATCAAATGGTTTACTCAAAAGTCCTCGTAAAAAGCGTAATCTTTAGGAAAAGTCTAAACAGAGAATAGGTAACAATAGTATTTTTTTTATGTACAAATGCTTCATAAGAATAAGAGTTGATAATAACCACACCTATTGGATAGTCGCCACAAGTTAAAATACAGCCATGCACAGAAAAAAAATTGTGAATCCAAAATTGATTCGGGAGGTTATCAATATTTATAGAAGCGTTTGTCTAATCTTTTCTTTAACCCGTATCTTCGTATGAAAATTTGCAATGTCGCAAGAAATGAAGAGCAAACTTCACTTGGCGAAGTAAAATCTACACCAATACTTATTATAAACGCGAAAGTAACTCCATTTAGACGATATTTGGTATGGAGAAGTAGTTTGAGACCTAGGTAAGTCCATCAATCCCGAAAATCACCCTCTAAGGGGATGGAAAAAATATAATAACCGAACACCACACGGACAAGGACAAGTCGCGAGTGGAAGCTAGTAGAAAATATGGAAATTACTCCCATTGTAGAGTAGGTAGGTAAATATAGTGAAAAAAACCTCGAAGCAAGCCATACTGTTGCCGAACGATTGACCGTTGGTATTTCACTGCAGTGGAGCTGAAGTATTTTTTAAGCAGATTTACTAACAATCACAGTGCTAAAAATGAAAACTATCACAGCCTACTTATTTTGAGCTCTAACAGCCAGTTAATTTTAGCCGTTACAAAGTGGTCTATTTTTTCGACGAGCACGACTGTTTTTCATCTTACTTTCAAAAGATAATTCGGTTTTTGTGAATAAGACACGAATCTCAACTTCAATAGAGTCGATTACTTTCCATTTCGGATTTACTATTCCGTTTTGTCCTTTAAATAAGTAGCTGTTTGGCGTCCTAAGATAAATGTTAAGCTGTGTAGCGCCGTTTCAACCCGTCCCTCATCTACAGCTGATCAGTATTATACAAAATTCTAAGATTTTTTATTGCACACAGCACTATCTACACAAGAAACCTACCAATAGATATTGATGTCTTAGTCTTAGCAGCAATTAGACCATAAATTTAGACAGCCTCCGTGGTCTAGTGGTTAGAGCGTTAGGCTCACGATCTGGAGGTCCGGGTTCGATTCCCGATGGGGACATTGTCGAAATCACTTTGTGAGACTGTCCTTTGTTTGGTAAGGACTTTTCAGGCTTGAATCACCTGATTGTCCGAAAAAGTAAGATGATTCCGTGCTTCGGAGGGCATGTTAAGCCGTTGGTCCCGGCTATTAGCCGTAAAAACACCTCCACCAACCCGCAATGGAGCAGCGTGGTGGAGTATGCTCCATACCCCCTCCGGTTGATTGACGGGAGGAATGTGCCCAGCAGTGGGACGTATATAGGCAGTTTATGTTATATGATTTTAGACAGGACGCGATATCTTAGTGCAAATCTGCGTTATTTGCGTAGGATTATATTTATCTTCTTGTCCCTACCTTCCAAGTAGATACTTTATTAATTATATAATTACTGCGAACAAAACAATCAAATTACCTACCGATATATTTACTATTTTTTTAAATAATAATATAGGCTCGCGGTTGACCACAATCTCACCTGATGGTAAGTGACGATGTGGTCTAGGGCGGATCATGCTTACTTACCTAGGAAATGCCTATTCACTCTAGCCTTGAAGACTCCCAGATGATAACGAGTTGGAAAAACAGACGACGGCAGGCAGTTTCAATCCTTCGATGTTTGCATCAAAAAGGAACAGGCGTTTAGTGCGGATTAGTGGTATAACCACAACATAAGGATGAAATGCCCGCCGACGCCTAGTTGTCCGTAGATGGAATAGAGTGGGTGGAATTAACTAGTGAAGTTTCTGGGCACACTCACCGAAGTGTATCTATGAGCCTTATTGCTCGTCGCTCCACCGAGACGAGAGTGGCCAACTGAGAGCTGGTAGGGCATTGCCGAAGGTGACAGCAGTACTCCATACAACTACGAACATAATATGCTGTGTATACATATAACTGCTCTGAGGTAAAGTATCCTCTGACCTTAGAAAGGATGATTTTTGGCAGCAGTTTTTGCTATCGACTCGATGTAACGGCCGTAGTTTAGGTTGGCAGTTAGGTCCCGACCCAAGAGCTCAGGACGGTCGGTAATTGGTACGGATACACTCCGGAAAGTCGGGAGTCAGGACGAATGGACTGCGGTTTGCGGTGAACAGACACGCTTGGGTCTTGGAAGCGTTGACTTCAACCAGGTTGTAGGCACCTCAGTCTGAGACGGACTTAAGAGTCAGATTCACAAGATCTTCTATGAGAACACTGACATCCCAGCTTGATTTTTAATCTTTGAACGATATCTATCTGGCGGTTTTTGCGAACCGACGCGGTAGGCGCTAGCCGCTTGTCCGCGCGGATTGATTTTGATCAACATACGAGTATATTATTATGTACCACATACCTATACCGCACACTGTGATACGCGCGGTAACGCGGTGTTCGTGTGGTAGGTATCAGTGGACTGCATACATACTAGTCAATGCAACCTTGCCAACCGGTTCACCGCCAACCGCGTCGGTGCGCGGTGTTATGTGAAAATCGCCTTATAGACATTTTTCGCCTTATCAATCTTTTATGGAATTTATTTGACCTCCAACTTTATCAGGGCGAATTATGAAGTGACAGAAAAGGTCTGTATAAGTAACCAAATAAGTACAATAATTTGTTTTGCAATATCATTGGAACTTATATCTACTTACTTATCAGTAAGCATCAATTTCAAAACATTAAATAGTTTAATTAATGTAGGCACTAAAGTTAGAGGCTACGTTTTGTTGGATAGAAGTAGGTACAGTGTTAGAAAGTGTATCAATTGTAGATACCTATATAATTAATTCTATTTCACATTTTATATTCAAACAATTGTGTTTTCTTAATTGACCGTGAGTTAATATGAATTTAAAAACGGCCCCCAGTCCCCGGCAGCCCCGTTGTCCGTGGCTACGGTAGCGGCTACGGTAACGGCGGGGCAGGGGGTGCGAAGAATCTCCGGGCTGGATTCGGCTACCACCAACGACGACTGTACCTGGCAACATACAACACGTGCACACTGAGGACCGACGAGAAGCTTACCGAGTTGGAAGAATCTATCAGCAGGTTACACTGGGATGTCATCGGGTTGTCTGAAGTCCGAAGAAAGGGCGAGGACACGATAACTCTGGGCTCCGGTAACTTGCTGTACTTCCGGGAGGGCGAACAACTGTCCATGGGTGGTGTCGGGTTTATCGTCCACAAGTCCCTAGTCAACAACGTGTTGACCATCGGTAGTGTTTCGAGCAGGGTAGCGTACCTGGTACTCAGAATATCATCGCGATATTCGCTGACTGTCATCCAGGTATACGCTCCGACCTCGGGACACCATGATGACGAAGTGGAGACTATGTATGAGGAGATTTCTAAAGCCATGCATAGCCATAAAAGCCACTACACGATTGTGATGGGGGACTTTAATGCACAGTTGGGGAAACGTTGCGGTAACGAGCTGAGAGTGGGGCAATTTGGATTTGGGGTCCGGAACACCAGAGGCGGGATGCTTGCGGACTTTATGGAGAAGGAGAACCTCTATATGATGAACTCCTTCTTCAGGAAGCCCGCGACCCGCAAATGGACCTGGATAAGTCCCAATGGCAGGTATAAAAATGAGATCGATTTTATCATGTCGACGAAAAAGCACATATTCAATGATGTCTCTGTGATCAATGCCGTTAAGACGGGAAGCGATCACCGCATGGTAAGAGGCACATTGAATATCAATATCAAGCTAGAAAGATCGCGACTGATAAAATCCACGCTCCGACCGGCGCCAGCCCAGATCCAAAACCCCGAGCGCTTTCAGCTC
The DNA here is from genome assembly GCF_024362695.1 of Pectinophora gossypiella. Lineage (NCBI taxonomy): Eukaryota > Metazoa > Arthropoda > Insecta > Lepidoptera > Gelechiidae > Pectinophora > Pectinophora gossypiella. The sequence goes on from NC_065433.1 coordinate 17,882,734, forward strand.
GAGCTTCAAAACCGCTTCGAGTACCTTGAGAACTGCGCAGACGTGGACGATATAAACGACCTGATGGTGGATGCTGTCCGTACGGTAGGTTCTAAACACTTTAGAACCCGCCGTACCAAAACGCAGAAACTCTCCGCACACACACTCGAACTCATGGATAAGAGACACGAAATGAGGCTGCAGGACTCAGCGGATGTCGTACGTTATAGACAACTTAATAGACAGATCTCGAAGTCTTTGACGAGCGACCTTCGCCAATTTAATACTAAACGTATTAAAGAGGCTATAGAGCGGAACAAGGGCTCCAAGGTGTTCGCAAAAGATCTGTCTATTGGGCAAAGTCAACTAGCGAGACTGAAAACTGAGGACGGCAGAATCATTTCGTCGACTCCCGAAATCCTGAGAGAGATTGAGAGTTTCTATAGACAGCTATATTCCACGAAAACATCAGGCGAAAGCATGGCTCGAGACCCTCGAGCCAAGCTTACCCGACACTACACTGAAGATATCCCGGACGTCAGCCTGTACGAGATTAGGATGGCCCTCAAACAACTCAAAAACAACAAAGCGGCAGGAGATGACGGAATCACAGCAGAACTTCTGAGAGCGGGCGGAACGCCAATACTTAAAGTCCTCCAGAGGCTCTTCAATTCCGTCATATTTCAGGGCAAAACGCCGAGGGCATGGAGCGGAAGCGAGGTGATCTTGTTCTTCAAGAAAGGGGATAAAGCCCTACTGAAGAACTACAGACCTATCTCGCTTCTGAGCCATGTCTACAAGTTGTTTTCGAGGGTCATTACGAATCGTCTCGCTTGCAGGTTTGACGACTTCCAGCCTCCCGAACAAGCCGGTTTCCGAAAAGGCTTTAGCACCATAGACCACATCCATACGCTGCGGCAGGTTATACAGAAGACCGAAGAGTATAATTTGCCACTTTGCTTGGCGTTTGTGGACTATGAGAAAGCCTTTGATTCGATCGAGACCTGGGCTGTGTTGCAGTCTCTTCAGAGGTGCCAAGTGGACCATAGGTACATCGAAGTGCTAAGGGACCTCTACCAAAATGCCACTATGTCAGTTCGAGTACAGAACCAGAGCTCTAATCCGATCCAACTGCAGCGAGGAGTGAGACAGGGAGATGTCATCTCTCCGAAACTGTTCACTGCTGCATTGGAGGATATTTTTAAGCTTCTGGACTGGAAAGGATTTGGCATCAACATCAACGGCGAGTACCTGACGCACCTTCGATTTGCCGATGATATAGTCCTAATGGCTGAGACCCTGGAAGACCTGAACACCATGCTCGAGCATCTCAGTAACGCATCCCAACGAGTGGGTCTTAGCATGAACATGGCAAAGACAAAAATTATGTCCAACGACCATGTCGCACCCACTCCAGTTCAGGTTGGGAACGTTACACTCGAAGTTGTAGACCAGTACATTTACCTAGGACAAATAATCCAGTTAGGTAAGTCCAACTTCGAGAAAGAGATCTCTCGTCGGATCCAACTCGGATGGGCAGCGTTCGGGAAGCTGCGGAATATCTTCTCGTCCAGAATACCTCAGTGTCTCAAGACGAAAGTCTTTGACCAGTGCGTGTTGCCAGTGATGACCTACGGCAGTGAGACGTGGCCGCTTACTATGGGTCTCGTGAGGAGGCTCGGTGTCGCTCAGCGGGCAATGGAGAGAGCTATGCTCGGTATTTCCCTGCTGGATCGAATCAGAAATGAGGAGATCCGCAGGAGAACTAAAGTCACCGACATAGCTCGGAGAATTGCAAAGCTGAAGTGGCAGTGGGCAGGACACATAGCGAGGAGAACCGATGGCCGATGGGGCGGAAAGGTTCTGGAGTGGCGACCACGTGTCGGACGACGCTCAGTGGGTAGGCCCGCTACAAGGTGGACCGACGATCTGGTGAAGGTCGCGGGAAGCCGCTGGATGCGGGCAGCGCAGGACCGATCGTCGTGGAGATCCTTGGGGGAGGCCTATGCCCAGCAGTGGGCGTCATACGGCTGATGATGATAATATGAATTTACAATTAAATATGTCAATTACTAAAAATCTAATTTACTTACTTACCGATACCTATTCAACGACATCCCAAGAATAGATAAATCCATGCAAAATACAATAAAAACATCATCTCTACAATGTAGGTATATGACTCCCTATGTGGTGAGATATACCTACTAATTCCAGTCATTTTTATTTTTCATACCTTTATAGAAGTTGGACGGCAGCGTTGGCAGACACGGCTAAATCGAACGATCTTGCGCAGGCGCCTTATTGTCTGCGTAAGGAATCCTAAAAGATTCAACGTCTCTGATGGCGAGACGTGACGTGACGGTCTAACTATTGATCGATTACTGGCCATTTAGCTGTTACTTTACGCATGACAAGCGACGGGCGATCTTTATTATTTCATATTTTGTCTTCTCTCTAAAGTTTTACTTGTTATAATGTTTTTGTTAGGATGTTTTTCTAGAAAATCTATTTATTGCCTATGTAGACAGCTGTAGTCTATATTTAGACTATCAGACGGTCATATCATCGTGTAACAATATTGATTGAAAGTGCACATGCGGAACCTTTAAGCTTGGTGCACATAGAGTTGGGAAAGCGGGATTTAGTATGAAGCCGCGAAAAATTCCGCGCTTAGTGCGCCGCTTGTCCCGCCCCCTGGGCACTGTGTGCAGTAAACATTACCTACTGAAATTGATGATCTATATGAATTTACTCATACATATCGTGTACGTCGATATTTGAAATACGAGTACTTTTTACATAATGAATTACGAATGTTTTGATATACTTACCTACTTTACAAAGCACCTTCAAAAAATAAAACCTATTGCTAAAATGTTTACATACTTATCTTCTAAAAACTTATGCCTTTTCCATCCTAATATGGACTAGGAGCGTGAAAGAATATCTGCGTGTAAAAAAAAGAGTACTGTTCTGTGATGAAGTCCTGAAGGCAAAATTTTGTCTTTTTACGCGCTTTTGAAGAGTTAGGACTACCTATGTCGTGGTACTAATTTCTAACAATTCATGTTAAACCATTTAATCTTGCTACACTAAGGTGAAGGATCTGCATGGTTGAACAGTTGATAGTTGATGCAAGTGTTCGAAAGTACCTAATTACGATACAGGAAAAATCAACAATACTATAGTTTAAGTACGAATATAATTTTGGTACACAATGCGTGGAACGCTGCAAAATCTGTAACTTAAACTATATCAAGCTGTTATTACCATTTACACTTTCTAAACGAATTCCAGGTAGGTACTTCACAAAAATCAGATGATGTTGGTATTATTATAAATATTATATTTTTTTTATATTTTCTTAAATAAATAACACGCATTTCTTCACGCATTTTTATTTGATATTGTCTGTGACCATTAAAACATTATTCAGGTAATTTAATTGTAATTGCGACGGATAGCAAAGTAGCAGTGGAAACATTCTCAAGCATTATCTAATGCATGCATTAACTAAGTATAAAAGAAAAGTTTTTTATTCTGATATTTAGTTAAAAAAATATTGATGATTTATTGCGTTGTTGTATTATTTAACAAATCGTGACTATTTAGTGTAAGTAAGCAGCAGCTCTATACAAATCCCCGGTGTCCGCACTCTCTGGACGGTAAGAAGCATTCACTATAAATACAAGTGGAACTTGTCTATCTGCACATTGCTTCACTAACCACCGAGGCAAGGGGCTCCAGAACCCCCTCGTAGCCTAAAACTAAACTATACTTATATTTTGTGAAAGTACTGGAAGGTTAGCTATTGTTTTTCTTATTTTAATTTAGTGAATTTCTTTTAATTTTTAAATTATTATCTGAATTTTCTTAGTGATAAACTGAAGTTTTATTGGTGTTATTTCAGTTCGACTGACGGAAATATGAAGACTTACAGGACAGTGTTGCTGTGCCTCGGTAAGTGTCCTTACTCCTTATGTGCATACGAGTAAACTATAGTATTTACCTGTAGAGCGCGTATACTGGATTTCCTTCCAGTCATAACAAAATATTGATCATACACATCATAAACTCAAGAGTCGCTGAGATATTCAGACTGATCACGCAGATTGTTCAAAAAGTAAAAAGATCCGTGCTTCGGAAGGCACGTTAAGCCGTTGGTCCTGGTTATTACTTACTGATGTAAGTACGTAGTCGTTACATGAGTCATGTCAGGGGCCTATGGCGGCTCAGTAATAACCCTGACACCAGGGTTGATGGGGTTGGTAATTCACTGCGCCGGCCAAGTAGTTGATGCCATCTGCGCCAAATCTGCAATAGGTCAGGTTAAAAAAACTGATATGTTCTTTTACAAGTAAATACTCTAGTTAGAATGCATCATCATTTTAGTGTGTATACGTTAATTTTACGTACAGTTAGCCTAAATGAAATATAGGTAGTTATAATTTGCAATAAATCCGACAGGGGGATTGTGTCCTTTCTAACATGATGGACATATGCTACGTTCCCCAAAAATAATATAAATGGCGCTGTAGAGATTTAACGTGATAATTACCTGTTTTCTCATTACTCGGGTACAAAATCATTCAAAAATACAATGTGATGGCAGAAGCATGTATAAAAATAATTTTGCTTGAAATTTGGCTTATTATGTATGTTCAATACATGAACATAAATATTGAAAGTGTATAACAACTTTTTATTTTTATAGTTTTAAAATGGTAACTTTAGTATTTTTGTAATGTGGCAACATTGCCATTTGTTTTTTCTCTCTTCTTGACAATGGTGCTAATTCCTGTAAACACCATCTAATTTTATTTTAAGTTATATCTGTCACTTTCTTATCCGCCGAAAAGGAAAGGGACGGGTAATCGACAAGCATAAAATTTATGGAACACACGTCAATTTTAAGCACAAATCTAAAACAACCGTCTAAAAATTCGCCCGGGTTATTCATTTATTTACTCATTCTTCCTAAAATTAAGAGCTGTCAATCATCCGTCCCTTTCTTTTTCGGCGGATAAGAAAATGACAGGTATAACTTAAAGTAAAATTAAGAGATGTCTGCAGGAATCGGGGCCAATGTCTTGCGAGCGGCCGGACGATGTCCGATCTTAAATTGATATTTCTTCAATAGTGAAATCCATATTTCCAAGTTACTTTATTTTATTTACAAACAGAAATAAAAAGGGTCATCACTTATACCGAAAAACAAAGAAAGAGTGTCTGTTAAACATGGAGGGTAATCGAAGGAAAATCTTTACAGCGTCATCTATGTTGTTTTCGAGGAACGTAGCCTGGAAAGTCTCTCATTGACATGGGCGTTACGCTGATCCCTTGTCACCATAATTCATCATATCCATCTTAGGAGTTCGTTTCAACAGTTGCTGCTGGCTTTTCAAGTTATCTTTCATGACTTGTGTCTCTGCCCACCCCCGTAGGGATTACGTGCGTGAGTTTATGTATGTGTATGTACAATTAGTATCTGCCTAGAAATTAAACATGTTAGGTGAAATAAAACTGCAAAACATAAGTTCACCTTCTCAGGCAAGTTTAGTTAAAATATGAACGAAGATTGAACGAAGTATCAATCAAACCATATCTATACCTCAAGAATTTCAAAGTACCTATTTTGAAAAGTACATCGAAAAGAAATAATATATTCCACATAATTTTGAAAATTACGTAGAAAAGCATAGTAATTGAATCGACTAAAAATTTTAAACATTTTTTACATGTTGGGCACATTAAGCATAAGAAGTAAGTGTGTGCGTCAAGCTAGCGGCCTCAAAAAAAAAATGGGCACGAAAAAATAATTTGACCATACCAAAAAATAGTACTCTTATTGAAAAAAATAGTACCTGTTGTAAAAAAATTAGTACCATCACGGTTCTGGATTTATAGCCATGCTTTATTGCACTTGCTAGCTTGACGGTGAGCGAAATTTGGCGAGAGTTAACGACAAGGTCTTTCGCTTTGATTTAAACGCCAAAAAATAGTACCGAAATAGTACTCACCCCCTGCAAAATACCGAAAGTAGTACTTCAACGGTTCCAAAGTTATAAAGGCAGTTCTTTGATCCCGCTAGCTTGACGTTTTGAAAATACCTATTATCTGGGGAATGCTTGCATACTTCAGTTTGTAACTAATGTCAATAAACTCGTATGAAATAGTACTCCCTACCATCATAATTTGGACCTGATTCTCTTTGTAGAAATATGTCAAAAAGTCATTATAACCTATGTCATACATTTATCAAGACAAGTACAGTCGCGAACAAAATTATTACACATGGTCAAGAATGTTGTCAGATTTTAGTATTTTTCCCCATTTTTGGGTAAAAATTGGTGAAGTGCCAGGGTTGTCAGATGAAAGTAATATCATTGTTGAAACTCTTTGAGTTATTCTACAAATACTGCAAATTGTTTATTAACAAACACTTCGATCCGTAACAAATTTAACATGAAGGTATAAATTATAAAATAAAACAGCAGATTAAAAATGTATTATGATGTATTAAAATCACAGATTGTTTTCGATAAGAACTAGACCCATGCAGCCATTTTCTATTAAAATTAGTGCATATGGGTGTATGCAATAGGAATTTTTTGTAATAGCAGCACTCTGAAGTGCAAAGAAATGGTAGGGTAGACCTCCAAAATGGCAATACTTACGAATAAATTGTGAGGTTATGTAATTGTCTACGTGACTGTATCAACAACAAATGTATGGCATAGGTTATGATGATTTTTTAACATTTCTACAAAGAGAATCGGATCAAAATTATGATGGTAGGGAGTACTATTTCATACGAGTTTATTGACATTAGTTACATACTGAAGTATGCAAGCGTTCCCCAGATAATAGGTATTTTCAAAACGTCAAGCTAGCGGGATCAAAGAACTGCCTTTATAACTTTGGAACCGTTGAAGTACTACTTTCGGTATTTTGCAGGGGGTGAGTACTATTTCGGTACTATTTTTTGGCGTTTAAATCAAAGCGAAAGACCTTGTCGTTAACTCTCGCCAAATTTCGCTCACCGTCAAGCTAGCAAGTGCAATAAAACATGGCTATAAATCCAGAACCGTGATGGTACTATTTTTTTTACAACAGGTACTATTTTTTTCAATAAGAGTACTATTTTTTGGTATGGTCAAATTATTTTTTCGTGCCCATTTTTTTTTTGAGGCCGCTAGCTTGACGCACACAAGTAAGTACCATGTTACCAATTCAAAACAAAAATAATAGGATAAAATTGATAACACCTGGATATAAAAAAAAAAAACTCTAATTCGTAACAACTCGCGACTCGCAAGGTTCATACAAAAGACATCAACGGGATCAAATTTTCTTTATTACAATTCTAAGTTATAAAAGTGCATAAAATAGTAGGTTTTGAAGAAAATACTTCGTTCTTCGAAAATACCATTCAATAAGTACCAAGTTGCTCTGTGATAAGTACCTAACACATAAAGGGATGCAATGGAGCATACAAAATACGTATATAATAAAAAAATCTAAAATTATTTTTTCGCAAGATTCATATAAAAGACATCAACGAAAGCGAATTACAAATCATAATTATAACACTTATGTGGATGAATTTTAAAATTTGCTATTTTTAGGTTATAAAAAAAATTATAAAAAAATTAGGTTATAAAAAACATCTAATGCTTCTCGATTTAACTAACATAAAATAGCAAATACTTTATTGCACACAGAAAATACAAAAAATAGGCCTTATTGCTAAGTAGCAATCTCTTCCAGGCAACCTTTGATGAGATATTTCATATTATATAAAATAGCTGAAAAAATATAGCTAAACTTTTTTTTTTACTTACACGGTACATCTGAAAAATGTAACATTATTAGAATCGCACAGGACAGAGATATAGTATATTGCCAATTGCGTAAGAGACGAGAGATATGTCACTCTAATCGTGTTACTTTTTGAAGGGCATACGTGACACGGGCTTTAAGCTGAATGCACATTTTAGCCGAGAAACTTAATTTTGTATGAAACCACGTGCAAAAATATATTCCCAGCTTTTTCGACTCATTGAGTAACTGCAGCAAGCATAAAACCTTATAGATTCGTTATAGATTCGTTTCATTTAGCATTTACTCCGGCTAGTCTTCGTCTATCGTGTGGGTTGTGAGGTGGATTACCAACCATATCAGCCCTGGTATCAGGGTTACTCCGGTTAGTAATAGCAATAAAACTATACCATCGGACTACTCGTAAGAACCTAATTCTCGCTTACTAACCGCTGTACAATACATTGAGGTAACCATTACGGGTAGGTACACATGATTGATTCCCTGATATACTTACCTATGTAATAATGAAAATGTAATTGTTCTTTATGATTATGTAGGCTTGTTCCGAATGCTTCCACACGATCGCCTGATAGCATTTCCGTAAACGCGTGATACAATAAGTTAGATAACACATTCATCATTAGTTCGTTAAATACATTCCATGTAACGTTACAGCTAATTATGCTGGCAATATAACCATTACTGATCAGCTAACTAGCCGCAAAAAATATAAACTGTTACACATACCTATATAAAGAACTAAATATACAATAAAAAAAACATATATAAATATCATATAATTAGAAAGGTACTATTAGTTGATTATACGTATAGGCATATAATGATCGTGTAAAGAAAGTGTATTCGTGGTAATAGGAACTTATACTAAAACTTACTTACTTTATGCTTTTTGCATCACACTTTTGTTTCCATCCATCCGTCCAGACATCTTCGTAGGTATAGATACTTGAGTAGGTACACAAAAAGTATGTAGCAGATGAATAGCATTTGGAATGTATTTTATTTTCAGGGGCTCTCTCGTTCGCCAGTGCGGCGCCAGCGCCTGCAGCTAGAGACAACTCGCCGCAGCACGCGGAGTACGAGTACGACTACGACAACTCTGCGCAGGCAAGCCAGGCGCAGGAGCCGGCCGAGTCCGCTAGCCATTATGACGCGTATATCCAGGACGTGCAGGCCGCGGCCACCGGCGACGGCGGCGCTAAGAAAGGCTTCAGCAGAGGCAGTGGCCTAAGAACCATCGCTGTCGGCTCCGCAAACCAAGCTAAAACCGCTCTCGGAAACCAAGCCGCCGCTGCGTACCAAGCCGCTTATGTAGCAAAGAATACCCTGGCTCAGTCCGCTGCTCAGGCCTCGGCCACGGCTCAGGCGGCCCTCGCCGGCAAACAAGTGATCCTGTCAGGATTGGAACAGCAAGTGAGAGACGCGAAGGTGGCCCTGCAAGGAGAAGAGATGCAGCTGCAGCAAGCGAAGAGATCAGCCCAGGCGGCGGCGCAGGCAGCGCAGCAGGCTATGCACCAGGTAAGCGTCACTTCAAAACTCTAAATAATCACAATTTATCATTGATTCCCAAATTTATTTTGTGGTTCTAATTATAATTAAAAACCGGGCTCTGCGATTATTATACTTCACATATTTAGTGTTAAAATGCTATGCGAACATACCTAAGTACACGTTATTCTTTATTATGTAGTCGAGACATTTAGCAAGCAAGGTTATTTATTATGCTCATATAATACGACAATGAACTCATTTAATCAATAGTCGAACAAAAAGTAAACAAGAAACTATGTGAAATCAATGTCAGATCTAATATCAAAAAAATCTTTAAAAAATAACGTTAGATCGAAATGAACAGTTTAGTAAAAACTCTCAGCGCCAATATTGCGTAAACCGACCGATTCAAATTCACAAAGAAAATAAAACTATGTGGCGATAAAAAAAAATATTGAGTGCTAATAATTATTTACGTAACCAGCGAAAGTCGCTCCAGTTGTTTTGTATGCATTTTGTTTTTACTTACACGTCGGTATTTTCTGAACTAATTTCGTCAAACAATTAATTTGAGCTTTTTCGGGAGTCCTTATTCAAATCTTGTAACCACAACCTTGTCGATTGCTTATATAAAACCAGCACCTAAGCGTTTCTCTATTGTTATTCTTGATTATCTGCACATTTAGTTGCAGTTGTCGACGTGACGTCGTATAATATGGAGTAATGCGCATTGCATTACCGTAGTTGATTTTAATAAACTGAATAGTAAGATTAAGGTACAATTTGTAATCGATTGCCTTACGGTGGGGTAACCTGAAACTTTGCAAATGATTTAAAAAACCTCCGCTCGGGCGACATCTTGCGAAATGACTTGAGAAAGATCCGTCGCGGAGGCGAATTAGTTTCGAAATTGACAATCGATATTTGTATAGAGGACAAAGGTAAAGTTAATAAGCAATTTATAAATATACTTAAAAATACATCCTGTAAAAAAACGTACATTCATAACACACTAGCGTGTTACTTATAAATAAAGCTTTATATTTACAATTTCATGATTCACTTAATTTAAAAAATCCTATGTCAACTGAAAACTTCTAAATTGAGCAATTCAATTAGTCCATGTCATGGTCCAATTGTGAACTTCATTACTAACTTCAAATTATTTTTGGAGACTTTCTTAAAGACAACATGTATTGTCAATTTCAATCGCTGACGAAACAAGTTCGGTGTTCAAGGTTATAGCACAAATTTAATGCTTGGTTACTCATTAATAGTCTGAAATTATTGTCGCACTCGGAGGCTCAATTTGAATATTGACGTTTTTCGTAATCACACCAATAAGGCGCTGACCGCAAAACTTTTTGTTCCTATTGCTTTGCTACGTAGACTTGACCCGTAAGTACTACGTCCACGAGTTACAATTTTTGATACACCGTGAACAATTTTATAACTAACAAACATTAATATAATTACGTAAAGTTTTGCTACCCGTAATCTTACAGTGTAGAGAACTTCAGAAAAAGTAACGAGTTACCTAGCAGTGCTCCACTTAGGGCATTGCTTCCATTATCCAATTTAATAGAATAAAATAAAATGTAAAAGAAAAAGTGCAAGACTGTTCCACTCCATGTAATGTAAAAAAAAAATGTCCCGATCGAAGTAATTACTGTTACATAAACACAATTCCGTGACAGAAAAGTTATAAACTCATTCTTGTTAGATAGTAATGCTTACTTCTAAACATCGAAGATGGAAAGTTGACGGAAACGCAACGAGTGATAGGAATGAGCGACATTCGATACGGTCTAACGAGATAACTTTACAAGGTTCTTTGATTTCAATTTAATCAATAATTTAATGGCTACACATTAAGTATGCAACTTTTGCGAAGTGAAAGTGATTATAAGCTGTGCGAATATTTAGCGGCGGTGAACTGTAATTTGGCGAATCATGCTGTAGTTACTGCTTGGTGACTTTAAAGTGAAATGCAGCGAATTAGACACTGTTAACACGAATTAAAATATATTACATTCAGAGGTGGTACCGCTTTACAGGCCGGGCAGCGAGATTAAACTCAAACTCAAAAACATCAACAACTCGGACATTACAGAAAAAAACCCACCGGGCGAGAGCACTCAGCACTCTCCATATGTCCGGCCAAGTAGTTAATGCCATCTGAGGCAAACCTACGAAAAGAATTACCCGGTCCGAAAGGTTACCGGTATTGCCTCTGTAAACTTTTATGCAGCGAGCTTATAACTTCTGTTGTGTTTGCTCATAAGCTTCATACGGTGACGTTTTCTAACCATTCTATCGTTTGCAGGTGAACGTGATCCAAGCCGCGTTGAACGCTGCGCAAGCGACGTCGGAAAACGCTAACGAGGCAGCGTCCCAAGCGGCGGGCGAGCTGGGCGCCCAGACCGCCATGGTGGGGGCTGCCAGACAACGGCTGCACACCCTGCAAGAACAGTTGCATGGCGTCAGGATCGACTTCGAGGCCACGCAGTCTGCTGCTAGAAAGGCCCAGGTATGTTCACCACGCTCGTGAGGAGCTCGGTGGCGCAGCGGTAAACGCGCTCGATCTGCGATTGTTGAAGTTAAGCAACTTTCGCAAAGGCCAGTCACAGGATGGGTGACCACAAAAAAAAAATCATCTCGAGCTCCTCCGTGCTTCGGAAGGCACGTTAAGCCGTTGGTCCCGGCTGCATTAGCAGTCGTTAATAACCATCAATCCGCACTGGGCCCGCGTGATGGTTTTAGGCCCGATCTCCCTATACATCCATAGGGAAGGCCCGTGCCCCAGCAGTAGGGGCGTTAATGGGTTGATGATGATGATGATTATTTATTCTATGCCACTGTCTCAAATAGCAACCGTGCAAACATACTATCTGTAAGGTTCAGTGGTTAGAGAGTTCATAATGGCTTCGATTCCCGATATTTTTGTTTAGTTAGGACATTGCAGGCTGAATCACCAAATTATCTGAAAGCAAAATGATTCTGTGCTTCGGAAAGCACGTTAAGCTGTATTGGTTACCATCTATTACTCCAGGAAGAACGTAGTTGTTATATAAGCTAGACGCCAGGATTGATGGTGTCGATCATTGACCTTATAAGCTGCACGAGAGAAGAATACTCGTTGGTATTCTTAAACCGCTACTCTGCCCTTATACACCGTAGCTATCTCAATCTACAAGTCTATTTATGTAGGGTTAGACAAAGGGGGTTCAAAATTCCAGTAACTTTTATGCAATGGCGGCCCTAGCAAAATATTTAGGTGGTGCTTAAAATACAAAATTTTTCGATTCATTTACGGCCACCGAAATATACCTAATTAATTATTTTAAAAATGTATTTTACGGCCACCCGGTATGAGTTTTATGTGGCCGCAATCTAACCCGATGATGTCTTAGTTTGCGGCCAGGGTGAACCAGTCTTGCTTGGTTGACTTTGGCGCCTCTCTATTTCGGCGCCCTAGGGCCGCCACTCACACACATTTATGTTTTCACGCATTGACTATCTACTTGATCGTCCAGTAGGTATGTAGTAAGTATGTTCCTACTCTAAATATCATGAATGGTACGTACTAACTTCAGCGAATAGTACTTACTCGATTGATATTATTGTGTAGATATTTATAATGGAAGATAGTGACATTGGTTGCTTTACTTCTAACAAATCAATAACAATACATCAAATCTGATAAGTCTTTGCGACTGCAGATAAAAAAAGCGGATTTTATTGATGTGGGAATTTCATAGCGTCTTACCCTGGTGGGAAATAGTCGTTTTGTACCTACGTATGATGTGTAGTGTAACATGGAAACATGTTTGGTTGTTGCAGGCGGCCGCTCAGCAGGCGCAGGCGAACGCGGCGGCGGCGGCGGCGAAGGCGGCGGCGGCCGGGCTCGGCAGCAAGCATGCGCACGACGCCTCCCACGAAGGTACGAGCGTCGAGGAGTACGCGGCCGCGCCCGCGGACAACTCCGCCGCACACGACTATTACACGCATCAGTCGAACTTCCAACACCAGTAGCTCATAGGTTTTAGGTAAAACGTTCTGAGGATCCGTCCCCGACATATCACCACAACCAATGTTATTTATCAAACGATACCCACGGTATTCGGAATCCTCAGAACGAAAAAAGGTTATCGATAGAATAGGATATTAACTATTCTTGTCATATATTTTTTTTTACTTTCTACGAAATCATGTGATCATAAGTATTATCCTATTTAAGAAATCCTATTCTGATCGTAACCGACTAAAAGTAGCATTTCTACAAAATGTAAATAAGAAAGTTGTTTGTTTGTAATTAATTATCTAGATTCTGAAATTTTCAGGCTCTCTTTGAATACTAATTCAATTTTTTTACTTAGCTTTTTATACTTTTTTTACTACAATTGTATTTATATTTTATTGTCGAATGAGCTTTCAGTTTTGTATATGTATAACATAGGGTAGTTATATTGCAAAAATGAAGGGCAATAGTACAATAGGAACGAATTAGATAGCAGGCTACTAACCAGAATAAGTGCGATGTCTCGAGGAAGCCATAGAGCGTTTATTGAAATGAATGGTTATGCAGACAAACCGGAGTGTATTTAAAATAAAGAATGTTTTGTTATATGTTTTTGTTATTTACTATTGACTTGACTTGTTCTTGACAATACTCGACTGCATTTAAATTTTCTTACTTGACTTCTCCTTCTGACTCTTACAGGACATCACACTTGATTCTATTACTTACTTTGACTTGACTAACTGTATCCCTTTATTTAAGCTTGTAATAGTAACCCTAGATTTTAAGAAGTGTCTAATGATTTGTGCATGTTTGTACTTACAACCGATTTATATAACATAATCATTTGATACGTTCATTTAGTTTTAAGCTGTTTATCAAAACCTGGAAATGGCTCGTATTTCCAAGCAAGTTACAGCTATCATGTGCACCGACTTTACTAATAGTATATATTTGTAAAGACGTACTCGTACTAGCTCGCCATTAACACTGCACTGATGGCTCGGACCACACCTACTAAGCTGCCACTAGGGTGACGTGTTGTCTATGTGGGACAAGGCTTCTCTCGCTTCCAGACGAATCTGACGGATTCGTAAAGCGGGCTCTTTCCCTTCTTTCAGAGTGGTCCAGCCCAGTCCAGCAACACCCTCATCAGTCCAGCGCAAAGCAAACCTTGCACCCAAAACATCAAGACTCCACAGTTAAATCATTCCATCATCAGCACTCACCATCGCCACTAACCTTCGACCTTTCTTCTCATTCGAAGCCGACTGTACAAAAACCGGAAACTTCTGCCAAAATCCAGATCCTACCGGTCCCTTCTCACGACAAACAGACCAAACAACCTACTAAAATTCCGTCAGAAATTACGCTTAACTTAGATGATGCGAACCCCTTCGATAGGGCGTTCCCGGATAGTTACGTTGATTTTAAAGGATTTTTTGACAACAATGGGAAAACTAAGTACGGGTTCTCATGGCGGTAGCCCTGCATGGTACGAGGTAGGTGTACACATTGTGAACATTATTTTTGAGGTGTACCTATAATAAACGTTATAATAAACGTGTTATAGGTACAGAGTTACATGCTTCACTTTTGATGGTGCTCTCTAAATTACAGAATCAGTGGTAGCGGAGAAGGAGGAAGTACAAGAAGAAGAAGAGGAAGAGGAGGCTGACGAGGAGGAGGACTGCGACGAATGAGCCCTCCGCCCCCTCCGCGCCCCTTAGTTATACTACTTGCCATCTTCTTATAATTCGTTGTAACTATTTTATAAACTATTACCTACTTTACTACGTAAGAACATAATACAATTAAACATGTTTTTACACATTTAATGTTTTCATTTTCCAACGAGGAAGTTTGCAGGCTACGTTCTCCAAAAATAATATAGGTGGCGCTAACGTGATTAAACGTAATAATTACTTATTTTCTCGCTACTCGAGTACATAATTGTAAAAAATAATGGCAGAAGTAATGGCAGTAGAAAAAATAATTGTTGCTTGATATTAGGATCACATTATGTATGTTGCTACCTTTATTGCTGTTTTTTATTTTGATCAGAATAATAATGTGTGGAAGATGTAATTGTGCCTGGGTGTAATGAAACATATTATACACCCAAAAACAAAGATAAATGATGCATAAGTATGTCTGTTGTGGTAAGAGTACTGGGAATAGGGGTATAGACGGTTAACCGAAGGCGAATCTGTATAGCGCCATCTGTATTTCTTTGAGGACCGTTGCTTGGAAATTCCATGATTCAAAGACAACGTTTTTCGCGACAATAAGTACAAGCCCTATTGGTTATTAGATAGGTATTTACTTTTGTAAATGCTTCGCTAACGTAGATCAGGTTATACTTTCGCTCTCAGGTCGAATAACGTAGGTAACAAAATTCAATTCAATAAAGTACTAACCACATCAAAATAAACTTATAAAAAATAATTAAATACTCATACATAAACAGCCTATATACGTTCCACCGCTGGGCACAGACCTCCCCTCAATCAAACGGAGGGGGTATGGGAGTATACTAAAAAAAATACTGAATAATTTTACTCACTGCTGTCAATTGTTATTGAAAAAGTTATAGTTGACAAATTTCGATATAAGATTATTTGGATGATTGAATCGTAAGTAAGTACCTACATTTAGACTAGAGTTAAATACATAAATGCAGCCATCACAGCAGATTCGATTGAATGTAGGACTCCTTCATTCTACAGTAGGAGTAACTCTCACAAAAAGGATTTTTCTTGTAGGTAGGTAGTCCTGTGGTTGGGTACAAGGTCTGTACGATTCACGATCTGGAGGTCCGAGTTCGATTCTCGATGGGGAATCGACTGTCGAAGTCAATCCTTTGTTTTGTTAGGAGATGTCAGAAAAATAAAATGATTTCGTGCTTCCAAAAGCTCATACGGGTGCACCACATAATAATGTGGAGCACTTAGTAGAAGATATTCAAATCCTATATTATAGGATTTATAGTAATAAGTACACAAATAAATATTTTATCTATTTATTTCCATAATTGTCGACTAATATGTCGATTCGTGACTAAGGTCAATATATTGACAATTTGAAACACGTACCTATTATACCTAGACAGTATAATAAAGAGTAGTACAGAGACAGTATAATGAAGACCTATGTAGGTACTTAATTATAATTAATAAAAAATACACGCTGGTACCTACACAAAACTTTTGAATTTTTGATTGTTTTTTTATAGTTGAACCAGATTTATGCCTAAAAGTACTTACCCTGTTTTTTAAAACAGTCAAACCTGAATGGCGATGAGCCCTTGATATATCTACTTACCACCACACCTTCATCCTATCTACCTATTTACTTTTTAAGGAATATATTGATGAACCTAAACATTTTATTAGCTAATGAAATCTTTTAAGATTAGTATAATTTTAATATACCTATATCTAAGTACTCAGATCATTGTTAAGGTTATATTTTTAACATTTATTCCTTCTATCTGACCTCAACTTAACCATAGTATAAATAGGTCCTTTCTTACGTCATAATTAATGATAAATAGAATATAAAAAATACTTATTCAGTTCATGTTGAAGTTAAAGCTAATGAAGGAGACAAGAGTCTTGACTAATAAATAATGTTAAAAGTAACCTGGGTAAAATATAATGTACCCGTAGGTAATTCGATTAAAATAAGTATCTGTAAGTATCTCCATGGCCAATTGTAAAAATGACCTTCAAAAAATAACAAGATACCTACTTAAGTGTATAATATTTAGTTTTACTAAATAAATTAAATAAAGGAAGAATATACTTTACGTTACTTTATCACATTCCATGTGTTTCCATAAAAAGATCACCGCGTGGCGTGGACTTAATTTTAAATAGGCCTACTACTTACTGAATGTTATCGATCATAGTTTTATGCTAAATAATAATTGGTAGTTGTATATTACTTTCACTACCTACCATATAGCCTTTCGTGTAAGAGCTTCAAGACTTTAATTAAATACAATATATTGACAACAATATTAAATAATGCTGCCTTTGTAGGTATCAAGAAGAATATCATCAAACTAATTGCAATATCGCGGCCATAAGCCGCGGCGGTACTTGCCCTTCCCCCTGCGAGACCTACTATCAGAACCCCCAGCCCCAGCCTCTCTTGCTCTTATATCCTCCACGAGTTTCAAAACATTGCAGCTGTCGACCATTTTTGCCAACTCATCAGGTACTATCTTATCTGCTGCCTCGAGAACTTTCGCCAGATCTTTAGCGTGTACAATATCTTTCTTTGTAATAAAAGTCAAAGCTGCACCATTTCCTGTTAATCCAATCCGGGAAACGTACTCCTCCATATTTGGCGGGAAATCGTAGTTAACGACATTCGTCATGATTCTGATTTGAACCAATTCGTCAACCAAAACATCCGTCGCAAGTATAATGTTTATACTTCCATCAATCTCTTTTACTCTATCGTCAGGAAGAGATATGTATTCAATGCCATTGTGTAGTAACGCTGTGGCAATTTGCGAAGCAGTTTCATAGTCTCCGCAAAAAATTATTGTATCTTGTTTAAGAGTCTTGTTGATGAATTTTAACAAGGCGGGTAGTTTGTTTGCAGCCTTAAGAAATTTGAATTTTGGAGTTACTGGTGAAATAGAATCAATATTTAAACCACCTACCCTCACTACCAATGGGTCATTCATGAATTGCTGGGCCACACGTCGCACTTCATACGGCCAGGTAGTTGAAATCGTGACTGTTTGCTTATCAGGTCTCACTTTTGCTAAAGCTTGTATTATTTCACCTTCATATCCCATTTCCAGCATCTTGTCAGCTTCGTATACAACGATGTAAGAGAGGTTAGATGTCTTCACATGTTCAGCCATGACTAAATCATGAAACCTCCTTGGGGTCGCAACAACAATATCCGCGCCTCTTTTAAGAGCTCTGATCTGTTTCTTATTATTTCGTCTATTATAATATAAGCAAACTGAAGTAATATTATCGTATTTATACTTCAAAATTTCTCTGTTGATATCTTCAACTTGTTCCCGATTGAGAGCCAAAATAAGTACCATAGGGCCGTCTTTTTTATCTCGTTGTATTAATTGTCCATTAATGTGTATAAATGCAGGGATTATAAACGCTAAGGTCTTACCTCGGCCGGTCGGAACTACGGCAATCATATCTTCCCCTTTCATTATTACTGGCCAGGCCTGACTCTGTATAGGTGTTGGGCGAGTAAACCCGTGCCTGCGAATTATATTCATCATTCCTGGGAAATTTCGAAGTACGTGTTGAAGTGCAAACACAGGTCTGACGGTCCGCCCCACACTGGTGGACCAAAGCCGGCTTATAGATGTTTCATTGTTTTCCCGCCACATAGTAATTTTATGATTAGTCATAGCTGTCACTTCTGGGTCTTCTCTGTAGAAATCTTTCACTAGCGGCAAAGCAAAGGGAGTATAGCCATGTGGGTGATATATTGGCCCAAGCTGCGGGTGAATCTCAGGTAGTGAAACGGTACCAGATTCAATAACAAATTCATGATACATACGTCTTTGTTGAGAGGCCATGTCCACTTCAAGACAACAATTGATCAAGTTGTCTGTATCTTCATCGGGGCTAAAGTATAAGCGATATCTAGGAGCTCGGCGTCCGAAGTCAGGGCCACGTCGTCCGTACCAACTTCGAGGAGTGGTAATTGTATCCGAGTTGTGGTGTTGAGTGTTTCTTGTGACTTGAGCCCACGTGGCAGCAGCTGCAGCAGTCGCCGCGTAGGCAGCGGCCGCGATGGCCGCGGCGTTGACACGCGTTGAGCTTGCGCCTCCTGCGGGGCCCGAGGGGGCCACGGGACGCGCATCCCCCGTGTCACCTGGAACTCCCGTGCCATCCGCTCCAGCCACATCACCTGCACCACCCGCGGCCCCTCTAGCACCAGCCAGCTCGTTTTTCATCCCGTCTTCTTCGCATTCAGCCATTTCTGTGGGGCAAATTATTTTCAAGATTATTATGGACTGTGATATTATTGCTCCTATAAGTACAGTAGTAGATTAATTTAATTAAACAATGCTATGTTTAGGTTTCTTTCTACCATTTATTCATAGATATACTACTTATTCTTTCTTGTTGATGGTTCTATTAGTTTATTTTTTATTTTGACCAGTAACAATCGGCAGTAGTAATCGGTTACATTACAACGTTGACGGTGGATCCGTACAGTTCGCGAAGCGTATTTTTTGTGGTACTGTGAGTACCTTTATACCGTTTGTGTTATGCGAGTGGAGGTGCCTACGAATTTGTCAGAATATATATTATCATTTTCTGATAGGTACGTCGCTCTTACACCAGAATTATCAAATTGTCTGTCCTGCTATCATACGCACCGCACTAGAGCCATAGAATAAGGAATAATACTACGTACCTACTACAGCGTAAATAGTAGCTAAGCACCTAATTCCCTAACGTTTATTTTGTATGAAAACCGCTGTCGCCGGCTCAATTCTAATACTAATACTACTGCAAACAGATAACTACGATAGCTCTACTGCTTCTCAAATTCTTAACCGCTTTACCGGCACTATCTGTATAATTGTATATATTATGTGATAGGCTGCAATTTTAACATTACTTTTCATAAGATACCTACTTACTGCACACAAAAAGTTTTTTTTTATAAATAGCCAATCATACTAACCTATAAAATGCTACTTAGGTTCTATGACAATCTTGTGACGTATCGAGTAGGCGCCGCTACTTCAAAAGCGCACCCCTGATGCCGGGCAGCAGCGGTATCAGTACTGGTTGGAGGCCGAGGAAATGGATTCTGGTAGGGCTCTAGCTAGAATTTCACCGATTGAGAAATTGGTCGGTGTACTACGGAACGGAAGGCGATAGGGGCAACCACCTTTCTACACGCCCTATCTATGGAGTATTGAAGGCGATTACTCCACCGACAAGAGCGCAGCTCTTAAATAAAGAGAGAGAGAGAGAGATGATTAGGAGGGATCTCCTTGCATGATACTCGAATATTTGCTCATACTGTAGGGCGCGTGTCACGCTCACTTGGCCTTTCCAACCTCTTTCCTCTATTCCGTGGCCTAAGTACCTACTTATTTAGATTGAATTTGCAGCGCCTATAAGAGTATTTACTTACCTAAGTCCGGAGTAGGTTTAGTACTTCCAGGTTGATTAGGGTAGTGAGTTGCCTACACGGAGTTCTTAGTAAGTACTTATTAATTAGTTTACCTCTGGCATTTTGCTACTTAGCTGGACAAATGGTTTTCAACCGGTAATTACAAAAAGACAACAGGACTGAGGGTACCCAGATGGGCGCCAATTTCGGGTAAAGGTGTCTGAGGGGATTATGTCTGAGAGAAGCGCCCCTGAGCGATAATAGGTGAAAGGCTTATTGCTCAGGGGCGCAGCGGGGCCGGTATAAGAATCCTAAAGTGTTTGCTATTGCGAGCTGATTGAAAGCATCTGAGTATGGCTAGAGTCCGGGTAACCCGAATGCAGTGTGCAGTGTGTGTGGTCGCTATGTAGGTATCTGGGCGGGATTGTATTTTCGTGTGAAGTAGGGAAACTAGTTTTGTGGTCTTTGTACCTATATTCATTTAAACTAAGCGTTGTACAGTAGTGGGTAAGGTATTTTAACATCATACGATATAAAATTCACTCTAGCTACATACATCGAATGTCGTTATTCCCACGCCCTAATAGGGTGGGCAGAGCCACAAGTAATCTGAAGCTGCTTTTATGCTGGTTGGACGAACAAACAACAGAACGCATTCAGCTGTTTAATCTTCCTGAGCATGTTATAAAAACCGACCGAGAATTATCCTTTTATATGGGCGATGAGCTGATTAGGGTAAGGTCTAGGAGTGAACTATAAACATAGAATGCATCGCCAGCGTAGTTTTATTTTCTGTAAAATTGATTTTTGGTTCCGCGCATGCGTAGTTCCAGTACGGATGATGCTATATACCCTACCTGTAGCATGTAACATGTTGTTTACTAGAAATGCAAATAAATAAACACAATATGCACTTATCTAAGCCTATTGTGAAATTAGACAGTATAATTCACTTGCTGCGGTTGGCCTTCGTAAACAATAATAGGGCAAGAGACTAACCGAAAGCTACCGGCTTGGCTTACCGACTGTCAAAAGCCATATGCAACCATTTGCCTATTTGCGTGCAGTGCAGTCCGAAGCACAAGAGAACCTTGGAACGAGATCTATGAAATTTAGAGATTAAAGAGATTTTGTTCATTGGACTCTCTACTTTGTAGCTGGGGACGAGACTACGAGGTTTAAAATATTCCACCAGTGTTTACTCTGGTCGTCTTCCATACTGAGTATTACCTATCTAATATTAGTACTTATAAATTAAAAAATATTATAAACTCACCGATTATTATGGGAGCACCAAAACAGTAAACTTCACAGTTCGAGTGTTCGGGCAGAAAGGAAGAAAACAAATCGGATCGTATTGATTTCTGCCGGGAAGCTGCTAGGGATGTGAAAGGATGTGCACAGGCAGGGGCTCGCCTCTAAACATCCGGTTAGTGTAAACCGGTAAATACTTGAAGATTAGTCAAATTTAAAGTGAAATTTAAAATGATGTTCGGATGTTTTCTCGTGGTAAGTATACATGACTGAATTTAAAAGACTGGTACGATCTTCTAAAATTGGCACACCCTGGACACTTCACATTAAACACCCCGTTTTACACAGACGCTACACATTGACGTTACCGTATAAACGCGCACGCATCTGTGTGTGTCACGTCTGAAGCCATACGATTGAAGACTAAACTATGTTCGAAGGAGGATGTGGTAAACCTATCTCAGCCGCTGCCGCTGGTGGGGAACGGAGAGTTGCCGTTCTAAATGTAGTATTATTCCTTGTTCTATGATATGGGTGTAAACATACTTATACCACAAAGTTTATTACTACGTACGGAAATGACACTCACCTCTCCCCACCGAAACTAGATACCGCAACACCCCACACGCTAAGTACGCCGATAGTTATTCATTAGCCTTGGATACGATAACTTCTGAGTAGGGTACTTAATTATATTTGTCGTTTTTAAATAACATTATGATAATTTATTTCTGTATCAGAGAGCGATAAAGATGTTTAGATAGTTTTTCGTTGCTAATCATATTGACAGTATAATGGGTACTATTAATAGGTTATTGTGAAAAGAATAACAACCAAGTCTACCTAGCAATATAAAAATTGTGTTTGAATACCTACTACAGACATATTTCTGTATATTTATTAATAATTTCACTCGATAGATAGGTAGGTAGTTAAGTAATTACTCACACACATAAGCACGATTCGAGTCGAATAGGTAGGTGTATGATGTGCCCGAGGTAATGTGTGCTCGATTTATACGGAGATGAAATAAAGGAGATTCTGAGTAAAGTACCTATAAAAAAGACCGTTCTAAGTTTTTCTTCATTTCGTAGGTACTTACAACCTAGATTGATAGGTACGTACCTACTTATCAAAAATCCCAAGGACCAAGTGGAAAATCCTTTATCCTTGAGATTCAACCCGAACAAGTAAGTAGGTCATCATCATCATCACCAGCTCATTAACGTCCCCACTGCTGGGGCACGGACCTTCCCTATGGATGGATAGGGAGATCGGGCCTTAAACCATCACGCGGGCCCAGTGCGGATTGATGGTTATTAACGACTGCTAAAGCAGCCGGGACCAACGACTTAACGTGCCTTCCGAAGCACGGAGGAGCTCGAGATGATAACTTTTTTTTTCTGTGGTCACCCATCCTATGACCAGCCTTTGCGAAAGTCGCTTAACTTCAACAATCACAGACCGAGCGCGTTTACCGCTGCGCCACCGAGCTCCTCTGTAGGTATATCGAATTAATTGTAAAGGTTTTGTTCTAAAATGATGAAAAAGAAACCCTTATGCTGAGAGTAAACTGTCCGTCCTTAGCACCTAACTATTATTCAACAGCAAGGAGCAGTTCATCAATGATCCGTCCGGCTGATCAAACGACCATACAAAAGACAGGTCGTTTTAAGTGGTGCGCATTTTTGAACTTTTCTGGGCCGCGAACCCTCAATGCGCGAGTCCGACTTGCACAAGCCGGGTTTCTTTCTTTGTAGGGTTAAGAATGATAAGAAATTTTTCCTTCCACGTAATTATTGTAAACAAAGACTTATTTTTCATACAAAAATATTTTAAAGTCAGTTACATTCCATTCCATCGTTAAAAATAATATGACAACTACTGTCATGTTTCATTTGAGTGAAACGAAACGTTACTAATTCTTTTAACGCGCACCTTGCATGGTGGTGTGGTGCATGTGGTAGTATTTTAGGATATTCGTGAGTAATGTCTGTTGTAAAGAAAAAGAAGCATGTGTCGAAAAAGAACAAGAAAGCATGGCGAAAGTATTGCGATATACGTGACGTTGAAGAGTTTCTAGAGGACCAGCGCTTAGAGGAAAGACTTGGGTGAGGTTATGTTGACATCATTGGTTGCTCGAATAAAATATTTTGCCATGAGAATAAACGGCTATAATAATTAGCTTAATAAGGAAAGTGAACTGAAATTAACGGATAATATTAGATACTTGAGTTTTTTGAGTTCTTGAGTCTAGAAATTTAGCCACCATGTTGTTACTTGTATGTTCTGAGCCTTTCTCAAAGTGAGATTACAAACTGTATTTCATTACAGAAAATTTGAGACAAAGCCTGATAGTGAGCTGTTTGTTGTTGACACTGAGGGGGACTCTAAAGTTAAAGATGTAGAAGAGAAACCATTGAATGCTAAGCAGAAGAAGAGAAAAACGCTCCCTGCTACACCTAAGTGCTTCGAAGTCTTACTACCAACTTCCAAGGTATAATGAGAATATGTTTATTATCTTTATTATTTATTATGAAAGGTTTCTGACTAAAGATAAAATAACATGAATTTATAAAAATGAAAAACTTACACAAACAAAATAATTATTAATAAATGTGGAAGTAAAGTTGTTGTTGTTAATAAGTGAGTGATTTTATCATCCTAATTTTCATGTTCAGTCTACAACTGTGAATTTGAAATAACTTAACAACATACTTTAGAATATATTCTTAATTTATTATTCACTATTTTCAGGTTCCAGATCCCAATGCAAACCGCAACCATGTCAACCCAGTGGGATCCAAACGTACAGCACTCAGTAAATTGACGAACAAACGCCGTTTTGAAAAGGGAGTGTTGCAGAAAAAAGTGGAAGTTGCTCAGAAAAACAGAAAATTAGCTATAGAAAAAAAGAGAAAAGCAAAACAGACCAGGCAAAATTTTAATTTGGATCTTTGGGGTAATGATTGTGAGTATAAGTTGTATATTTTCTGCTTTGCTTTACTATGATAATGCTATTGGGAACTTTGAAGACAAAATTGAGAACTGACAGGAATGCTTAGCATTTGTTTTTTTTTTACCAGTGCCAGAAACCAAAGGCATTCCTGCCTCATTATGTGATGAGTTCATTTCGCCTGAAGCTCAGTTGCATAATGTACTGCCTGATAGGAGACTCAGGCCAAAACCTCCACTTGCAAAGACTGTTGTGACCAGATCAGCTGTGGAAGCACCACATCCAGGAGTTAGCTACAATCCTTCATTCAAGGTATATTCTTTTTCAATACCAATTTATTTCATCCGAAGATGCATCATTTACCTTTCTAACAAGTAAATGTTTTTTTTATGTCTTTAGGAACATCAAGAATTATTGCAAGAAGTTGTACAACATGAGCAGAAGATGATGAAACGTGAAGCCCATTTGCACCGGGTCACTACTGGAATGTTTAGCAAAGTCACTCAACAGCAGAAAGAAGTGAGTATTACAATATTAAATATGTTTAATACCATTTGAAGCAATGTTGATTTGACTCGTCAAATTAATTTCAATGATAGTATAAGTACACAAAATCAAATAAACTATTGTCAAAATATTACAGAACCAATGGCGTGAAGAAATGAGTGTAGGTTTACCACAGCCACATAACCCCACAAACGATGAACCAGAATCAGACACGGACAACGAATACAAGGCTGTCAACCCTCCTGTTAAGAACAAGAAAAAAGATCATAAAGCTAGGAGGAAACAGCGCGAGAGGCTGGATGAACTAGAGCGCATCAAAAGAGAAAAGATAGATAAAAAGAAAATTACTGATCTTTACAGGTTTGTACTTGATTTTTGTTTTGAGTTTGTACTTCATTATTCAGCTTTAATTTTGCCTATACCCAACAGTAGTGGGACATATATGATCTTAACCTCTCATTTGCCCAGATACCAGACACAATAAATTTTACATAGTGTCTGGTCGAGATCTGCGTTCCGGCATTCAAAAGTTTAAGGTCCAAAGTCCTTTTAAAATACCCTATTTTTTGCCACTGGAGGTTACAGGCTGTTGCTATTTTTATATATGTATATAGGATGACATCACATTTACATAGCAAAAGCGAAATTTTACTATGAACCTGTAACATTATAACCATGCCTATTAGTATACAAGGACAAGGCTTGGATAATGAAATGTATACAGACAGACATCCTACAAACATGTTATTGCTCTTGTTGAATTCACTGCTGCCTAACTGATTGTTATATTATAAAGTTTGGAACTTTTGTATGAGATAGAGACCCAGGTCTTGCCCCTAGATCCTATCCTTTATTTACTTACTAAAAGACATTAATAACGCTCTACCCAACAAAGTGATTATGTGAATCAAAAGAATACTTCTCTCCTAAATATAGTATGTTTCACAAAATCAATCTATGGTTGATTGAAGAAAGATAAAAATCTTTGCGTAAGACATATAAAACGTTAAATATTGGGAGTGCTTTGCGTGGCTATTGCGAATAATTGCTCAAAACAGATACGAATTTATAGTCTTATCTAAACCACAGATCCCGTCGATCATATTATTATAATTGGTGGTTCCAAATAGTGTCACCGACGCCACCGTCAAATAGACACGTTATAACAGTGAGGTGCCTCGTTACGTTCTTATTCGCACGCCCATTAAACCTTAAAGTGACAGTATACTTTACGATATTTTTTTGATATTTGCATAGACCCCATATAACACATAGACAACCAAACTTTGTAAACAAGATCCGCGGCGCATCTTCTTACAAGTGACTGCGTGTAACGACACTGTAAAACCGATATTGCACTTTAACAGCCATAACTTCTTGATTTTATGGAACGAACGAACTATACGTTTTTACAAGACTGTTCAGACGCTTTTTTAGAAAAATTCCTTAGCGAATGTGAGTCTATTTATTTATATTTGTATGAAACTGTGCATCTAGCGAATAAAATCTTAGTCTATGACGGATCCACACTAATATTATAAATGCGAAAGTAACTGTCTATCTTTTCACCAATTTAAATGAAATTTGGTATGGAGATAATTAGGCTCAGGGAAGAACTTATAAAGTTTAATAATAATAAACTGCCTATATACGTCCCACTGCTAGGCACAGGCCTCCCCTCAATCAACCGGAGGGGGTATGGAGCATACTCCACCACGCTGCTCCACTGCGGGTTGGTGGAGGTTTTTTTACGGCTAATAGCCGGGACCAACGGCTTAACGTGCCCTCCGAAGCACGGAATCATCTTACTTTTTCGGACAATCAGGTGATTCAAGCCTGGAAAGTCCTTACCAAACAAAGGACAGTCTCACAAAGTGATTTCGACAATGTCCCCGTCGGGAATCGAACCCGGACCTCCAGATCGTGAGCCTAACGTTCTAACCACTAGACCACGGAGGCTGTCGTATATAGTTTATCCAGTACATAATAAAAAATACGTGGCGCATGCGATTCCACGCTGACGGTGACACGGGCGTTTTTTCTTCCCCTGGTACCTACTATGGTGCGTAGTACTACGGAAAGAAAATTCTACCTATGGTACTACTGGCATTTAGTAAAATATATTCTTAGGCATGTAAGCAAGAGCACCGCGATTTGTCTTAAAACTGAAGTCGTTTATTTAACATTGTCAGCGCACTGCGAATTTTAGAATTAAGCTATGTTCAAGTATAGAAGTTAAAAATGTTTCTCAATATTAATATTCTTTATGTAGTCTTTACGTGTGAGGAAGCTGACTGATTATTATTCGAACATCTAGTAAAAATAGTAAACATCATATTCGCATGCAAAACTTTTCACTTATGTATTTGATGCGTAAAAAGGTACCAGGTGTCCACATTTCATAGTAACTTACGTTATTGTCTATCTTGTATATTTATATTTCCATGTTTAAATTACGACCTCTGACAATAAAATACAATTTTAGATTACGAAAAATTAAATCGTCAATAAAGAAAAAGGAAGAGCTTAATGAGAAACTCCGGTCTAAGCGCGTGTCCAAGAAGGCAGAAGAAGCGAAGACTTCAGTGCCTGTGCTCAACGCGCATAAGCCGCCGCGCAAGGAACCAGAGTTCGTTGACCCTAAGCAGTTGACTGGAGATCTGAGACACGTCTCTTCCACCAGTAAGTTTTTATTACTCTATTAGAGTTCTAAGATTAAGTCTATAATAGTCTATATCCATGTATTCAACCTTTTAATTCGGCCATATACGGTAAGTTAGGAAACAAATAGGTCCTTAATATTGTAGTTACACACATTACTGTGTGGATGTGGATGCTCAGTGTAGACGCAAAAAACTGCCTTCATTGGCATGTCGTCTTTTATAAACCTTATTGAAGCTGCAATATTTTGGGTTGAATCCACATCTGGCAGCACGGAACCGCAATTTCCTATGCTTCTATCCTGTTCTGTCACTCAGGACAGTTATTTGCTAGAGTGAGATGATACGACCGCACGCGGCGGAATCGATGAGGCAGTAGAAATACGGTTGCTGTTTTGCTGTAGCAAATAACGGTTCTGAGTGACAACAGGATATAAGCATAGGAAACTTCGATGTGGTGCGGCTAGATAGATGTAATTCAACCCTTATACGTAAATAGGTTTTATGGCTGATGAGGAGTGTCTGTATATACTATACGTCTTTGGGGATACACACTTTATTACGTAGCGGCCGGTCTATGCTGGATTGGCAGCGATTAAAAGCGGAACACATTCAATATAGCTACATATTATTATCTTCCCGTGCATGTCGTAAAAACCTACTGAGGGATTGTATATTTTCTAACATGATGGACCATTGTTTGATCGAGGGTGACCACCTGTCACTACACAGTGCGTCATAAGCATCTTAGCATCCAACCATTCATATTCAAAATATGAAGGATTGACATTATGTATGCATGTTTTTTCGTATTTCCAGCAAATCTCCTTCGTGACCGCTACGAGTCTCTACAACGACGCGGAGCTGTGGCGGCCTCTAAACTTATGATGAAGAAGAAGAGGAAGCTCAAGAGCTACTTCAAGGCAGGCCACAAGGTCACAGAGCAGGAGATAGAACGGTACACTACCCGCAGTGCCGGCAAGAAGTAAGCATTTGTAGACACGCCTTTAATAAAATTCTTAACTGCAGCACTTATATAGTTTTATTTATTTCTTTAAGTGTAAGGTTTCCATAATTTCCAATATATTTGTCAAATGGTCGTAAGTTATTTTTTCTGAACATTATGTTCATAACTTTCAGTAAAACTCAAGCGTACTTTATAAAAAAAAATATTTAATATAAAATGTTTCCCTATCATATATTACATCTACAAGTAGGCTACTTACAATTACTTTACAATAAAATCAATTGGCAGTGTAACAATATGATAAAACTAAATACAAATAAAGTAGGTAACTCAGTATGTTATTACAGCTATTTTCCATTTCATGAGAAAATATTGCAGGCTTTTATACTAAGCGGTAAGTCTTTAAGAACTAGTTTCAATAACAACGTAATAAGTTAACTAATTGTAAAAGTAATAAGTATTGTTGATTTCTTGATTTTGATACCAGTAATAACAAGTGTTTAAACAACGTTCAAGTATACTTAACCCATTTGTATATAAGATATATGTTTGTATATAGAATATACAAATGCATCTAATTTCAATTACAATTATGACGTTACTTAATAACATAATGGCTTAAAATTTTGCAAGTCCCAAATAGCTAACTATAAAATCACATTTACAATGTCAATTATTTATATTTAGGGTTTGTACTGAGCAAAACAACCCCTAAATATAAAATTTTAAATTCATTAATTTACATGTAGTGATGTCAACCCCACCGCGCTGCAATCGTGTAAAGCGATCGTAATAACTCGAGCGCCCTCGTGTCGGCGGAGGTCTTGAGGTCGGAGCCCTGCGCCGCGGTCCTGGCTTCGGCTTTAGGACTATCGACAATCACCTCCTTAGTTACGGTAGGCTCGGTGGTTGTACTTCTAGTTAAAAATTTCTTAGCGCCTCTACGGAAATTCGTTGTTAATTTAGGACTTTGCGTGGTTGAAGCTGTCTCCAGTATTTCGCTTTGTTTAATATTTTCCGGTGTAGATGGGTTCGATAAAGAATTTACAGCGCTGGGGTCGATATTCAAACTTTTTCCTCTTCTGTCGGTTTGTCGTCCTCTGATTTCTTGTCTGTCTAAAACCTTATCGGTTCTCCTTTGGGTATCGCTTGTTTTAGTAATTTCGTAATCCGCAACTGTCGTTGGAATATCTGTGATCCCCTCCTCTTTAGCAATTTCATCCATATCCTTTTGTGACACTGCCATAAGTGCTTCTAATAACGCCTTTTTGGAGGCCTCAGCTGTAGTGTTATGGTCGTCATCGCATGTCTGTACTAGGAGAAGTATTAGTCTTCTTACTGTTTTTGATTTCGTTTTCTTCATCACGTTCATGAGTTTCTCGGTCGTCGTGGCGTTCATACCTCCCATTATTTCCTTTGCTTTTTCAACCACAGTGTCAGTTATAGTCGTTAAGTCCTGGGCAGCTTCAGTAGACGTAGGATCGCGGAGCAATCTACTCAGTCTGTCGTCATTTTTGTTTCCCGGTGTGGTCAGTTCAATGGCATCAGAAGACGAGAAAATTGGTTCACTTGTTGTTCCTGTGTATTCAGAAGAAACGGTAGTTGCTGTATTTGTCCAGCTGTGGGTTTGTTTGGCGTGCTCCTGTGCCGAGGGGCTCAGATTGTCATTTAAGGTGATCGGATCAATTACAGTACTTTGCCAATTTTCATAAGTACTGGGCCATTGGAATTGATAAGTAGTTTTATCACTATCTGGGGATGTAAACGAACTACTAGAGATGGGTGCCGCTGTAGTAAGTGCCTCGGAATAAATCGTAGTAGGTTGGGTGGTTTGCACAGTGGTGGTATCGAAATCTGGAAGAGTTGGCGCTTCCAATTCCTCTGAAGGTTTCTTCACGGTTGTTTTGTTGTCTTCGTAACTGATTTGTTTTCCTTGGCGTAAGTTATTACTTTGAGGTGTTACAAACGATTGACTATGCGCTCGTTGCAATTCCTCTTCATTTTCTAATTCTACACTGTCTGTTTCAGTAAAATACACTGCGGTAGTGATCGGTAAAGCGGTAGTAGTTCTAATCTTCTTACTTTCGAATATATTTCCGTGCGCGTTAGTTACGGATGTGGTATCGGCTGCGTCGATTCCCCAAGCAGTAGGTAAATTCGTTGCTTCAATATATTCATTCAAAGGTTTAGCATTTGTTGGATTAACTTCAATACCATAAGGTGAGTTATTAGGCAGCACAGTGTTGTTTTGGAAACCACCATATTTAGGAATGTATGCTGATTCAGTAGCGCCGTATGTATCATTGTAGTTATTCGCAAGAGTGTTAACATTTGCAGCGACAGTATTTGTGTAAGGAATGGGTGTTGTTGATATTTCTTTAGGTGTTGAAGGGGATGTATATGATGCTGATATTCTTCCGCAGCATCTAAAAGGATTGGCTGCTGTAGTTGAGCGAGCCGTTGTATAAGGAGCCTCCGTTATTCTAGGAGTCGTCGTGTATTCTTCAGAAAAGGATGGATAATCAGTACCGATGTTTATAGATTTTGCGTCTCTTAATGAAGCTAATGCAGGTCTTGCTTTATTATCATCTGAGAACCCTAAAATTTCATCATCATCTTCATTAATTGTCGTTGTTGGCTCTGTATTGTAAGGATCTTCAGTAGTAGTCAACATATCACCAAAAGAGGGATGTGTAGGCCTTATGTCGGATAGAACCTTTCTGAATTGTACAGGATCTTGAAGATAAGCAGAGAGAGCGTGTGTAAACACTTGTGCCAATTCTCTAATTTGAGGCGAAGTTGCTAGAGGGTTTTGACTTTGTTGTACTGACAAATCATCTGCAAGTTCGTTATACGTTCCATTGGGATCTAATTTGATATCTTCGAGTAATTCAGAGTTATCTGTGCCGTGTCCAAACAGATTACTGTATTTATTGATCGTATGACGACTGAACAAAGCTGGTAATCCGTCATCTATGTTTTCATATTCATCAAAAACATTGGTGGTTGTTTCCGTTTCTGGCGCTGGTGTAGTAGCAGACAAATTGTCTAAAGCTGTTGCATAATATATAGCGAGCGTGTGCAGAGTTTTAGGAGTCAAAGAAGGTGGAACAACCAGGCCAGGTCTGTTGGGTAAATCACCGTAGAATTTTTCCGTAATCGTGGTGGGGGCAGTCGGTTCGGTAGCCCCGAAAGTATCCAAATTTAATTTTCTCATAAGTCTTTCTCTCCTTTCGTGATAAGAAGGCTCCGTTGTAACCTGGGGGAGCTGATTAGTCGTGGAGTAAACGTCGAATCTGTCAGACGATGCGGTTTCAGTGAAATACGTATTATCAGGTCTAGTTGTGTGTGGTATTTTGGTAGCAGATTCGAATGTGTCCTTAGTTTCAATAGTGATTCTGTTATCTGTCTTCTCTTTCCTAGTATAAATGTCACTTCTTTCAGTGGGATGTACAAACCTTTCTGTAGTCGTGGTTAATGTCTTATTTTTTTCTTTTTCAAGAAAATCTTTTAATAGAGATACACCAGGCCTAGTGTACGGCTCACGTCTTTCGTTGATGGTGCTGGAGTAACTCTTAGTATACGGCACCAAGGATGGTCGCTTTGTCGTAGATTCCTGAGCAACTAGATTCTTGTCTCTTATGTCGTACAGCGTAGTTAGAGTAGGACTGCTTTTGGTTTTGCTCAATCTAGCTGTAAGATTCGGAGTGTATACTGGGTATGGCCGGTAGTTTTTGTTATAATCTTGTAAATATTGTCTGTTATTATTGTTTGCAAAAGAAGCGGATTCTGCAGCGACTTGCATTTCTTTAATGCTATTGTAATCAATAGGCGTTGGTGTTGTAGTCCGGTATGAGGAAGCTTCAGTGTACGTTGGCAAAGTTGGCCGAGGAGTGTTTCCAAAGTTGTTAGCTATCAGTTGTACCAAATTCTTTCTTCTCTTTTCGAAAGCTGTTGTAGCTTGAGTCCTTTGTGTGGTATAGAAGTTGCTGTCAGCTGTAAACAAGGATTGGAAGCTTCTAGAAGTAGCTTTCGCGTTGGATGGATCATTCTGAAGTCTTTGCCTGTGCCTCAAAAGTCTCTCGGTGGTGCTCGGTACAGTGGTTGGTGCTTTTCTGGTCTCCGGACGAATGTTGGTATCAGCTCCGATTTGCTGTAGGTCTGAATTCTTGGAGAGGCTTTGAGTGACCTTGTGTGTTTTTCTTTGTTCGCTGGAGTAGTATTCGGCACTCGATTCGTAGAGTGCGGGAGCGGAGGCGCAGTCCACCTTGAACCACCAGTCACAGATGAGGTGCGACTGGCTGAAGATGGTGCCGTTTGGACACAGGAACGATATTTTGCGGGACGTGTCGCAGATATGGAATACCTGAAAATAACGACGGAGTGTGTTACAATTTAATAAATAAATATAGCTATCCAAAATCAACGACTTATGACCGCTTACCACAGAAATATTGTCGGGCGTGACTTTTATGAGTTTGTACTTTATTTTTATAGGTATCAAAAAATCGAAACACTTCGGAAGTTTTGTTCAACAAAACATGAATTTAATTAATTAAAAACCTTATAATACGATTAAATTATAATTACATTTGTAATTTAAATTAATTACACGTATTTAATATTTTTCTGTTGATCGTTACGAAACATAAACTAGGTGATTCGATATTTTCGATGATAAGTGATATTTAGTGTTGGTAAAATAGTTGACATAGTCACCTGGCAGTCGGTCTCCAAGTCAGCATAGTATCCGGTCGGCACGTTCTTGCAATTGAACCCTGTGTTGGGGATGTTTGGGAACGCCGGGAAGTCCACGCCCGCTTTTCCGATAACGCCTGAAAATATTGACACCATTAAACAGGGGTATATTGCTTGTTCCGTTTGTTTGAATTTTCATGGAATATCGTTAGAAACATGGCCTAAATTAAACGACTTCTATAAAAGCGAAATGTCCGAGACAACGCATCATTCGCCGTTTAGGCAGGATTAAAAGTATTTTTATAACAGTTAAGTTTACTTTCGAATAGCTAACAATGCTAAGATCTTTGTCACTATAGTCATATACGTAATACACTTCGCCCAATTTTACTATTTTGGTAGTTACTACTAGTAGTCATCGGCAGGCAAACCACATATAACATGTGTGGTGTTACAAATTGCTAATATATTCTGGACATTGAGTAATAACCTTGATGCTCCACAACGTCGAGGTCCGGTTGGCTGTCGGCCGGGATGAGGCGTTTGACCAGGGCCTTGCCCTCAGTGTACGACTCGAAGCCGGCTGCGCCCATCGCCTGCGCCAGCGCCTGCAGGCTCTCCGCGCTCGGTGACGGCAGGTACAGGTCCGAACGAGCCGTCTGCTGAAAGATAAAACAATTTACACATTATTATGTGTTTTAATTAAAACAATTTACATTAACAAGTCGGCTAGTGCGCGGCCTATACGCAAGGACAACCCTATAGGCCGCGCAAGCAAAATCTTAACAATACACAAGTATTGTTAGGCTTCCACCTAAGTCGTATGATATTTATCTACGTAGACAGCATTCGCTGTGCCTATTGCTCGAAATCCTATTTGAGCAACCCCTGCAGACCCCGTTGGATTCGCTTTCTCTCAAGTCACGCTACTCAACTAGATAGGTTTGTGTTAGGGAAAGGTTATCTCTCTAGATACGCATTATGCTTTTCTTGTTTGCAATATAAACTTATTAATAAGGAAAACATTAATGCTGAAGCCGATTGTACCTTTCGACGCTGAGGTGTTCTCCGGTTGCCTTCACAAGGACCTGCAAAGAAAATTATTTTAATAAACAATATTATGTATATGAAACTACATATAATAATGTAGTAATTAACTCACGGAGTAGTATCAGATAAACAATTTAACAATAAGTATTGAGTGTGCTGAATCGAGTTATCAATGTCAACCTGCGGTCCTTATGAATAATTTATGGTCTGAATTTAACAATGGGACCTGTTTGAGCTTTCTAATAATGTGAACTTAATGGACATAAGCCGTTAGAGACCTCTCACATTAATATTTGAACTTACATTTCCGGTCATTTGAAAGCTTGTTTAATGTAAACATGGCCCTTATAACGATCAAAGTTAAGAATTATTCATTGAATTTAGAAAAAAAATAGGGCGGCGACATAACTATCTTTTTGAGATGCAATTAGTGACTTGACTCAATCAAAATCCCCTATATCATTATCCACCAAGCAAAGTCCTAGGTACCTAATGCGAATTATCTATCTCTCATAGTTGTTAGAATATTGTCTTCGTCATAACAGCGTTACGATATGTAATAATGAACAAAGGAGGATGACAATGATAGTGTGGAAGGTGAAAGTATCGACTTGTGATCGATGTTTCAACTGCTGCAAACTCTGTGGTGACTAAATAGTTATGTAGTATTTAGTTCCGGGTTACCGCCAAGATAAATCGATAGCAATTATTGTAAATTGCTTGTTATGACTACGTTTATCTCCCATCAATTATATTCTACTCATCTGTATTTTACATGTTCTCGTAATGTTTACTTAAACTTCACATGTAACATGTACGAACTTTACTTGGTTAATGGAACTTCTTACGACCCAGTGATCGATGAACATAATCGATTTATACCTCGATGTCTGATTGACATACTATTCACTGTGAGACGTGTCGACATTATCTAAGTTTCAAATGAGATAAATACAATTTATGGCGCATTTGCGCAACACTCGCTTTCCCCGAGCCTGCGAGCACGAGCGCGCCTGCGCTGATCTGATAAATATAAAATAATAAAATTAGTACCTCGAACCCTCGATTGTTTATTGTTTGTCCGACTATCAGCTGTAAAATGCCCGCAAGTCATAAATTCCTAATGCATCCTGATAGGCCAGATGATATAATTCGTATAATATTCATGTATGATACACGATTTAAAAGGAATTGATTAATGTGTGAGAAAATTATCGTTTCCAATAAAGTTACTCGACAGCACCACATGATCAGGTAACGAAAAGTCCAGAGTACATTTTATGTAACTTATCGTAGACTAGGAAGTGCTATATCTAATCTTTTGACTTAGGAGTACTTCTTACATACGCTACATGTCATCTACCTACATATCTAAGTTATATCCCTAATTATTATTTTATAAAGTTATTAATTATTAGTATACCTATATAGGTGCTGAGTTCAGAAGACACCTAAATTGAATTTTACAATTATTGAGCGAATTTAAGAATAATCCGGACGAATGAAATAGGCATCTCGTTGGGATTCAACCCGATTGATACTGGTTGTCAACTTAATTTTGCCGGGAAACCTGGATCCATCGGGCCTACGTTAAATTTTTTAAAGGGTTGTTTTAATTTCTGTCTAAAATTGGCGTGTGTTCCATAAATGTTCATCCGGTCAACTACGTATTTCTTGGATTACAAAATGACTGATATTATAACTTTAAATTATGGTGTGTCTGCATGAATCAGCAGCAATGTGTAGTACCTTAACTTTATTAGGTATATGTCAATCTATTCTAGAGCTTTTCTTAAAACTCTTGTCTTATTTTATTAGCTACTGCAACATGTTTCGATAGACTTATTCAGATTAAATATCGATTGAATTCTCCAATAAACGGTGTCGTAACTACGATAGTCCGGTATGAAGATCGCCTATTTCGAGAGCACAAGCAAGTTATCCTACTTACATCCTCAATAAGTAACTCATAAATGCAAAGCCGCAGACCGCACGAACGATGTCAGTTGGTTCCTCTATTACTAGGCAATGTTCAGTTTCTCATATTATGCAACTTACGCCATCTTGAAAAAATAATTATGAAACACTTCATCAAACTAGGCAAGTCTGATTAAGAATATCTAGTAAAGTAGATAAGTATAATTAGCAATACGTTAAAGATCTACATCTTAATTAAGTTCCTTAAGTACCTATGTTACAAAGGGCAGGTGTCAACTTTTGAGTTGGGCAACGAATAATGAATCATCAATATATGACGAAGGACCTACTTGTATTATTGCACTATTCGGTTTGATGCACTATTTATTTCTCGGTGGACGCGTGAAGGCAGAAATTTTACTGTTAAAGTTAGAAATTGTGTACTGAATAGTAGTCCGGCCAGGGAGCATCACTCATTATCAATGGGTAGGGTTAAAAAGTTGACTTTGAAGCAGATGACGCTCTATATAATCGAGTTTATACCGCAAGGTCGTTGCTTGTAAGCGGAATATGTCTATCGTACCTTTACACGATGATTGGCCATTTAACATTTGACGCTGGGTGTTGACATGCAAATTGTTCTCATCAAACAACGCACATACACTGACCTTTCATACGAGTGGCGTTAAGCAGAAGTGTTGTCATAGAACCGCCATAGAATGACAAATTGATCACGCGAGGGTAACAAGCGCCGCACGCGACACCAGGCCAGGGGTCAACAGTTTTCCTCCGTCAATTCATTGTATAGCCAATAATCAAATTACTTTTGATTCGTGTCTGAGTAAAGGGGTTAATGACGTTTGATGTGGTGTAATATGAAGAGAATGACGACGTTTAATGATAGGCCTTCAATGCATCCTGAGAGCGATGATTCATAAGTTAATTTTTGTTTTACCTCTATCTGTACGATATATGAGGAGCTCAGTGTCTGCGATTGTTGAAGTTAAGCAACTTTCGCAAAGGCCGGTCATAGGATGGGTGACCACAAAAAAAAGTTTTCATCTCGAGCTCCTCCATGCTTCGGTAGGCACGTTAAGCCGTTGCTCCCAGCTGCATTAGCAGTCGTTAATAACCACCAATCCGCACTGGGTCCGCGTGGTGGTTTAAGGCCCGATCTCCCTATCCATCCATAGGGAAGGTCCGTGACCCAGCAGTGGGGTCGTTAATGGGCTTGATGATGTACGATATACGTGACATTGTAAGTACTCTCGTGATAGGTGGTGAGCCGTATCGCCGCCATTCGTGCAAGTCCTGTACTGGCGCTCCCCGTTTCAGTGACTCATAAATTGTAAATCATTGTCAATCTAAGAAACTTTAAACATTACTACGACAACAAGTAATGAGAGTACTATCAGAAAAGCGCGTTAGGAAACTTAGCGCCCAGGGTTGCTCAATCCAAGACAACGTTACACTTATTTCAAAACAAACAATCCTGACATTTCCCACTCCATGATAAGTATAGAGTCTAAGACCTACCGAAAACACTTATTTCAAAGCTGATTCTAGTTAGTCTGCGGCAATTTACAGGCCTTAGTGTCCGAGCGAGTCTAAATTGGTTAAAATAACAATTTCGCAGTCGATAACACTATAGAATTCAATACTTACTTAACTATTGTTCGAAACAATTACCTACCTATATTTTCATTTAAAAACTATAACACAAGTTTTCTTTATTTTGAATGTCTCCAAAAAATCTTTGAAAGTATCGTATAAAAAGAAATATGGTGTAAAAGAAGATGTAAGTATGTAGTGACCAAAATTGAGAAGGGAATGTTAAGATGGTTGACACGTGCAGCAGATGAAGGATAATAAGATTACGAAAAAGTATAAGGCGAAGGTTGTTGGTAAAGCTGACAGAGGAAGCCTTATATTTAGCAAATTGGGGATGTCCTTAAAAATGTTTAGTACGACCGACGCGCATGAATAAAACGATTGAAGAATGTGGAGGAAGTAAGAGAAGTAGGTACGTCAGGATCAAAGCAAATGGAATTTCATATACTCTGCTTACCCCGGTTGAAGATAGGCAAAAGAAAAAAATAATTAACTAAATAAAATATCAAAAGTTTCTAGAAGCATTTCAATTCATTGCTGGTAGTAAAGTTTTAATCTCAGAAATCAGAATAATTTATTCAACTAGGTAATTACTATTATAGACAAACTGGTTGAAGGTCAATTTAACATTTTTGAATCTACGTCATTTCGCAATGTGTTATTTGGTTATGGCTGAGTAGAAATGACAAGAAACTGCAATAGCAACACATCTTCTAAATCAAGGTAGGTATATTATTACGTATTACAAGTTATTTAATAAGTAAATAGAGGAACATATTTAATACCAGGCATTTCATTTAGGTAATCTAATCTTACAATAAGCTTTTTTTCACAAAGTAGGCTCCACATGAGCTTTAAATTTATTTTCTGACAAATTCAATATAATCTCTGGTATTTTATTGTAAAAAGTATACATAACCCCATAATGATGAATTAATTTTGGATAGCAAATTTATTTTTGTTCCTTGTATTGTATGTATGTCTTTCACAGTTTCCCTCCTGCTTGCGATCACTACATCGGCATAAAACTTCTAATTTTGCAAGTTTCCGTTGTTTTAAAACTTGTGTAACTTCGGTGCTTTAATGTACCTGCTACAGTGTCCGTTATGAAATCAATGATAGGTACCTACTGTAAAAAATCTTATGATACTACCACAAATAACTACGTGTGTTCTGTGATATTAAATGTAGGTAAGTACTTTTAATATTATGTTCTATTAACTTTAAGGTTATACTTCGCACAAGTGGGTACGATGTAGAATGAACAATGATGATTTAAGAAAAGATAATTATATAAGGATCTCAATTCACTCTGAGGTCAATTGTGCTTGTAATCTTGCAGGAGTAAAACTTTAAAGCGAAGGCTAGGTATATAAAAGGTTGCTTACTTATGGTGAGCAAAACAAGCAGTACTGCAGCTTGTGCGATCATGATTAGCGATGACTCTCCCCACTTTCGCCGCATTGCGATCTGAAACAAAATAAAAAATGCATCATTAATAATAGCGGTATCAATTACTTTGTCAGTCGCACGCTCACACTACTGTTCAGGTTTATTGAAGAATAGCGAGATGGTTCACGATAACAAAAAGTACTTTATACGAGTATACTGCTGCTTATTTATTAATGATTATCACGTACTCTGCGGTGAAGGAAAACATCGTGAGGAAACCCACATTCCCGAGAAATGCATTTTCGGAGGTATGTGACCTAACCTGTATTGGACTGATTTTCTCTTCGCGGGTTGGAAGGTCAGACAGGCAGTCGCTTCTGTAAAAAACCAGACCTATCAAATCTTCAGGTTAGGTAAGCGGACCGAGTGAAAAATAAAACGGGATAATGCTAGGCAGATGATGATGACTGCTGCTTATTAATTCCCGACGACCCGATTATCCCGACGACCCGATTACTCTACCCATAGAGGCGGCCAATCAGCTCGCGACACCAAACACTTCAGAACCCCGATATCAACCCCGCCGGCGTGGTCGACGATTTCCCTCATTCAGCGCTTATCGCTATCGACCTACTAGGGTCGATTAATCCTTTCAAATATCCTTCCTCTCATACGCCCTGAGCCGAGGTTCGCGCCCAACTGGGCACCCTCAGGCCTGTTGTCTTAAACGATGTACCTTGTGAGAGCCTTCAGCGCTCCCCATTTGTCCGGCCAAGTAGTTAATGCCATCTGCGGCAAATCTACAATAAGTCACGTCAAAAACAAATGCTGCTTAACATCTATGTTTCATCAAGAAATATCTTTAAAAGCATTATTACGAAAGCTCAGAAATAATAATGTTAAGTATATCTATAATATTGACGCATATGTTTTAGAGAAAGCGGAATAGTCGGTGTGAAGAAAAGCATTATTGTGAAGTGAATAGTTATAGTGGTTATCGGTACATCTCGCTGGTTCATTGCACTCAGTCTGAAGCTTACAGGCAATCGCAGCACATCCACACAAAACATGCATCCGGTTGAAGAAGACATTTCACACAGCAGTCGTCACGAAGCGCGCGCGCACGCCTAGCGCCATCTGCGATCTACGCACGTTTCATTATATAGGAGGATAATAACACTGTCACTTCATATTTATAGCTGCAGCAGATTACAATAGCTGTCGCCCGCTAATTGTGATGCAATCGAAGTATTTTAATGGAACATTAACGAATCAAAAATTCTGGAGACAGTATGTGTACTTAGGTAATTTACGATAAACCTAGTTAGCGTGTTACATAAATTTACAAGCCGCTTAAATATTATTTCAAGACATCCTGCAACGTGTGGAGTTGCAGAAAGTCCTCGCGCATGCGCATTGCCGGAAATCAGCCACGACAACATGGCCGCGCTTCCTGTCGCCATTGTCGTCGCAGCATGTCGCAGTATCCAATTAATAATACTTGCTTTGCGTCTTGTACGACTTTCTCTGGTGACATTTGAACTTCCATAGACATTTCCCTCTAGCCTCCGAGCTGTTTTACGATCTAGTATATTAAATGCACCGTCCATATATATATATATATATGTAACTATCCATAATTTTATAAATATTTCTTACGTAGGTAGGTATTCATAATGCTAAGCTGTAACTTTCACACAGCTTAGTCAAAGTTCAACAAGAGTAGAGCAAACAGTAGCTTTTGTAATCGAAGCATCAACAACCTGCTGTTATAAAACAAAGCATCGAAAATGGCCACTGAATAATTACATGCAAATATGAAGACTGAAACTGTGGTCTAAGGAATAAACGTGAAGCGTTCATTACATAATGATAGAGGAAGAATGATTCTATTGAATAAATCAGCATTAAAAGTGCGGGGAACTCTTAAGTAAGGAAACGATTATTTCAATAGCTTAACTTTGTAATTGGCCGTTCCTACCTACCTGTGAAAATATATGTACATTCTCATTATTAGTAAATAACATCCCATTTGCACAGTGAAGCTCAAATAAGCTCCTACAGATCAACGGCTTGCCAAACAGATTACAGTGGCAGCAATAAAGCAATTTTGCACTTTGTCTTTTCTCTTGTACCGCGCCTTGCAGGTGACTTCCTACTCGCGAATCCCAGGGACTATCGCTCGAAGATCGCTTGCGAAACCGGCGAGCGTTTTCGTCGACTCTTCCCATGCATTAACCGCCTTTCGTTCGTCACGAGCGCTCGATTCGA
Organism: Pectinophora gossypiella; assembly: GCF_024362695.1. Taxonomy (NCBI): domain Eukaryota; kingdom Metazoa; phylum Arthropoda; class Insecta; order Lepidoptera; family Gelechiidae; genus Pectinophora; species Pectinophora gossypiella. Next base: position 17,924,490 of record NC_065433.1, read on the forward strand.
ATACGATTGTGGGAGATCGCCACACCGCGATAGTAGGGCGGACTCGACGTGATTGTCATTCTGTTTTGATTGGCTAATTGCCGCTCCGATAGTTCAGAGGTCGCTTCCAATGATACACTAAAAATTAGAGGGTTCCGGCGCTCTTACGATACACGTATCTCATGGATTCGGAAACATGGTTCACTTTCATCGCAATCGCAATTATCCTTAATTCACTTATTGTCAAAGAAACAATGACAGCTTATGACTCGTAAAATGAATGGTAACATCTTATTAGAAGAGATTTGATTCTATTGATGGCTGATACAATCGTAGACGGGCATATAAGTACCAACGAGGGTATACTTATTAGTAATTATAGCTGTCCGTTGCACTTCTGAGGTTGGAAGTGGTATATGTCTACTTACATTTAGGGTACTTATTTGATTTAATACAATTCGTTTTGTGTTATACCTAATTGCAACACTGAGATTGAGGTAACATTTTGTACGGTAGGTAAACAGATGTACCTGCCATACAAAACATAAAAAATCGATCTTATGTTCGACTAGCTTTTCGACCGCGTTTCCGTCCACGTGGACGTCCATTAAGTTTTCTGCACAATTTTCTCATTGTTTCTTTCCATAACAAACTAAAAAGTAGGTAGGTATAAGAAAAGTTGGATTGGACTGAGAAGGATGATTTAGCTCATTAGTATCAAGTGGAATTTTCCGTCGCAAAAGTATGGAACGGAAAATAATTTCGTGATTTTCCGACATGAAAATCCACTTGATATCATAGTGTCATGTCAGTAAAACCCTTTATATGATGATAATGGCTAAGTTTTAGATGATGGTTTACGAATCTCCGGTTAGAAGTTAGGAGACAATACAGTTAAAGCATGTCGTGCGATTAAAAATACAATGCAGTGAACAGATTTGCGCAACTGGCAGCCAAAAGCAGCTGAACATCTGATAACATTATTCTCTACAATCGGTATTTTGATTTACGTAAACAACACGATAGTAATTTTCTAGGATCGGTCGGAGGTGCATTATTGCTCGAGAATATCATCATCATCAGCCCATTAACGTCCCCACTGCTGGGGCACGGGCCTTCCCTAGGGATGGATAGGGAGATCGGGCCTTAAACCATCACGCGGGCCCAGTGCGGATTGATGGTTATTAACGACTGCTAATGCAGCCGGGACCAACGGCTTAACGTGTCTTCCGAAGCACGGAGGAGCTCGAGATGAAAACTTTTTTTTGTGATCACTCATCCTATGACCGGCCTTTGCGAAAGTTGCTTAACTTCAACAATCGCAGACCGAGCGCGTTTACCGCTGCGCCACCGAGCTCGAGAATATATCGTAATTTTATTTATTGGTCATAAAATAAATAAATACCTGAAAATAGTGTTCTGGAAGCCTACTTACCTAGATCGGGTTTACGGGCATGTATGTTTTAACATGCTTAAGTATCTGGTACTTCCTTCAGGTTGGAAGGTTAGGTGGTGGTCGCATCTTTAAACAACCGATGTCTACTCTTAATTTCATCGAAAGAAAATTCTGGAAGAATCGTTATAAAAGCTAAAATAAAGAATAAATATATTTATCTTTATTTAAAGTAAAAAAAAAAATGTTTTGACTTGACTTATTGTAGATTTGCCACAGATAGCATTCACTACTTGGCTGGACAAATGGGGAGCGCTGAGGGTTCTCACCCGGTACAAAATTTAAGACAACAGGCCTGAGGGTGCCCAGTTAGGCGCGAACCTCGGCTCAGGGCGCCGTCTGAGAGAAAGAATATTTGAAAGAATTAATCGACTCTACTGGGTCGACAGAGATAAGCGCTGAATGAGGGAAAACGACCACGCCGGCGGGGTTGGTATCGGGGTTCTGAAGAAATAAAAAGTAAATACATAAATATTAATAATTAAACGGCTACATCTACGGCATAGATAGAGTAAGGAATAACCTACAGCTAACAGAAAGCTCGGTGACGTGTGGGTACTTACTTTATCTTACGATGGATGTACCTCTAAATACCCCAATTGGGACATAGTCGTATAGTTTATAAATGTTAAGCGTTTTCCTGGTTACCTGTTACTACTACATAATCTGACATTAGTAGAATTCGTTTGTCTTTGGAAACCAATAGGAACCAAAATTGCCTGCAAAAGACTTGGCTCTGACTGCACATTCATGAGGAGTCTGATTCTAAGTTATCGTTAAATTAAACCCAACTAATTACGAAATAGCTAATTAGCATAAAAACAGGTTTAACAGAGTGTCAAGGTGATTTGGAGGCTTTGTATTTATATAGTTTTCTTTTGCCAAATGAGCGGATGAACATAGGTCAGTACCTATCTAGACGTAAATGGCTTAGTTGCAGGCAATCGCGTTCCAAGGACGTGTGACATGCAAGCTCCAACAAGAGCGACTAATGATACTACACTGTTACAAAGTTGCGATAATATACTTCTTATAAAGCTATTTCATATTAGGTATATCCTTTAACAATTTCAAAACTTCATGATTCTTTGATGATCTTGTTAAGAAAAAAAGATCACTAGCCACAATTGAATTAGTAAGTATGTTCTTAGAGATCTCACAATCCCGTTGCGGTGTCAAGATTAAATGATCAAAAAATGGTAGGTGTTGATATGACTAAACTGTAATTAATATGCCATAAGTCCGTATGTTTCTTTGATATCTCATATGACGTACTTAAATGAGTTCCAAGTGACATTGCGAAAAGACTTTAAACGCTCTTACAAGAGCTTAACATCTGTTAATATTTTTATATGTGTGTACAATAGTTAGCCACCCTGAACTGTGGTTTGCGCAAGATAAATAGAGTCGATTTTGACGAACAATGGTAAGATGACGAGATTCTACCAAAGGTTTCGTCCAACGGCTATTTTACAGCGCGATGCCTTCAGAATGAACGGTCAGGCCTTGAGAAGGTCAGCCATAAGCATCTCTCAAGGGTATAATGCTTTAACCCAAGATATAATCAGCGTTTTCATTTTAAGTACTTGAATTGTTTCTGGTAATTTTAAGTTACTCAGATCGAATCATTATAATCACACGCCATGTGATTTTTAAAGTTTCTAAATTTGCAACAAAAATTGCTTAGAAAAAAGATGCCACGTAAGTAGTTTTCATTTCAGTGGTCATCCAAACATTGTGTTTTATCAGTGTGGGCATATGGCTGAGTGAGTGATAGGTGAGAAGTATCTCACACAATCATCTCAACTCACCTACTGACGAGAGAGACTCGTCTACTGACGAGTGACATGAGTAGTACAGAAGGTATAGAATATAGAAGGGATACATAGACAAATGATAGATTGAGTGGAGGAGTGTGAATGAGTTAGAGAGTGTTAGAAGGAGTGACTGAGAAGATAGACGATGGCGGACGGTAGACGATGGTGGTGAAAATTTTTGGACTAGGAGAAAAATAAAAGAAGTGTTTGAACCGTACTTGAACTGTTTAACTGAGCAAACCCAAATCCCACATAAATTACAGCATTTTCTGAGTCTAGTGTTTATTTTCATGAGTGTGCAGTTAAATTGCACTTGGAGCAATCTATCATGTTGTCTTCACATGAGATCGCTCCAATAAAACGTTGTAGGGGAGCGTGAAATCACTCCGCGTACAATGGTGCGGACACCGGCCGCCCTCCGCGGGAACAATGAATAATGGTGTGTTGGCAATACCCCGCCGCCGATTTGTACAAACAAATTGTTGCACTTAGTGCTGTTTTGGTCCGTGGATTTGATTGCTAGTTTAAATAATTACTTTTTATTGAAATCGCAGTAAAGATTCCACAGAATCCACAGCTCGTGATCGTCCTGTACGATTCGTCGCCAATGTTAACTTTTGCAATCCTTTCACAAAACGTACCTAAAGTAGACATTTGCGGAATGTGCCTAATTGTGTTAAATATATTTTAATAATGACTACACGAATCTGTATTATGTGGTCTATGTACAATAGTCTTTTATTTATCATGTTAATGGGACTGGCTTCCTTTCTCGGCTTGACCTATCGTACGTCGGAATTGTTTCCGTTGATACTTGGCCTAATAAACCGCATCACAGCCTTGACCCTGATGTTCTTGTGTCTTCATCACATCACACCTACCTCTATTCATAACCTTTTAATTCAAGTCAATAAAACTGGTAACCATTGTTTTCCCACCACTTTGTTTCGGATATTAGGGAGCAGTTCGGAAGCCGTTATAAGAGCGGATATTACAACATCTCTCATTTTGGTCTGCATGTGGCGCCTTTGAAAATATATACAATTTTAATTTATTGCTGTATTGTTTGTTTGTCTTTGACCTTGATATTGCATGCGCTAATATAACTACTTACTTATATCCGGCGCTACACCATTTATAAGAACCCCGGAATAAACGGGATAAACTAAGTATCTCAATAGCAAAACAATTTATCTACTTACTTACTTATACACTTTAATATGTTTTTTAAATCTGCTTTATTTTAATCACAAAAACAAGTTTTCTAGTGTAGTATTAGGTTTATGTAAATTATACGCGGATGAGTCATTTTATTAACTATAAAACGCCTGTAAGTACCGGGTTAAACCTAACTCTAATACAGGAGAGAATGTATGGTCGGTGAAAATGGCGCGTCCCGGAGTAGCGCGCACTTACTTAGATATTGTTGTATGAACCGGTTGAAAGCTTGAACCCGGGGTCAAGAGCCCGCTTTTGCCTCTAATTTACTCCACCATTACCCGCCGCTACCAGAGGTGTCATTACCTATTCGTGGATCTACCGCAAACTACCTTGAGCATAGCCAACAGACAATAGGATTCAGAAGTTTTGCAACAAAAATAACGCTTCTGACTTTTTGTTGGACACATATCGTCTTATTAGATTTCGTTTAAAAAATCTGTCGTTTTGTGTATAAAATTATACTCACAAAACTCACTAAAATTTAAAATTTAAATTTCACTTTTCTGCTGGCATGCCCTTCCTGTACCTTTTCCATAATTTCGTATTCAGTTAGATTTCTCCTCACGCCGTGCCGTCCGCGGCTACTAGCTACTTCTTTAGGTATCTACACTGTATACCTATACATAACACCCAGTCAGGACCTCAAGGCGGAACATCACTCTCTCTTTACGAAGATTATAGCTTTAATGTCGTTCATATGCTACACATATACGATCGTAATAATACATCTATTCATAAAATTGTTATGTATTTGAACTTTCTAGATACTATCACACACAATATTACATTTGGTGCTCTGTACCGCCCGGAGTGCTCCGAAAATGACTTGCAAAACAATGTTTATGAAGTGAAAGACTATTTTCAGTGCACTAACATAAGAGTTTGCGTGCAAAAATCTTGAGATACCTAATGCTTTTTCATAAAAGTGCATATTCTACTGCGCAGTGACATCTTCTATTACGCGATTACGTGCGACACTCGTTCGTTATTATGTTGGATTACAACATAACGCAACGAGAGTCAATTAAATGATTTCTGAATCGATTTCTCGGTTGGGCGACTCCCGCGCATCCCAGCTAGATCGCGGTGAAAGTGAACGAGTGGTATAAGTCATAAGACAGCAATCGGTGATAGTAACAGTAAATACATAAAATTCACTGGAATACCTAATATCTTCGGTACACTCAGAAAACATTTGCAAGAGGTACGTCTTACGATAAAACCAGTAGTTATTTAAGTCTTCTAATTGGAATGAATGGTAGTAAATTCGGATATAGTGTATCACTTGAGCCGTGCGCCAGCGTATGATCATCTCTGCGCTCGCGCACGCAACCGCTACTTAGGTTAGCGCACGCTGAGGCATGTGCGCTATGCAATAACGTCATTACGTATCGTTAGCATTGCTATTGATCGATAAATCTACATCGATAAAACCAGTCTTGCTACGCAGCCACTGATTTTATCGAAAATTACGTCACATTCATCATCATTATTTTCGCAAGTTGCTATCAAGCTTATATTTCTGTAGAAACCCTTAAAATTACAGTATTTATGGCCAATTAACCTACGATTTATTTGGCTATCTACCATTAATTTGATTGAAGGAGTTATCTTCGGGCCAATTTAATAAGTAATGAAATCGTGTTTAAAGGGAAATAATTATACGGAACAATTTCACACGTATCAAAGAAGAGGGTTTGCGGTAAGTAAATGGTAAATAGATCACGTTGTCTCCCAGCAGTGAGAGTATTACGGCACGCATGCGTAACAGATGCTATCTGACAATGTGGGGACCATTATGTACTTGCATTGTTGTACTGATAGCCTATTTCACTCTCCACTTAGCTACATGTGCTGCTGACACATTTATGTGATTCCATTAAGGCATGCACACGGAAAGTTTAAGCGAAGCTTTGCAAAGCATTCTTGGCATGTCTAATTCATTTCTGCATGAAATGTGACGGAGACTCGTCGAATCTATCATAGCAGAATGTCTGTGTCTACAGACATCCATAGTCTTACGGATTTATAAAATCGTGATAAGTATGTCTCGTTCTTTTGTCTTTTTTGTCACTTTTTTGTGTCTATTATACACAATTTTTACTAAAGGCGAACTTCGTTTTCATCTCTAACCTGACCAGAGGGATTAAAATGGCGACATTGAAGCAATTCATCTAAGAAAGCAATATTGCTATTTGACATTTGTTTGCATTGCGCACTTACTTTTATATGCGCAAATCACATTTTTTTTAGATGAATTGCTTCGATATGGCCCGTTTAACACACCTGCACTCCTTAATATTAGATCTGGCTCGAAGGACCAAATATTAAGGACAACAACAAGACGTGTCACTTTGTTATAAATCCATAGTCAACAATATCAATTTAACAAATAATGAGTAATGAATACCTAAGTTGATATAATAAAACTGCCCGTGAAAGTAGATAGATAGTATTCGTATAACAATGAACAGGTAAAGAGAGTATGTACCTAAGCTTGGAACACACGATCAAACAATAAGTTGCCGTCACCAACAAGAAGGTTATTAGGTACTTTGTATAATGCATGCAGGAAGCAGCGTGTGAATGGAAAACACTTCTATGAACGTGTAAAATTAACTATCGTTAACGTGAATAAAACTAAATTGGCTTTTTGCTTTAATTTCGAGCTGTTTAATGATAAAATACGATAGTATTAAAGCGTAAGTACATGTAATAGCAATGATAGTAGACAAGTCTTGTGGTTTCCTGAAAAATATCGATACACGCACAAGACTACACTTATGATAATTTTCATGCATATGTGTCCGGTAATCTCCTGCTAACCATAAGTATCTATGTACACTACTTACTATGAAAAATATTTCGAGGAGGAAGTACAAATAGAAGAAGTATTCCCATTGATTATTTTAAGGAAAACTTCCTTGTGACGAATTTCGGAATATCTTCTTGTCCAAAATACCTCAGTGTCTCTAGACGAAAGTCTTTGACCAGTGCGTGTTGCCAGTGATGACCTACGGCAGTGAGACGTGGCCGCTTAGTATGGGTCTCGTGAGGAGGCTCGGTGTCGCTCAGCGGGCAATGGAGAGAGCTATGCTCGGTATTTCCCTGCTCGATCGAATCAGAAATGAGGAGATCCGTAAGAGAACGAAAGTCACCGACATAGCTCGAAGAATTGCAAAGCTGAAGTGGCAGTGGGCAGGACACATAGCGAGGAGAATCGATGGCCGCTGGGTCGGAAGGGTTCTGGAGTGGCGACCACATGTCGGACGACGCTCAGTGGGCAGGCCCGCTACAAGGTGGACCGACGATCTGGTGAAGGTCGCGGGAAGCCACTGGATACGGGCAGCGCAGGACCGATCGTAGTGGAGATCCTTGGGGGAGACCTATGCCCAGCCGTGGGCGTCGTACGGCTGATGATGATGATGATGACGAATTTCGATGTAAAAGTGAGTTAAGTAGTTTAACGAAAATTGCCTTTGATGTCAGTTGGTTATGAAGTATATGAATAAAATGAACATTCGAGGCCTTAACGTCTTCTTCTTCTATCGCGTGGGTTGCGAGGTGGAACACTCATCAAACCTGGTGTCAGGGTTACTATTGAGCCAAAGGCCCCTGACATGGCTCATGTAACGACTACTCATTTACATCAGTAAGTAGTAACCGGGACCAACGGCTTAACGTGCCTTCCGAAGCACGGATCATTTTACTTTCGGGCTATCAGGTGATCAGTCTGTAATGTCCTAACCAAACTAGGGACCACAAAGGCGCAAAGTAATTTTTGTGATATCTCCCCACCAGGAATCAAACCCAGGACCTCCGGATCGTGAGCCCAACGCTCAACCACTGGACCACGGAGGTCTTAAAATCGAACAGGAAATTGTATTGATAATGTGTTATTTCACCACAATCAAAACATTTACTTGGAGAATGAGTGGAATGATAATCTATCGCATACGATTATCATGACGATAGGCTCATATGCCGAGATTGCCCGATAAGTAGAGCGTCGTGTGCAGTGTGAAAGCAAGTGTGAGGCGTGATTGTTGTCATTATAACGTTTTCTGACACCTGCAGTTTAAATCGAGTCTACGAATACATAAAAAAATATTTTACTTTTATTTTATTTTCTTCGGAAAACCAACAGCAGCTCTGCGTATATAAGAATTTTGATAGTAATTAGTTGTAGCAATGGGAAGGTACAAAGGAGAGTTAAATCTAAGACGTCTACTATATAACATATACCTAACATAAGCAGTCTATATACGTCCCATTGCTAGGCACAGGCCACCCCTTAATCAACCGGAGGGGGTATAGAGCATACCCACGCTGCTCCACTGCGCGTTAGTGGAGTGTTTTACGGCTAATAGCCGGAACAAAAGGCTTGAGGTACCCGCCGAAGCACGGAATCATCTTACTTTTTTGGACAGGTGATTCAAGCCTGCAAATTTCTTACCGAACAAAGGAAAGTCTCACAAACTGACTTCGACAATGCCCCCATAGGGAATCGAACCTGGCCCTCCAGATTGTGAGCCTAACGCTTTAACCATTAGGCCACGGAGGCTGAGTGTGTGTGTACAAAAAATATATTTTTATAATTTTGTTTGACAACTAAATCTATAATTAATTATTTACGCTGAATAAGTGACTTTACGCTGAAACGCACGTAATTTCAGCGACGTGACTATTTCTAAGTATAGGTAGTTTTTATTTTAGGGTGGTATTAATAAATTAATCTCAGCTGAGACTGCCCTCAAGATCATGCTCAAGTCCCTGTTTTTATATAAGAACTGTCACATTGACAAGATCTTGACGGCAGTCCCGAAGCTGAGATTAGTTTATTAAAATGCTGAAACTTATCCACAACACTAATAATTTTATGTAATTTTATAATTTTATGTACTTAACCACCTATCTCTAAGTTTTATTGCGATAGTTTTAGTTTTCGTTTGATTTTTTCATACCATTTAAACGTTGTTGTGTTGTATTAGACGATTTATGTTTTTTCTTTTTTTGATTATATTTTCAATTATTGTTCTTTTTAAGCTAACTTTAGTTTAGGTATACTTTTTATTATCAGTGTTGTGTGCGTCTATAATTGGCAGGCATACCGGAACTTTTCCTATGTGTATTTTATATTGTGTGTTTGTGTATGTACTGCTGTTGATGTACCATAATAAATAAATAAATAAATACCACCCTTAGAATTATGTCGTTGACAGCGACTCCTCGAACCCGTGATTCCCGCTACGGCGAGTCTCTTTACGGCGAGTGGCTTGACGTCGCAAGTCTCACATCAAACATTCTTTTATTTAAAAACTAATATCAAATAAGCTGGCCTCAAAGTAGTCAGAATCACAACTACCTACTTTTCTATAGGAACTTATATTATGTTTAAAATTATTGTTGCCTTAGAGCGCCTGTTTTGCTTATGGCTGAATTTAAATGTAAGAAAAGAAATAAGAGTATAAAATACAATGTTCCATTAACTTTTAACATAAATGTTTTTGATTGTGCTATGATGTTGTTGTCTTTTTTTGTGTATGCGCCACACTCAAAAAAAGACAACAACATAATACTTTTATAATAAAGTATTTCTATTATATTATTATTTATTTTTTGTTTATTGACATTTAAATGTTATTGTATTGGGAGTTATGCCTGTAATAATAATATTTTGGTCTGTGTAAATAAATAAATAAAAATTATCTATTCTATAATTATGTAAAACTCAGAAATTAGTAAGCATCTAGAATTTTGCATTTGATAATTCTACTTAGTAAAGATACGTTATAGGCTGTCTACGTTTATGTATGTTTGTTCATGTGGTTAGAATCCCGGGTCGGGCTTCTAATTCGAATTTGACTTTACGAGTTTGAATTCATGTTTGGATCATAACTAATTGATATCACGTAGTATCCAGGATTTGTGCTCGTTTAATGGCAATGGGCTCCACTTGGATCCCGGGTAAAGGTTTGTGTTACTGTATGCACTAAGGGCGGGTGCAACACTTATTATTTACTTTTTTAATAGGACGTATAAAATTGAAGTAATATGCGGGACTTACAAGGAAGTCAAAACATTTTGTATGGGGACTGTCAACGTGTTAAACAAAGCTGGCGAGGAGTGTGTGTACTATACACCTCTGCCTACCCCTTCAGGGATACAGGCGTGATGCAATGTTATGTTATGTACTCTGCTTAGCGGCGCGACCTTCGAGACTATAGTCAAAAAGCTATTAATCTCCGCACTGCATTACACGATTGTATACACAATGAAAGGTCGCAGTTTTCGTTGTGATCTCGTTTCACGCTTGTTTGTGCCGATAACAGATCTCATACGTGTAGCATCCTCTCCGGCGATATTGTTTGCGCTACCACCAACTAGACTGTAACGATTTATTTGCAATCCCGCCACTCAATGGCTCTTAATTGCAGTTAATTTAAGCACCTACAACGAATCTAGATCTAACTTACTAATTATGTTAGTCACACAGACTCAGCATCATCATCATCTCCCAAGCGTTATCCCGTTGCACAGCCTAACCTAACCTAACCAGAAGCTTTGACAGGTCCGGCTTTTTACACAAGTAACTGCTGTCTGGGGAGTTAAAAAAGCCACATCAAATTCACTTAAAAAAGCAATATTCCTATTTGACAGTTGTTTGCATTGCGCACTTACTTTTATAAGTATGCGCAAATGTCAAATTGCAATATTGCTTTTTTAGACGAATTGCTTAGATGTGCCCTTAACCCCTCTGACCTTCCAAACCGCGCAGGGAAAACCGGCCCAATACAGGTTAGGTCACACACCGCCTAAACGCATTTCTCGGGAAAGTGGCTTGTTTTAAGTTAGACAGATTAAAACAACTAAGTACATTATGTCAAAAGACAACTTGTCTAACATTTTGGTATTGAATTCTTAAGCCGTGATGTATTGAATGGCGACCATTCAGCGTATTGATCATCCATACAGACAGTCCATCATGTTGAAGAGGATATAATCGCTTTATTCTACAACATGCACGAAAGCATTTTGACCATTGAGTTTTATATAAGTATATTCTTAGTTCAGAAGAAGTATTTTAGTGGTAAGAACAAAAGTATACAGATCTCATACATCAAAGATAAAATAAGAAACCTAAGGAGATAAAGAGAGCACGATAAAACAAAGTGAGTAAGCAATACATAACAACATAATTTGATCAAGATATCGATCTAGCTAGAAAATTGTGAGCACTTACAATAGGTGAATGAGTTTTATTTATTGAGATGCATCGGTAGGTACTCGGTACCTTCCCGACCTTGCTTTCGATCGCTGGTTCTTGCCATCGGCCTTATTGTTGCGAAATTACAGTAATGTATACATCGTTAATAACGAATTTAGATCTGCTGATAAGCTGTTAGCGGATCGGAAGGTCACCGGTTCGGTTCCCAGGCGGAAATTATTGATTATTACTGTCCGACAGTTACAAGTACATCATCGTAAGTCATTGTTACTTTAAACATAAGTCATACATCGGACAAAGCCATCACCAATCGAAAGTAATATGATAATAGTTTCAAAAGTGAAAATATGTGCCAGTCATTAATTAATGCCGTATGAATAGTTCATATCTCAGAAACGACGTACTTATGTTAAAGTAATTATTAAGTAAAATTATGCTGGGCTCTGTTTAAATTTCACTACAATAGAATAAGAAAGCTTCATAATATAGATCACGGTTGGTAGAGACATCGGGCCATAGCTCACGACACGTTCGTTACCTCTGTGGTATGGTGCGAGTTACGACAGACTCGGCAAATGTCTCTAGCCCTTTGAACTTTAGATATTAAAACTTGCTTTGATATGATTTTTTCTCTTAGTGAATCATCTATCCATCAATATCATAAATAAAAGAGGAAAATAAGTAATGGGAAATGAGCCACTCTTAGGTAGAAAGCTTTCTTGACAACAAGCTCTCCGCTTACGTTTACACCAAAGCATTACTATTGATGAGTACAAACGTTATTATATCCTTTCTATTTTTGAAAGTACCAGGTTCATCTTTATGTAACTGCAGACATGACTTCGTCAAAAAGAGAATAGCGATGTAGTTATAGAATTGTTCGACAAATGACTTCGAGGCGGGCGTGATCCAAATTTTATTATGTACTCGATTTCGTTTTGTTCTCCGATAGAATCGAAGATGTCTGTGTCCAGAGATCGCCGACGCAGAGACGTCGTATGTATCATGCATCTCTTGTATTGGCGATGAATAGTGAAGATGATTGATTCGAAAACATTTAGAAAATGGGCCGTAACTTCGATTACAATATTGTGACTGAATGTGCGGTCGTTTTGAAGTGAAAGGTCATTTGGATGCGCAGAAGCGGCATGTTATGTCAGAGGTAAACCAGAAGTAGCTGAGATATAATTACTCTGAAATGTGGGCCAACTTCAATGAGCACGGTGCAACGTGTTGTCATGATCGATTTTATCTAGCCACCTACGTGATACATTTACTGCAAATGTCATGCGCAACATTAACCACAACATTTATACGATTAGATTTTTTGTATTAAACAAGGATGTAGTGCTCTTCTCCCACAGTTAAATGTCGAATTCGTGTGATTATTCTTAAACGCATAATGGTTAATCGATTGGTTGCATCGGATGTCAAGGATGCCACTCTTGTTCACTTAAATCAATTGAAATTGAACATTGAACACACACATTAAATAGGTTAATAGCGTCTTTAAGTGTTGCGTTGTAAACTTTAGGAGCACCAGAAGTAGGTAGGTAGGTACCTATATTTCATAATGGGAACCAGTCATCGAAGATTTACACTTAAACATCATAATTATATTTTTTTTTAGTTTTTTTTATTAACTTTACTTGACAAAAGCGTACTTGACCGCATAAAAATCGTCACAATCGGCCTCAAATTAACATAGCAGCCCACATCGTTAAAACTAATTAGCTAGACAAAAACAATAGTCTCTGGACGCCCCCTGCGACACAGCGCGGACACGTGTGTGAATACTTGCAACACTAACTTTGTTTAATTCTCAATGTTTTAATTGATAACAGCTTTTAACGTATAACGCACCAGTGTCAAGGCATTCAACATGCTTATACAATTAGTAATTAAACAATTGCAATAAAATATTGATTATAATTTTAGACAATTTTTCTGCATTGTTACCATTTTATTGTACTTATCATATGATCATACGAGTATGATCACTTTTGCTTTCAGTATTATATTATATAGAATAGGTAGGCGACAATCTAACATAGTTGAAATCGTTAGATTGCACATCCTTATTGTAGTGTTTAGATAACATTACCTTATTGGGCAGGTCATTGTAAATATTTACTTTAGATGGTATTTCTTTTGTAACTTGATTTCGTTTCTTTCATTCGTTTATATAAGTGATGGTGACACGAGAAAGAGGGGACGAGATGATATCATGAACTTTACTAAGCCTGATGGGTCTTAGTGGGTTTAAATAGATGCCGTTTTGCGTGACCTAAAATAACCTTTATCTCTATTACATCGAAGTATACTTAATTCCCAACTTACATACTTTGCTGCGCAAACACATCACGCGAACAGGCTGTTATATAAGCGTCACAATTAAACATGTCTGCCGTGAGAACGAACCTATTGTTGTAGTGATTAAGACTTATTGGGACACAAAGAGGTTTGTTAAGCTTACGAATTCATATACAGCGGCTAAATACGTAAATACCGGGCGATTGGGTAAACTTAATTATTCAACAATTTCATTTGTCGGAAGCATGCCTTGAATTGTAAAAGTTATAAGTAGATTGAAATAAAATGTTATGCGTGACTTTGGTACATCCTAAAAATCTATCCAGTTATTGCACAGTAAAAGCTTAATTCTTGGAACATCATGTAAAAGAGATACATTTATTGTACGGAGAGTTCTACCGGCGAGTTAACAGCCCTGAAGCCAAAACTTAAGAAGATAATCGCTTCACTTAGATATTGTCGTATCAGGCTTTGGCTAGCAAAATTTAAAAGAATGTATGATGTATTCCAATTCAAAAATATATAACCTACTTGTCACGATAGACAAGAAAGTATAACTAAATTAAATGGACTCTTAAACCCTTCCAATTAAATAAAATTTAACAGTAAAAAGCCTATTAAAGTAGTTTACACCTCATGCTTTTATGAACAAGAGGTGATGTATATTATTACGAAAATTACGCAGTAAAATGCCGCCGACTACCGGATTACTACATAGTTAATTAAATAACAGTGCAACCACACTTCATTGGAGTAAATGGCATCATATATGTCGAGTAGGTACGGGTACTTTATCTTATATTACTTGAATGCCAAGGCCACGATTCCGGTAGACTTACTTTTAGTAATTATTCAGCATCAGAGAGTTTTTGTCAATTAAGAGCACTTTTTATGCTTAAATTGTAAACTATTATGTATCTATTGTCGTATAATTATAAATATTTATGAACACGTGTCTTCAAATGGCCTATATTATATCCTAGATGTTGGCCATAGATATCGTTAACCTAAGGGTAGGTGCTGAGCGTACTCAGGATCTTTGAGTATATCATATCCAGTGCAATTTCCTCTTGTGAATATCTATTTCTTTTTTGCTTTTTTAAATAATGATTGCAATAAATTTAACTACTCTACTCGCTTTTAATTACAGGAACACAAAAATGTAAATTAACTACCTAAACGGTTTACTAACTGTTGATTAATATAACTTTGCAGGCCTTCGTATATGTCGTCAGTAAAAAGTTGACAACCTTAAGAACTAAATCGACGATAATGACGAGTCACGCATTATTAATGTAGATGGTTTTGGACACATTAAATTATCTACTTTAGTCAAGATCCTTTCCTAGCCAAAATTCCTCTTAATATTATTATCCCTTCGGTCGATGATCTGTGCTTAGTAGAGTAATGTACATAAATTGCATTAACCTAGCTCAAGTGTTTGTCTAGCAAAAAAGTTTCTGCGATGCTAGCCATAGCTAACCTAAACCCTTCTTTAGCTAAGCCTATGATAAGTTATTACTCGAAACCTTGATAAATTGTTCAATGGACATTTAGTCGGACATGTCCATCAATTCAGTAATGACATCCAAGATCGTGCGTTACGCCAGTAGTTTGTAAGTTGTAACGACATGGGAAGCCGGCATTTGCAACATCCAGCGAGCCAGCCACAGTGGATCGAATCGCATCACCTTATCAGCATTACTGCATGAAATTTTATAAAGTAGCGTACGCAATCTAAAATTAAATGTAGACTATGATAATAACCACTGACATTTCATTTATTTGTGGTAGCTTGTAATTGGCCTTTAAATTACTTACTATTGAGTGTAACATTGTGTGTATTAAGCTGTAAGCTCCCCAAACAAAATAAAATAAAATAAAAATATTTTTACTCGCCGAAATTATGTGATATTATATGTAAGCAACCGTCAACACAATTATAAAATATCCGTAAATGCTGAAGTTAGTTTGTCTGTTATCTTTTCACGCCTAAAGTTGAATAATAATAATATTCATGTATTTAAATATAAAAAAAATAGTTGAAGCTGAGTCAGTTTTAATAAATATTAAATATGGCACATAGATTGAACCAGGGGTGGCCGGCGAGTAGGTAAGATACTTTTTTCACTCCGTCATTGGTTCCCAAAGTTGTCTGGGCTACGTACGACCCATCTAATACAAGTTTGTCTTTAGGAAATTTAACCGATACCAATATGAATTAAGGACTTTAACTAAAAAAATAACAAAAAATGTTTGTTACCAGCCGTTATGTATATATTCGTTTGCGACTAGTTGCGACCCATAGTTTGGGAAACCCTGCACTAAGCTACTAATGCATACCAAATAACACAAAGTTGCTCTCACCAATTATACGTTGTTGGGAGGATAGCTAGCTTACTAAGCATATGTTATTGAATTTTCATATGTAGGTACTCGTATACAGGGTGTTATTGAAACCGTAACAAATACTGAGGGGTATAACTGAGACCATGATTCTGAGATGATATCAAGTGGAATTTCCTGTCGGAAGGTTCATAAATATTTTTTTTTTTATTATTTTAAGTTCCATACTTTTGCGACGGAAAATTCCTCTTGATAACTCAGAATCATGGTCTGAATCATTCCTCAAAGTTTTCATTAATAGAGAGCATAATAATAAACAACAGTATATATATCGCTGCTGTCGCTACATATCTCAGCTAGTCCGAAACTGTTATGTGACCTTGACCTTTCTCTGTTTCGCAACGTTCTGTGCCACACATACACTCACACACTCGGACGCTGGTAGTTACACACAATTGTTTATGATACACAGCTGCCATTATCTGTCTTATCGCAGACACAACTTTGTTGGGAAAATTACCCTCGCTAGAAGCCCTCACTTATACCACACGGATACAACTTAACTTAGGACCTATGAACAGAGTCATTATCTTCACTTATGAATGCAGCTGCTGTAGGTATATCTTGTCATTGTTGCAGTATTATCGACGCAGTCACGCTATTACTGCGTAGTCTAAAAAGTCACGTCAACATCACCATCATCCCCCTAGCATTATCCCGTTTGTCACAGGGTCCGCTTACCTAACTTGAAGATTTGACAGGTCCGATTTTTTACAGAAGCGACTACCTGTCTGCCCATCCAACCGGCGATGGGAAAACTAGCCCAATACAGGTTAGGTTAAATACCTCCGAAAATGCATTTCTCGGGAATGCGGGTTTCCGTGACAATCATTTTACGATCCAAATATGAATTCGAAAACAAATTCGGCTATCATTGATTTTGACCTGCGCTGGATTCGAACCTGCGACCTCAAAGTGAGAGGCAAACGTTCTACCAATCGGGCCACCACGGCTCATATCAGCATCACCGCCGCCTTTAAGGGTAAACACATGTGATGCGCAAACGACACGCGACACACTCCTTTTTTAATATCATGAAGATTATGTAAATATTAAGAAGATACTTATATATGTTACCGGCCAAACCCGATTTTAGGCCAAACTAGTTTTGCCTAGGCTAAACTAGTTCATCCTATGTGCGATCGGATAAACCGGTACAGACTAGGCCAAACTGGTCTGTCCTAAGGGTGATAGGAGAAACTAGTTTATCCTAGGAGGAACTAGTTGAGCCTAATAAAAATAAGTTCACTTCAGGATAAACTAGTCTGGCCTAGTCTATACTAATATTTCCTAGTCAGAAATGTTTAAAGTCGGCGCCGTATTTACCTGGACTAGAATGACAGTTATGTTTTAAGCTAAAGTAGTCTTTACGAACGAGACACAAAGTGTATATTGCGTTGTGTTCATTGTCGAGCCATACTTATGGCAAAATAAGCTTTGATTGTTCGGTAGTAAAGTCAGGTAGTAAAGTACTTAATTTACAAATTACAAATGATAAATACATCTTGATTTTATAACTAGTATTTCTGGTATTTTATTATTCCCTGTTAGCATAAAATAGGCTAAGCTAACTAAGTTCTTGACGTGTACCCATTCATAGAAGGCCCAACCAGTTTCTCCTAGGCCAGACTAGTTTATCCTGAAGTGAACTTATTTTTATTAGGCTCAACTAGTTCCTCCTAGGATAAACTAGTTCCTCCTATCACCCTTAGGACAGACCAGTTTGGCCTAGTCTGTACCGGTTTATCCGATCGCACATAGGATGAACTAGTTTAGCCTAGGCAAAACTAGTTTGGCCTAAAATCGGGTTTGGCCGGTAACATATATATTGAATTTATGTAGCGGTGTTAAGGTATAGAGTTAGAAGCGGAAAGCCTAGGCCTACATACCGTGATGAAATCCAGGATGTTTAAGAGTGTCATGAGAGTGGAAGAAGCGAAAGTAAAAACTGAACGAATGGCTTACAGATACGTCAGTAGGTAGCACAGAAAGGGATAAATAAGGCTAGAAAATTTAGCATTTATTTACAAAACATCGTTTGTATAATGTAGACAAACACCAAAAAAGAATTATGGAATTTTAACTAGGTAAGAGTTGCCCCCTTAATGCTAGTCAAACATAAAATATAATAATATTAAGTATGTATAAAATTATAAATATACTTAAATGTAAAACTTTGACAATCAACGTGTGCTCTTGGCCTGCATTTTGTTATTTATAACATGAAATTACCCTAATGTCGAGCATAGACACTTGGTGCAGTGTTAATGTGATGTGACAGACTAGTTGGCATTTAGTTGACGAGCCACCCGCCAACTGGTCGACAGCAACCAGGTTTATGCAATCAGGGTAATTTCCCCAAGCTCCACATATTATGCACCAACTCATTAAAATGCTTACAATAATTGTAAACATTTTAAAATATTGTTAGAAATTACATGACACAATTCATCTGTTTCACTTTTTGTATTCTGATTTAAAATTTAGCCAAAAAAATATCTGCTAGACCGTTTTACGTAATATGTTATGGCATAATAAATTAATATATAGCTATTCAAATTATTGTTCTTACATTAATATAATTTTGATCCCAATTCAAATTATGTTTGGTACATAGTTACACAATAACCTCATTTAAACAGAGCATCATTAATCGTCATTATTTACATAAGTATGTTTAAACAATGAAACCATGGGAACGCTAGAGAAGCGGCGAGAAAAAGTGAATTTACCATAAATTTTAATTGATGTTACACTTATGCTAGCGAAAGGATTTCATATTTAGTCATTATTCTGGGTATTACAGAGGATACTACCGAATTATACATTAAAAGGCCGCTTGAGCATTGTACATCGTTAAGAGTGTACTTATTTACGTAAAAGACTTCTTGATGAGCTGAGCTAAGTTGAGCTATTTGATACCAACCTGTACTAAACAACAGTGAAACGGAAGCGTTTAACCTATTAGACTAAAGTAGCAGCTCAATCTCTTTTTATCAAGTGGTGGCAGAACCTCGGCAAAAGGGCAACCAGCTCTCATGAAAATGTACTGCCGATGATTACACGCTGCGCAAAAACATATTTTTGCTCACACCCCCCCGAGCAAATTAAACCGTGAGTAATGACCATTTGTTACTTTACTAACACAATGTCATGACTAATTACTAATGTGTAAAGTGGTCTACCGTTTCACCTATCACTATGACAAATGTTTAACAGCTCAGCTTGGTATGCAACAGTTAAAGTTACATTTAATCATCTTACCAGTAATTGATGGATATTCTTCTGTTGAACTGTAACAAAAAATAATACATTACATAATGTTATACCTCAACTACAACTACTTAACAGCCTCCGTGGTCTAGTGGTAAGAGCGTTAGGTTCACGATCTGGAGGTCCGGGTTCGATTCCCGTTGGGGACATTGTCGAAATCACTTTGTGAGACTGTCCTTTGTTTGGTAAGGACTTTTCAGGCTTGAATCACCTGATTGTCAGAAAAAGTAAGTTGATTCCGTGCTTCGGAGGGCACGTTAAGCCGTTGGTCCCGGCTATAAGCCGTAAAAACACATCCACCAACCCGCAGTGGAGCAGCGTGGTGGAGTATGATCCATACCCTCTCCGGTTGATTGAGAGGAGGCCTGTGCCCAGCAGTGGGACGTATATAGGCTATTATTTATGTATGTATGTAATGTTATACTTATTTGGAATGTCGAAAAATTATATGAATTGTCATCGCCAAGCAAACGTTCGCAATGCTGTGCTTTGAAAGAACATTTTATTGTATTTAGATAATAACATAAGTTTAATAAACTAAAGCATTGTTCACTATTGTTAGCATCTGATTCATTTTAAAGGAGACTCTATATTGCACAAAGATCATAAAAACATGTTTCCCAACTGAATAGGATTGTAGACATCTTTCGCTCTATCTCCTAGCTAAACAATAGTTAAGACGACTTTATATTGCAACAGACTCCGGGACCTTTCTGGTGACCTTTGTCGATATCGGATAAATCAGAGATGACACACACGACCTGACATCCAGTTAGAAAGGAGAAAACAAACCTCGTCCTCAGATTATGAAGTAAGTACTAAAGGTAACAATTTACAACAGGTACCCCTACGAACTTGCCCCTTGTTATACACATGTAAATTGAAGTACTTAATCATTTAACGACTACAATTTATAGAGCTTTCCTTTCAGAATAGTTTGTGTGTTTCTATAATATTGCTGCCGTTTCCGAGTCTGCGTCAAATTATATGGATGAAAGTTTTAAAAAGGTTTACAAGTCTGGCATTTAAATAACGTAAGTATGTAAGTATAATATTTGAATGAAGTGTAATTTAGTATACTTAGTCATCGTTAATTTAAAAATGTTTTAATAATGTAACAATGTTTTATAAGCGAGGCAATAAAATATATTCGAATGTTTGATGCGGTTCGTTCAACAAAGCGTTTCTCGGAGAGTTCTTATTAGAGGTTGTTCAGTTTTACAGTTATTGCCCTTTGTGAGGAAGCGTGCGCATTGACATAACATCATTGCTTTATTATGGAAATGCAACAATGCACATTTGCATTGTTATTTTTCAGCTGATATAAACGTTTCTATTTAGGTATTAGTTAGGTGAATGGGTTGGTGTAGGTGCAAAGCGGTTGGTGCAATAAGTTGGTAAGTAGTTAAAAATATAAAAGTAAGTAGGTACGAATAATAATTTATTGTAGCTATCTAAAAAAAGCATAATAAACCAAATACATATTATTCACTATAGTATAAAGCTATTTATAATTAGTGGGTATTCTAGTACTTAGTTATCAAAATTCTTCCACACGACTAATTTGTTTAGTTACCAAACGTACGACATCATATGTCTCGTAATCAACGTTCCATGTCGAATTTGCATTTATTACTAATTCTTTCCAGAATGGTGTGACCATTTCTATAATTTGGCAAAACCTCTCTGTTATTTTACATACTCTACAATGTTATCAGATCGTACCGCAGATGTATAATTTATTTGCATATTTATGTTTATTGCAGACGATTATTAGATTTAAAATGGACACTTTCTGTGTCCCAGCATGGTTATTTACTTAGTTCTTCTTTAACATTTGGTCTAGTGAGTATCACTTTTCAGGCGAGTCAATGACTGAACTCGTGTAAGTGACTCAAATAGTTTGTCGAATATTACAGCTATTGTGCTGTGCAGCTTTCCTCCGCGGCGTGTTTCAGAGGCATGCGCGCGCGCACCGTGACACACGCGACGGCTTTCACCCTTTGTCGAATATTCTTCTTGTGTAACACAGAGCTGTCGTTAAATACTTTAGGTGACCCTAACTAACCATTGACAAATTACAAAACGTTTATACATACATAGTAATTGTCTCTCATGGAATATTGTGACATTTGAACTTATAAAGTTGTCATTGATTACGTAATACTGTTACGCTGATAGTTGTTAGCCCTAAGATATTATTATATACAAGTACTTTAGGTTGTTAGTTTTCAGGAGTTCTAAAAGATCTTCAGTGATACAGATCTTCACCTGACAACAAGGGAAGGGCTTTTCGTCCCAGAATTATAATGCCGTACATAAATGCATCGTCTTATACAATACGGAAGAAATTTACACCGTATCTGACGTTGTCTCCGAAAATCTCATTAACATTAGTAAGCGGGACAATGAGAAGATTTCTCAACATCAGCGTGATTAGAATCAGCTCGCACACGTTAGGTATGGTCAGGAGGCCTGTCTCAGGCCCTCCACGCACTATTAAAGTATGTCATGAGGAGTTCTTAACACGAAAATAGAACTTTATAGTTATTTAAAAAAGTTACTCGTAAAACGAAAATTCGATCAGTCTGTAGAAGCCCCTATAGTAGACACAGGAGATGATCTTCTTGGAAATGGGTAGTTTTCTAGGCCAAAGATAAGTTATGAAATTCTGATTTTTTACTAAATAAAGACAGTACTAAAGGTGACAAAAAACGTTTTCATTTTTTCTATTTAACTTATTAATGAATTATAATAATGAAAAATGTAATAATAAGTTTGTCACGTTTTTCTATGGTCACAGGTTGTACAAATGGTTCATACAAATTCCATAGTAATTTCGTGTTAAAAAGTAACTGATTTGAGTAGTTGGAAACTACCTATTAAAGGTAGGTTCGTTATTCAAACTAAACCTACGATACGTTTGGTTGATTGTATAATGTAGAGACGTACGCAAACTTTTCGCATAACTCTGAATAATTAGATAAGTAAGTATTTTGATTCAGATTTTTCCCAACATTTTCCACGACTAAGTATTTAAATGTTAGTTAAGAAATGACTTAAATGGTAAATAATTCTAGTTGTTACATTTAGTACGGTCGCACGTGCGTTTAATTGACGTACTTGAGCAATGCCGGGTGCTCTGCAAAGGTTTGCGGTTTACTAAGACGCGGGATTACTTCAAATTGTATTGCATAAATGTGAAAGTTCTAGCAACAAAAATACAATGTTAATAAATCTTTCTACTCCCTAAGTCGCCAATAAATCGTATTGATTTGAATTTTCGATCTAGTCATTTAAACTAGAATAAAGTGTGCTTTTGAAGGCGGCTCCATTTTTCCCAGAAACGTATAATATAAAAGGTAGGTACTTAATCGTAATCAATAAAAGTAATCACCATCTTAGGTTAATCACTTTGTGTTCCATAGTTTGGTTAGGAAATTACAGGCAGATCAGATGATCCGTGCTTCGGAAGGCACGTTAAGCCGTTGGTCCCGGTTACTACTCACTGATGTAAGTAAGTTGTCGTTACATGAGTCATGTCAGGGGCCTTTGGCGGCTCAATAGTATCCCTGACACCAGGGTTGATTAGGTTGGTAATCCACCTCTCAACCCACACGAGAAGAGAAGTATGTCGGAAAATGTATTCAATTAAAGTTCTAGAATATTATGTAGTTAAGAAGTAATAAGGGAGTGTCATATAACTGATTAAGTATGTGTTTTAATTATAAGTAAGTAGTAAAAAGTTAAGAACGTATTATTAGGTACTTATAGGATTAGTTAAAGTGGCTTATAAAATTAGAAGCATTTAACTTAAAACGAAGGTAGGTTACTTTAGTAGACGGAGTCGTGTCTACCGGCCCCTATCCACATACTCACGGGGGCAAATATCATGCCATGTAATTTTGAAAGTAAACACATCATTGCATTGACCATGACTTTTACTTAATCGAGAGGGACTACACTCTGTTAAAGGCGAGATCCCTCTTAGCTCTATATTAAAGCTTTACAACTGCAAATGCCACCTTAAATATTATATTATAAATTATCCGTATTGTGGCAAGTCATATGGCACATGTATCACCTGACAAAAGGGATTATTACAGTGTTACTACAAAACACAAACTAAAAATAAACTAGGTTTAAAATAGTATTTCGCGCCACGAAAGAAGTCGGCGGATTTTAATGAAACTAACTTGACAAATCATAATAATTCTATGCAGAATCTGCGACAGTAGCGCCACGGCGTTCGGGACTTCTTTCGTATACGAATTATATTTTAAACATAGTTTATCTTTTAGTCTTTGTTTTGTAGTAACACTGTTAATGTTTAATGTGATAAATAGTAAAATATTAACATGTTTCTTCTTCTTATCGTTTCGATGGTATTCAGATGTTTCCAACCCAGTATTTTGCCACTCGGACAGCATTTTCGGTGGCATTCATCAGCTCCTCTCGCGTACAGGTATCAAGCCACGCGGGGCAAGATGTTAGATGAGCCATAGTCTGTGGCGTAACATGTTTTGATATATTGAGATGGATAAAATGTAAAATGCCGTGAGGTCTGTCCTGGTTATTCATGTGAAATATCATGCCTAAATGATCTTAGAGTGTGTAAAAGGCTCGAACGTCATCTCAGGATTTATTTAATACGTGTATGGAACGTCTTAGCGTTGAAAATAGAATATAATGTGAATGTATCTTATTAAAATTATATGATACTTTGCCATCTCTTCCGGAGAGCTGATCATTACCGGTTTAACAGGTTACCTAAGAATTAATAATTAAGTACCTACCTAGTTGCGATAATGTTTGCGATTAGTTGACTTCAGAAAATAATATACGTAAACTATTTTATGATTCGCGACTACACGAATTTACTAGGTCACCATTTTACTAGAACAAACAACACGTTCACAAGCTTCAATGACAAATATAATAATAGGTACATATTTATTGTCTAACTAGCTGAAATGAGTTCAAAATGTATGTGAATACACGAATGGCGCAAAATGAGAGCATTTTACTTGGGGCACCGCCATGACCTTCTCCGTCGGAGCCTTCGCGTCTGCTCTCTCAGAGTAATGAACAGCATTATGCAATTTTGCATTTACCTACTAACTAATATTTCGTTCATGCCTGCTTTAGATGTTTTCCAAACTTAAAACCAGTTATCAAATTGACTTCCATTTGTGAACAACTGCCATAAAGACAGTTTACATTATTTTATTATGTGAAAAAGCCGTGGATGTCATAAAGTCATTAGTTACGGACCAAATCATGTCAGCCGCGGGCCAACCTTTTCAAAAAGGTCAAAGAAAATTGCCAAAACATCTTACAGGCGATCTTAAACCTTGACTAGTTATTTTTAGAGAATGTTACAGCTAATGCCAGAACAGAGTAATTATTTTCTGTAATTAGAGTAATCAGCAATGTGAATGACAGCCAACTCGTAATTGATTGCAAGGCGAGATGCTATAATTCGTTAGTAATATGTAATTAAATTATTTGTGCGCGAATGTTTCTGTATAGCACATTGCTCTGTGAAATCAGTGTCGTCCTTTCTCAATGGATCCGCTCTAAAGTGCTCTGCTAACATTCACTAAATTCCGTGGCCGAGGTAAGCGTAAGATATAACAAGTGGCAGCAATGCTTTAAGCGTGGAATTTCATAAACACTTTTACCAAAATACCAAATTATACCATTTATTTTACGTTATCAAAATAATACGAGAAGGTCACGCTCAGCGTAGGATGCTATAGGCACCTTCAGGATCTTTTCTCCTGTGTGCCGGACGCCTCTACTCTGAGAAAGTTTCGTGGTTTGTTTTAAGCTCATTCAATACGTTAATATAGAATACAGTTCAAATGGAATACGAAAAGGCTTGAATGAATTAAACATCAATCGTTGGAGAAATGGAATACGAAAAGGCTTGAATGAATTAAACATCAATCGTTGGAGTCATGTAGAAAAGAATGACATTTGACATGAATAAGAGACATGGAATAGTGACGGGACACGGGCCGCTATACCTCTCTCGCCCACTCACCAGCCAAAGCTAATCGATTTTAAATAACTCCATCGCGAGTAGGTTTCAAATGGTTGCGCGCCGTTTGCGCAACCACTTCCTGCAACGCTGAACTGTGACCTGAGCGATAAAACTCTGTGCGTGTTTATAATTGTCGAGTTTCTGACTTTTTTACTATTGTAACACACATGCCCATGTGGTAAGGCCCTGTTTATTTACAAATTGCAAAATGCAGCACATAATTACTGTTCACAAATCAGCGGCAGGTCGGAGGTCACCGGAATGCGCAAGTTTCGTAAATCATAACATATCATTGATGATCATGTTACGAGTTAGTTAAATAGAAATGAAAGTGTCGATAACCGTTTAAGATTTTATGTCCAGAACTAATAGATATTAGGTACAATTTAAACAACAAACAACTGTTTATTGGTGAAAATGCATCTTATAGCGCCTCCGTAATGGGTACCATATACATTGTTCGTGCATTGTAAGTGCGTACACTTGTGAACACGTAATAGTATAGAAGATGGCACGTCAATTATATGTTATGTTACATACAGCAGATCCATGTGTAAACAAAACAGTTTGTTCCGGAGGCCGGGTGCGTGGGGGGCATCGCCCAAATAAGGCTTGACATTAGTTCTTTATACAACACTTTCATTGAGTGACAGCATTATGATGACGTAGCTGTTTTGATATTGTGAATGAAGCGCAAGGATGATCACCCAATATTTCAACAGACACAAGGCTGTATATCAGTGATGGATACGTATTGCAACTTCACAACGATCAGAAGATTTGTATCAACGCACTATCTTGAGCAAGTGTAGAAAATTAGTACCCACATTATGCCAATGATTGGTTCGAATTTGATTAAAGTAATTATCGTAATATATGGGAGATTATGTAGATTGGGTGAACACGTCCTTTGTGCTTCGTGGGCACAAAGCATAGCGGTGTAATGATCATTGCAGTATTCCATTCAGAAACGGCAATCTGAGCAATTTCCCTAAAGGTCACCGCTACTGCATAATGGCACTAAATAAACATAATTATTGCAAAACATATCGTCTTCGCTAAACTTGCCCGAAGTCAAGCGCGGACAGCGGGTGACGACTTATTTAAAATTATAAGATTACCGCTTAAGCATAGCTCTATACATAAGTTACATAACATAAACATCCTATATACATCCCACTGGCCTCCCCGGAGGGGGTATGGAGCATACGCCACCACGCTGCTCCATTACTGCTGCTGCTATTTAAGTTGTTTTAAATTCCTCCCCCCAATTAAGCAGATGGGTTGTGGATCCCTAATGTGGGTTTGCGGGAGTGTGAGAGAATGTGGGTTTATGGTGAAATCTCTGCTAGTCGTGCTATAATGTGTTATGGAGAAGTTTAGTTGTAATTTGTTTTATTCTTCTACATAATATATAATATAATATAATAATAGTGTACCTTTTGTCCTTGACTATGTGCCTTTCAATCAGGTTACAGAGTCCTTTGATGGGGTGTATATCGATTATATGACAAAATTCAATTCTAAATTCGAAACATTTCTCAGATGCAATGAATAAATAAATATTATTATTATTCTATTGTGCGTCGGTATAGAGTACCTCTTAGACCCGCACGAGTCATTGTGGTACCTACAGGTAGTTAAATGAATGTGCAATCATTTATTTTAATTAAACCTTACCAAGTCAATACCTATATCAAAAATCCTTGTAAGTATATTAAAACTTTTTTCAAATTGTTGTGGTATGTTTGTAATTAATGTGGACATAAGCAAAAATATTAGGTATATATTAATGCACCTAAGTGTGTACCTATATTTTAAACCTTGCCCTTTTTATCCTCAAATTGTAGGGTTAAATTAAAATCGAATCTTTGCGATGACTGAATCTAGACTGAAGCTAACGAAATATAATCATCACCATGTTTGTTACGATTCTATCATTTTTAAGTTGTTTTGTACGGAAAGTAAAATTACATGGCCAACTGAGGCAAACCTACAACAAGTGAGAAAAAATGAATTACTATTTATAAATTCAGTAAAAACGCGCCAACGTTTTATGGCTTCTTATAAAGCTCTGAAAATAAAATTTCAAATAAAATATGTACCATCTTCCGTTCTCGTTTTCACGTTTTTCTAACCTAACCAGAAGATTTGACCAGTTTTTTTACAGAAACTACTGCCTGTCTGACCTTCTAACCCGAAATAAATATCTGTCCAATACAAGTTAGGTCATAGGGAATGGGCGTTTCTCTCGATGTTCTCTTCACCACTGAGCACGTGATAATCATTTATGGTCCAAACATGAATTCGCAAATCACTTGTTTAGGCCCATGCTACATTCAAAATTACGATCTCACAGTGAAAGACAAGCGACTTTACAACTGTGCTAAGTAAAAAGATAGATAATACAACATAAATGTCGTCATATCCAGTTTTGAAGTGATACAAAACTTCCAATATATAGTATATTATACATAACTTCAAAATTACGATCTCACAGTGAAAGACAAGCGACTTTACAACTGTGCTAAGTAAAAAGATAGATAATACAACATAAATGTCGTCATATCCAGTTTTGAAGTGATACAAAACTTCCAATATATAGTATATTATACATAACTTCATAATGTAAATCGACAAGTTACATGTCGTCTTCTAAGAATTAAGTAAAAATGAAAAACTTGAGTTAGAGCAATTACGAATACAGGAGAAAAAAACCATTTTCACTTAAAGTCAACGACCATATCGTCGGTTAATTAACTCCAACTCTTATGCGTGCTATGAATGTTGAAATGTTGATGTTATAGATATTTAAAACCCCATAATTTGCTATGAAATATTTCTGGAATTGTTTATTGTTTAACTTAACAGCCTCTATGGGTAGTGGTTATATCATTGGGTTCACGATCTGGAAGTACGTGTTCGGTAACAGTTGGGGAGGGGACTTTGTCTAAAATTACTTTGTAAGTCTTTTGTTTTGCTAAGACTCAGATATCAGAATACAGATATCAGAACGTAATTATCATGGATAAACATATTGATGCGGGCAGGGCAGGACCGATCGTCGTGGAGGCCTATGCCCTGCAGCGGGCGTCGCACGGCTGATAATGACAAACTTATTGAAGGTCTATGTTACATCACTTGAAGATATGTAGATACATAACAGACTGAAACACCTGATTGTCTATGCCTATGCCCAGCAGTGGGACGCATACGCTGTTTTAAGGCAAATAGAGAAACCTATTTTCCGTCTCCTTGTATTAGAACATAAAAATTAAATGTAGAATGAGCAAAGACTACGCTTCGAATACGTACATAGATAGACACAACTTACGCCCATAAGCCCTATCGGTGTGAGCAGAGCTACAAGTAAAAAGAAGACAACACGCATTTAGGGTGGTATTAATAAACTAATCTCAGCTTCGAGACTGCCCTCAAGATCATGTCAAAGTGACAGTTATTATATAAAAACAGGGACTTGAGCATGATCTTGAGGGCAGTCTCAGCTGAAATTAGTTTATTAATACCACCATCCTTAGGATTGAAGTCCTAAGAAACAGAACCTGGGCCCTCAGAGTGACAGATAAGCGTTCTTCCAACCGGGTTACCATGGCTATCTATCTCAATAATATACATACATAATTCTATAAAAACAATAATATCATATCTATTATTAGACCATATTGGTGCCGATTCGAGCAGCCACGACCAAAATTTTAACTCAATTAGAATTTCAACAGGACTGAAACTATAATTATCTCTTCCATGCACTTATTGTAAGTTTCACGGCCTCTGTGGTCCAGTGGTTGAGCGTTGTGCTCACGATCCGGAGGTCCCGGGTTCGAATACCGGTTTGAACAAATCACAAAAATCACTTTGTGATCCCTAGTTTGGTTAGGACATTATAGGCTGATCACCTGATTGTCCAAAAGTAAGATGATCCGTGTTTCAGAAGGCAGGTTATGCCGTTGATCCCGGCTATTCCTGATGTGGCGGCTCATTAATAAACCTGACACCAGGGTTGATGGAGTTGGTAATCCACCTCACAACCCTCACGATAGAAGGAGGAGGTTGTAAGTGAAGGTCGGCAATAATTCAAGAGGTGTCAACTGAAATTAACTTAACCCGAATAACCACCATAAGTGTTACGTGATGGACATCACTGATATACGCAGGTAATATAACAACTCGTTAACAGTCCAGTGATCCATATATGGGTCATTACGGACTAGCTCCATAAGTCCGTGACCCATACTTGTTCAGAGCCCTGAGTGCGGCCTTTAAAAGTTCTAATTTTTCATGATAGTAATAGATATGGTTTACTTCCTTTTGCACTCAATAGGTATTGTGAAGTGTTTCGAATTAGAATATATTTATTATTATTTTCGTTTTTAACAGGACGTAAGTATATAAAGTTAAGTAATAAGCGGGACTTGCAACGAAGTCATAATATTTTGTATGGGGACTGTCAACGTGTTAAGTCGTAGTGTGACGGGTTCGAATCTCGGCTCGGGCTCTAACCACTGAATTATTTGACTTGATGAGTACCGGGTGAGAGCCTTCAGCGCTCCCAGTTTGTACGGCCAAGTAGTTAATGCCATCTGCGGCAAATCTACAATAAGTCACGTCAAAAAAATAAAAGACTTGATGCGTTTACGGTTGGATGAAATATAATTGATATCACGTATCTTCCAGGATTTGTAAAAGGCTCGCCTTCTGTTAGTGGAGGAGTGGGAATACACCCCTGCCTAGCCCTTTGGGGATACAAGCGTTATAATCCACTTTTACGATTGGAATGGGATGGTAAGCAGTCGAAAGCTTTTAATGTTTTTTTGTTGACTAGTTCGTCGTTACAATGTAACTGCGCACAAGCTCATACAAAAGACATCAACGCGCGATAGTTAAAATTTTGTAAGTGACGTTTGATTGGAAGAGGCGTTTGGTCTTTTAAACGCTAATTTAATATTCATACATACATAAACTCACGCCTATTTCCCACCGGGGTAAGCAGAGACTATAGAATTCCATTTGCTTCGATCCTGACACACTTCTCTTGCTTCCTCCACATTCATCAATCGCTTCATACTCGCACGCCGGTTCAGAGTAGATCGTATTGAACCTTTTCTAAGGACATCTCCGATTCATGATTATACATAATTAACATTTTCTGTGTTATTAATCTTTGAGTGCAATAATTACCAGTAAATATAATTGTATATTCTTATTGGAAAATAATAAAAAAGCAGAAGTATTTGTGGTCGTAAAAACGCATTTGTATCTGGTATCGTTTTAAGAAGTAAGGACAAGATGTCTGCGTCGCGCAGTGAATGTCCACCCGCGCAGGATTATGCGATGCGTAAACAGCGTCAAGGCTCGGACGGCAAAATGTCACGATGTTGTTACCGCATTCTTTATAATAGTAATTACTGTACTTACTACGTTTCTACTGATATTAATAAACAAATTGAAATTAAAGCTTGATTTAAATATACAATAAATAAAAATCGAAACGAACTGTTTAATTGCATATCGTTACTTATAAGTAAATGGAAAAAGTACACTTCAAAATTGTAGTACCTATGTAAGTACAATTTTAAAATAATTTACTCGAAATAAAAATAAAGTAAGTATATACAATTTGAACAATAAATTCATAGTACAATATGAATACTTTTAAAATGTAATGTCTTGATTCCTATAAACTATCCTTTTCCTATTTATCCGATAAAAGATAAGTAGATTAAAAATGATAGTAGATAACTTATTATTTTTATATTTAAATAATTCTAATGTATTTTATTAGTTTTTGTAAAAAAAAATTACAATTAATTAAAACAATTTAAACACTCACCGCAAGTGGTCGCGCCGTAAGCTCAGCTTCTCACAAAGATGTCACTGACTATTGAAATACTATCACTCTGTAAGCTTGTACTTTCAAACTGCACCTCCGATTCCTGCACAATCATGCGCCCAAGTTAATTACCATCCAGCTCTTTGCTACCACTTGCTCTATGTATACCAAACACTAGACGCCGATTGTAAAACAAATTGTTATACTAATCTGCAAATTACACTCGTGGGAGGCATGATACTCCCAGGTAATCAAAACTAGCAGTATATGGTAAGTATACATAGATTACGCAAAATATTGACATCAATCGACAAGCGTCAGGTTAATCGATGCCAAAACAAAGAGCTATATAGAAAAACTTGGACAACTTCAATGATTCTGAAAAGCGGGTGGCAAAGATCAACATTATGAACATTCGCAAAAAGCAGTCAAGTTGGTGTTAGATGAGGCAAGGTTAATCTGTAAATATGCGACCCTAATATTCGACAAGTTGGTCTTAAAACTGACCTCGGAGCTGCAGAACAGACCTGAACCCACTATCTGCGATGATTGGTAATGTGTGCCGTTGTTACAGGCGACGGAATGCAAGAAGCGCTGCAGAATGTAACAAAGTGACACTTGTCAAATAAATGTAACACTAGCATAGTTCCTACACATTGTATAACCGAGTCATAACACTAATCTAAGAAAAACTGAAGCTGCGAGCGACGGAACACGCGGCGAAGACAATGCTTCTCACGGCGGCTAAAGTCTCTAGAGTTACGCAAAAATTGCACATAATTAGGCCCGGATTTTTTAAACATTCATTCGGACATTGTCTAAGATATTTGACAAAGCAATGTTAGTAAACTGGGAGGGTGTGAAAAAACCACAATTAACATTTGACTATTGTCTGATCAGCTCAGTTTGGTGAGTGGAGGAATTAAGGCTTCATCGAGATAAGATTAAAGGTTATGCAAAAAGTCGGTCAGAGGTTGGCTCGTCCCAACCCTAACACACAAAGAAGAAAAACATTACTCATTTCTATTAAAATACAACACTATTGTCGCGATTCAGTGATAAACAAAATTCACTGTTTAAAACTTTAGAACGACAAGAAAAAAGCCCCTATCACGTATTAATTTCTACACTAACAGACAAATTCCTGCAATCATCTAACCAGGTTAGTATATATTAGATCGCTGAGCTTCTAAAAACTTACCACCCCGTGCATATAGTTCACTTTGTTATAATATTGAATTCATTGAAATCAAACGAAACTAAATTCTACAACTAAGTTTTATATGTATAGGGCGGTAAGGGCTCTCTGAAAAACAAAACAATATATTTAACTAGAAGATAAACACTCGCAAAAAGCAACTTGAAAGTACAATGCCCAGAAAGTTTTCAAAAATTTAAACGTTTAAATTTCGAGCGCGAAAAGTTTTAATAAAAAAAAATACCGAGAGCGTCTGTATCCGTGAGGCGTGTGAAGATGTGCACTCGGCGGACGGTCGCCGGCGAAGACTGCGGTATGTTGCGCGCGCGCCGCCTCACCGCCTCGGTGGGGTCGGGATCTAGGGAAAGGGGAGATCATCTTTGATTGTTCTTTTTATTAGGCAAACTCTATGCAGAGGAATGCCAATGTGACGTTAAACTGGTACCTATTGCTGGCTAGTGATAGAAAGTGGTGGATGAGAGCGGAAGGCAATAGTCACCAAGGTCGCATGGGATCGTATTATTTACTAGCTGCAAACTTTATATCACAAATTGCTTACATCTTCACCTATGGGTTGCGCGAAATGACTCACGATGAACACATTACACCTATATTTAACTATTTCCATCGTCGTCTTAACACGCCATCAACTTGTCACATGCAAATCTTCTAAGCGTTTCTTAAATTTTTAGGTGAGGTTTTTGAATATTTTGGAGAGGAATTTAATAAATCTGGTTGATGATAAGTTTATTTATGGATCGCCATAGTAGACTTTATTGCACGATTCATTTTGTTAGTCATAAACTTAAGTATTTTCGCACCTTAATACTGCTAAAAGACAAAAAAAATCTCGACACATTATAAATCTTATCTTTACTGGCCTTTGTAATTAACAACCTTGTCAAACAAACATACGGACAATGTTCTCAGACAATACAAGTAGCTAATAGTGTCAAACTGAATAGGTCATAATGATAAGGGTTACTTACCTCACTGTGTATAACAGACCTATAAGTAGGTGAGAAAATGTTAACCATATCGTAATCAGATCACAGCACTGTCAAGTATTTCGTAATAGATTATTGGAAGGTGCATAAAACGAAAAATGTAATGTAAGTGATTATTGTAACGCCTTCTGGGAAAACATCTCACTAAGGTGGATGAAAAGGAATAAATAAATAAAATAAATCTTCATCTTCTTTTATCGTGTGGGTTGTAAGGTGGAGTACTAACCTCATCAACCCTGGTGTCAAGGTTACTATTGAGCCGCCAAAGGCCCCTGACATGGCTCATGTAACGACTACTTACTTACATCAGTAAGTAATAACCGGGACCAACGGCTTAACGTGCCTTCCGACCCAAGTAGCATCGGTCTGGAGGCTTAAAACAAAATTATCTATTGATAGTCTATTCGTGGTTTATTTCTAGACAAGGGCTTTCTACAGATGGCTTCTATAAAGTATTAGTATTCTTATAGAGTATCTTCACTAATATTTGATTATTTTTAGATAATTTGCTCTATAGAGCACTTATTTTAAGTACATTTCTAGGTATGACGATTATCTTAAGACAATATTATCTATAAGTAATGAATAAAGCCTAGAGGAACCGATTTTCTAGATATTTTATAGATAAGATGGTATATTTTAAGATATAACTTTCTACAAATATTCAATTTAAGCTAGTGGTACTCTTATCTTTGTTTTAGAGAGACACTTAAGTCTAAATAAACTACTTTTATAGATATGTTATAGTTATTCTAAAAATTTGCTAGTGAAACAGTGTTTCCAGTGTTTATTTGCCTAACAATAGTATAACTAAGTGCAATTTTACTAGATCGATTGGCTTTATGCAACGGAGACAGTAAAAAATTAAAGATCACGATCTCATTTTTTGGGGTTCCCAGCTGGTCCTGGCGTGAGCGTTCAGCCGATATATTGCCTCATACTCAAGATATAGTTCAAGAGGCGAGAGATTAAATGCTTTGGACCGACTTAGAGGTCTTAGAGGACCTTGGATGTGTTAATTTCTTAGATCGTAATGACATAACATTTTATATTATTCATGGATGTGTACAAATTGACGCAGCGCCGAGTATAAAGGTGATCTTTGTGGTGGTGCCTTTGAGATGGAGGGGGCTGGTGAAGCGATTTGCCACTTATACCTGTAAGAGGGGTATTAATCTATCCACCAATTTAAATTTAAAACTTATTTGTCAATCATAACTTTTATTCAAACAAAAATCGACTTTATTATTACTTCACTGTGATTGTTATTGGTAGTTGTAGGGTCGTATGCTGATTGACGGATTGCCATGGACAAACCACCAAACCACCACCATAGACAAAAGAAATGCACAAAAATGAAGTTTAGAAAAAGCGACCTTATTATTACTGCACTGCGGTCACAAATCATTTTAGGGTCGTGTGCTGATTGACGGAATACCACAGGGCCCCCAACTACCTGCGGTCGGCCACCGGCAAGACCGTGCCTCGAATCCCACTACCCTCCAGAGGGAGCTTCCCGGCCTGACGTCGCTTAAGGAACCAAATCGGTTCTAAGCAACACAACTGATACCCTTACATCCCCCAAAGGCACTGGTACTCCCGCGCACAGACGGAACGCAGCAAGTGGCTTGGCGCCTGGCTCCGGCGGGAGGGTGGTAGCTAACCAGGTGGCGAGGTCTACCACCAGCTAAAAGAGGTGTTATGTTTGGAATTACCCTTAGTCAACTCTTACGACATCCACGGGAAGAGGGGGGCGGCGACAATCGTATTCTTTCTCCGTCGCCGCACGGTTAAAAGTGAATTCTATTTTGCAATAGCGAGTTCTATTTTGGAAAATGAATAATATCAGGA
Organism: Pectinophora gossypiella; assembly: GCF_024362695.1. NCBI lineage: Eukaryota > Metazoa > Arthropoda > Insecta > Lepidoptera > Gelechiidae > Pectinophora > Pectinophora gossypiella. The sequence goes on from NC_065433.1 coordinate 17,960,136, forward strand.
GAAAATAACGGACCTGTGTCATCGTCATTATATACCAGTAAAAAAAAAGAAATATGCTAGATTTGAAAAAAACTAAAACTCTAGGAATCTCTAATATTGCAAGTAAGTCCAATAATAAAATTCACCTAAGAGGTAGAAAAACGTACAGAACGTCTATCATTAAATTTATTTATATTTAAATAAAAAAATATATTAAAAATACATAAACTCACGCCCGTATTCCCTGAAGGGGTAGGCAGAACTACAAATCGAGAAACTATTTGCAGCCACTTATGATACAAAATCCTAAGGTGGATAATGATGAACACAAAAATTTGAAAAATGTTACAAATGGTAGGTTTATTTATAAAAGAGAATTCAATATCGTTTTGACGCTAATATCACAGGGTTACGCATACGCACGAAGTGTCTCCACGGGAGTTAAAAACAAAGTACATAACTATGTTTATATACAAGAGGTTATCGTCTGAGTATTTTTGGATAGATGTAATACCACTCATACATTTTATCGCCTTCTTTAAACCATACTAGACTGAATTTAACGAAAGAACTAAATGACTTAAGATTATATTTCGCATTGTTTACAAATAAAAATATTTTTCTTTCCCTCGTCAATTAATGCAATAGATTGCTTCTGCACAATTCTATCCATAATTGTTCACAACGTAAAAAATACAGTTCTCTGATGAATGTCTAGAAATACTCCGAAGAGATAAACAGTATACAAAAATGACAGTTTATAGGCAATCTTAAATCACTCATAAACCTGTTTTTTCTTCGACTAGTAAGTTTAGTATGTAACAAGTACAAATAGTCTTGTCATTATCTAGAGCCATACTACAGACAATTCTTTAGAATGTTTGTTCTAAAGGAATCGATTTTCTAGACAATTTTAACTAGACGCCATTTTTATTGCTTGATACGTTTTTACATTATTATAACGAACTATTTATTCGTGTTTTTATGAATAAATTATGTCTAATAAATCATTCTACACGTTTTAAAATACTATATTATGAATGAAATAAAGGGTTAAAGCATTTGAATCTAATTTAAAAAATATTATTTTTACAAAATATTTTTTTATTTGGTAAATTATTAATTAAATATTACATTTAAAGCGGGCGCTCTTATTTTCAGAGAGTTTTACACAAATTCCACGAGAAACTTTCATCCGCATTAGGTTTTTCATGTCTAGGTGACAGTATCAGCCCGTATAAGCGGTAAATAAATAGGAATTTAGAAATTTGTAACGCCATGTTGTAATATTAACTTTTACTCTTGTGAGATCTGCGCCATTATGAATCGTTGTCTATTTCAAATAAAAATTATCTTAAAGCTGTTAATGTTAAGAAAATTTGGTCTTAAAACTTCACATGCAAAGATTTCTGTTTAGCTCTTAACATTATCTATAGACTATCTACTAGTGCACATTGTGGTCTATAAACAGTTTAGAAAGACTCTAGAAGTACGCCTTTAGACTTTGAAAATTTTCAACTCTTAACTCTATCTATTCGTGCGTTCTTAACTCCTTCTTATGAATAGCTACAAGGTTGTGCCCACTTGGCTAGAGGCTATCTATAAGCGTTCTTGAAGATAACTTGAGGGATATTTTACTCTAGAGGTAGACAATCAAATCGCATTCTATTAGATATCTAATATCCCCTTTTTAGACTCGCCAATGCTACTTGGGGAGGCACGGATCATCTTACTTTCGGGCAATCTGGTGATCAGCCAGTAATGTCCTAACCAAACTAGGGACCACAAAATAATTTTTGTGTTATGTCCCCACCGGGAATCGAAGCCGGGACCTGCGGATTGTGAGCCCAGCGCTCAACCATGCACCACAGAGAACAATAAATAAATAAAATATTAAATAAATAAATAGGTAGGTTAGAAGATGAATCATGAATCACGAATTATATTTCGGATATACTTACTAGAGAAAGGACGATTCAGGTAGTCAGCTTGAATAGCTCTAATGATAGCCAAGTCGTAAAAGACTGCCTACTTATTTAAGATTTCTCTGATGGAAAGGAAAATCTATTAGGTTTACGACAAGTCCGTAACCTGTCTGCGTTGAATTCTAGGAAACTCTTCCGTCATATTGTTATAAAAGCTATCGGGACTTGGTCCGGCTGCACCTCTGACCCCGGCACCAGGCATCAATGACTGTAACGAGCCTCGCCCCTGGCCACTATTATGACAGGAGAGATCCGACGCCAACTTTGATAAAAGCTTGTACGGTTGACAATGCCTTCAGCTACAAATCTTAGTGTACAATTGCCACACCACGTCTCAGTTGTGAAACAGATTTATGCGTTTATGTTTACAGACTTCTTTACTGCCTAGTGTTTATTTTAATACATTAGATTAATCTTCAGCCATAGGTGATGGTCGTTTACGGTTTACAATCAAAACAAATGTGGTTGCGTAAACGGTCATCAATCGTGTAATTGAATATTTACTAGTATTCTTCGCGGTAACGGTGGTTCTGAGCGGTAGCTGCTAAATGTTGCGAGGCATGTTCGGTAAGTTACGACCCTGCCTCAGTACGTCATTTTGATAGAATAAAAAAAATGCCATTTGATTTGTCACTTGACATTTTAAAACCACTTCTAACGAGGCCGTGTGCTTCAATAGCAATATGCATCCAATTTGTATGAAAATTACTATAATTTCACTGAGTCCAAATAAGTCTTATTGATCGGCTGATAAACGAGATAGTTTCACAGATAACGAGCGGAAATCGTGGTTGGATTACGTGTACACTACACAACAGAGCCGGATCTAGGATTCGCGCGGGATTCATGACATCAATGTAGTTCTAATTTAGACATGTAATACTTTAATTAGAATATGAATTGGGTAGTTTCCTAGGTCAAAAATATTATCTATGACTTTCTGATTACTAAATAAAGGCAGTTGCAAAGTTGACAAATAACTTTTTTTTCTAACTTATTAATGAATTTAAATAAAGAATAATATAATATTATATTTTTCTTTATGCAACTGCCTTTATTTAGTAATCAGAAAGTCACAAAACATATTCTAATTAAAAATAAGTGCCACACTTTGTAACATTTTTTTATCACGTCACAGGTTGCTTTTTCATACAAATTCCACAGTAATTTTGTGTTTTAACGTTTAGCATAAAGTGCTGATTTAGCTAGTTGGAAACTACTCTATTATTGGGCATGGATTGTTAATCGTATTTATTTAAGCTCTTAGAGTATAATATAATTTTAATCGGTGCCATAGAGAACCAGAACGTAGCCCAGAGTTTCTAAGGCGGGCTCTGGCAGCAACGAATGGACAAAATGATGAGATACAGTGATAGAGCTGTTTTATTACGGGTTAGGGACAATGGGGCCGGTAAACTTGGGTGACGGAAGTACTCACACTATCTACTGCAACAGGTGACATGATGACATATTCTCAAGCAAAAATAATAGATTTTGCATTAATCTGTATGAAGTTAATGGGGTTGATTATACAAAATTAACAAAACACTTGTAGGCGCGAGTACAACGGTTAGGTTTTTTTTTTGACGTGACTTATTGTAGATTTGCAGGAAAAGACACCGGTTAGGTACCTACTTCAAGAGCTTAGCATAAAATTCCATATATTTAGGTTCTCGAGCGACATAATTAGGCTAAAAACGATTGTAAGCGGCTTGAAGTCACGTGACATGTTGCCGGAAATTATCGAAATTCTCAATAAGAGCTGAAATATCAATGTTAACGGCATTTGGTGCCACTAGTCGGCGAATGCATGTTGCTCTTTACCGCCAAGGCCAGCCATCTGTACTAACACGATCACCACGGTACTTATTAGGTACGAACGTCCGCTCACACGGACATTGTTCTACTAATATTTTCCATACTGACCACTCTTCATCATCATCATCACCAGGTAACGTCCCCACTGCTGGGGCACGGGCCTTCCCTATGGATGGATAGGGAGATCGGGCCTTAAACCATCACGCTGGCCCAGTGCGGATGGATGGTTATTAACGACTGCTAATGCAGCCGGGACCAACGGCTTAACGTGCCTTGCGAAGCACGGAGGAGCTCGAGATGAAAACTTTTTTTTGTGGTCACCCATCCTATGACCGGCCTTTGCGAAAGTTGCTTAACTTCAACAACCGCAGACCGAGCGCGTTTACCGCTGCGCCACCGAGCACCTCAACCACTCTTCATATTGATCCCTAATATATAAACAAACAAATAATTTGACTATCCCAAAACGCTTTTTGGGTGCAGTGCTTACCTACCGTAACAGAATCATATTACTAAGCCTACGTTGTCCGTCAGCCTGTCCTACCTATATTGAATCAAGTAAATTAACAGCCAAAGCTTATACGGAACTATGCATCTACTTACTTAGACAACGATATTCCATGAAGTTTACATAGGTACATACGTACATAAACTCACGCCCGAAATAACCAATGGAGTAGGCAGTGTCACAAGTACCTAATGAAAAATAACTTGCAGCAACTTTTGATAAGAAGTCTTACATTTTCATATTAATTTAATTTTAAATGGCATTTATAATTTTTCCACACACATAACATGTTATGATAATTCAAATTCAAAAATATATTTATTCAGTTGGTAACACAGTTACACTTTGAATCGGCAATTTTTACATAACGAACGTCTCATCCGCCTAAAACTACTGCAGCTTCTCACAACCTGTATAGCCGGGGAAAAGAAGCTGCAAGAAAAACCTCGGCACAGGGCCCTAGACGTTCTTTAAAAAAATAAAAATAAACATAAAATATTCGTATACAATTGAGTAATTTAGCTGCCTAATATCAGTTCTCAAATAGTTAATCCCATGCATTCATATCTTCTAAATAATCACTAACTAACCTTTTTTGTAAAGTTTTTGTTTAACTACTATCTTAAAACAGTTGAAAGGCAAATTTTGAATGTCAATGGGAATCTTATTGTAAAAACGTATGATACTATACGATACGATATCGATTCGATACGATAAGATGGATAACTTTAGCTAACTGTATTATTTTGAAGATTACAGAAATATGATGCAAATTCCGAATTATGTAATATAAAAGAAGGATGCACAATAAAGCTATCGCGTCGTAAATTAAAAATTAAGTACATATTCACTCTATAACTCAATCTCTCAACGGCCTCCGTGGTCCAGTGGTTGAGCGTTCGGCTTACGATCCGTAGGCCCCGGGTTCGAATCCCGGTGGGGACATATCGCAAAAATCACTATGTGATCCCTAGTTAGGTTGGGACATATAGGCTGATCACCTGATTGTCCGAAAGTAAGATGATCCGTGCTTCGGAAGGCACGCTAAGTTGTTGGTCCCGGTTACTACGTACTGATGTAAGTATGTAAGTAGTCGTTACATGAGTCATGTCTATGTCAATAACCCTGACACCAGGGTTGATGAAGCTGGTATTCTCCACACGATCCACACGTTAAGAAGAAAAACCCAATCTCAAAAATAAATTTATTCACGTGCTAACATAGTTACAGTTTGAATCGAATTAGCATAGTAAACAAATATACTTAGTATATACTTAAGTACTTTAAAAAAAATATGTTGTGGAACGTCTCATCCACCTAAAACTGTTTAAGTACCGCAGCTTTTTAACCTGTGTAGACAAGGAAAAGTATCTACCTTCAATGAGGAAGCAATAATTATTGTTCATACATATCAAATGTGTAAATGCCTAAGCCATACCTCCTTCTGAAATGAAATTACCAACAAACATCGTGATCATATCTCACTAAAAGATTTTCAGAGTAGGTAACTACATACTTCTAAATCTAAATATATTTTATTCTTATTCTTAAATTGTTGTAATAACAAATTATAAACAGTTTGAGGAATCAATGCATTGCTCAATCCTTCAAGGACAACAAATATTGGATGAGGCTAATCACGCTGACACACGTCTGTCGTCTGTCCGTCCGTCCATTCGACACGCGACTCCCACAACACTTGCGAAATTTTGATGACCAAACATCACTGATTAAAAATTTATAACGGTCCTGTGTATGTAATGAATTTCACACCTTTGTTGATGATGATTGATGTTGATCATTATAAAATAAAAGGTTGACTTTGATATTCAGTAATCGCCACGTAATTAATTATTATGAATTACTCACTTAGAATCTCTGATAAATACTACAATGCGTGGACAGCAGAAGGTCAACTAGAGTCTAACAAATGAACAGTTTATTCGACGTCGTCTTGATTCTTGATGAGTATATAACAACATAAATATAAAGAAGAAATAGTCAAACAGCCCATCTAAAAGACTAGATAATTTCACCAGTTCCAATTGTGGTTGTTTAAACAAACGTTCAGCCGCCAATGTCAGTCAACAACTCGTCGGGAGCACGCAAACAATGACTATTATTATAAAAATAATATTAAAATTGCGTATGATTGTCCTTGATGTGGAAAACCCTGGATTCGTGACTCCTTCGGTCACATCTTCAATAAGAATCGTGCAAATTTTATTATTCGTCTGTGAAAACGTTTTACACGTTATTTTGGTCTTTATTTTACTTGCAAACGCGTACTGAGCCGAGCAAGAATTTGCAAAATGAAAAATGTTAAGTAAAGGGCGTTTTCAGTACATTAATCTTTTTTTTAGTGCATAAAACCCATAGTCTCAGTAATAAGAACCAGTGTCGCTATGTAGTCTGTGTCCCGTCTGCATTACAAAGTTGTGGCGTCGTCGACGACGTAGTTGACAAACGGCAGTAATTACAGGGTGTCGCAAGCAACCGCGGGGAAAAGATTAAATGCCCTACGCAAGCTGCGGTTTTTTTGTTTGGAAAATTGCATAGGAATTTTTATTAAAGGGTGGTTGGTAGCTTAATTTGAAAGCTGAATTAATTTGGGAACTTTAAATATAGTTCGCACCTTGAAAGAACATTCCTTTTGCGTCGCACCGAGTTGCTTTGCGATATAGGTACTTACTTTTGTTTATGATATTAATTACAGAGCGTTAGTATACATACAAATTTCCGTAAACAATTTTGCAAAATGTCGTATCAGCATACCAGGAAGTTTATAAAAATGTTTTTCGTAATTGAACTCTCAAAGAAGCGTAAGATAATTGTATCTACCTTATACCACTTGTCTATTACAGTAAAGTGAACAGTAGGCGTGCAGTTACATAAGCTTCCAAGATGGTACGTGAGATTTGGGCGCGCTTCGCATCAAACTGGGATCACATCCGCAACGAATTCCGTCTGAATTTCTAAACTTCCGTAAGTATACCAAAAGTCGCGAGTTTTTGATCTTCAAACACTATAAATAATAAAATCAAAGGGCAGCTTCCATTAATCGATCGAGTACTTGCGTCCTTTTCAATTCGGATTACGCATCTCTGCTCTCTACAATAAGAAAATTGTTTAAGTAGTAGACAACGCGACGATTATAGTAGCAATGACCGCCGGTAGTGGCCAGTAAAACTTTTTTCCCGACATCCCCGAGTGGGGGACAAACAGTGGGAGCCACCGGGAGTAGAGGTTACAAACTCACACCTACAATTCCGTTTTATCCAAGTCGCACAAACACTTCATACAACAAATGGCAGTCGCTCTGTATACCGTCCGAGTTACAGAGCTTGCAGAGATTGCACGTCCGATTTCGATATCAATCTGTAACATTCGTCATAATTAATGACATGCATTCAACGCGGCTGCGATTCAATAATACAATTAATTGAACATTGATGCCATCTCTGTTCTCTTTCCAGGTCAACATTTAACACGAAGCTACCCACTTCAATACAAGAGGTTTAACTTATGTAATAATTAAAGTTACACTAATGATACAGGCAAAATTGTGTATTCATTTAAATATGCAAGTTATAACCTTACACTAGGTTTCTGTGTAAGTAACTCTCAGTATTCATTCGTGGACTTAAATAATGTATCTATTTACCTATGTGTTTATTTTTTTATATCTATTTATAACGCGCTACGGGCCTTAAATGCTTTATATTTCCATCCTCAGTAGAGTTACGGATATCGTTTTCGTAATTTCACAGGACAGTGCTGTTTATAACGAAGCCGACTTCAAAAGTTAAAAATGTACAATTGTAGTGTCACGAACGTAAATAAAATAAAGCATACCGTAGCGTGCTTCAATAGATAAGTTTATAATAACTGGAGTTAGAAAGAACTGATCCCATTTCGCGCAGCAAAAACATGTTTAAATATTTTGCTCACCACGGAGATGTGGGAACGTGTTAGTGTTGTTATGTTACAGCTTCTTGGTCTACTTTAAGAGCGCAGCGATTAGTACCTACTGTCATTCAATCTATCAATTGTTTGTGCTACGTTGTATGGATGCAATGTTTGGAAATGGTGTTATCGCTCTTCGTTTTAACACAACGAAAAGTAAACAAAGAATTAAAGTATCTAGCCGAGGTTTAAGGAGAAGCAATATTTTTTTTTGTTTTATGCATTAACAAGTCTAGCGTGTGAGTAGTTGAACATGCTAGTGGCCGTATGTGACAATGGTACAACACTACACACGAAAACTATTCACAGAGTGTGACACGGATCCCGTATGATCAGCGAGGTGCACGCGCGTAATCATTGTTATTATGCCATTTTTGTCGTGACGCAACACACGCCCCGCCATCTTGCGGGAAGCTGCGGTTCGCGCGCTTTTTACATGCATTCATAAGGTAGATTCAACCATGAAGCCCAATAGCTTTGTAACAGTTTTAAAAATGAATACATAGGTATATCTTATTATCAATATTTTATTTAGAAAACATGTATTGTCTTGTACAACATTGTATATGTACAATAGCTAAGTTCCTTAAGTACGTATAGGTAAGTAAATATAATATCTTCAGATGAAAGCATTACAATAATTACGACATTATTTCTGCTAATGCAGAAAACATATAGCTATCTAGAGTTTAAATATAAATAAATAGTCATTTAAAAAAATATATATATTAGAACTCAGACTGGAATATTCATATAATTATGTATTATCTGCTTTCGCACACTTCCTTCTTTTGTATTTAAAGCAGAGTAAAACCAAGATTCATAAGCAGTAAATATACCTACTTATAAATTAACATACTAAAATTAAAAATAACCATTGTGTTCTCAGCTTTACCTATAACAAAGCACATGCACGAATGATTGGAATCGTTATACAACGTCATTGGATTATGTTGATCCATCACACTAGGTAATAAGTAATGAGACATTTGTTCTAGATTCGGCTCGGATTCGAGACGTGTTAGTAGGTGCTGCACATCTCTGTAATAAAAAAAAAATATTGTTATACGTGTCAACGTGTGACTTGTGTGAGAAATTTTGCAGAATAAAAACCTAATGTACCTACGCATATAGGTAGATCAACCAATTTGAAATACTTACCTATGTGTATGCTGTGTTTGAAGGTCTTAAAATATCCACAAAATTATGTTCTTCTTTAAGGGTATAACATTTTGTGTCAATGTTTATCTCATTACTAATCAATTACGCTAAGTAATAATTCGCAAAAAAGTGTACAAAAGATAATTCTTTAGTCATAAAAACGTAAAACGCTGACAAACCAAAGGCGGTAGCTTAATGATAGTCATGGGAAAATATTAAGCTTCAATAGAAAAGTGATTGAACGATGTCTTAATTACACGGCTCATTGACTAGACAGACATGAATACATTAGAGTAACTGGTAATTGATTAATTTGTGTAGAAGGCGAAGGCTGACCAGACCATCTATGGGGCTAAACAAAACGAAGATTGTTGTCCGCCTTATAATATTATTATTTTCAATAGATATTCATTTTTGACAAAAGAAGCTATGAAAGAATATTATTTATTATTAGTAATTATTATTGGCAGATATTGCACACAGGATGAATTTTAAGGTATGCCTCCGTAGCTCATTGCAAATACTCCAACCTACGCGTATATAGGCGTGAAAATTACCCAATGCATCACAAAAGACGTCTAATGAACGCATTTTGTTGCGATTGCGTCCAAAATGGCTGTATTAGCCGGCCTATTGTGTATGGTCACACCCAATTTCTCTCATGTGGGTCATAGTGGGCGTCAGTGGGTAACTACCTAATGAGTTCAATGTAAGTACATTATTAGCGTTGTCATTGCCCAATTCTAAAAGGGGTTGTGCGAAATCTTACTCTCATGATTTAAGGAAAAACAAACGTTAAAAACATTTCTGTATTTTTCAACCACATTGTAAACGATTTAAAGTTTTCTTTTCTACGTGGAATAAGAAATGTCCCACATGTGCACCTCACTATTGAGGACTTACCATGTGTGTGAATTACTAGTGTAAGCTCATAGGAGCTCGTAGGTATTTTAATGAGGGCGTCGGTCCATAATTTTTAAGGGTATATTACATTGATTACTTTACCCTTGGGAAACCTATGCCCCTACACACTCCTATGCTCTGGATAATTTCAAGACTTAGGTACTGAGTTGGAAAATTAAATATCATCGGAAAAAAACTTTAAAAAGAGACAGGTAATTTAAATATTCAATAAAAGTTTGTATTAAACGGTTATTATTCTATAATCAAAAACAACTAACTTAAAGTTTCTATGCATAAAATAATCCAGCCAGTATCAATTAGATTGAGGTTACAGGTAGAGTCGTAATAGAATTTCTTTGCTACCTACATGTTAAACTACAATAGACAGATGGTCTCCTTTAGGCCACCGCTTACTGCGGTTGATGTTACCACGTATGAAAGTTTCACAGGCGAGGGGAAAAGGAATACGCATAAAGATTACCCCGCGTAATCAATAATCATTGTGTCGTTGTAATCAATTGGCCACATCGAAAAAAACACTTCCATGCCATTTTGTTAGATGCGTGCAAATGGCAATCTGTGCGCGCGTAATCAAATTCACACGAAGCGACGACCGTATCACAATTAAAGTGAAACAATACAAGATGGTATTGTACGAGTACAGCCGGGTCAGAGGTCCATAAAAACTAATTACCAATGCGCTATACTACAGCGGACGACCAAAACAAGAGGCGCAATTAAATACGTTTTCACCACTCCAGCACGAAAAGGGTTAAACGACCCCTTGAGTAAAAGTCGCTTTTTAATTTTCGGATATTTCCGTTACAAAATGCAGGAGGACATAGCCATACAACCTCATTTGCAGAGTAAACTCGCGGGTCTATGATATTTATTGAAAATTAAAATATTTAAAATAAATACTTATAGCTAGTTCGTAATTAAACTCGGCACTTGCGCATAAGACATAACATATTTGTATAAACAAGTAACTATTATTGCGACTTTCTTGTTAGGTAATTGTGACAATATGTAATTCAGTAGTGCTCGTATTGTTGTAGATATGTCCAGCAAAATCTAAATTCGTAAGTAAACACTATTACACCATAGATGTGGTAATAAATATTTATTTTTAGTGTTTAAATATTCATTAATCTCAAATCCCACACGTCTATGTAAATAATATGCTACTCTTAGTTATTTCGTCAACGTATTGTGATGGATTTACTGCTGTGCATTGAAACTATTCTCTGGCCGCTATCAACGAGCGTATACAAAAGATTGCAAAACATATCGTCTCTTTGTCAGGTTTTATGACGCGTAATTTATTTTCCATAGGTCACACTAACTGCAAATCTTACCAACATATTGCAATAACGATAATTAAATATTGCATTAATAATAATCTATATAGTGATGTGTTAAATAAAAAGCTCCAAATTGTGGTAACTAATCAAGCGTTTATTTACACAACGTACATACACACCTATCATGTAACATTTACAATTTATACACATTTCAAACGAATACGCCAGGCGTTTTCAACCTTTACATTCATCGAAGTTTCACGGCACACCAGCGATGAATAGCCAAGTGCGAATCGGACTGGCGCGTGGAGAGTTCCGTATAGTACACCTATAAATGTGTAACGGACAGCGGCCGAGGATCATTAGTAGAGTACAGACTCTACTAAAGACGCCCTTTAGGTATGAACCCTAAAAAGCAATGTAGCTAAATAAAACTAACGTAATTAGCGAGAGATTCTGGTAAGGCGATTGAAACACAAGTCGAGCGAGTGTTCCACCCGCCCCCAGGACACCCTCCGCTCCGTTACTATGGAAACCTGACAACGACAAGCGCACGCGCTACGCGTCACTGGTTTTTATACCTTTTCTCATTAAAATAGCTATTCGTGATTTCAACGCGTCATTCAATTTACGCCATACTTGAAAATATACAAGCGGCCCTCTGGTTGAAAACCTCTTCTATACGCAAATATTTTATCTATATAGGTACCAAAGAATAGAACAGAGACGGCTATGATTTAAATATTAAAACAGATCGAATAATTAAACTATTAATAATTATGGAATATCATTGGTTAATGTATAATTATAGAATAACAGCCTCTGGGTCCGGGGTTCGATTCCCGCTGGGGACATTGTCGAAATCACTTTGTGAGACTGTCCTTTATTTGGTAAGGACTTTGCAGGCTTGACTCACCTGATCGTCCGAAAAAGTAAGATGATGCTTCGGAGGGCACGTTAAGCCACTGGTCCCGACTAATGGCTGTAAAAACACCTCCACCAACCCTCAGTGGAGCAGCGTGGTGGAGTATGCTCCATAACCCCTCCGGTTGATTGAGGGGAGGTTGTATATAGACTGTTTATGTATAAGTAGAATTTCTTTATTTATTATTGAACACAACATTAGATACGTAGGTACTATAATTTTATATTAAAATTTTCCAAGTATAATATTTCCTTCTTTTATTTCATTATTAAACTGCTACTAAAAACAAATAACAGAAGTACGTCACGGGAAAATCTGGTTAATAAAAGGTTAATCATAATAATACAGATGCCATATCCCAACGGTGGTAATACAGGCTACTTACTAGTAATACTTAGGCTTATAATATTTTATCCTAAAGTGATAATATTTTTTTTCTTAACCTAAAATGTGTATCGTATCTGACGATGCCCGTGATGGCAAGACACCTTGACTACTAAACCAGATCTCCTATCTTTCCCCTGTCGGATCAATGAGAGACTTTTCAGGCTACGTTCCTAAAAAACAATATAGATTGCGCTGTACTTTTTCTGTTTTTATGAATAACAGACATATGCATCTTTAATTTTTGTTTTTGGGTATAAATGATGACACTTTTAGTTACACCGGCACAATTACATCTTCCATTATCATTCTGATCAAAATAAAAATAAGCAATATAGGTAGCAACATAATTCTATACAGAATGTGATCCAAATAATAAATGTTTCTTTCTTTATCAAATCAAATCAAATATACTTTATTGCACACAACATACAAAACAAATTCACACAGATGAAGATAGATACAGTACTACAGTGTATTTATTTTTATATGCACAAGTATTCCCATGCTGCACTATCCCGCTATATTACCTAATATTCAATATCTCCTATACTTAAAGGTTGCCTGGAAGAGATTGCTACTTAGCAATAAGGCCGCCTATTGTACTAATTCTATTTCTCTTTTGTTTTGTATTTTGTTTTTTCCTGTTTGTGCAATAAAGTATTTGTTATGTTATTGTTATGTTATGTACAATCTGGCGGCCTTATTGCTAAGCAGCAATTTCTTCCAGGCAACCAGTGGATAGGAAACATTATTACAATTTGGTGCGGGACAGTGCAACATCTATTATAAAATAATAAATACTATAAATAAAAAACAAATAAAAGTAAAATAAATAAATAAAAATAAAATAGAAATATATAAATATAAATACATACATACAGATACCCATTTATATCAGACGTATATATTATAATTAAAATATCAGGCTAAAATTTTTATACATGGTTCTCATTACATTTTATTTTTGAATAATTATGTAACTGGGTAACGAGAAAATAGGCAATCATCACGTTAAATCACGATATCGCCATCTATATTATTTTTGGGGAGCGTAGCCTGGAAACTTCCTCATTTAAAATACGAACTTTCTAAAATCTAGGCGTTTCTGTACCAACCTGTTAATTAGGTTGTTAATTACATGAAATTAGCATTTTTTAAATATTGCTTTTCTTTTATTAAAAAAGACACATTCATGGCCGAAACAACATATTATGATAAATAATAGTATCAATTATTATTATTTCTACATTTGTAAATGCACTCGTTACTGATCAGCATGGATATATGAGCTATAATGGGACTGAAATCGTTTCTTGACTGGAAAGTGGTTGCAGTCGGACAGTCCGACTGCGCACTAAACAGTCTAGAAGACGCTGGAACGACGTCCTTGGAAAATGCCTAATTGTTCGGTATTTTGCTATGAAAAAAGATCAGTCATATCAAATTTACGAAAAGGCAGCCTAAACACATAATCATGTTATTCATTTTCTCTAAAAAAATTACTGTTTCCTGTTTTAAATTTTTTTCAGTAGACAATGGCTTAAATAATGGCTAAGATCATAAGACTATGCAGCCTAGTCCCGATAATTCTGATTGGTCAAAGACAAAGGAGTATACAGCAATGGCTCTAGTGATTATAATCATGTCAAACTGATACGATATTAAGTTAGTTTGTTAAATTACAATGATTAAAGCATAAAATTGCAACATATTGATTATAATGAGCACCATTGTTATCATATTTTTAAGTTGTGAAGTGCAATGTACATTTCGTACATATTGCTTGGGCTTTGAAGACAATACAACGCGACATTAGTACATACACGAAGGACGTAGTCAATGTAAGATTATTTCACAGCTACAAAGCGCCCCTTTATTGATTCCTGCGCCTGAGTATTTTAGCGTGTCCAATTAAGTGTTTTGTACTGTACATTCAAGTCGTCATTATAAACAGGTCCATGCTGTTCAGTATTTAAAATTCGAACGAGCCGCGGCTATCTATATTAACTAATTTAATAAGAGGTAGATTATTTTTATCAATTTCTGATACATGAGTTTCAGACGCGATCACGAGTTATATTATTTTCTCACTATTTCTTATACAATAAAGCTATAAGGAAATTCACAGTTTGGGGAAATTCAGGTACTTACAATACGGAGTAAATATTTCTCTTTAAGCGACCACCCTCACGGCGTGATCGGTTCTCGCACGAGTGTAACAGTATTATACCAGGTGTAACAAAAAGTTCGACGTTTGACCATTTTTGACGACGGCATAACTTATTATTTCATAAATATTTCTAACGTATATTTATAACGGCCTCTGTGGCCTAGTGGTTGAGCGTTGGGCTCACGATCCAGTGGGGACATATCACAAAAATCACTTTGTGATCCCTAGTTTGGCTAGGACATTACAGGCTGATCACCTGATTGTCCGAAAGTAAGTAGATCCGTGCTTCGGAAGGTACGTTAAGCCGTTCGTCCCGGTTACTAGTTACTGATGTAAGGGTGTATTCGTTACATGAGCCATGCAGGGGCCTTTGGCGGCTCAATAATAACCCTGACACTAGGGTTAATAGGGTTGGTAATCCGCACCCACACGATAGAAAAAGAAGATAAATATTTGAGAGACACGTTTCGACAATTTTTAAAACTACTAGTAGAATTACGCAGTAGGACCACGGGCAAAGAACCGTCTTGAGCACAACTAGATACCTGTATTTCACCCAAAACTTGCTACCCCAAATATCAACATTGATTTTCATGTATTGCGTTTTAAAAATATTGCTTTGAACTAGATTTAATTTTAGTTTTTTTTTTATGTATAATTAACATTACAATCTTTTAAATTCAATTACAAATACAATCTAGTTGCCTTTGAACTAACCGAAAAGTATATCACCTCAAGTTAATCATAAATCTCTCAATAGTTTTTAATGTATAACTACAATTAAACATCTATAAATTGACCGATGGTACAAGATACGGTTGCTGTATATTATTATTCTATAATCACTCTCTGTATTATTTCGAATACAGCAGTGAAATACTTTAAAATAAATACTGTATTCGTCAAAAAAGCATAGCCACAATAGTGTATATGGGTTTCTAGTACGGTCATGAGCATTAATATGTATACACTTTGGTACCATGCCACATTAACTTCTGCGACAGAGTCCTAAAGTGGGTACATTATATTGCTCATGACTGTACCATACAGCGAAAAACGTTAAACCTAATTCTCTTACTCTCATCCATTGGCAGCGGTTTTCTCACTAAGCTGTTACATTAAAACTATCTTAACTTTTTTCACTACTTCAGCACAAATGTAAACTCCGCGTTTAATTTGCGGATTGCGTGTGGCATTTATTCAAATTATTTTTATCTTTTTTTGTTCATCTTGCGATGGATGTGTACCTCTGATTACCCCAACTAACAGGTTTGTAATGCTACTACTTATGTAGCTATAACCTATATAAAACTTTTCTCGCTGGTAGAGGTTATAAGTTGTACATTTCACACAAGAATAATTGGGTAGTATCCTAGGTGAAAGATAATTTATGAAATTCTGACTATTTGTCAGGTGTCACTAGGTGTCACTAGCACCCTGTTTGTAAGTTCAAGCCTTTAATATTATCACGGAAAGTGCCGTCGTGGAAGTGAACTCTATATGAAGTAGAAGCTCTGTGGTTGTAGTTCAAGCTGCGCCATCTTGGCGAGGAGGCGGTGCAGGCGGCGGTGCGCGCGCGCCGTTTTGCCCGTGCTGTCGACGCCGGCAGTCACTCCCGCGCTCATATTGCTTGCGCCCGGGTAAGAGCGCACCCCCTCCGGCATTACCTCTCGACACGCGTCCAATCTCTGCGATACGTGACGCGGCATCTGCGAATGCAGAAGAAACACTTCCTTCAACATTTTTAAAGCAACTGTTTATACGCAACATACATGCATGTACAAACTCACAACCGCAATTACTAATGGGGTGGCAGAGTCGCGAGTAATCAAAATAGAACTTGAATTATGTTTTGAGCGAAGTCTTAAAGTGAATATGATAAACCTCATGGTGATAGGTCGCCCATTAAAAAGTAAAATCCTTAATTTGTTATAAGACCTATTGCTGTTTAAATTTTGCTCTTTACCTATAGTTAATATGTGCCTCATCTGTAAACCCAAATTTATAGGACCTCTTTTGGAAAATAATCTTACGTTGAATATTGGGGAATGCAGTATAGGTGTCCACAGAGGCAACAGCTTGCTGAGGACGGTCGAATTGCATTCCAGAAGCGATTCCAGAAGACTCAGGAAATGTAAGTTTACTGTTTCAGCCAACTGCAAAGAGAAACAATATTACTCTATCTTTAAGTTTTACCCGCTTATAAGACACAGTAAACATAAAACACGGTAATAAAAATAAAAAGAAGAAAAAAAAAACTGAAAACTATTATCGTCGTATATATCGTATACGCTAAACAGATGAATAAACGAAAGACAAGTCTGAATATACTTTGTCTATTCCACTGCGACTGTGACAAATATATCGCGTTACCTCCTATTTTGTGAAAAATATAGTATACGTATATAATAATATCCCTATAAATAAGTATAGATAACAATATCCCCAGACACGAAATAAGAGGTAACGCGATATATTTGTCACAGTCGCAGTCGAATAGACGAAGTATATCATGAGCAATGACTTAAAATGGTTAGTATTACAGTATGAGAATTAAATGTTTTTTTACTATAGGGGAAGCAGTAGATGGGGTTAACGCAGGACCGGAAATGGTGGTGACAAAATAGAGGAAGCCTATATTCGACAGTGGGATAATGTACGCCGATTGGATGGATAGATCAACATAGAACGTTTACAAGCTATAAGAATACAATTGGCATTAACTTACAACTTTAGATTGAACAGTGACTTGCAGTATACTGGGCACCAGTTTGCACCAGAAGTCGAGTAGTATGCAGACGGTGGTGTTGTGTGGTTCGCTGCTGGGCGTGGTTCCGTTGGCCAACTCTTCTAGGTATAGCGTCCACAGCTGACAGAGGATGAACGCGTGGAAGAGCGCGTTCATGCGCTGCGCCGCCGGCTTAGACTGCTCCACGTACGAGGACATTATCGTCTGCGATACAACGGTATTTTACAGTAGAAAAACGGTTACTCTAGATCTAAACAAATGGTCACGTAGTATCTAGGACTTGTGCCCGGTTAATGGCAATAGGCTCGCCACTAATACATGGGACTTATACATACCTGGCGAGGAGCGGGTGTATACGCTATACACCTATGTCTACTTCTTCGGGGATACAAGCGTCATGTCATGTTGTGTTATAAAGAAATAGTACAAAAAGAAGAGTAAATACAGCTCCAAGCTCGTATTGGTTGTATTGGGGGAGTGTCCTTATTAAATAATTATTTTATATAAACTTGTTGATGATCAATTTCATATCTATGAATCAAAGAAATTTCGTAAGGTATTATGGCTGAGAAGAAGGAATGACAAGAAACTGCAACGGAGATGCATGTTTTAAATCAATGTACACTTAGAAACAAATAGTGACAGTCAAGGTTACATATAGTTAACAACATCCAGAATGTCCAATAATTAGGGACGTTCAAGGTGGCCGTATAGATAGTAACACTTTGAATGACCAAAAACATCGGCACAACCTGCGTGTTCAAAAAGTTGGCAACAACCTAATCGTCCAGATTCGCGAGACGCTTACAATGTCAAATAGTTGGGCTCAATTATGTCGTCGTAAATATGACAATATATTAGAGCTTTACTATCTATACGGCCACCTTGAACGTCCCTGATTATTGGACATTCTGGATGTTGCTAACTATATGTATACCTTGACTGTCACTAACTATTTGCTTCTGACTGTACCTACATTAGAGGTCGTTAATTCTATGCCTAAGGATAACTTAAGGGAACGTACCTGAATATGATCGGTGATATGGCAAGTGGCGTCCTGCGGCACCGGCTGCTGTAGCGGCTGCACGCCGCGAGAGTTGCACAGCGCGCCCATCACCAGCCACGAGATCAACCGTACCCGCGTCACGCACTCCGACACCTCCCGCGACCTGACAAAGGGCTATATTATGTAGTTTCTTTACCTCTTTAAGACGCAAAATAGTGTCAAGAGCAAACACATTTGATTGAAAAAAGAAATGTCTCTGACTACAACCGGGCAATTACATTTGTTACCCCTAGTATTTAGAGCATCATGTAATTTACACCCCTTTACTATTCATTAATCCAACTAACTTGGCACAAGACTTAAAAAAGTAGAACGTTGATAATATTTTAAACACGGCATTAGATTGAGCCAAGAAAAATTGAAAGGAGTCAAGGAAACAAAGGGCATGGCAAAACCGAATGGGAATCAGTAACCATAACTCCAAATGAAGCCATCGATTATCGCACGATTTGGCTCTGCATTTACCATATTGACACCGGTAAAGAATACCAATTTAAATAAACACGTACATAAGATGATGTCTATTTCCTATTGGGGTAGGCAGCCACAGAATTCCTCTTACTACGACCCTGTCACACTACTTTCGCTTCTTCCACTCTAAGACTTCATGCATCGCCGGTTTAGAGTACTCTCACATCCGCCTCTACAATTCTCGTCACTACATTTTCTTTCACACCACAACACTCCCTTATCACCATATTTTTTTTCTATCGTATATCGTATCGATATGCATTCAAGATATTTACCCTAGTATAGAGGCAGTGACGCTGCACATGACGTTTCTTCCCGCCTGGCCGGTTCCTTGCTTGCCGCGACACAGCTCGAGTGCCAGTTCCACTGCCACATACTGCGCAATCCCACCCTTGACAATCGCTCCCAGTGTATCTTCATTCAGGCAGATCAGGTTGCGATTCACTATTGACTTCGACACTGAACCCTGAAGATTAGGTTATATTAATAAATGTGCACTTACACTAAACGCGTAAGATGACAGCTCTCTACAACACAACCTATCCTTAGAGCATAGCAATAAACTATGTATGTCGCATATTTCTACAGTTGACATTACCTCTTGTGTGCAGAGCAAGTAAGCTATACTAGTGCAGTACAACTCATGCAATGGATATAATCAAGGCTTTCGAATGTTGTTTCTTTTGTAGCAGAGATATGCAGGAATCGACCAATCACCGCTGGGCGAGAGAGCGCTTCTCGCTCTCCTCTCCGTCCGTCATTTTCAAATATACTAATAATTTATAAATATAATAACACGTACATCAACAAATATCCTGTCAACAACTATGATCTACCTCTAGATACAGACTTGCCTTGATTTTGTTAAGCAAGTGCGGGTCTTGCAGCAGTTCGATCATGTCAGACAGGTGTGGACGCATGCAGTCGACGGCGCCGCTGCCCAACTCCCTCGCCTCCGAACCGCTCGGCCCGGGCGTCAGCAAGTCACCGGTGTTTAGTTGCGGAGGAAGTAGCAACGTGCAGCCATGGCCTGGGATCAAACGTTACAATTGTTTATTTTTAGTCTAGAGTCATTTAAGAAATCTTTAAAAAGACCGCAATTTTTACAACCTTTTATTAGGTTCACTTGTATCTAACTAACATGAGTAATCAATAAATCTTGATAGATTTCGATAGTAAGTGATATTGTTTCAAAACATGCTGTGAGAAAAAGAACGAGCGCCTTAAAGAAACGAAAAACGTAAATATTCTCAATGGATGTTTCTGGTAGACTACGCGCTTATATCTAGAGTATTCGTTTTGTACTTTTGGACCATCCTGTACACAAGCATTATTGATATAAACAGTCGACTTATCAAACTAACCTTGAAGCACGAACTGTATCAGTATGAAGAGATTATCATCGGGGATGGTCGTTTTAGTACGCAGCGCTTGTACGAGCTCATAGACGAGCACGCGGCAGACGAGCAACTTGTCACGGTCTCGGCTGAACACGCGCACGCATACTACACTCAGTTCAGATATCACAGAGAGCTTCAGCACGAAATTCTGGATCCCATAGCTGATGATCTTTGATATTGGTTCGAGTATACTCTGCAAGAAAATAAATATACTTACTTTGAAATTTTCGGGTATGATATGACATTTTTTTGTTGACTTTATTTTACATTATAAGATTAAGAACGCGTGAAGAACGCGTGAACTACCTTATGCTTTTCAGCGTGAGGTATCTTCAAGACAGCGGTGGCAGCCCTCAGGAGTGGAAGCACATCGTCCAACTGCGGCAACTGAAGGGAGATGCTTCGGAACAGAGCCTCCATTTGCTGCAACAGCGCTGCGCATGCGCTGTGCGGGCCCAACGCTTCCGGCGCAAGACACTCCAAGTACATCGCCATGTTGCCAGAAATTACCGGGATTTGCTAAGTACGTGACATGTGTATCAGTAAGTTGACTTATTAATGGAAAGCGAAAGTTCACTGGACTGGACTGTTTTGTCCGTCAGAACATATTTATCTTAATAATTAATTTTACTTACTTCGATAGACAAGGTTTTCTTAGAATTCAGATGTTCTACAACTAATTGCAGCGGTCCACAGGGGTACAACTCATTGAAATCAACAAAAGCTTGCGCTATGCTCTTGAAAAATATCAGCCGTTGCTTCTCTGTAACAATAAGGAATCTACATTAATTTTCTTCTTTAAAGTTTTCTAAAATTATATATAAGGATTGAGCATAAGGCTCCGCCCTAGATGAATGCTCGAATGAAACGACGAAAGAAAACCTAAAATAAATCGTGAAAATATAGAAGTACATGACGTCACACTGTTCTGAATCCTGAATACAGGAACAATGTTGAAGCTTCTTCACCCTTTTGTCCAATTGTAGTTCTCCAATGCGTGTCTAATGTCTAGTCGTTCTAGTAGTTCTCCAATGCGTGTTAAGTCTATAAATTATGTAATACAAACTGGATTAAAAGAAAAGAAAGGAAAACATGAAACAGTAGGACTAGGGCCCTGTGCTGGGAGGTTTTCTGGCCACGTCTTTCCCTCAGCGTTACAGATTCCGATGTGGTAGTAGTTTTACAGCTAGTTACATAATATGTAATTTAATTATGTTTGACGTTCAAAAAGCGCTAACTTTGTAAGCCAATTTTGAAAAATAAATATTTTTTAATTTGAATGTTATTGAAAAAAAAAACTTCATATATATGAAGTGTCCAGAAAATACAGCCGTGGTAGCACTTGGAAGAACGCTTGACTTTCACTGAGAGGTCGCAGGTTTAAATCCAGCACGAGCCAAAATCAAAGACTTTCGAAATCATGTTTAGAACATAAATCATTATAACATGCTCAACGGTGAATGTAAACATTACGAGGAAACCTACAGTATCGAGCAATTCGTTTTGGACGTATGTGACTTAACATGTAATGGGCTGGTTTTCCCTTAACTGGTTGTAAGGTCAAATAGGCAATCGCATCTGTAAGTAACCGGACCTGTCAAAACTTCAGGTTAGGTAAGCGCACCCTGTAAAAGCGGAAGATGTACCCAGAAAATTGTAACATACCAGGAGTTCGCTGCAGGAACATCTGTAGGAAGACGTTGTTGGGAGCGAGTTGGTGTAACACGGTGCGCAGGAACTGGTGCGCCACGAACACCGCGCTGCCAGGCAGGCGCGTGTTGGTCTCGGCTTGCCACGAGTAGTTGCCCAGTTGCACCACCCTACGCGAGTATACCAAACTTTAGGTCACTTGTAATTTTTAGACATTATCAGGATAACAGATTCATAGAAGATATCCTATATCAATTTGTATTTTACCTTGAGCTGTTAAGCTGGAAGTCATTCTATTTACGACGCTCTTTATCTGAGCTATCACTTGTGTTGTTTTTCTTTGCTCTATGCAAAATGTTTGTGGTTTCTAAAATAATCAATGATTTTTTGATTCGCATGAGTTGTAAAGTTGATTATTTTACCTGCTGACATTGTGCAGTAGAGCCGGTAACATGGCAGCAGCAGCCGCCGGCTCCCGGTGCACAAATGTTGCCAGCACTATGATACTCAGCCCGAGCTCTTCGTCGCTGTACTGTTCCACCGCAGTACCGCATTCAGCACCTGATAAATACGTAAAAAAGTTCATGCATACCGGTGTGATTTTCTTCAACAAAACCTTCAATTTTTTTTACCTGGATTGAAACTAGCTTGTCTATTGTATTATCTATTGCGATGATATATAACCTAGGCAAATAATATAAACTAAGCTTTTTTATGACGCAAAATATTACTAGATTTCTCCTGCGGGCTAGCAAAAGATAAACTTGTAACAACTTTTGGTGTTCTTCTTTTCAGATAAATGTAAAAATAGTTTACAGTGACAGGTTGTTAGGAGTTGATATGATTTAGTAAATTAATTGAGATATAACATTACACTCACAACGATAGCACATGGTGGTGTCGGGGCGAGGCGCGGCGCACGCATGCGCGGCGCGATGTGCTTGTCTTGTGTCGTCGTCCCACCAGCTACCGGCGGGATCGCAAGCGCTCTCTATAATAAAGTTCACTGCTAAACAATTAAACCACATTGCTCACATCTACTCCAAGAAAAGAGACAGCCGCAGAAATTGATTCATGACCGACACTTTCGGTATTAAATGATTTCTTTCTATATAATTCTATCTCAAACTCGAAAACAACATCACAATCATAATACAGATATATTTAAGACAATCTGTATTACAGCGATGATTCTAGCAAGGTCTGCAATCAGTTTTCGCGACTGCGCCTAGAAACAGTTATTAAAGTACCAGTATTGTGCGCACGAGCACTGGTAGACTCTACCGCAGCACAGGGCGCCGGCGTCGGCGGCGAGCCCAACTGAGCCGCCTGCCGCGCGAGTCGACGTGGTGAAGTACCTCGAGACCTAAGTGTATGATATGACATTAATCATGTACCTACACCTTGGGGTCTTTCCACCAAAGCGCAGAGGAAAGGAGCGGAGTCATGCAGGAATTGACTAATTACCGTGAGAGATAGAGCGAGACAACGTCTTCTCGATCGAATTTAGGAGTTATCTCCTAACTGCTACCTTCTGACAAGAACTTCTTGAACTTGTGCAGCCGAGTTTTTGATGTTGGATAAAGTTCTGATTCAGATTTACTCAACCCCTGCATATCTTCGCTCCTCTCGTCTCCGCTTTGATGGAAATCCACCCTTAAATGCCAATTTCCCAAGAATTGATTAATCTAAATAAATCCTATACACTTAGGAGTTAGCTCCTACCTGCTACCCTCTGACAAAAACTTCTTGAACTCCTGCGGCCGACTTTTTGGTGTTGGAGAAGGTTCTGGTTCAGATTTACTTGAGTCTGTTTTATCGGTGGAGTCATCTAAAATAATAATACAAATGTAGACATTATTATTCATATAAAATATAATGTAGTTTTGATGTGGTTTCGCATCTGCCATTTATTATATCTGATTTTTACCTGGTGGCAAGCTTAGAGCTTCCCGCACACGGTCTACTAGAGCGTTGAATACCGGATATTGTTCTTTGTTGGGTTTAGGGCCGATGGGTAGCAATCTGAAAACGTAACAGCAATTATTTATTTCGGCCTTGATACCTGCTTTTTAAAAAATATTTATGTGTCCTTTATACTCAATAACTGTATATTGTACGAGAATTAATATGAACTTGCCTCTCAGGAGGTGGGATGTTAAAGGGCTGTATCTGCGTAGGCGCGTGGACCGGCGTAGGCGCCGTGAACGCAACCTCCATTTTGGACAGCGGCGATTCAGGCGACGCGTATGCATAACCGGTTCTTACTGGAATTACAATTCAGCAGTAACTATTGCTAAGATATAAATTAGAAATATAGGACAATCCGACCTAATGTTGACACTTTTGCTTTTGTAAATGGTGGGGACACCATTTCCGTAAATAGATCTTCTCTCGTGCGGGTTGTGAGATCAATGAATAAATGGATAAAGTTACTTAATCGCACGGTGTTTATATTGATTGTAAGTACAAGTTTAACAGCAATAAGTACTTACTAAAAAGTAAGGAACCAATGTAATATACTAGTTTAGTATTATGAATTCCTGCTTTACCCACCTGGACTCTTGATGTAATGCAGAGGTGGAGACTTGCTGAGTGGCGCCCAGGGTCCCGCCGCCCCGTCTCCGTTTGAAGATGGAGCCGTGTCTGGAGAAGTACTGCTCCCTACTAAACATTGTATTCACATCCAAAGTTTTTAACAGAGATTTGTAGGTTTAGTAAAGTTATTGATAGTAGCAGTAACGGAAGCAATAACAATTGCTAGAACCAAGTACTTTTCTTTGTAAAAGGTGTAAGTGAAACAAAATTTATGGAATTACTTGCCTATTATTCTCTTCTGTTTGCCAAGAATTTTAACTCGGGGCGATGCTTGTCCATGCGCATGTCCATGTAACTGGTCTGGCCAAATTTCTACTGAATGACCACTCATCGGGGTCGATTTCCTTGAATAAAAGCACAAAAAAATTGTCATGTACAACTTTATTTTTTAATATTTACAGTGTACTATAAATTGTCCAACATTTCTAAATACGACTAGGCATTAAGCCACAAAATATAATAAGTGAATCTCGCTATTTTTTCGCATTCTGTCTTTTAAACTGGATTTCCACTAAAGCGGATAGGAGCGGAGACACGCAGAAATCGACCAATCACTGCGAGGACACAATATCAGATAGTGGTCTTCCTCGCTCTATACCACTCTGTGATTAGTCGATTCCGCACGTCTCCGCGTTGGTGGGTACCCAAACGAAATAGTAGGAGAACTATATCAAGGTTACTGTTGAGAAACTGTCTTACAAGTTGGAGGAGTCGCTGCCAACGGACACAGACGAACTGGTGGATAACTGATGTGCCGACCGGGAACCGATAGCTGCCTGGGGTACAAAAATATTTTTATTACGATAGAGTTTAAATATATTTCTTAGTCATCATCACAATATTGTCGCTTTGTGGATCGTATTGTTTAGCGGATGAATGAATAATACATCAAAACAAAGTTCTACTTACAATTTTATTGAGTGGCGCATGAGACGTGGAAGCTGCAGGGGTTTCCACTTTAGGAGGATCCTCGTAATGAGACGGTTCGTCGAATGAACCCTGAAATGAAATTTATGTATTATAGTATTTACTAAACACACATAAAAACATAATCTGCCAATGTATACTTACGAGCCACTGCTGAACACAGCCCAATCAACAGGTGGAGGTATGGAGCATAAATACCACACCGCACCACGCATGATCCACGGCGGTTTGATGGATTTACTAATCAACGTGTAAAATTTGTAACAATAGTAAAAACTCACGGGCGCCGTACTGCCATGAACAGTAGTGTCTGATTTGTCGCTGGTCTCGGGAATAGCTATCAGCTCGCTCTCTGAAGATTCTTGATCCAAACTCCATTGCTGATATCTGATACCCAACATCACGACCATTAGAAATGAATTACAAATGAAAAAATGTAGCACCTAATAAAATATGTATTATTTACTTATGGCAAAAACTAAGTCACAGCATAAAATATAAAATGAAGTATTTATTCGTCCAATACAGCCAATAATAAGATGCTAATATTCCATTCTGATAGAAATAAATAGTAATAATTGTCTTACTACTTGATATAATATTTACTTGGTGCTCTTAGTAGGTTGTTCCCAGTGCGTGGGCATGTGTCCGGGTGATTTCTGCGGCATCTTGGCCTTGCTCGTAGATGGTTGTGGGCTGGTGGATGGTCTATCTGCCAACGTCGTGGGCGGTGCGTCGTGCTCTGTTGTCTTTACTGACGGTTGGCTCAGGTCTAGACCGAAAGAAACTGTTTAATGATAAGATTTAATTGGAAATACATGAATGTGATTCCATGAAAAATAAATGTAACTTACCTTAACTAATAACAACATTCACTAATTACAAATTAACAAAAACTGGCCAAAAGATAGTCGTATTTGGTTAAGTTCAGAGTTCTGTAAATTTCCATGTAGCATTGGTCACATGATGCCCGAAATGTTTTGTTTTTCAAGATCTTTTTCAATGCCCACGAATAATCAGTAAGAAAAATATAATTAGGGCACTGTTAACGACAATTTATTTAAATTGGTTAATAAGTAGACACACTAGAGACAGACGTCCGGACTGGAGAATTTTATAAGGGTTCCTTATAGCAATAAGTCTTTGGAAACCGTGATTCAAAAATAGTATGAAGTATTTAGTAGTGTAAACTTTATTCAAAAGTTTTCTATTTATTTATGAAAGCTTCATAAATATTTCTCCTCTATAGTCGCATAGTCGCACGTCTGAAACTAAAAGACACATATTATCATGTTTGGTACCAATGCTCGCCACCGGCTCTCCTCTTTGTAGTTTGAATAGGGACCGTAGCATATTTTTACGTAGTATATTTTGCATCTATTTTGCCATGGAGTAACTAGATGTCGCTAACCGTAAAGGATACATATAGAAAAGTGTCAAATAGTGATAGTGTGTCGTATCATTATGAACACTTGACAGATAATAGAAATGATCGCCACTGGCGCTCCATTTGCGCGTGTTTTAGCGGCAACTTTTCTGTATGGTGAAGGAACCTCTATTTTACGTACTATAATAGTTACTCCATGATATTATACATACTCTAATACCGTAATACAGTTTTAGTAGATCCTTTGGCCGCTAAAATACTATATATAATATTACCACTGTACATTAAATATTAAGTAAAAGAATTATTTTTACCAATGTTACCTCTAGCGCGAGCTTGGGGCATGACAATCATGGGCGGGATGCGCTTGCATTGATGGTACTGAGCTTCCACCGTGTTGAGGACTATGCGAACCAGGGCCTGCACTTGACTGCACATCGTACCCGTGCTGTAGTGGTACTGGCAAAATATACAGTTTTGTAATTATTTATATATTTTTTACTTTATGATTAACTTTCACTGCGATTTTAAAACTGTAACAGACTCAGTAATTAAAAGGCGCACTCCCAGTATTTCGTTTGTATTTATTATCTTCTGCCTCATTCAATCAATTATTTGCTCTGAAAGATACAAAGTACCCATCCACCATCAGCTATATTATCTAAACAATAGACGACGGCCAGTTGTCAACGAATGTACAAGTATCAGGCAGGTATCATGTTACAAAAAGGATTCTTACTTTGTATAGAACAACTAAGAGCGCCATGAGCCAATGTCTTCTCACGTGTGGTTCGAGCGCAGCCAAGGAGTTAGTGGCAGTATACGCTGATCCACCGGACGACGGGCCACAGCAGTGCTGTCACAAAAATAATACTTTTCAGATCAATACCTTACCTATTACTGGAATAAATCTAACTCCGGGTTCCTTAGCGACTCACGTTCGAACGTCTGCACGGATTCGAATGACATTTTGCAGTTTTATGCATGAGAAGCTCGATCAACATCTGATAAAGAAATCTTCACTTTGGGGTTTGGGCCCAGCCTTACGCAGGAGTGATAACGAGGAATAGCTAGTTGTACTTAAACCAAACCTAAGCCATTTATAGGGTCTCAAAGATAGTACAGTGATGATGCCGTAGTAATACACAACACCAACTCTGCAACGCTATCACACTTTAAACTCAATCTAATTAATTATACGCACCGATCACCAACAAAAAACAAAGGAGCGACAGATACAAAAAATCACAGAACAAGAAAATGTTCTTACCTGCATAAGTAAAAACGTCTGTTCTGCAACGCTTGCACCCATAATATGATTCTGATCCAAGAATTGTGGTAAGTTAGCAATGAACGCATTGAATATAGACGATTGTCTGCAAGCAAATCACACAGTATTACTACGATAACATTATATTTATACATAAATATTTTATCTATGTACAGTTTAAATAAGTGATACACCTATAGTATTACCAGGGATAAATGAAGTAGCTGAACAAGTGTTATTATCACGGACGAAAGGCCCTGTGCTGAAGGAAGCTGGGCTCTTAAATATAACAGTTTGTATAACTCACAACAATAGAAATAGTTGATTTTCATGATTATACTATGTAGCTACCATAAATGGCGTATAAAATAAAGAACGCAACAAAAGCAATCGCGACAGTGTATGTTACCGAATGGGAAGAGACTGAATATGATGGGCCCCAGAGAGAATTTAGAATTTTATTATGATTTAAATTAAGAACGAAATCCAAAATATAACGAGCCAGAATAATTTCGATGGAGAATGTTAACCAATAATGTTAACGGAGAAAACCCACATAAAATATTATAATAAGATACGTACCTAAGACTATAGGGTGATATTTGAAAGTATTTCTCGTTAGAATTGTATCCTAACAATAAAAATAGGTGTCTCAAAACTAATTCCTGAGTCTTTGACGACTGCTTGTCTTCGGCTGGATAAGCTTGATCAGACCTGTAAAAAGTTAATAATTTTGTATGGATTCCACAATGGCCTTATATCTCTAGTATCAGACGCTAAATAAATTCATCGTTCACTTATCGCAACCTGTTCTTAAACAAGTGTCTCTCCCAAAATTCCGCAATAATATTGGTATGGCTAATAATTACTATGAATTCTATTGAAATTGACAAAAACAACCCTTTGTAACTGAAGTCCCATGTTAAGTTTACATCTGGCTCGGGAAATAAAACAATCGCTTCTTATTTTGAACATTGCAAATGGTCGCATTAATTGATCTCTTTTACGGTTTTTTTATGAAGTCTTAAAGTGATGCAGACAAGAGAAATTGCGTTATGTTAAACAAATGAAATGCCCCAATTCGACCCGTGCAGATCTCAATCATCCAGTGAACTGAATTGTCATACCTAGAAAGGAATTGCATGAGCAGAAACACAAGCAGGTTGGTAGTTTCTCGATCTGCCTCCTCAAGGTCCACGGCTTTAGGCAGCACCGTCGTCGGAGTGTCATCAGAAAACCGGGATAGAGAATGGAAGCCTTCTGTAACAAATGACAGTTTTCAAGATACTTCTAAAGAAATATTTTATTGCGACCGTGTGTTCGACACGGATTTATGTCCGAAATCATTAACGAGGTAATCTCAAGTAGATTAGTAAATTGGAATTTATCATGACTATTCAACTGCTGCTGAACTGGAAGAAGGATTTTGAAAAAAAGGAGTAGAAATGAAGGGGGAGTTTCGTGAGATACCTTTAGACAAGGAAAAAAACGAAGTAAAAACAAGTAGTCTTGTGTCGACTGTAAAGAACTGTTTCTTACCGTGTGGGTTGCTAGATCTCGTGGAAGAGCCAAGTGGTTGCGGCGCTGCTAGCAGTTGTCCGAGCCCGAATCGAGACGTCTTACGTTTCAAGAGCGGGGCCGAATATTGTCTGGAGTACACTTTCTCGCGCTCTACGGGTAACAAATATACACATTAATGGCTCTCGTTTATCGTGGGCGGTGGGACCTAAGGCGAAGATTATTAGTAGAGATAGACCTAAGAGATCCAAATTGGGGATGTTCTTAAAATGGTTAGGTACAATCTACTCTGAATCGCCGTGCGTGATTGAAATGATTGATGAATGTAGAGAAGGCGAGATAATTACATCAGGATCAAAGCAAAAGGAATTCCATGTTCCGCTTACCCCGGTGGGAAATAGGCGTGTGTGAATTATGTATATATGTCCTAGCGCTGATCGTGTTTAAAGTTCTTACCATGTCTAGTGTCAGGATGTGGCGGCATAGTAGCAGGCGCAGAAATGGTTCGTTTGTACGGCCACTTCGTTCCAAACGAGGCACTCAAAGTGTTCACATTCGAGTCTTTTGCAGACACACTCAACGCTTCGTGTGCACGTCGCACTTTGTATATGAACCATTCCGAGCTTGTCTCGCTGCTTACCAGCTCTGTAAACAGGTCAAATTTGTTTAATGCATTCGAAAAGACGAGTACAAAATATATTTTTTAACTCACCTCTGAACTAAACAGCTAACAACAAATCTAAAAACCTGGCGAAGAAATAAATCAACAGTAAAGTTAACAAAACAGAAATCAATAAACAAAAAAGATATTAGATAACAATAACCCGAAAATTAAGCATGCAAGAAATTTAACAAAACAAGAATCAATAAACAAATAAAGATAAAATAACAATAAAGCGAAATCTAAGTTTACTAAGTAAGCCTCGTCCCTATGGGACTTAAACATAGGCGAGGAAAGAGTGTGTATATTATACACCTCTGCCTTCCCTTTCGGGGATAGAGGTGTGATGCTATGTTAAGTATTAGCTAGTGGCTCACCACGTAAGTTTGTGAAATCGATGGCCTTGTTAGAATTAATCTGTGCTTCTAAGAAAAGAGCTTCAAAGCGGTTGAGGAAAAACCTCCATGTGAGGATCTTGCGGTCACTCAGCGTGTTGTGCAGTTGGTATATCGACTGCAGAACCATCGGCCGATCGACTATCACCAGGTCGAACTGAGTCTCCAGACAGTACAGTAACAACTGGAAAAAACGAACACGCATTTTTTCATAACTCTTTATAATACAAAAATGCTTTAGCAACATTAGAACAAATAGTTTCCTAGGTCAAAGATAAACTATGAAATTCTGATTACTAAATAAAGAAAGGTCTAAAGATGACAAATTCTATTTATCTTATTTATGAAATTTAATAAAGGAAATGGTAATAATAAGCGCGACATTTGTCACGTTTTTCTATGACGTCACAGGTTGCTTTTTCATAGTTTTTCAAAGTACAAATTCTATAGTAATTTCATGTTTGGCGTTTAGTAAAAAGTAACTGATTTGACTAGTTGAAAACAAATTGACAAAAGCACATTCGGTAGTCTTTATTACTAAACACAATTGACGGCAAAATAGATACGTAAAAATAAACAAGCTACTTGTGCTATCTAACGATAAATTTATGATGTTGGTGCATCATTCACATTTACCGGATTTTGAAAAGATTCGCTGCTATTAGCTTTGCCGTAGACGGGTAAAAATATCCACTTGATATCTATCAAAGTAATGTGAACGCATGTGCTAAAATTACGTACATAGGTAACAACAAATTAAGGACTAGCTAATAAAAGTGGTATTATTGGATGCGACTTAATGAACTTCTAATATTTGTTGGTTTGAATGCCGCGGATTACACTGAAAATGCGTCTGATTCATTGCCGCTCCCATATTTACTGCGCTCGGTTACCATGAATATTATACCTATGATAAGGAGATTGAGAAGAGAATGTTAAGTTGGTTTGGACACAGAGCGGATGAGGGAGAATTACGAAAGCAGTATATAAAGCGAAGGTCGGTGACAGAGCTGGAAGATCTAGAAGCATGTACATTGACGAAATTGGATATGTCCTTAGAAAAGGTTCAGTACGATTTACTCTGAACCGGCGTGCGTATATGAAGCGATTGATGAATGTGGAGGAAGCAAGAGAAGTATGTCAGGATCGAAGCAAATGGAATTCCAGTCTCTGCTGAACCCGGTGGGAAATAGGCGTGAGTGTAAATAATTTAACTACAAATAAAGATACTACATAAATAGAATTTTACATGTCAACAATATCGACTACAATAATAGCAGTATAAAAATAAATCTAGGTAATATTTAGATCGAATCAAAAGCCGAAATTCTCTGACAGAGGAAATATCCAGATCGAAGATCGCTTCCCCCTCTCTTACACAGCGACCGTTGGTTTCTACACCGCGTCGCGCGCGATATGTGGGTGTCATACTATCACTAGTGTATCCGTAACGTAGCAGTGAGACAAATTAAATAACACATTGCTATTGGCTCGCGGGACGTGTGTGCTATATGCTACGGGTGCTGATGTACCGTTTAGTATTTACCTCAATAGCGTTATCGTGTATCGTGCCGATATACAGCGTAGCTCGTTGCGCCACGTAGACGTTAATATCGTCCATGCTCGAGATGAGGTAGCAGAACGCAGTCGCCAGGGCCGTCTGCAAGGGCAGGCTTGTCTTCAAGGGGGACCCGTCCATGAACCTGTTTATTAGAATAAAAATATATATAATTCAGTACAGACATATCAGCTTATTATATTTTAATAACGTGTAAATAACCTAGAGCAACACGGAAAACAGTAGTCATACGCAGGCGTTCCCGTCTGGCAAAGTGTTTGCACATTTGTTCAATCCAAAACTAGTTTGTAACCTACTGACTGAACTTGTCGCCGAGAAGTAAATAATGCTTACCGGTACGTAGTTGTCGAAAGAAATTCCAAAGAGAAAGGAGTATACGTATACAGATGGCTGTATACGGCCCATGCGGGTGTAGTGCATATAATCATATTAAAACGCCCGTGTTGCTCTTTGGTAAATAAGAAACATTAAACAACGCATAAAAACTAAGTATATTTTTTAAGAAATTAATAACCATCCATTAACGTTATCACAAGATACGATACAGGTTTTATTAATTAACAACGAAAAAATATCCTTAATAATGGTGCCGATTCGGCTTAATTTTAACTTATTTTGATAGGACTAAACTAACTCTATATCTTTCTTGCAGCTTTGTTAGTGAAGAGGGACACTAGTTTAAACGCTGTCAAATTAAAATTATGATTGCGTCTGTTAGAACTGGAACCAATGTATTTAGTTTTCGTGATGACAGTGGCAATGTTTACCGTACGGGCTGGAGTTCCTTTTAGGTGTTCCACCAGGACCTGTTATGAGGAATTTGTACCTGATGATAACAGTGACCCTCTCAACCGCTGCGAAGCGTACGCGGTGGTCGCGGTGGTGGAACTGGTCACGGATGAGTGCGCAGAACACGTCCGCGCCGCCCGCCAGCGTCACACAGTGCAGCAAGATCGGCACCGCCACTGAGCAGATGTGCGAGTGAGATGCGTCGCACACGCTCCATAGACTAGACAGAAACATACATCATATTCATAACATATTCATATTCATAACATGATGGACAGAACCACAAGCTATCGTAAGACAACTTTGCAGCTCCTCCAGATACAACGTCCTAAGATAGATAATAGGAACTGTATGGTAATAACCAATGTTATCATGTTCTGATCGCAGTTAGGGACTAATCACAGTCCAACGCTTGTATAATGGCCCATCAAATTAAAAAGGACACAATCCCCTCTGTCGTTTTTATAACGTGACTGGGAAGATAAGCAGTTGACCGCGTTCTCTTTTGTATACGTGATTGCCTCCCAGTCCAACAACATCGTCTCAATTTATAGATATTTTTTTCGACTCACTTGTCTATCAACAAGTTCTCTTGGCACCAAATCAGGAAACCTCTATGATCGGACAATGCGTCGGCATTCAACACCAACACTTGCAGGCACTGGAGTAGGTGGTAGAGAACGTCAGGTCGCGAGGTGCTTTTTAGTTCCTGTTCAAATAATTTAAAATTATTAGTTAACCGCCCAAAGATGAAATATAAATATTACTTCGAAAATGTTTATACCTGTAACAACTGATGTATGTACTGAAGCTCTTGCGGCAACTCTTCTATACTGAAGTGGAACTTGCCAGCAGACGTTGGCCAGAAATTACTCATGTCGTCTTCCACAGACTCGCCAGTCACCTCGTGCTCGCCCACCAGGTTTGGAGTTGACACCTGGCTCATTCGTTTCGTTCCCTGATTATAGTGTATGAGGTCTAAGGACCTAACTTTTGTGTAAATATATATGCTAACATTTATAGAAGCTGATTCACGTCAAGAGGAGTGAAAGGCGAAAGTAAAGCTAAGCCTCTAATATTATCCTTATTTTATAGTTGTCATTTTGAGTTACTATTGGTTGCTTCGGAAAAACTATCCACTAAATCTTGAGTTGCAATAAACTTGATTTATTGACAATTATAAGCAATAGAAAATTAAAGTGGTGTCGAAAAATCCAAAAACTAACTAAACACCCAACATCAAGATGACATTGCGAGCGGCGGACAGTTTTTAACCGCTGCCTCATTTGGATTAATATCAAATTTAAGGAGCCCTGAATCCACATGCTTGTGACGCGTCGACAATCGACGTACTCTCGTACCGCCGCAGGTGGGGTCTTATTTATTTCACACTGTGGTAACACGTAAATTTTATTATCCCTACTTTACAATGCTTCGTTATTTGGCTGTTTTTTGTTGACTCTACTAGTATTGTTTGACAATTGACCTTTTGAGCGTCTATTGCGATGTAGTGATGATGATGGTCTGAGCACGGCGAGTGCGATCAGCGGCTTGCGAAGTGTTATGCTCAACTTACAGCAGCGGTGGCGGTGGCGACGTCAGTGTCGGTGAGCGTGATGGTCTGCGCAGTGGCCAGGGCAGGCGCGTCCGCCGATGGCAGCGACACCGCCATGTCCAGCTGCTCCGTGATCGTCTCCACCGTCGCCGTCATTATCTAAACAACGTGCCACTTAGTACACGAACAATACAAATCTTAGACCCCGTCCGGAGAGTTCGCTATCGAGCAATTGTTAAAACCGAACATACTCTGGAGGCGTTTCCGTACGAATTCGTCTCGTGCGAACAACGTACGACTCACGCACACACAGGAACAATCTCTACCTACCATATAGATTGGAAGTGCGCCCACCAAGTGAGAATTGTTCATCATATACCAGTATTCGTACATTTACGTAGTGCAGGATACAAATTCATACTAAAACGCGTCCAAAATCCGGTCGGATTTTACACTTTCACACGGCTCACACTTTGTGGGTGTAATTCAACTTTTGGTATATTTATTGATATTTTGTAATTTTTCCAAAAGATTAGAGTGCCAATAATTAAAGTGAAATATTTCTGCGACTTTCAACATAATCGTTGTTATAAAAAGCTGATAGTTTAAGTAAGCATTGACAAAACGTTACAAAGAATTACTTACTTTCAGGACAGGACCAAGATAAATGCATACAAGGAAACGTTTTCAAATATATTGTATTATGGAGTCATCAGAAATTACTAGCGTTGATAACGTAACCCTGTACATTGGGCTAAATCCTAAAAAGCAGTGGCTAATTTTTTATCTCTCTCTCTCTCTCTCACTCATCTTGTTGCTAAATGCTAGAATAACAAACGCATATGGCACTAGACTGAGATGTTTGGCAGTTGACCGTACCTAGACTGGTTTCGGATAATTCGGATAACTTATTTAGACTTACATTTCATATTCATTCATATAATCACTGCTTTTGAAGCTCTAGGTACGATCACACAATAATACATTCCATTTTGATGATTGCTATGATTACTAAAAATCTGTGATTATTTTAGTGAACAGTAGGTACCGATTAATTTGATTAATTCTACCTTAAATATATTTCAACGCATGATTTATGATATTATTTTAATATTACATTTTAGAGTATTTTTAATTTACTAACTAGCACTGCAACACTTTGTACATGCAGATACAACTTAGTTATTATTATACAACACAACAAACACAAGACAGCTAACTATAGACTTCACTGTGTTTGGAGCAATGTTATAAGCCCTGGCTAAAGCTTGTACTGACGAGCTACCTAAGCTAGGTCAGTATCAACAGTTTGCAATAACCAGTGAAGCCACTTTCATAAAAGGTGGTTTTACACTGACGTTTTCGTATAATTCGGACTGTCTCACCACAACGACATCAACCAACATATATATAGGCAAAACAGAAACAACACAGATGCGTCATGCGTTTAAATACATTTGGATAGCCGGGCAAGCACACGACACCGACGTAACGACAGTGTAAAACCAGCAAAAACTATAACGTCGGGAAAACAACACATACATACACTAAAACAAAACATAAGTAGCACAAAGGAGAAGGAAGAAATAGATAGAGAACATACTTGCGTATCGCCTGACGATTTCGTCAGAGTGGCGTCCGAACCGACGTCGCTTATGAGTGACAGTTGCATGAAATGAACAAACTATACATCTATTATATAGATAACGAGTATGCTAGTGAACAAATAATGCTATTCGAACGTCTGACTTGGCAGGCGGTCCTCTTTCTTAATATACAATTTAACAACAGCTAAGGTAAACGGAATACAATGAAGGAATTATTGTAACGACAGGTAAGGTGTCAAAATAAAATAAACACTACTTGACTATGACAGGAAATAAACATGCAGACAAGGTTTTTAGCTGGGCATTTTTGAATGCTTTTGTTATTTATTAGAAATTTATTTTACAAGAACGCTATTAGGAATACGAATTTAGGGTATATTTATGATTTGAAAAGAAAGTTGTATTATAAAACTAGGAAGTAGGGTCTATGTAAGGTATCCGTGTACGTTAGAGCGTGGTTGAAATGACCATCCCGCCAGATCAGATCCAAAACAGCGCATACAGACAAACAGTCCGACATACATACATGTGGCATATGCACCAGTACCCCTCCAACGGATCCCTTATCTCCGAGCGGGTGCGCGATGGACATGAGCGCGTCGACCGATGTGGCCGGAGTGCCGCCAGACTTTCGCTCCTCCTCGGCCTGCGCCTTCTTGGCCTGTGAGTCCGACCACATATCCTCCGAAGACATCTGGACAACAACACATTTGCAAATGCACCATCTACAATATACTTTTCTTTAACCCACCACATTTACATATTCGCTTCGTCTCTCGTGTGGGTTGTGAGATAAATGGCCGAGCTCATCAAACCTGGTATCAGGGTTACTAATGCGCCGCTAAAGGCCCTTGACAAGGCTGATGTAACGGCTCGGTATATACCTACTTACTTAAGTAAATATTAGCCGGGGCCGACTGCTTCTTACTTTCGGACAAACTAGTGATCAGCCTGCAATATCTTAAGCAAACTAGGGATCACAAAGTGATTTTTGTGATTATGCCTCCACTGAAACCCGGGACCTCTATATCCAGTATCGTGAGCCCAACGGTCAATCGCTGTATATATTCTCTGGGATAGTTTTCGAATAACAGGCAGAAGAAGTGAATGAAATCAATCAACATTTTATGAAATCTTTTGTAGAATGATCACCTCAGGTTGGGGCTTGGGTTTGTCAGGCACCAGTGACCTGACCAAAAGAACAGCCAGTTGGTGCCATAACGCTGCTGCTTCGCAATACGCACAAGCACCTTCCGCCAGACAAACAGCTGAAAAACAAAAACCTCTTAAATACGCTGAGTCTTTGTATACGCGTGAAAATTATACAATTCTCCTAGCAGTTATGCACGATAAAAAGGTCACAGTTAACACAGTGAAATGTGGAGAAGTACTGCACCTAAATCATTGTTGACATACTGAAAGTTGCTTCATTATGTTACTAACTAGTAGCAAATAAACTTACCATGTTCAATAGTATTCTTCTGATTAGACTTCAGCATCAAACGGAGGAGTTTCGTGGCCTCGCTACTCACGTTTTGAATATTCATACGACGTTGTTGTAGTTCCATCTATATTTTGTATTATTAAACAGAGTTAACAAAGTACAATCAAGATTATCAATAAGCATTAACTTATTTATTACACTGAGTACCTGTTTCAGCAGTATGTCCAGCATAAGTATACAGCAGGTTAAATTATGCGGTTTCATTTGGTCGTCACTTTTATCGTCACTTTTATCTTTAGACGTCTCTGGTGAATTCGGCGACGCCGCAACAATTTCTTTTGGCTTCGCTCCCTCTGAACATACCAAAATCATTGTAACCTTTATCATATTAGTAATTAACTATTTGACAGTTGAGTTATATTAGAATCCATAATTAAAAATACCGAACTTGACTATACCTACGCATTAAAATCCGTAATCATTGAACCCTATAATGTTCAAATATATAATAATTATAAAACTTTGTTTATTGAAATGTGACGTCACACGAACCTCAATCATGGCCGCCCGTGTTTCGGGTCTTGTAATACACAGACAAAATATCGCATTCTTATTTTGAAAAAATAAAATATTTAAAAATTATAACTACCATTATCCGACATATTTCATGTTTTATGGTTATAACTGCCAAGTAGCCAATTAAACGTCATCACAACAAGACAATAATATCCTAAAATATTGTTAAGGACATCACCTGGTGGCGGTTTGAAAATCTTCTCGGGCATTTTGACAACGCAGTAGCTGAATAAATCAAACAACTGCGATAGAGGAATTTTCACATCAAGCATAGATATAGTCTGAAATAAAAAGGAATTAGACAGGACACAATAATATAAATTGTTAATTTACATAAACAAATGCAAAAGCATATCTACTAATATAAAAATCAACAAAATAGGTGAACAATTTCAAGATTGATTTATGGCCAACAAACGAACTAATTATAAATGTAAACAAATCTAATGTTATATTATTCTGCGGTAAAATCGTACAGAGATCTATGGCTTTCAGTACCAGTAATATGCATGCAGTAACATGAAACGCATATTATTGCACTTGCCAACTGAAAAACAAATATTCATCATCTTAGTAAGTACTTCGAAATGGACATGATTGTAGTACAAAGTTTTATGCTATCCGGCTCACACTTGGCCGATTTTTATTATTTGTTATTGTTAGTTTGACCCTTGTATGTAAAAATCAGATTTATTATATGGTGATCCCCCTTTATATTATCTTCATTTCTGTTGTTTTATTATTCGTTGATGTGCTATAATAATCTACGAAAAAGCCTTTTCAGCTCTCTACACTTAATCATGGTACAACCAAAATGCGGAATTTTCAATATCTAAAAAACCTTTGTTGATTATGGAGTTGTACTCTCTTAACGAATTCATGTTTAATGCAACAATTATATTAATGTAATCTTATATGTCTATTTTTTAATAATTATGACATTTGTATTGTAATATGTTTTTGAATTTTAAAGAAATTGTTTAATTATTCAATCTTACATCTATCATTACGGGTTATAGCTAATGCGACAGCGTATCTTACATGTTATTATATGTGAACGAAATAAATCTAATCTATATTTTAGAGTACTTACCTGGAACCACTCTAGCACAGGCAAAACAGTTTCTGGTTTTGGGTGCTCTTTGACTTTCATTACGGCAAAGTTGTAAAGATTTCTTTCATCCACTCCAACCATGGTGCCATCTGGCTCCAATATCTTGGCCACGGCCACCTTCAGTTCCATAATCTAAGAAAACAATCGTTTATTTGTTTAATTGCATCGTTCCAAATTTGAATTTTTGGAATAAAATAATAACATACTGCAAAACACCCAGATACTAATTAATTATTTTATATAAACTACCTTTTCAGGTGTATCCGAACATATGGCTTCCATCCATGCAGGCATGATGAAATCCCAAATAGACTGAGTAATGATGCCATAAGGAATCAGGCAATACAAACTGTAAAATAATACATATTCACTGTTTTAAGTTTACGCGGTTATTATCATAATTAAAACACATAATAACGGGTTCTACGCGGTAAGAACCCGTTATTATGTGTTTTAATTATAATACATATTCGTTTGAACAAGGGAGATATTTAAATGAGAGTGATTTATAGTGTAAACAAACATTGAGCTTACCGATTCAATCCGTCTCTTAGATGATGTGTTTTAGAGGCCAAGTTGTCCCAGTGGCCGGCTTGCCTCGTGTAGTGCGGCGGGTGAGGCAGCAGGCAAGACACTAACACTGACCGATGAGTTTCAGCAATGTTTCTGAGCCAGCCACAAACATGTTCCATTTTTAGTTTCTCTACAATATTTGCTGTTTCTCCTACAAAAAAAAAATAGTACAGTAAGTAACGCAGGATAAAGCAGGAAGTTGTTAGAAGAAAACTTGTAACCATCGAAATTGTTGAAGATATTATGATGATGTTATGGCCGCCTTTGCCCACCTTAGAATAAGTTTATCCTGTAAATGTTTTGTGAATTTGTGTGTAATAAAGTGTTTTTATTATTATTATTATTATGTTATGAAACACGCGGTTACTGCTTATATAAACTATCCACGACGTTGAAGAGAGAGAGCCGTGCATTTCCAGTTGGAAGAACGCTCGACTCTCTCTGTGCGGTCGCAAGTCCAGGTCCGAATACCAACACAGGCCTAAGCCAATGCTATTAACGTGCTCAGCGGTGAAGAAAAATATCGGAAGGAAACCCACATTCTCGAGAAATTTAATTTTCAGGTATGTGACCTAACCTGTATTGGGCCCATTTTCAAGATCAGACAGGCAGACCCTTCTGTGAAAAACCGGATCTTTAAATCTTTAGATTAAGCGAGACCCTGTGGAAACGGGATAACGCTAGGGAGATGATGATGACGTTGAAGAGGATATATTCCTTAGTCGACCTTTGCGACACATTCGAGATGATAAGCAGCTGTACACAGGTTATATTTTTTCTTTACTCCTAGTCCAGCAAAGAAGTAAGATTAATTAATGAACATGCCCTAGAAGCCATAAATAAGTTTAAATTATTAATACACAAAGTAAAAAATAACGAAAATGTTACCTGTATATGAGAACGATGTTACATGGAACCAATGAAATAGGACAGACAATAGTCTGCCAAGTACTTCATCTGGTGTATCAGGATTGGGTGTACAAAGTCCAACCATCAGCCACACCCCATATCTGAACAATAAGTAGATGCATTTTCATCATTCATTTAAAGTAAACAAAGTGTTTATACATTCATTCATTCAAATAGGTACTAAAATATTCAGTTCTCTTAAAAAAGTGTACATATTTACCTTCCAAGAAGCTGTCTGTCTTCAACAGATATGGGATCAGGTAGATTAATATTTAAGGGGGGTTTCATTTGTTCAAAGGCACTGTCAGGATCTTCCATATTAATTGGTTTTGCTTCTTTTAAAAGGCTGTGAAACACAGATTAGATAATCGTTCAGAAATCTTAATTAAAAATACGTCAACTATGTAGTACAAACGTGATAGAAGTACCTAATAATTGCTTCAACGAGGTTAGTTTGCATATCGCTGTCCATCTGCCAAGCTTGAGGCAGTCGCGTGTGCACCACGTGGTCGCCTCCTCGCCTACTGTTATGCCGATTCCCATGGCATTGTTGGCAGTATCTACAATCATATTTCATTACTCAGATTATGCTACATAGTTACCAGAGACTGGGATTTATCGTTGGATCTGACCTACGGCGTGAGCGCGTTGTTCAACATCTACACAGGGAAGAATTCATAAATGCTATAATTGTTCAGCTTACAATACAATTACAATTTAAAAAAACAAAAGAATACAATACAAAACAATACAATTAAAACATACCATGATATAAAAAATCATACATGAGTATATTGATGAAGGTCTACGCTTACCTTATTGGATGATTCCCGTTATAGCTAGCGCATTCATTTGAAAAACAAATAGAATACGCTGACTTATCGCTAGATCGACAATTCTGGAAAAAAAAGTATTATTAGTACACTATTAAACTAGCTACCATTAACTAATATGTGAGGGCATTTTTTTTAAACATACCTTATTTTCACACACCATAGAAACTTGTTGTTGAGGATGCAATATGTCGAAGAATCGTTGGTTAGGGTGTTCCCTACGAGAAAACATTTAAAGTCACTTTTTCATGTTATTCAATGAATGAAAATAAAGAATAGATACTGACCTGTGTATTTCATTAGCACATTCAATACAGAGGTAGAGAGGCGGGGGACTGTCGGAGGCGAAGGTGACACTAATGCAGTGGTCGTAACACACTTTGGCGGCTTCTGCAGACCCAGCATTCGGGCACATATCTCGTTGGCACAAAAAAGGTACCAAATCATCTGAATAAAAGAAATATCAAAATAAGCATGATGCCGTTCTGAAGTAGGTTAGACGAATAAAGAAAAAATATAAATCTTACACCTTACATGCTGAAGGTGGGATAAACGTTTGATATTCGTGTTTTTTTTTGACTGTCATGGAATAAAAGTCACAATTATTAATTGTATTATTCTAAAGAAAATTTCAGGTAATTATTTTTTTAATTTCATATTTCTTCTTTTTGGCATAACTTACTAGAAAACTTGCATAAAAGCCCTTTTCTGTCGAACAGCTTGGCATCGAAGGGAGGCCAGTAGTAGAACAACAGCTTGGCAGCGGACAGGCGCGCACCCCATGTCCCATACGCGATCACACACAAAATATCTTTCACTACTGATTGCTTCATTGACATAAGGCATTCCAACAGTTGGCAGTGATGAGCTGGAAACAAATTTATTTAAATAAAATTAATTCAAAAAGCACCTGATTGATTGAAAAATTTGTGTCTGGAACTAAAGGCGAATGATTTAATTAAAATTGCGCCCTGCCAAGTAAGAAAGGCAGTCATTTACACAGCAACAGTAAAAAAATACGACGTCAGATTGAAATGTTAATAACGTGGATGTGAGTCAAAAATTGTTTGCAACCTGGATTTTTTGAATGCTGAAATACCATCATAACAATGGCAGCAACAGATTGAGAGGCTTGGCTTTCTTCTTCTTGACCAGAGTATCTTCTAGCTGAAAGCAGAATATTTCCATGAGAATAGAATCATGCAACCGTTGATGTTATCAGCACCCAAGGAGTATAATGCACAAGGCAGTTTTCAAAATTTGGCCATTGCATTATGGATACCAATATCAAGGTATTAGGGTAAGAAGATGATGAATTTAAATCCTTTTGTTATCTTTAATTAGAAGAATTATTTCATATTAGATTACAAAAAAATATATTCTATAACTCACTTATGGTGAATGGCAATATATAATAACAGAGCAGATGTAAGATCTCTTGATGCAGGGACACCGGAAACACAGCCACACAGTATGCCACGAGGTAAGGCAGGTTGTCAATAATGTCATGGTCTAGAAATGGCAGTAAGCACCCGAGGCATTGGAGTACCGCTTGCCCAAAAGCTGTAACAAAACATTGATACTGTAAAATTTGCATTAATCTACTTAACAAATATTTTTACAGAAGAAATAATGTTTATAAATGATTCTGAATACAATAAATTATTTATTTGTTACATTACGACAAAGACCAAATAAAAATAATTTAAATAACTACATTTCATACTAATTTTTAATAAAAATAAATATAGTCATAATTCTATATTAGAATTTGGGTACAAGTTACACAATTTACACAAAGTTTACAAATCTAACAATAGGAAAAACAATAACCAAAAAGAAATGCCATATTTTACCTTGGATTCCATATTGCAAATGTGGAGCAGAGTCAACTAGTTGGGATATAGCATTGAAGAGACTCTTGTAATCAAGATTGGGGTAAAGTGTCATCCTGTCTGCGTCGTTGTCAGCATCCCGTAGCATCTCGAGCGGCGACCTTGGCACATCCTTTAGAACACCTAAAAATTTGTAAGGATATTGGCTCTTAATTCAAAAGACAACTCCAAATTTTATGTTATACCTGTCATTTTCTTATCCGCTGAAAAGGAATAACTTCATATTTTCTGCTACTTACTGAGAAGAGTTTGTGAGAAGTATTTGACAGTGTTGGCGATGT
This sequence comes from Pectinophora gossypiella, assembly GCF_024362695.1. Taxonomy (NCBI): domain Eukaryota; kingdom Metazoa; phylum Arthropoda; class Insecta; order Lepidoptera; family Gelechiidae; genus Pectinophora; species Pectinophora gossypiella. Next base: position 18,004,489 of record NC_065433.1, read on the forward strand.
CTGTACCAGATGGCAGTGGCTGAATGTTGTGCATCAGCCGCAGCTGGCAGTCATACAGACTGCGTATCTTTGCCGTAACTGTAATATAAACTCGTATTTTACAATTTAACCAAAAAAAAAAAAACACCTAGCCCAGGTTGTGAAACCCATAAATGTCATTAATTATAATGTTCTTTTGAAATATCAAAAAGATTGCAATGTAGGGTCTATTTACAAAAAATTTGCAGTAAAGTGTAACATCACACATACATTATTTACAATACCTACTCTAACACTGAACACAATATGGAGCTCCTCTTGGATTCTAAACTAATGGGTTGAAGCAGAATAGGGTATTAACACTCTGCTATTGCCTAATTTCCTATACACCCTGAAAGAAAGGTGAGCCTTGGAACAAAAAGTAAACACGTTGACAACAAGAAAGTTTCCAACACGACTTGCATCTAGGAAATAGAACAGACACAGAAAACTACACAAATCATATCAAGATTAAGGGCGAATTGCATAACAGTAATATGAATCACATAGATGGACTATCGTGCAACTTGCCCTAAGAGGACAACTGTTAGAATACAACGAGGGACAATTTTACACCAAACCAGGGTTAAAAACGACAGACATAGACCTAACATAGACAAATCTGCATTCCTTAGCCAGTAAAGGGCCTTATTATTTTAGACACAGTGAAAATCAGCAAAAACAAGCAAATTAAAGTTTACATATATGTGTGCAATGAACACTTTCAGGCAAAACACAGCAATATTTAGTAATTTTAATTTTATTGATACCTAATTTTTTTTACAGAAAACTCGGTCTCAAACATTTCATTGCACCTAAAATTTTATATTTAGTATATTCTAATCAAATCTACCACTACAACTAATTTTCACTGCCATTAATTAATATCAAATGAAGAATTACAACACCATGATTGATCTGGTAAAAAATTAAGTAGATATATGACAAATTTGGCCTCTTTTGGTTCAAGAGAGCAGAGATGGGAGTCACAAACACAGTGTGAAGACCGTAATGGTCTGCCTGGAGTTTGGGGTAAGCGAAGAACGTGCCGGCGGGAACTTGCGGAGCCGTGCCAGTTGGTGCAACAGATAAAACCAACACCCGCCACGAGCTCACCTTTCTGATTGAGCGGCTCCAAGAGAAGCTGCATGTTATCGCACGTCTGCAGCTGCATTAGGGGACACACAAAAAGCTTTGACTACGCAATGAAGCCTTCCCCTTTACGACACCTCTGAAAAATAAACGTTTTAAAAGTGCATGCAAGCATCGGCCTTATCATGAGTATTCGAGAGCTGAAGCGGAATTATAAAGAATTCAAATGCTTACAGGCCGCCGCTCGAGTCCCCATGTTTATAAGTTGGATCTTGAAACTGCCCTGCATTTGAATGCCGGACGACACTCCCGGATTTCATGAATTGGCTCGCGTAGCTTGTGGGCAATCGATACCCCTAGTTCAGGTACAATTTCAGCTTTAAAAACACGAATTCAGACGAGGACACGAATTGGGGCGAAAGAGATAAGACCTAATTCTGGAGTTTCCTTTCTCTTCAGTGTGTGTATTGATCGATCCGAATTTTGTTTTCCAGTTTCCACAAGTAAGATCCCCAGCCCCCACCGATTCCCTCCCATGCGCATGAATATGAATGAAAACATCAAAATATTGAAACGTCAACTTCATCTTGTCAAGTGTCAAGTCAAGGCAACATTTTGTTTCCGGTTGCGGGGTCGTAATGCGTCTTTATAAGCTACATCGAAATGTTAGAAAGAGATAAACCTATACTATTCTAACTTTTCTATATCATCATTTGTTGTTTTTTCACGTACTCCAAAACTAAGGCTTATCAAAATGGCCGTCGCAATAAGTAATTGTAAATGGATGAAAGATCCTAAAATATTTAATTATATATTAAGACTCTTAGGTATATTACGGCCCACGTAATATTTTTTAAATTAATATTTTTTGAACATTGTATGTATCACAATATCTGAATATAATGCTCAATTAAAATTAAAATAACAAGTCATGTTTTATGAAAAAAGCGCCAATTTTCAAAATTTTTACTTAAACTTTGTTAAAAGTTTTAGAATACCATGCATAATTATTCAATCATCGTAATCATGCCATAATCGTAAGTGTAATATAAATATTACATAAATGAAAAGTTGGTAAGATGAATATTATTTTTAAAATTAATAACTACTACTAAATCATGTAAACACAATAGACATGAAACAAACAGCACATTTTATTTCTTTAATGGTTTATTTTATTTAATAATCTGTGTCATAAAATCAGTTACAAAGTGTTGTATACCTATAATCACAATGTTCAGTACGTCCTGCGTTACTAAACAATAGTTACAGTTATATTTTACCTAAAACTTACAACAATTATAAACTAAGCATCTAGAAAATTTATATTTTACAACATAAAACCAAAATATCACCACGCAGAATTTTTAAGTTCGTAACCGTCCACATGTACAACAGGATCTAAACGAATATAAATGTACGACAAAGCACGCTCGCTATAGTTTATTGACTTGTGTACCGTTGGCATTGAAACTAAATGGTCGGTCGGCCATTATATCATCAACGACTGTCCATCGCACCGGCCAGAGCTTGCTGGATCACGAGCTGCTGTGCATTTATTAATTTCTTTAATTCTCTTACTTCTACTGTCAATTGTCGCACGCTTTCCGATGTTTCATCTAATCTGGCCTGCAAACTGCCTAATCCAGATGAGTATCCATATTCTCTGTAACTTGAATCATTATTATTTACATATTTTTTAAAACAAGAATATGCGCCTGTTGTGGATCCGTTAGATGAAATTGTATGTCCATATTGTTTTCTCATTTTTGCGATATCATACGCAGCCATCATTATATCTCTTGGTAATCTTTTTTCACTCGGATTCAAAGGTTTTACACTCAAGACGACTCTGTATGCTTGAGGTGACACAAGAGCAGATGAGTGTAAGATTTTTAAAAGACATTTTGGTAAATATCCATTAAACAATGCCAATTCCATATAAGATATTAGTTTGGTTTGCCTCACTAATTTTGATAAGCCTGCTGTTTTCCTTAAACCCTGAATATCATGTACAGCAATGCCGACTAAGAGATTCATGAGTACGACTGTCACAAACATAAGAAATAACACGTATGTTATCTGTGCCGAGAACTCTAATAGTACGGGGGGATCGTTACCATCTGGTTCGTTCAATAATAAATCTAAGTTTAGCTCTCCAATCATCATTGTCAGCACCGTTATGAAACCCATGAACGGATTGGCAAAGGATGACGAGTCAGGAAATATGACGCAGAAGCTGATAGTGAATCCAATTAAGATACACGAGTAAGCCATGAGTAACTTCGCAAATTCTTTTTGAACCTTTTGATACATTGCTACATACGTGCCAAAGACAGGCAGCTGACCTATCATCATCATTAGATTAGTCCAACCTGCTAGAACAGCGAACGCTCCTACGTGATTTTGCCAAGTATACGTGATGTTTGTGTAAATGTAAGATATCAGAAATACACTCACAATGACGAACCACTCTATTATATTCTCCGATTGCATTAGGTATTGTTTTACAGTAGAATAGCCAGCTATACCGTAGACTTTTCTAAATATTTCAAATATTGTTATTCCAGCTAAAACCCACCATTGCATTTCTATAACGAACGGATTTTTTCGTAACAGGTCTCCTAGAATTGATTGTTTTTGACACAACTCTTGCTCTTGGATGGTCTCTTCCATATCTTTGCTACCGTTATAACAATTGTGTGCAAGAGCCGTTAAAACGTATAGCGTTAGACATAGAACAAATATGAAACTCAGAAATAATCTTGCTACGTAATATTTACGTATTTTTTCCCATTTAATGTATAAAAATGCTGAACAAAGTGGATGTAAAAGAACTTCCTTTTGACCTTCGTCCACAAATGTGTTAAGATAACTTATTTCCCGCGGATAGCAATGTTGTAGTATACTACGAAAGTCAAGTTCAAGTTCCACTTCCCTATTGCTAGACTGGGAGTGATGCAATGTGATAGCGCAATCAAGTTTCCTTGTTATCATAGCTAACGAGGCAGGCGTCTTTCGGGCGATTACATTAAGAGCTGAGTTTCCTTTTTTAGACCTCGTAGTTACATCAGCACCGTGGTATATTAATGTTTCAACACAGGCAGATAGGCCGTCAAGAGCAGCAAGGTGTAAAGGTGTAAACCCGTATTCATCCTTTTGATTTACGTTTGCGCCCCAGCTTATTAATGTTTCTATAATATCACAGGCGCTGTCTGACTTGCCAATGGCAGCGTGTAGAGGTGTTCTCATATCAAAATCTAACGCGTTGGGTTCCGCATTACCCTTTCTCAATAATGCCTCGACGCATTCAAGACTAGCCGATCGAGCAGCTAGATGCAGAGCAGTAAAACCTCTATGATTTTTCAAACTGGCGTCAGCACCTTTAATTAATAATAGATCAACACAATCCACAAAACCTCCATCTGCAGCTAAATGTAATGCTGTTGACTCTCTGTCTCCTACTCTTGTTCTGACATTAGGGTCTGCGCCTGGGGTGTCTAATAAAATAGTTAAACATTGTATCATTCCCAAATCTGCAGCAAGATGAATAGAGTTGGTGCCACCTGGTTCTATTAAATTCACATCGACACCGTGAGATATAAACAACTTGAGACACTCCACTGAGTTAGCCCTGACTGCACAATGGAGCAAACCACCTTCGCAATTAACATATTTAACCGCTGCGTGTACCGATGCACCTCGGCTGATTAATAAATTAGCTACCTGCACTGAATTTCCAAATGCGGCACAGTGAAGTGGCACGAAGCATCGCGGCATGTAATTAGGATCGGCGCCGCACGATAATAGGTAATTTGCACACTCTGTTGATCCACTGAAAGCTGCTACGTGCAATGGCGACAATCCGAGGGCGTCGAAATATAATGGGTCGGCGCCGGCGTCGACCAATGGTGGTAACAAATTAGCCAGCTTCAGGAAAGCAGCCCAGAAAAGACAAACATTTTTTTCTGCTTCGGACGCTGTCGAAAAAGTATTCCCTGCAGTTTCTGCTGTAATAACACCGGATTCCAATTCATCCAACAAGCGTAATCTTCCTCCGACGGCTCTCATTTGCTCATGTGCGCTCTGACGTAGTGAGTCAGAGCAGATATGCGCAGTTAGATCCAGAGGTGGTTCCTCAAAACTGTCATACATATTTGGAGCACTTTCAGCCGGAGGCGATGAACCGGCGAGGACGTACTCCAGGTGACCCATGGAGGGGAAGGCTCTTTCAAGGGATTCTTCATCAATCGGCGGGTTCGTCTGATGTTGCGTCCTGGCAGGAGAGCTGAGGACACGAGCGACACGAGGACGACGCTCCATGTCGCTCCGAGGCAGGGTTCTGGGTCGAAAGTCATCTAGTTCTTCAGGTTTTGGCGAGCGGCGTGTACGGAACCACCGCGTGGAGAGAAGTCTGCGCGTCGTGGGCATGCGGACGGCGGCGCGGCACTGAATGCCGGCCACACTATTGTACGCCAATTGTAACAACAGCGGAGATGAATCCCGCGCACCTTTTTGATAAAGCTGTCTGTTCACCTAACAACACAGCGTCATAAAGCGAATATACTACCTAAGCGATACTTTAATTTCTTATAAGAGTTTTTTGAGCATGAAAAGCTACTGAAATACACACGTAAAGCCTTTTACATAATACACGTGTAAAAAGATAGTTTGTTTTGCCATACATAAGACTGCCAGCAACTACAATACCATTATGTTGAGTCTTATTCTTTCAGAATTTACTAACATTCCTTGTGATGATGACATTGTTATCTGACACAGTAGGTAATACTATTATTCTTTCTTTCTCAGACATACTTATAAATACAAAAGTTTGTAACTTGATAGAAAAAAAATACTTAACGAATTCAAGCAGTTTTAGTAGTAGAAAGGCACTACCTACTTATGTGTAGTTTAATTCTTTGGATCAAGCGTTCGATAAAGTATGAAAAGCTATTAAAAATAGGTACCTACCGACTGACCTACTGTAATAACAATATTTTGAAATTCGATCTTTTTCAACCAACTTTGATTGATAGGTAGATAATAAAATAATAAAATAAAAACATCTGGGAGACAGGCAATGTAGGTAGGTAACTTATTTTATACTTGTACCTACCTTTTGAAGAATACATACTTAATTATTTCTTTCTGTTACCTCTTCACGCCTATACCACATTGGATCTATTAGAATCGGTTTGGATAAAATTGTCACAAGGATTATTTCGTACGCGTATTATAATCATAGCAGGGAAGATCGATATTTTTATTTTTGTTATATATTTACTTTAGTATTACCTACCTACTTTATGTATGATTGTTAGTTTACTCCTAATTAGTTAAACAGAAAAGTTTAAGTAGATACCTACCTGCTTATTAATCTAATGAGTGCGGTCCCTTACAATACAGATATTGAAAAAGTAGGTAAGTACCTGATATGTTTACTAGGTTCTCACAAATTTACGAGATGGTAGATATGTCATGTTTTCTACATATTCGCTGCATGCAATTTGATGAGATCATAATTCAAATGGGATCATAATTGAAATGAGATCTAGTTTTGCAAATTTCGCACGTTCAAGTAGATAAATGTAATGGCCATGGCTATCGGAAGTGCGCTACAATGAACATAATAAAATGTTGGTGATTTCCGTAACCATTGAGAGGTGAACAAATCGATTTGACGTTGCCCGGACAAGGGCATGAGAATCCCACGCCACCAAACAATGGCAGTTTAAAGTCCACGGTTCTACTACAAACAGGTGTACCACCGCCAAACAAAATCCATGCAAATTATAATACAACCGAAATTGAAATTTCATGCTAGTAACACTCATAGTTACATGAAATAAGTACTTTAATCCTCCTATATTGAAGCTTTTACGACAATCGATGAATGCATTGAAAACTCAATGTACTTACCTAAGTAGGTATGAACCACGGAACAGAAGAAAGAGGTTGGAAAGGCCAAGTGAGGCTGAAAAGCGCGTCATACAAGTTTGAGCAAATAGTTTATACTTCCACTTTGCACTACCCTTATCCGCAAACTTTACGACGCACGGACCTCTGCGATAGTACCTATATTAAAAGGTCGTCTTGTGCATTATAACCTGCAGAGCAAAAAATCTAATATCCACCATCATGCAAAGAGTTTCCTCTTTATCACAGGAAAGCTAAAAATCTTAGTATGATCGGCTATTTATCAAAACATTACAAATGTATGCAGGATCTTATGAAAAGTAATGACCAAATTGCTGCCTATCACCATAGAATAAGGCATAAAATATAGGTACATGGCCGGTAAAGTGGCTTTGGAATTTGAAAAGCAGTAGAGCTATCGTAGTTATCTGTTTACAGGAGTAGTAACTAGTAAAAAAGAGCGGGGTTGAACCGTCGACAGCGGTTCTCAGACAAAATGTGTGTTAGGGCCTTTCCAACTTCTTTCTTCTATTCCGTGGTACGAACGAACGAAGATTTTAGATTTAGATAAACAGCAACATTTCGAGTAAGTAGGTAACAATAACAATTGCAGTTTTCCATGAGAACTTCCCCGCATTAGTAGGTACGTTGTTCTTGCGGTAATTGCGTCTTCCAGCGGGACGATCACTATCAGGCTATTCCTAGACCCTGCTTATCCAGTTGGGCTCGTTTTCCGGTAAACGTGTTTTTCCACGTGAATCTTCTAATAATATAGGTAACTGAGTATTGTTTACCTACAATAAAGCAGGAAATATGTAGGTACACGTACAATGTAACTTTTCAACCATTTTAATGATTGAGTCACGACTTTTTATGACATTGTTACGTATAATCTGAGATAACTTACCTGTTTTTCGGTTCATTATATCCGTCTTGGAACTAATATCAGAAGTGGCTGCGGGTTGCCATATCGGTGGCTAGTTCGTGGCCCCTGCCCACCCCCAGTTGAATACGGTCTCTTGTATGTATGTGTCACCTATTTTTTCTTCTAAACACTAAACAATTGTCAATGGATACGTAGCTACCTCGGAGAAGTTCGGTGGCGCAGCGGTAAATGCGCTCGGACCGCGATTGTTGAAGTTAAGCAATTTTCGCAAAGGCCGGTCATAGGATGGGTGACCACAAAAAAACTTTTCATCTCGAACTCCTCCGTGCTTCGGAAGGCACGTTAAGCCGTTGGTCCCGGCTGCATTAGCAGTCGTTAATAACCACCAATCCGCACTGGGCCCGCGTGGTGGTTTAAGGCCCGATCTCCCTATACATCCACATAGGGAAGACCCGTGCCCCAGCAGTGAGGACGTTAATGGGCTGGTGATGATGATGATGACGTAGCTAACTATATAAATTTTTGCCATGCTACTAGAACATAGGCATCACTGATATTTTTTTTGGAGCTACTTGTCCTCATCTATATTATACCACACAGGTTAAGAAGCTGCAGTAATGACAGTAGTAATAAGCCAAAAAATAAATAGTACTTAAATAAAAAACGTTACACGTCATTTTCAATTAAAACTTATAATGAATAAAAATATTTTTTAGCTTTAATATTTTTATCCCATGTATTCTATAAAATAGTAAATTTTAAAATCGGTTCAGTAATTCCAGATTTTATTTCCAAACCAGCTTTACCTCCTTGTAATAATAGTGCAGGTAGGACTTCCTTAAAAATGCAATCTCAAGAATGGAAGCGATTTGTAGCAACTTTTAGTATATTTCTGTCAACTGGATCACTCATCGCATCAAGTAATGGGGAATCCAGATTGATAAAAGGAAGGAAATAAGTGTCTAATATTAAATCTAATATCTTAGTAAAGGAAACCACGATGTGAAGTTTGAAATAAGTATTTATTGTTATACAGTTTGGCTTATCAACATAGATAATGTACACGTTGTTCAAATAATTAATATAATTACAATTATAATCGTGCAGGTCTGCAAGAATCACGTAGATATTATTAATGATATACTTTTACGTTATAGTATAAAAATATTTTGGATAATGTTACATCACATTAACGTTTATGTGACGTTATATAGGTACAACATATTTTGAAAAATAATTTTAATGAATAACATAACATAATCATCATACATTTTTTGGATTAATGTCTACTGTAGTATTAACTATTAAAGCTAAATTTAAAACACTCTATAACATAAATTAAATCATATTTACAAAATATTACATTTTTCTTTTTATGTAGAAAATATATTTTATGTACCTAAACAGTTAAAATGTTTCGAACAATTTACTCACTGCAATAACTTTTATAGGTAGAGAATAAGTAACTCGTACTAATAAATCTGTGTTAAGTGTGTACTTCTCGTCATAAATGGAAATATATTACGTTATGACATGGCACAAAAAAGAAACGAAATCGTAAAAATGGTGAATGTGGTTACACTTACTATCTAACTTTAGATTAACCAATTCAGTGCAAGATATTATTATTCAACTAAATTAGATATAAACGTAGGTACAAATAATTATTATTTGGATACAAAAGCGTGCAATAGCGGACTCAGGCTCGCTGAGTCGCTGAGACGTTTTGGTGACATGTGCATATACATATTGACAGACAGCATGGTAGAGTACCATCACGCTTATGTCAACAAGTGGAAGTCAGAAGTCTTATTATAATGTACATTATTGTTTAGCGTGCTTAGCATAAACTGATGTTTAATATTATGCAATAAAATCACGTAAGGTGTTGAAAAACGAAACGTAAAAAAAGTATAATGTTAAATCCACACCAAGTATTTCTATGAATCATGACAAAATATTTATAAGTAAATAAAAATATTACTGATAGAAATAAAACAATCGCGAGGCAATAGTGATTGTTTATGTCGAGTGCAATGCCATATTGTTCGTCACTGACATTGAATTGACCGAGGTCTGAACGCGTCGGGCAGGTCGGCGCAGGCAGGTATCTCGTGGGTGGGTTTAGTTTAGACACAGGAGTACTTCCTGCCGTCGTCGCCGGAGTAGCACTGGTGGCAGTGCAGGCGGTTGCCGCGCACGCGCACGTCGGCGCCCGCGCGCCCATCGCCCAACCGCGTGCCGCACACTGCGCAGTTGAAGCACCACACGTGGTAGCACAGCGACAGTGACTCTATTATCATCGCAGCTCCTCGACCTGCACACACAATTATCGTTTATATTATCCGACTTCTATTTCTAAGAACTTGTCGCGTACGCTCTGAACGGGTAACCTGTAAAATATGTCACGGCCGTGACCATTTGCAGTTTGTCAACGAGATTTCATCCAATTGACCTCATCAATCTGACACATTATCTCTAATGATGCATTACAGCGAGTTACATATTACAGAGAATACAGTAACTTTAGACGTGTCGCAGCACGATACTTATTTCATTAGCTTTTCATGAGACAAAAACACATTAGTGCAGTTTCCGTTATTTTTTGACAATTACATGAACTTGCAACCGAAAACACTTAAAAGGTGGTATTTAATAGGTTTAGGTTTATACTGCATGTGGTTTTAATGGCTTATTCTTATTAAAGTCTGCTCCTCCGCGCTTCGAAGCACAAGTAAAATCGACGGTAAGCCAAGTCGGAGACGAGAAAACGGCTTGAAAACTCTGGCTTCTAGCCAAAATATTCCTACTAACCCTCACTGGAGCAGTTTAAGTGGCGTACGCTTCGGCTGATCGAAGAGAGGCCCAGAACTGAGACGTATACAATAGGCTGTTTATGTAATGTGTATGGTAACTACCTAGTTCTTCCCCGCAGTGGGAACACTTCCTCCGCCCGCTGACGCTGAGCAGCTTCTCCTCTCGCGGGGGCTCGGCCCGCGGCTGCTCCCGCGCTGTCCTCTTCAACTCCTGCGGCAACTGCTGATGGCTGTACACATCAAAATTACATTGAATGTTACGCGTTATACAAATTGCTTCTTTGTTGAACTGGGAGCGAACATAAATAGTATGCGTTTAGCTAGGAAGTTAAATATCTTCCCGGGCATCATGTAAATACCGACAAACGGGCCGCGAAACTGACAGTAAGGGCTAGGACTGTTTTGACTAGTATGATGGAGGGCGTATTATATGGACGATGTGATGGACTGATCACCTGCTACCCTATGGTAGCAGTAAAATCAAGTCGAGAATCCATATTTTCGATTTGATTTTATAGAAGAATTGTGATGCGGTTATCATTATTATTAGGTTATGGTTATCGGTTATCACAGTACTTATCAAGTGATAAGAGAGTAAAGTAACTAACACTGGATTTGTTTAAGTTTTCAGCTCTTCTTTGTGTACGCACGCAAATGTTTGTGTGTTTAGGCTAAGTAATCAGAGGCCTAGCAGGATATATGACCTATAAATAGGGTAGTTTTCAACTAGTCAAATCAGTTACTTTTTACTAAACGTCAAAACACGAAATTACTATAGAATTTGTATGAAAAAGCATCACATGTTGCTTTCGTCTTTGCGTCATAGAAGAAAGTGACAAAATGTGCATTACGTTACATTTATTGATAAATAAGTTAAAAAGAAAAAAAATAACTTTTTTTACCACCTTTAGATCTGCCTTTATTTAGTCAGAATTTCATAATTTATCTTTGACATAGGAAACTATCCAATTGTAGTAGGTTTCTAGCTCAGAAACCATCCTATCTGCACTGGAATCAGTTTACGATTTGTGTGAAATGTGCTAAATGCTAAAAATATTGTCCTAACTAGTCATCATCATCATCAGCCCATTAACGATCCCACTGCTGGGGCACGGGCCTTCCCTATGGATGGATAGGGGAGTCCTAACTAGTAATGGTGTTTAAAAGTTAAAGATATGTCTGATATATAACACCATCGTGGGTTATATTGAAAATGTAGTATTAGCTTTACCTGGCGCTCAATGGATGCATGTTGTGTAAAGTGGGCGGTGCCATGTCTTGGTGGTACGAATGTCTTTGATTTGGGCGCATCTTGTTTCTTTGTTCCTCTATCCGTCTTTGTTCTGCTTCCTGCAAGAATAATAAAAAGGTTTTACAATGGTAGCCGGGTAAACCTTAGGATATCCACTCAGTTGAAATAATGTAGGTTTTTATTTGGTTATCATTACCTAGATACCTATACACTGGCACCGTTAAAATGAATTACCTATGTACAGTCTCTTGCTAGACGTGTATGATATTTAATGATAATCTTGATAAACTGATGTGGATCCAAAATGAAAACAATCTTGATAGGGTAAAATGTCTGTTTTATTGATCACTTTCTTTTTAAAGTTAATTACACAAATACGCGAGTAGACGCTACCTTGATGAATCGTGAACTAATTAAACAATTGCGTAAAAGGTAAAATAGCTGACGCGGGACATGTGCGGTTGCAAACTGTACAACCTAAAAATGTGTTTTCCCGGGTATTAGATATCCAGCCAACCTTGTAGCCGGATATCCTCCTCTAGAGGTCCCGGGTTCCACACGGTTAGGATATTGAAGGCATCACTAGATTGTCCGAAAGTAATATGATCAGTGCTGCAGAGAGCACGTTAAGCAGTCGGCGCCGGCTACTGTTTAAACGAGTAAGTCGTTATATGAGCCTTTGGCGACTCAACAGTAACTCTGGCACCAGAATTTATGAAATCATCAGATATCAAGATGGGGATATATATTAGATGGGTTGATGGGGTTGGTAATCCACCTCACAACCCACACGATAGAAGATTTAGATATTCTATCGTGCCAATAATACCCTTCAGCTAAAAATAACTACCATGCTGAAATGTATCATCGTAACGAAAACTTTGAGGGTGATTCAGGCCACGATTCTGAGTTGATATCAAGTGGAATTTTCCGTCGCAAAAGTATGGAACTTCTTCAGTCGTGTGGATTAACAACCTCATCGACCCTGGTGTCAAATATTAATTAATGTGCTTAGTTACATAGTACTCATGTGATAATAATGTTTATTATTTTTACCTGTATGAGCCAGTGCTGATTGTAATTGTAATTCGCAGGTTTTCTGTTCCGCGCCTGCATCCAATCCGCATTTGATATCAGCTTAGGCGTAGGGGCAGCGCTTAAAGCCTAAAATTATAATACACGTTACAATCAAGACGTACTTAGTTGGTTTAATAGTTTAATGAAAAATCCATTTTCATCATTAGGTTCTATTTATATCTAAGGACTTCTAAACAACAGTGGCTGCAAGTTGTCTGTTTTGTCGAGACTCTGCTAACCTCATCAGGGATTACGGGCGTGAGCTTATCTATGTGTATGTACAAACATACATACTCACGCCTATTCCTCACCGAGGTAAGCAGAGACTATAGAATTCCATTTGCTTCGATCCTGGCACACTTCTCTTGCTTCCTCCATATTCATCAATCGCTTCATACACGCACGCCGGTTCAGTGTAGGCCGTACTAAACCTTTTCTAAGGACATCTCCAATTTGGTCAATGTAAGTCTATTCATTCATTCATTTATTTGTGTTCATTTGGTAACGTGTAGAACTTTAATGAAAATAATTATAAAATGTTACCTGAAAATGTAGTGACTCAAATGGTTCGGACATGTAGAGAGAATGAGTGAAAATAGACTTACGAAAAACATTTGTGATGCAGGTATAAGTGTTAGAAGAGTAAGACCTAGGCGTAAATACCGCGATCAGATCCAAGATGTTTTAAAAAAGGCCAGCATGGTTAAGTTGCGCAACGTAATAAAATTATCGATCGCATCAATACATTTTATCCAAATCGATAAGTTTGTTTTTTCCCTAACATTCGTGCACGTAATATTGTTTGTATTTTGACATGACTTATTTGGTTTCACATATTACCACCAATCGACAAAACGACATAATAGTATCGTCAGAATCGATAAAAATACCATGACAAAAGTTAGCCCTACTGGTCAAGAGTACTTTGATGATGTTATGTATGTATGTTACCTGCAGTGTATGTCTGGTCATAGGGTGGTATTGCCCATTGTTGCTGGCCTGAGCAGGAGGGACTGGCTTCTGTCGCAACTGTACAGTCGTTCGATCAACATTCACGTACTCCACCGCTGACGGTACGCGACTGCTCCTGAAATTATCATAAAATTACAATTTCTCACCGACTTAGAAACAAAATTTAATTTAAGGATCTGTGTATCATATATTGCATGTACCTCATTGTGATTTCTCTCTCTATTGACTCTCGACTTTTTGGCTTAGGTGGCAGTATGGGCTGCGGCGGTCTCACCACGTTCGGCACCTGTCGCCTTACTTCAGCGACCTTCACTCGGTCGTTGTACAGAACCTTCCTACTTTCCTCCACTCCGAAGTGTCTCTGTATGTGTTCCTCCGACACAAAAGGTTTCCTCTTCATATTCTCGTCGAACACTGGCCTCTCAGGTATCGCCGGCGCAACCAGAGCATAACTCTCGTTCACCAACAGATTTGGCATGGAATGCCTGTAGTTCTGATTGCCTGTTTTTGGTGGCCTATTGTGTAAAGGCTTCTCTGGGGTGTTGGGCACTGTGGACACATCCTGTACGGATTTCTGTATAATTCTAGTTTGATCTCGCAGCAAGTTTTCTCTCTGTCTCCGCAGTTCTTCTTGTTCCAACTGCAGGAGCTCCCTTTCGAATCGCAGTACTTCCTACATTCAGGACAGGGTTGCTATGTTATAGTTACGTTTTAACTTTATGGTTTTGTTAGTAATTGAAAATTATAATTAATAGTTAGGAGCAAGGCTTAAGCTAGCGTGCATCAAACTAGAGAACAATTGACGATTGTCTCTAGATAATGGATTAATGACTTTGGTTTACATTTAGTATACAATGTAATTGTTAATGGGATGACGTAATTGCCAACTATTAATGAGAATGAAATTGAGTTAAAATGTGTCAGTCACCTTGGTATGAGCATCGTCAAAGTGCCCGTCAGGCCAATCCTCGTTAGTGCGACTCGCCTGTAAAGTTACATCATAGCCGCCATCTTGTTATTTACACACACTCACAAACTGGTGAACGTAATTAGGATCCATAATATTAAAACGACAAAACCAATTAGTATTGATGACCTTAAATTATGTATCCGTAGGTATTATGTTAATATTATGGCTCCGTTCGATACAATGCATGATTGACAAGTTGTTAAAGAAGTTATAATCTTGATGGAGTTGACCAAGCATCAAAAATACAATTTTATGGTCAATGATGAAATCATCACGAACACTTGTGACTGATGATGTTGAATTCCTTCAGAATGTATTATTAATGAATCATAACTACTACTCGTGGTAGACTGATATGATAGATAATGTGCAAATTGTGCAATAGTCATGCAAGTGTGTATCTACAAATACTTGCTTAATCTACAATAGGTGCAATAGATTGTGCAAAAATAAAAGCCAAGAAATATTGTAGTGTAAATAATATTTATTTGATATATTTTTAACATATATACTATACTTACATAATAAAAATAATAAAATAAAAGGAATCAAAATAAACTATTTGGCCCTTAAGTAAATTAAAGACAAAAAAAAAATAAAAAAAAAATAAACTATCATTTGTTTCAAATAAATCACTTCAGAAAATAATATTTGTTTGTGATATTCATTACACTTCCTAACTTAGGATGTCTGCCCAGTACCTTATACGTATACAAGCGTTAAAAAGCAGTTTTGTGTTAGTTGATACAGCGGCAGTGTGGGGAATGTATCAAATGCCATCTCAATGTCGTGACATCAAACTTTCAAGCGAATCTAAGATCTATACAAGATCAATAATTCTATGAACACATTATGTATGTGGCATTTAAAACAGTGCCCTTATGTACATGTACATATTTCTAATAACGAACGTTAAACCAATCAACTTGCGATATAAATTACAATAAATAATCAACCATACCATACCATACCAATGGCTTTGTGTCGATTACAAATAATTTACAACGGTAATTCATTCGAGAAAATAACTATAGGTACTATACAGCCCCAGTAAGAAAATACAAGAAACTACGAGATCTAAAATAGGAATATATTATCAAGTAGCAACCTTACTACGAGCATAAATAATTAACTAAATAATAACTCTTCATATAGCATTTCACTGTATTTGAAATGTATGGAAGATGAGAAGAAAATAAGAACATTGAAATCGGGTAGTTTCCCAAGTCAAAGATAAATTATGAAATTCTGATTACTAAATAAAGACAGATTAAAGGTGACCAAAAAACCTTTTTCTTTTTCTATTTAACTTATAAACGTATTTTAATAAAGGAAATTGTAATAATTAGTGCGACATTTTGTCACGTTTTTCTATGACGTCACAGGCTACTTTTTCATACAAATTCTCGTAATTTCGTGTTTTGACGTTTAGTAGAAAGTAACTGATTTGACTAGTTGGAAACTACCCTATTACACAAATTAAAATAAATCTAATATCCCCGGAAGAAATCTAATTTGCATAAGAGTTAATAAATAAATATATGAAGGGTGTCGGGCAGTTTGTTCATTGTTGGGGGGTTACCTGTTGTTGTTGCAGTTTTTTATCCAATGTCTCTATTTTATTTTCGTCTAGTTGCGCCGTCGAGTCAGTTAGGTCAGATAGTTTGGACGTCAGGTTAGTTGAGAAGTTCTCTTCTTTTTGTTTCTTTGCTGCTTCCTCTTCATCTGAAGTTACAGTTACGTGGGTGTATGGCTGGAACAGAATACTACATTTTAGGTACATACCATATTTTATAAGCTAAAGGTTGATACGCGTGATTGTATTTGTAATAGGAATGTAAACAAAAGGAAGATGAAATCAATAAATATACCATGGCATTTGAACCTGCGACTTTCGGATGTAGCATTTGGCGATATTTTTAAACTTCTAGGTACCTACTTGGTAGTAAAAAATGACAATAAGCAGAGAACGTGTTTGTATAACTCACCTCGCTATTCTGACGACTATGAGGATTCGAGGTTTCCGGGGAAGACTGTCCCTTGTACCAGGCCTCTGCGGACGGACCTCTGTCCACGTCTACTCCCGAGTCGCGGCTCTCCCTCAACTTGACGTCCATGTCGTGAGAGAGTGTCTTCTTGTACAGAAGCTTCTCTATCTTAGTTTCTTCTTGCAGGAACGATGTGATGTCGGGTCTGGGTACCAGCGCGAGGTCCGCGTCGAGGTAGCTGTCGTCGACCTGACCCTCAATGCCCAAGAAGCTAGTTCGCTTGTTGCGAATCTCTTTCTTAATGCGTCTTGCAGAACTAGTGTGCTTGAAATTCCCCTGGAATACCATTTTGATGTCTTTATATCCATCCATAACGTTTTTAGTTTCATTTGTTTTCATGATTATTTAATTGCATTGTTTATTGCAACTATGTGAAGAAGGGCACACTAATAAAAATACTTGTGCCTTTAGATGTTCAGGAGAATTTAAACATGTTATACTTAGACTATGGACAAGTGAAGTCATACTTACATTTCCAAGTAGTTCGTCGTTCTCTGGTTCATCGTCAGTCGGTGGTGGAGGTGGTTTCTCTTTCGGTGGCTCCAAGACATTGGTTGGCATGTCCAGTGGGAAGGCGGAAGAATCATCCATGGTATTCTGATAGAAGACGTTTTCGTACAATGGCGCCACCGATATCTTCGTGTCCGAGTCAAAGTCAATCAGAGGCTCATTACTACTGGATGGTTTACTCTCTGTACTGCTCCCATTTTGTGCCTCCTTGCTGTCATTCATAGTACTGTTGTTGGCAAAACTATCTTCCGAGTCTAATTCTTTAAAAGCCAACTCCAAAGCGTCAATGACCTGAAGAATTTAATTATTTTACAATCACATAACATAGTTAATTAATACACATAGAATTAATAAAACAATACCTCGCCATAAAAATAACAAAAGAAGCTTGCAATGTCAAACTAATAATTATATATCAACTTCCATCAAAGACTTTATTATCAAAATAGAAAAATATTAAATAGAGAAGAAGGAAAATTCATGCTCTGAAAAAATAAATGAACCATTACGAACACACAAGACGTGGCTTGCCATGCAGCGAAATGAAGGTTATGAAGCGCAAAATCTACGGATAATTTTATGTCTTACCTTGCATTAACCCATCACCAAAAGCTGCTGATGTAACAGACCCTAACGCGAGGCTAACCATTCTGAATCAGGAGATAACAGTTTACGGAATAGATACTGTGCGTGACATAGTGCTGACGACAGAGGGGCCTACCTGGTAGCGGCTCCGAACATAATACTAACGTGTACTCATACATGATCACGAGATAACTTTAGCTTTGTTTGACTAAGATAAAACGAGGTCTCTCAGACAACAGAAGGGTGTGCAGACTAGAAATTCTGCTTTGATTAACTCAGTTAATGAGGTGGCTTGTTCTGTATGACTAATATTGTATAGGTACTTAGATAATACAATGATATAAATGGGGCGTTAATATGATATAGGATACACCATACATAAAGAAAACCCATACATAACAGCGTAACATATATTTTTGGTAAAATGAATTTACACATATCACGTTTTTCGAATAAATACTCTAAATGAATAGATGCTAAATAATAATGAATGGGCTTAGAATGATCACTCTACAGACTACGAATTGACGAAATAATGTTTAAAATTATGCCTACATGATAGGATCTTTATACAATGAGGTCGTTTATTGGGTAGGTACTACAATAAATTTGATAACCCTGTATTATATGTATAACATCTAAATATACTATAATTATGGTGATAAATAGCTAAATTATAAGATGTCTTGTGTGTATGTGTGATCGGCTAAGTGCTAGGAATTTCTAAGATTAAGTTTTTTTGTTTTAGCACACATCTGACAATGATTAGATGTTTTTATTTTAATAAATAATGTTAAAAAATTTATAAATCTCACAATACATGGAGGTATTAGTAATTACTTTCTACTAGACGAATTAAAATAGCTAAGAATGTGCATATGGTATTCGGTGACGGCGGAGCTGCTAACATAACCGGAAGGTGAGATCAAGATCATAAAGATTTCTATTGTAATACGTCCATAATCGTTACTTCTCATCTGCCTTGCTGTTTCAAGAGCGAGCAATGTATGAGAAATAGAATGGAGTAGCTCGAACCTCGTGTTTTCGCTAAGGATTATTTACACATTATTATTAGCACTATTGTTGGCTACCGTTTTTGTCGTTGTGACTTTGTTATTTATAAACAGAATAGTTTTCCGCCTATTAGGCTCCAAACAACGCTTAGTTCGTTTCTCCCAGAATGGATTAGAATCTTGCGTGCTACTTACCATTGATTCGCCACTGTTAGCTGTAATGTCAGGTTTCGGATTGATGACATCGTTACCTCGAGTATTATTAATGGGCACATGATTGTTACAAGATGGATCATGATTACGTGATTCATCATTACCTACGCTTTCATCATTGAATGTACATTCAAATGTACACGTTACATCAGCAAGTTTGTTAGTAAGCAAAGTATGGTTTTCGCTAGATGGTTTTAGCGTCTTAATGGAATTCTTTGGTGAAATATTAGTAGTCGTTGTAATATTAGAGACAGTTACCATCGGCATGCTTTTGCAGTTAGTAGAATTGTTAGTAGAACTAATTTCCGTACAGTTAGAAATTTTCCCAGCACCAGCGTTCATATTGTTGCAAATTTCATTCAAGTTCAAATGTATTGTCATCTTCCCCTCAAACACCACTGTGTCTCCCTCCGATGCGGTAGACACTGGCTCATTTAGACTTACACTAGTATCTTGATTGTCCAAACTCTTAAGGGTGTCTTCGTCTTCTTTGTCCATCTGTATTTCAGTTACTTCTTCTGTAACGCTAACTTCTTCTGGTTGCGAGACTGCTTGGACGTAGTTGCT
This sequence comes from Pectinophora gossypiella, assembly GCF_024362695.1. NCBI lineage: Eukaryota > Metazoa > Arthropoda > Insecta > Lepidoptera > Gelechiidae > Pectinophora > Pectinophora gossypiella. The sequence goes on from NC_065433.1 coordinate 18,024,427, forward strand.
GCCGCTGTCTGTGTCTTCAGCTTTACTGTCTTGGTCCTCCACTTCTTCAACAATGATATCTTGCACTATTGTTTGAATAGTCTCTGTAGTTTTTTCTGCTGGTTCCTCGATTTTTGACGGCTCAATAAGCACTGCACCGTCTTCGTTAGAAGACTCGTATTCTGAAACTTCGACCATCGGTTCTCCAATAGGAGAAGCAACTTGAGTTAAATCTGCGATGTCGTCAACCGGAGCGCATGAGTCTTTTGCCGTGTGTATTCCACTATCTTCAGTTTCGATATCACTTGGAACAGTATTGTTTTGCATCTCAGCACAATCGAAGTCTTCTAAGCTCTGGACTCTTTCGAAAGAGTTCGGAGAGGACTGCCCATTAATATCCAAACTATCAAGTGAACGACAAAAACTTTGCATTTGGTTTTCAATTCCGGACAGACTGGACTTCAAAGAGTTTTGTTTTAAGTCATTATCTTTTTCCTCTATCTTTTCATTTTTAACAATATCTTCTTCAACTGATATTTTGGGAATTTCCTTGTGTTTTGCAGCATCAAGACAGGATAGACGTTCCTTAAGACTCATGGACACTTCTTTAACTTCTGTCTTTAAGGATTTCACTTCTTCCTCAGAAGTTTGTGATTTAAGACTCGACAAACGTTCTTTTACAGACTTTGTGTGACTGAGGTCGCCATTAGAAAGCCTTTTAGCTTTGTCGACTTCTGTAGATGCAGATTTTATTTTTTCAAGCGATGATAAACGTTCTTTTAAAGGTTTAACTTCAGTGGGTAGTTTTGTCAGGTCACTTGTAGACTTTTGGACTTGTGATTCTTCTGTAAACTTTTCTAAACTGGATAATCTCTCCTTTATAGACTTTTTGTTCGCTATATCAGGCAATTTTGGTTTGTTTATTTGCAATTCTTGTGAATTTTCTCTTTCAAATTGCTCCCGTCGTTTATGTATGTCGACTTTCGGCAAGTCCTTTTTAAGGTTATTGTTTTTGGCATCAGTAACCCTTTCATTTTGGAAAGATGAAACTTTTTGCTCAATTTTGTTGCTAACCGTTGTTCTAATCCTGTTCAAATCACCGTTAATTTTATCAGGCGATTTCTCTTTGAAGTTGTTATTAACAACTGTTTTAACGATGTTACTATTTGTCTGTGATATGATCCTCGATTTGTAGCCTTCAATAGCGCCTTCATAAGTATACTCCTCGGGTTCTGGAGAGCTGATGGTCGTGGTCGTGCAGGTATCGTATTCATTAGCGCTTGACCCCAGCTTACGATTGTTTTCGCAGTTTGAAAGATTGTCAACGTCTGAATGGTTTTTATCCAGGTCGATGCCGTCACTCTGAAAAAAATAAATAAATAAATATTAGGAATATCCTTATGATACAGTATTAAACAACTATGTTAACTATATAGTGGGAACACGAAGCTTTCTTTTTGCTTTCTTATCGCCGGCTGCTAAGTATAAACAGGTTTTTGGAGTAATGAACTCAAGAATATTAAATACTAAATTAGTGATGTAACAAGCATACACATTCGCATTGCCGAACATTGGTTACTATACATTCGCGTTGGCCTTATAATTAGGTAGTAGAGTAAGGTAGTGTAGGGAACAGTAGGGGTACCCACCGCGAGGCTGTGTGTGTCGCAGTCCTCACTGAGGCTGCTCTTGGTGCTGGAGGTGCCGATGCCAAGGTCACTGAGGTCGTGCCCGTCATCTTCCGTGTACAGCGCCAGCGGGTTCCGCCTTCTGCGACCGGCTCTGGAACCAACAAACCCCACTTTATTCAAGTTCCAAAATGTATTCAAGAGAAAGTAATGCTTACAACATTTTACTCTACTCAGTGTTGAATATATGCATAATGTTATGTTTGTTGAATCACATTGAGCAACTTTTAGGTAAGATAGCGTCAGATGTTCTACAGCTAGTTGTTTATTATTATTATTTTTTACACAGTGTTAGTCATTTGTGATTTGTCATACCGACTATGATACCTGTGGTTGACATGTGATAACATTACTGAAGCCTTGAACAACGAAAGCGATGGAAAGTAAATAGCAAAAAGTAAGTAACAGATTCAACGATAATAAAATATGTACTAAACAAGTAACTATGATGGATTACGCTATGTCGCCGAAAGAAAAGTGAAAACTGGTCAAATTCTCCGACGCATGTTCCGAGGTAGTCTGTCGCATGCGATAATACTTTCGCCGTAACACTTTTGGACATTTGAATAGAAAGCAGTGGGTTTCAAAATTACACATGCACTATTCTGATTTACGATACTCGACGCCTATTACAACACGCCGGTTGACGATATGCTATTTGAATATGGCGACAAATGTAAGCTGTCTTAAACCACGAATCCTACCTTCTTACAAGCCTAATTTAAGTCAGTGCCGGTAAACACACGAAACGAAATAAAAATTTTTTTATAGGACTGAACTTAAAGTACCAAAAGGGTCATGCACAATTTTCTGACCTCTGCATGTACGAGTATACGGCGAAACAGATTCTAACATAATACGAGGTACACATTAAGTAATTTAAATCTAAAAACAGTTTTACATTTGTTCATTTTGATTCTGTATGTTGACTTTCTATTCTATTCAATCGTCGTAACACTGAGTCTACACATTAGCTAGTACGACGTGATTTTTCTTTCACCTTTGACCACAAATTAGATGAAACGCAAGATAGCAGTTAGACATGTTTTCTACAAAAGAAAGCATGTTTAAATCCCAACTTCAAAATGCATACTGGGTACAAATAAATAACAATATTGGTTTGTTCGTGAGTAAAGTATGAAAATATAGAAGTTGATTCCAGATTTCATTAAATATTGATTAAATAATACACACCTTGAGAAGAAGTACTTCCAAGGTGATTTCCCCTTGGGTGTCACTATGCCCTCAGCATTCATTTTTAATGATATTTAAAAAAATCTGGTATCAACACCTGGAAAATATTGTTATAACAATCCTGCGTAAGTCCGTCCATAAAGCCACTTGCATGCGTTTCTGTTAGTTGCTGTTCTCTTGTACGGATTTAACTATCTCGGATCCATTGTTGATATACGAACATGGGAAGTGACTTACATGTATGTAGGTAGGTTTATAATTATTTATTCGCAAGCATAGATCCTGTAATATACAACATTCGCTCGCATTGCAAATATAACTCAAAAGTATATCACGAAATTCCTTATCCTGTAATGAATTTCAATAAAATAGCTTGGGAATTCATAAAATAGGATGTAATTTTCGCAGGGTTCGAATCCTGGAACCTCACGTTCATTCGTGCTTCGTATATCACGAACCAATTTACCTCGAGGCTCTTATTGTTGTACTTTGAGGATAAGGAATTTAGCAAAATATTTACACACAAGTTATTCAGTATAATTCAATATGGTAGGTATGCACGAAAAGCGGCGCCCGTGACCATTATTGGAATGAGAGTCAATACATTTATATGTATTCCACTGGTAAATGCGACGAGACTTCATATGAACATATGAACTCGAAACTTGATATTATCTAACAAGTTGACAATCATGCAAGTGTAATAAAGTCTTACTGGCTTGTTCGAAGGAAAAGTAAGTACAATTGTACATAGCACCACGTACCAGTAAGTCACGGTAAGCCGCGATACGCACGAACTCGGCGTGAACGCGAGTTATTTCGTGAATATTTGCACGAAATACCAACTGTTACGCATTTTTCCCATACATTATAATATGGAAGTAGCGTAAGTGATGCCAGAGGACTGAAAATATTATACTTACAATAGAACATGATATCACGGGTTTGTCAAAAGACACGTGGAAATATGATCAGAGTTGTTTAAAGCACTCGTAAGAAGTGAGTGGTGATGGTCATACCGACGCTTATGGTTTGTGCCATAGCTTTAATGGAGTGCGGACGACGGGAACATGGCCATTGTTGTTGTCAGTCACATAACATCGCGATTATTTCGCAATTTGTTTGCCGTGTGAGAATGTGTATTGCTGAGGAACATTGAGATAATATACACTACTCTTCATTGCTCATTTAAATAAGGACCCGCTTTTAAATTACGTTTTATAACACAAATCACTAAAAGTGCCTGAGAATTTTTAGAACAAAACATTCGCAAATAAAAATGTAGCATAACAAATTCGCCAAAGCATTATAACAACAGTTAGGTTAGTTAACAGTTTAGGTGTAGATAACTATGATACAGTTACATCACTAAATCAGTCAAAAATTATAGAGAGAGAGAAGATAAACAATGATTGTGAAAGATTCTACTATAAATTGGCTGGGGATATTTCTGGGATGGATTCTATACAATAACAACTTATACGTGAACATTACGTGACACTATTACATTGGTCGTACCGTATTACATCGTGTATTTCAAAGGTTATCATTATTTACGCTCGCGTTCGTTTAAAGGATACATACTATTTCTACAAGGTTGACTAGTAGAAGCATTGATGTATAATGTTACTAGTGAATAGTGTGACATATTAAAGCTATTTCTGTTCACGAAAACTACCCAGTTTTACCCTTAGTTTTCGTTACGATGTTGACACCGTAACGAATACGATTCAGACCATGATTCTGAGTTAATATATCAAGTGAAATTTTCCGTCGCAAAATTCATGTTCATTTTTGGGTTTTTAAAATTATTTTCAATTCCATATTTTTGCGATGGATAATTCCACTTGATATTAATGAGCTGAGTCATCCGTCTCAGTATTTGTTACGATGTCACTTACACCCCGTACAAGTACGTACAGGTATCCATACAAGTAGGTATAAGGGGATGATTCAGACCATGATTCTGAGTTGATGTCAAGTGGAATTTCCTGTTGGAAAATGCATGAAAATGTTAGTGTTTCTTTTTTAATATTTTTAGTTCGATACTTTTGCGATGGAAAATTCCACTTGATGTCAACTCAGAATCATGGTCTGAATCATCTGTCAAGTTTTCGTTACGATGTCTCTGACACAGTGTATATTCCATAAAATATGAGTGAATTTCCTGTAAACGTATCGTATGTAATATAGATCGTGTTTTTATTAAATAGGCGATCTCCTAGGAATGAGCATTCTTATCACTAACACGACACTACTGGCATATCCATATCAGTCACGAGTGAAACATTGGCTTTCAAACCGCTCCCGATGTGGTTCGACCCTAATTGGAAACTGCTTTGAAACTGGCTATGCAGGAAGCTATGGGAAGACACCCAGGCTTTTTGCGCGTGTAGATGCGCTCTTTGGCTACGCGCTCAAGCTAGCGTGCACAGACCTTTAAGGCTTCTCAGGGTGCGATTGCTAATGTGTTGTAAGGACGGGTTAGTAGTGTCTACAGTTGGAAAACAGCGTTTAGCTAACCTACTATGGTGGCTAGTCGCGTCGCTCCTTCTAGCTAATGGATAGTGTTGCTTCTTACGTACACAACATACATTTTTAATACTCTATCAGGATTATGATTACGTACGCCGTACATGTATTTATAATAGTAGTTTTGCTTTGTAATCTTTGATTTATACTTTTAGTTTTAAAACGCGTTTCGATTAGAATCGCATGTTTATTACGCAGCCAGGTCTTCGTAACAGCACTTTCCAATGATAATGAATACGTAAACAGTATCAAGCTGTCTCAAGTTATCTATAGAGTAATATTTGATAACGATAAATAAACTCATTCTGTCAATACGTTAACACAGCTAAAAAACCGGTCTAGAGCAAGTTAGGTATTGCGGTACTTATTGGACAGATACCAGATACGGTGGCATTGTTTTGAGTGTACACGTTTCGTCATAATAGTTGTCTTTTGTAGAACGTTACCTTTTGGCTAGGTGGGTTATTTTGTAATACGAGTCGAATAATATTAGAAGCTAACATAATTAGGGCACTATTTATACATGTTCAGTATGAATTAGCTAGGTGACAGAATAACTGGGTGTCACGTGTAAACAGGTCCTAGGGTTGCGTGAACAACAGTTGCCTAGAGTGGTGTCGAAGCGACAGGTTGTAATGCGATATACCTAGTCATTATTACTGGTTCTCCCTTCTCGCTGAACACTGGCGATATGCACTGATTTAGCTCACATAGACGGCGAGAAATAAGTCTGCTATCTGCTTGTTTTTATGCTACTTGTTATTTATTATTCGTTTTATGGCTGTAGCCCGTTATGGTGGATATTTTTACATTTTATTAACGATTATGGAATTTTAGTTTTTTTTTTATTTCCACGATATTTTCAATAGTTACATCTTTCCACTTGATTCGAACTGTCCATAGTTTCTCAACCGCCTAGAAAATATACACGAAGTTTTTCGTCATACTAAAACAAAAGTGATGTCAAACGAAGGCCATAAAGAAACAACCACCTACGATACACATGTTTCGAACATTACAATAAAAGAGGATCATCCGTCAAAACCCACACAATGAGGTATACTAAGACGGATGTACCTACTCGTACTTTACATTGTTAGTACTCGGTCATGATGCAACTGCAGAGCACAGCAATGCCATAAAAAAAATTACGAAATCTCACCCAGCATAGGGAAACATCGAAGATGAAACATTGGCCCCGATTCCTGCAGACACCTCCTAATTTATTTTAAATTACACCTGTCATTTTCTTATCCGTCGAATTGGAAAAGGACCGATGATTGACAAATGTCAATTTTAAAATGAATAAGTAATCCTTGTGAATAAAAGAGGCATCTCGCTGATATGCAACCCGTTGCTGTAATGTTGCCTAAAATTGACGTGTGTTCCATACATTTTATGACTGTTGATTACCCGTCTCTTTCCTTTTCGGAAAAAAAATGACAGGTATAACTTAAAAATAAAATTAGACGGTGTGTACTGAAATCAGCATATTTTTTTTATTGCTTATTATGGGACTTTTACACATCTATAAACTAATCCTTAGGAAAAAAATAAAGCACCGAACTTTCAGGGGGATTAAGAAATATCAAGCACGGTGAAAGGCTTACACAAGTATCAGATCCCAATTATCAGAATCATTTATTCAAAGTAATTTCATAGATAAACTTTTTGTAGGTCAATGTAACATTTTTGATTGTACGCCATTTCGTAAGGTGTTATGCAAGAGGAGAAGAAATGACATCAATGCATCTTATAAAATAAATTATAGTGAATTTCAATACAATATCTAATTGGTAATTAAAACTCAAGAAATACAGACGTGTTGTAAAGTGTTGAAGATTTTAATTTGTAGCATAATAGAGGTAATTTAATAGACGTTTCCTTAACCTCGTAGTTATAAGGTTTTCCCTTTTGCGATGAGTCTGACTCTTAAATGTGATATACTATGGCATTGTCATGTATGTCGTTTATGTTAATTATGTAAAACAAACGATTGATGTATTTGCCTCTCAGTGTGTTAACTTGTAGCAATGTCGAGTCGAGAGGTTTAAAAATACCGTATTGTAACTAGTATGCATTGCGATTGATGTAACTCGCCTATTCATCAATCATGCGCTGCTGCAGAAATGCGCTACTCCCACGCAATACATATTAAGGTTTCTGCAATTGTTTATGGTGTGTGAAGGTCGTTTGTTTCCTCTAATTACTTGTGAACAACACTCGGTACACTCTAATATGCAAGGAGATCGTTCAAAATGCTGATATTAATTATAATATTTGCAATCAAAAACAACTTTTAATAATAATTTTACTGCTGTAAAACGGTAACTGACTTTCGATTTTTGATTGGTAATAGTGCTCCGTTCTCAATTAATCCTTAAATCAATTATAAAGTTTTAATGCCGAACGAGCAAAATTATTTGACGATTGCGCAAAAACAGACAAGACTTCACGACGGTAACTGGAAATATTCTAGTAAATGGTAATAATTGACAGCATTATAAACACTAAGTACTTGTGTATTTCTAGAGAAAATGAACGTGCGTGAGTGCAGGATTTAACTGCCGGTAATGAGTGCCGGCTACCGAACACTTCTGACCATAAGGATAACTACGAGTAGCGACGCTAGCAATTTTCTCTTAGTTGAGTTTGCAGTAGTTTTTTTATATTAAAAGTGTACTTCATTGTGATAATAACTTCCTCTAGTTCATACGCCCTATTTATTGAGATGGATATGACATCGTTGAAGCCAAAAACAATCTCAGTTTTATGCTGTTATATGCATAGCATTAGAAGTCTACACACCTGAATACATTTTGCGTTAACATCATTGAGATTAGTGGATTAGACCGCGTAAGTTATTAATAAACGTGGCATGAATCCGTTCCTTATGGTCTATATACCTTATGGTCTACGTGGTCTATGATCTCACAGACTAGACTAGGCTGCGGTCGACAAATATGGAATTAATTACACAATGACCCAAGCAATAACATCAGAGCGGACATCTATGAACGAGTCTTATTCTTGTTCTGCACAATGGACATTCCAATCCATTGCACACCTTTTGAAGCTAAACATACACTGAAATCTAAAAGTGTAAAATTTTACATAAATATGTTTATACATTTAAGGTTCTTGAGACTAGTAAGTTCACCGGCTATGGGCAGAAATAATATATCCGTGTACGGTACGTTCATAACTCCATGATACGTAACACAAATCAGAAGCCATGTTGCATTTGTATATACGGCGGAGTGGTACATTAGTTAATAGGAGCGTTCTGTTATGTGGTCGGCGACTCTGAACTGCTGTCGACACCATGTGGAACAAATACAGGAAATGTAAAATAGTTTTATGAGTATAAAACGTATACTGTAACGAATTTGTATTTTATACGTTGCATTGATCGAGCAATACCGCAGCAGCGTTCTGGAACGCTTTGCGACAGTTAACACACTGTGTTTTAAAAACTATATATTTTTCTAAATAATATAGGCTCGCGTTTGACTACATTCTCACCTAATGGTATAAGTGACGATGTAGGGTATGCCTATTATAGTTAAATTCACTCAAGCCTTGAAGACTACCAGATTATAACGAGTTGGAAAAACAGACGACAGCAAACAGTTCCAGTCCTTTGCTGTTCGCATCAAAATATGATGCAGCGTCATGATATTAAATTTTAATATTAAGTAAGAAAATTCTAGAACATGGAACGTCTTATCATTGGAATGACAGCTTAGAAACTAAAGGTAACGTTCGCGAGAAAGTGCAGTGTCCTATGTTATCAGACATCACAATTACATAGCAGCCACCCCCGGAGCAGAGCGTAATGATAGTGTTTGCTTAGAAAGTGATCTCGGTACGTCTCACTACACATTTTTAAACAAATAAATTCCACCTGGTGGTGACGATACTGAACTAATTTTACAAATTGACAGCGTTAAACAGAAATAGCGCTTTTATAGATTGAATAAACAGCTTGTAAAACATTGAGCGTCAGACGGCCTGCTTGTAGACTATTTATATTATTTCGTGCAGGAACCCGAGCAGAAATTGACTTCATAATGCGGGTGTAATTTGCCGGACTTGAACGGTTTCTTTGACTTTGCTTACTCGTCTTCGGCACAAATAAATGCTATGTTTAATTCGAAGTAGTGCAGTTTAAAAGATCAAGCCAGAGACAGACAGACAGGCAGATGGTCGGACATTAGTCCGTCAATCGCAATCGCAGACGATTGTAACACCGCTTTCTAGAATCAATCGATTGTACGTTTGTACAGAGAAAGTCGTGCTATTGCTGTTTAATAACGCTTGGTAGGATCTGCCATTACTTAGATAGTTTACCTAGGTAAGGTTTCAATTTAAACATGTTTAATTAATGCCCATTTTGAGATTGTTTGAACCGTGGTAGCCCAATTGGTAGAACGCTTGCGCCTCATTATGAGGTCGCAGGTTCGAATACAGCACAGGCCTAAACCAATGTATGTTTGTTGAATTTGTTTTCGAATTCATGTTTGAATCATAAATGATTATCACGTGCTCAGCGGTGAAGGAAAACATCATGAGGAAATCCACATTCTCGAGAAATGCATTTTCGGAGGCATGTGACCTAACCTATTGGGCTGTTTACCCTTCGCGGGTTGGAAGGTAAGACAGGGAGTTGCTTCTGTAAAAAACCGGAGCTGTCAAATCTTCAGATTAAGTAAGCGGACCCTGTGAAAAACAGGATAATGCCGAGTATCATATTCAAACAACACTCATTGAAACACTTGTGAATTTCAGTAGGTACCTAAGTAAATAGCTTCGTGAGAAGTAAGGTTGTAAGATTAGTAGTATTGAGTTCATGTCAAAGTTATATATACCTACAATGGGTGAGATTTTTTCCTAATTAAATGTATACAATAGAGTAAGTGAACTGTGAAATGAAACCATAGTATTCACAAGAATGTGCCATAGGTATGTATTGTACAACAACACATAATCCAATAGTATACTTACATCATAACAATTTGTAGAGCATTTATTTAAGCCTATGCACAAAATAGAATTACCAGTGTGCGTCAAGCTAGCGGCCTCAAAAAAAAAATGGGCACGAAAAAATAATTTGACCATACCAAAAAATAGTACTCTTATTGAAAAAAATAGTACCTGTTGTAAAAAAATTTGTACCATCACGGTTCTGGATTTATAGCCATGTTTTATTGCACTTGCTAGCTTGACGGTGAGCGAAATTTGGCGAGAGTTAACGACAAGGTCTTTCGCTTTGATTTAAACGCCAAAAAATAGTATCGAAATAGTACTCACCCCCTGCAAAATACCGAAAGTAGTACTTCAACGGGTCCAAAGTTATAAAGGCAGTTCTTTGATCCCGCTAGCTTGACGTTTTGAAAATACCTATTATCTGGGGAACGCTTGCATACTTCAGTATGTAACTAATGTCAATAAACTCGTATGAAATAGTACTCCCTACCATCATAATTTTGATCCGATTCTCTTTGTAGAAATGTTAAAAAATCATCATAACCTATGCCATACATTTGTTGTTGATACAGTCACGTAGACAATTACATAACCTCACAATTTATTCGTAAGTATTGCCATTTTGGAGGTCTACCCTACCATTTCTTTGCACTTCAGTGCTGCTATTACAAAAAATTCCTATTGCATACACCCATATGCACTAATTTTAATAGAAAATGGCTGCATGGGTCTAGTTCTTATCGAAAACAATCTGTGATTTTAATACATCATAATACATTTTTAATCTGCTGTTTTATTTTATAATTTATACCTTCATGTTGAATTTGTTACGGATCGAAGTGTTTGTTAATAAACAATTTGCAGTATTTGTAGAATAACTCAAAGAGTTTCAACAATGATATTACTTTCATCTAACAACCCTGGCACTTCACCAATTTTTACCCAAAAATGGGGAAAAATACTGAAATCTGACAACATTCTTGACCATGTGTAATAATTTTGTTCGCGACTGTACTCGTCTTGATAAATGTATGACATAGGTTATAATGACTTTTTGACATATTTCTACAAAGAGAATCAGGTCCAAATTATGATGGTAGGGAGTACTATTTCATACGAGTTTATTGACATTAGTTACAAACTGAAGTATGCAAGCATTCCCCAGATAATAGGTATTTTCAAAACGTCAAGCTAGCGGGATCAAAGAACTACCTTTATAACTTTGGAACCGTTGAAGTACTACTTTCGGTATTTTGCAGGGGGTGAGTACTATTTCGATACTATTTTTTGGCGTTTAAATCAAAGCGAAAGACCTTGTCGTTAACTCTCGCCAAATTTCGCTCACCGTCAAGCTAGCAAGTGCAATAAAACATGGCTATAAATCCAGAACCGTGATGGTACTAATTTTTTTACAACAGGTACTATTTTTTTCAATAAGAGTACTATTTTTTGGTATGGTCAAATTATTTTTTCGTGCCCATTTTTTTTTTGAGGCCGCTAGCTTGACGCACACAATTACCATACGGTTGCAAAACTGCCATCCCGAGCAATAACTATTACAGATTTAATACGCCAAATCAGAGTTGCCTTTCACAAATAATAATTCTTAAATGCATTCACACCATAGCTCTTATTCCGTGGACTTAAAGGTCAGCCATAGTGATCTGACAGTATTCATAAACCTTACTTTGTAATGATCCAACCTATAGCTCTCATTATAAGTATACAAAGACCAGATTAGATTGGACGTCAGTTTATTGAAACATCACGATAAAGTGTAATATCTGTGTCATCACATCATAATTTGGAAATAATTCAATTTCATAACTTAATTCTCTTTAGTTTAACTTTACCGATTATTATCGAAGGAGTATTTTGCCATCGCGGCGTTTACGGAGTGTGACTGTGGCGGTACGATAATGGTTACATTACATAAGTTTTATTGGCGTTAGATAGGAGATAAATGAAGCGATATCAGGACTGGCGGCCTGGTTGTGGCCGCGCCACCCGGCCGTCGAGATCTAGCGGTGGCGGTGGCGAGTGCTCCTCATACCGACTCCACTCAACTCCGTTCACACTCAATGGGAACAAAGGACACACAACACCATGATAAATATGTGGTTTTCGGCGCGACAAAAGATTTTTAAATAGCGTCATACGATATCCGTGTGGTCATGCAAGAGGTATCTGTTATAACCTCATTACAACAGTATTAAGTTTAACCTTAATTGTTGTCTCGGGGCCTCACGGGAAAAGAAAAAAACAAATCATATCATGTGTTGTGCCTGTGGATATTAGGAGCTTGTTCCTTTATTCTCACTAGTAAATACCATTGGGCAGAATAAAGCTACTGAAAAAACTTCGACGGTAAGCCAGTGCTAAGAAATATAAGAAAGTCATTGTTTCGTAAGAACTTACAAGTGTACCTATTACCTATCACTTATCCACCTGACAGAATTGACATTATCTAAGTATGAATTGTAATATATCTGTGACAATTTCTTGCGTGAGACACAGTATTGAGCAATAGGGAATTATCTCAACACTCAATGACGCTACATTATCGCTACAACGTGACAAAATATACGCCTTTGATCGACGCACGTGGGCATTGTAACAAATTAGGGTTAATTTAACTGAGTATTTTAGTTAGTTTGTAGTGGGTATACGTTTACCGTTGTACCATCGCTGCATAAACACATTACACTCCTATGCCTCGCGTAGTCGGGTAAAAAGAATTAACCAGTTTCAGTGACGCGGCTTGAAGGCATACGATCTGCGTTGCTAAATAAGCCACCTTTACACTATTATTGAAACCACAATGTACTTCCTCGGTGAAAGTAATCGAATCTCCCACTGAAAGCAAACAAACAAGCTGAGAACATCGAGCCTGTAGTTAATCTTGATATTTGCGTCGAATTCTTGCTAATTACGTGGTTAGTTTTGAAAACGAATGCAGGATGTTTACCGGGCGATTCGATGAAAGCTAACATTATGCCTGCATTCTTAGAGTGGTTGGAAATAGATAAGCAAACAAGCGGAAACGTGGCAAATAAACCATGAACAATATTCAAAAGAACGATCCACTCCATTTGGGAACAATAACACATATACATACATAAACTCACGCTTATTTCCCTAAGGAGTAAGAAGAGACTATGGAGTTCCATTCGCTTCGATTCTAATATAGTTCTGACACAGTCTCCTTTTTAGATCACAACCACACTTGATGGTAAGCGACGATGTAGCCGAGGACAGGACAAAATACGATATGATAACGCGACTCCATCGACTATGTCGTCGCAAATCGCCTTTACACCTAGATCATGTCATACCATTACGACACCGTCTATTTGAAGAACAAGTCTGAGATGGAAATATATTACAAGTTTTCCCTTTATCTAGAATACGCAAGGAACTTATTATTATTATTAGCCTATATGATCCCACTGCTGAGCAAAGGCCTCCCCCATATTTTTCCAAGTATCCCGGTTCTGTGCGAGCTCTATCCAGTCTTTTCGATAACCGTCGAGATCATCGCGCCATCGTTTCCGGGGTCTACCACGTCTACGGTGTCCGTCCTGTGGTACCCAGTGCGTGATGATCTTTGCCCATCGTTCCGGATGCATGCGGCACACGTGTCCAGCCCAGTCCCACTTTAGCCTGGCGGTCTTCCTGCCAACATCAGCTATACCGGAACTTATTTAAGCTAATTATAAGTGAATCGCGATTTACTGACCAATCAATAAGATCTTAAAATGAAATTGACATTGAACACTAACGTAAGAGATTAGACACGCTAGTAACGTCTACCTGAGTGTCTAACCGGAAATGTACCGTCATAATTAAATCTCTTTTGTTTCGAAAGGTGATTACAAACGATTTACACTATTATGCAACGATTAATTAACATTACTAAACAAAATGAGACAATTGTTCTAAATAATGTGATTGATTAAATACGGTTTACTAAAAAAGACTATTAAGAAAAAAGTAATTTAGTTACGTGAGTCAATAAATTAAAAACAAGTAGCTGTTATAAATAGGTTTAAGATATTTTAGAGGCATGCTCTAGATAAGGTGTCTATTTTATTATGGTCACTTATATTTTGAAACACATTTACGGCCGTTCCTGTTGCTTGCGCAGGCGCATGTAACCCGATCAGTCGTGGTGCGCTCGTCGAGCGCGACCGACATGAAATATACACCGAAGAGTTGACGAAAGATGATGATTTCCTTTAAGGGAAATCTGTATAAAAATATATCCAACGTAACGTTTTATATTTGGTGAAAGATAATATTGTAACTTCATGGGTGAAATATCATTGTATCCAAATATTTATGCAGCAATCTTTATCTATCTCGTGTAGCGTATTTGCACGTAGAGTAGGTACGCAACCGCTGCACAAGTCAATGACATCGATATTATGTTACGAGCGTTGCAAATCGATATGTAATAAGTATATTCTACCGACTCGTACGTAACTGCGGCTTTGTAAGGATCTACTTATGCATATTACCATTCGGAATAAACCATGTTTCCTTCGATATAAACCTTTACATCAATCTCGGAGGCCAACTTTATAGTATAAATAAATTATGCTGTATAGTATATCAATAACCATGAGTGTTGGGTACTGTAGGTTGGTGTGTATGGGATGATCACACAGGTATGCGCGCAGCGGTTATTGTATTCATATCAAAACAGACAACACTGGAGCGAGAGATGGATGCAAGGACGGGTGTAGACTGTACAAGGATAAGAATTTGGCGGGCCTATCGAACTCAGCAAAAACCGGCAACAGATATCAAATATTCTACTGGGATAAAATGAATAACGACTTGAAATTACATACACCGCTCATTTAGAGAGAAAAAAAATATACGGTCGAATTAAGAACCTCCTCCTTTTTTGAAGTCGGTAAAAATATAATGAAGTCTTTGACTAAGCAGTCCTGGGGAAGGACTAGAAAGTACATATTGTTTGAATTTAGAAGGAATGGATTTGGAAATAGCCAGTATAGTGACAGGTTAGTCCGTCTCCAGTGTTGGCGCGAACTCAAGTGCGATGACTCACCTTTCTTCAAGCATCTCGTTGAAGGTTTTGGACTTAGTCCGCGGCTGGCTCGGCTCGTTCTCCATGCGCCGCACCTCCACACACCGCTCTATTATGTGCTCTACTCGCTTTCGTCGCGACGACTTCCAATTGTCCAGGTTCTGCGGAGAAATGATGGACATCAATATACTAAATAACGACTACAACCTACGTACTATAGGCTACAGCTAAGAAACACTACAATCCAACTGTAATAGAATGCGGTTCATTGCAGTTTCGATTCACTTATTCCAACCACACAAAAACTGCCTCCAAACTGCAATATTGCGACTGCAACCCTAAAACTACCGGAACAAAGTTCACGCAATAAAATAGAGATTGGCTTTACGTTAGTACATTACCAAGTCACTTTTTTATCAAATTACCTATACGTACTCTGGATATTTTTTACACATTATGTTCAGTTGTGTTATTAATTTGGAAAAATATATCTAAATGCTCTGTACAAACTAAACAAAGCCAGGTCCTTGACCTATAACACGAGAACAGCATGTGCTAAATGCAATATACATGGGAATGCAGCTCCATTTGCAGACTGATTGGCATCAAGCCGCGCAAGGACGTCCCCGCATCACGAGCGCACATCGCATTTTCATGAGAATTTGATCTCGACACGAAAAAACAGGCAGTGCTTGAGATGCTTTATTGTTTTTTTCACGATGTACCTATAGAATAAACAGCCTGTCACACATTTTAAGCTTTTTAAAATATAAACGGCTATAATATTCGAGAATGTAATCTCTCGAAGATAGGCGCATGTAAAATAAGGTAAAATGTGAGATAAAATATATTTCAACGCAAGGAATGCTGTTTCGTGTGAGCAAAACACTATTATCTAGCGAGTTGTTATTTTATTCAGATTGTATTTATTGCAAGCAGTCTGTTGCACAGATTGCGAGTGTATCAAACATCGCGTGTTGTCGACGTTGCAATGGTTTTTTCTCAATTTCGCTCGACGTAGTTACGACTAGTTGCGCGTAGCAATTTAAAGGAGACCAGTTCTTAAATACAGCGGACACGTAAGTATTATCTTTAAATACCACACTATTATAGTTTTTTCAAAGAAATCATGGGAACATCAAGCTTTCTCATTGAGTTTCTGTCGCAGAAACTACATGGAAATAGGATTCAGAAGACCGCACAATATGGTGGGCACTACACTATGTTTAACAGGGGAGTGATTAGACCAGTGAAGAAAGCAGAGAAGAATAAGGGTTACAAATTCGAAACTAGTATTGTATAAAACTTGCAAGCTTTTTAATCGACACATGTCCTCGCCACATATTGCATTCTATTTCACATTATAATTGGCTAGAACCGACTCGTTTCGAGAGGACGTAATTACTTTTAACAAAATACACTGATTGTACAACTAAAATCATCATCTAGCGTTATCCCGTTTTCACGGGGTCCGCTTACCTAACCAGAAGATTTGACAGGTCAGATGCGGGTTTACAGAACCGACTACCTGTCTGACCTACCAACCCGCGAAGGGAAACGTCCCACACAATGCGCATCACATTTCTCATGCGCAACGCATTTCTCGGGTAAGTGGGTTTCCTCACGATGTTTTCCTTCACCGCTGAGCACGTAATAATCATTTATGATTCAAACATGAATTCGAAAAACGATTTGCACAACTAAAATATGGCAGTTTAATGATGATTGTCTACCAGACAATAACAGTCGCTTAGAATACTTAAAACAATACTTGCTAGATTCAGACAGCTAATTACATAAGTAATTCATTATTGTGTAAATAAGCAATTACGAGAGTCATGACAGATTGTAAACGTTAGCGATTCCATAAGCAGAATCTATTTTATAATTTTTATATTAACAGACTTACGTATCTGCAATCTAATTCAGGTGAGTAACTTTTTTATGTGTTACTGACACACACCTTTGATTATTATAACAACAATAATTAATTGCTTAATAAAAAGTACGTCGTCTTGTCATATGACAACAAAAATATACTGGGCTAGCCTAAATATATTATATCTAATAGTCATATGGTTATATATTTAAACGGGATGAAAATAAGCCTATGTCATTCTGACTTCCACTGCACAAAAACACATAGTTTGCTCCGTGAAATAATAAACTTTAGAATATACCAGTAGTACAAACTGGGACAAGACTGTTGTCATGCGACAACATGACGTTTAATTTATAGCATCTTTTTTATTTAAATAATTATCAATGTTATTTGTAGTTCGCTTGCTTTATTCTTCGAGAATTTGACTGTTGTAAATATCTTTAGCTGACTAACTCGTATGTTGTTGGAGGTAGCAACAAAAACGGAACGAAGGCACAGTGGGCGGAAACGCAGAGCATTCCCTTGGCTTCTGAGCGGCGCGGACAAACGCCTGTCGACTGTTTCCGCTAACGAAGGACACAGGGAATATCAAGGAGAGTTATTATTCCCTCGTTTTTTTCTATTTAATCGTGTCAACTACATCTGAAGCCCGAGATGGGTATAACACACTAACGCGAACCCAAGTAACATCTTTCGTTACAAACAACCTTACCAAACACCTACTCACATGCTCCTTAGCGAAGTAAGTCAAACCAAATTAGGAGTAATTTTGTCATATCTGAATGAATAGCATGTACAGTTTGTCGAATAAAAGCCGCGTCTCGATTGTAAATTTATAGCGCATAAATCCATACCCACACGACAAAGGACATAAACTATTGTGAAACATCAACAATAAATCAAAGGCAGAGACGGTCATTTCATTATGGAGTGTATTTCGGAAAAGAAAACTATAAAAACGCAACTGTTGTCATTAAACCGACGGAAATTAGGTTCGCCCATTAAAAATCAGACGACAGAATACTATTAAAGATAAATCACTTCTTTAAAGTATCCGCATTATTCGTTTAATCAGCTTTGTATCCGGTACGACCGTGTACCTGTAGCGAAAGACGCAGTGCGCAAATAAGAAAACCTGACACATCCGTCTCTTCTAGATAAGAGGAAGGATAGCTTAGGTTAATTCTCGGTAATTGCCTATATCTGCAAAGTGTAGGATGTGTCATATTACCATATTCTATTTTGCATGATGTTCACTTTATGTACTTGGTGTAGCTAACTAATAGCAACGTAAGGAGCATGGATGATACGCCATAACGCTTTCTTATATATTATATTACGAGTATCCTTATATTTACCTGACAGAGCAGTATACAATGTTCATTATGAAAATTGCGGTACTAAATTGCTATAACATAAAATTGTACTCCACGGAGTGAGACTCATATTTTCCAGAGCTCGAGCATTTGCTTTTAGCAGTTTCGGTAGCTTAAATATCGGATGTTAGATATTTTTCCGGGATGGAAAAACCTTATGTTTACATTCACTGCAAAACAACACATAGTAGCTACGTTGAACGATATTATATAAACCAGGGCAACACTGGCTGAAAACTAGTTACAACGAAAGAACAAACAAATTGTCGCATTTAGAATAATGTTTAGTTTTATACCATGGCAATACTGACCGACTGCCAGTCTTCTTGGCGCTCGACCCGCGCGGGCTCCGTGCGCTTGGCGAGCTCAGCTCTGCGCAGCTGCTCACGCGCACGGGAACCCAGGTCCGCAGGGCCGACGCGCACGAACTGCAGCGGGTTGCCCGCAGGCTTGCCCGGCAACACTCCGGCCGTGTGCGGCCGCGTCGCCAGGAAGTCCGCGCTGTCTGTTGTCTGGAGAAAAGAAATGTTTTGGTTACAATACAATCACAAGTTTTGAATATACATACAAAAATAATACGTCTACGTTAGGTGAGAACACAGACGCTAGAAACAGTAAAACGACATAACACGCCAATGGTCAAGTATGTAGGCACAATTAAGGCCAAACTTACATAACACTACGTACACTTTATGTTTTGGTGAAGCGATCCCTCCATTGTAGAATTTCTTGTAACATAGAATAGAACTAGTTGAAGTCACCTCATTACACTTAAGTACGTGTAATGGGCCACCTGAGTGTTATTGCGGCTGTAACGACAACCTTCCCATGCCATAGGCAACTTAGTTTAGAATTTGTTTTCCAGGTGCCTTCTATGTAGTACCAGTAGCCGCTATACAAGAAACATTGTTTTTTAATGTGCAGGTAGAACCTTTATTAAAGACAGAATAGAGAAGTTATGAAAATAAATTAATACTTACTAAGTATCACAGTGCAACTACAACAAATATAATACGTGTCTTGCACTGTCTTTGATTCATCATTTATCACCAGCCCGATTTATTGCGTCCACAGTTATTTCTTTTGTAGAACGCAATCGGTAACGCGATTGTTAATGCTTTTATCTGGATAAAATCAATATAAAATGTCCGTAAACATTGTATTTATTAAAATTCATGCCTGAAATTAGTTGAGTGGGGAGGATGTCTGGACCTGGACAAGCGTTAAATTGCTTGAAATCCATTAGTTGTGGTGCTAACGACCAAATTGAAACTTAAGCTGGCCTACTTGTACTACAATTTCTAGTAATGAGCGGTAAGGACAGATTTCTAATATTACATAAAATATCTCATTTCACTGCGGCGCAGGAAACGCTACGCTACCGGGACCAATATGGCCGCCGCTAATGCTAGATAGAGCTTTCTACGTGCGATTTGTAGATACATATTTGATATATGTTCATGCATTGCTGAATCGAACTTCGTGCGCGGCTAGAACACAACTTATTGCGTTTGGAGAACACTTTCTGACACAACGAGCGTTATTCGGTAATGATACACGACGGCGGCGTTACCTACCTTAGATAGAACGGTTGATGTTATCTTTCAACACAGTTAGCATTTGACGGCGTTAGATCCTTCATTTTGATTAGCGTGTGCTAACGAGCTAAGTTAATTAAAAGCATGCATATCACTAAGCCACGTCTGAGCCAGTTTTTTATCACTACTCTTAACTTAATTTTGACTGCCATAAACTATGAGCTGCTGGACAAAAATATAACTGTCATTATGTCAATCATAAATATGTCGCAGCTTAAATATGTCGTTTCATTGAAAATGAGAGCTTAACAAATATAAAGACTACTGTATTCGCTGTTCCATATAAAATTCCCTTCTTCATTCTATAAGATCTTACAAAAGCATTTATATTTAATTGTCGTTTGTCACCCATTCAAGACAAAAGCAAAGGCAAGTAGTGCGATATTAACTAAAAGACTGTGCAAATAACTTATTGTGCGATATTAACTAAAAAAATGTGTTTACCAACAAATATGACGACTACACCAGGCAAACACTTTCACTGTCATTGCCAATTACAAAACAATCGACGTCTCCACGCCCTTTGAACAAGTTTTATAAGATTATTCATGCGAGCCTTTACTAATGAAAGTTGATGTCATTTTCCTCTTTTTTCCAAAGAAAAAGTCTTAAAAGGAGAGAGTTCCCGTTGATACGAAGTTCAAAAAAAGAAAGTGGAATCCCTACGAACAAAGTTCACACTGGCAGCTGCACTCAAAATTAAATTTAGAACGTGCAATCCGTTGGGCGTTCTAAATTTCCGTTCGGTATGTCGTTTAAAATTAGAACCCTAGACTTAGTTAACTGTTCGACACTGTCGTTTGTTACTCGCTTGTGTTTGAACTTTTGATAAAGTGGAATTATTTAATGCGTTCTTTTTGTTTGTTGAAGCTAGAAAATGTTCTAGCCGCGCGCGCGTTTACCATGTGGACAGAGTAGAACTAACTTTCGCGGTTTTCCACAGACGCGCGAGAGAGGGGAAAGTAACATCTTGTGTTAATTAAAACGGCATTATTTTAATGTAGCTGCAAAATATTCCAAGCGGCGAAGAATTAATTGATAGGTGGCTAATACTGAGCGGGGCAATAAATTTTTCTGTATATTTTTTGTGGACTTGCGTGTTTGTAAACTGTTATTTACTCAATTTAAGAAGCATTGATTAGATTTTAGACCGAACAAGACAGGTAAATTGACGTCAGCAAAATTCATTGCAGACAACATGAGCTTACAGTACTCAAACGTCATACTAAAGTATTTTTTTAATTGATTTATCTATGATCAGTGTCAAATATTAATACAGTAACGTGCACCAAGTATCACACTTGAACTTTTTCTAGCGACACCATTTCCTTAACAACCCGTCATGTAAAGTTAAACGGTCTGCTTTCATTTATTCACACACAACTTATCGCTAAGTGGTCCACGGGCATCATTACTGAAGATGAATCAAAAGAAAAATTTGCTCATTGTAATTTCTGTAAGGTATCTTACCTATGCCTTACGTAATGTACCTATTTTCAAGAAGGTAATTATCTAACACGTAACTTTCGTTGCATCACATTATGGTAAATAAACATTGACATTTCGCCTTAACGATTATTAGGTTTCGTTGAAACAGCCAACAACGTGAAGATAAAAACTGTGCCGATATTAGATCTCCGAACCAACCGTATGAAGTAATTAGAAAGGAAACATTTACAACGTTCAATTAACAACAGAGTTAAACGACTGCGCACGGTTTGTGGATGGATTATTAAATGCTTTGTTTTTAAATGAGATTTTTTTGTAGCGTTAAATAGCAATACATTGCAGTAGCATGGAATAATGCTATCCCGAGAAATCACTTACCTGAAGGAAGGTATTGCCAATAAATATGAAGACGTATTACAGGTTAATATGGTGGATGTAAGACCACATGGCTACTTCGACGAGTACTGAGCGTTGGTCAGCAGTCGGCCAGTAAAGAAATCCCAACACTTTCACCGAAAACGTGAGGGTTTTGCTAAATTGCCTCAGCGACTTGCCTCTCACGTTGCATGCATACAAGCATGTGATTCGCAAACGGCATTTTAATAGGAATGTAAATGTCACTTATAACATTAATGAGAAGCGTAAACTATAAAACTGTTTAAATGTCTACTTATATAATAAAAATAATAAACTACGTTATATAGCAGCATCATAAACGTAATGTGCTTGTTTAATATAATAAGATGAAATCTAACGATGTGTATGCTCTAAATACATTTTATATGCGTACAGCATACCTCGTAATTCTCACACCACGGTACAAAATATAATATGCTCGCTGCATTGATATTCGCGGTGCGCTCGGAGCTCGGAAGGTAGATATTATATTTTGACAATATTAACGTCTCAACGGGTTTACTACTTATATTTCGCTATTATCGGAGAAATTATTTTGTCTTTAAAGACGCTTTTAATCTATGTTACGTGTTCAAATATGAGAACGTGATCGCACATTAGAGAGTAAGTACAAGTCAGCTGGAAAATATCCGCTACATTCCTCCCAACGTGTTTCGCGCGACAGGCGCGGCGGCGGCGGCGGCTGCAGGGCGCCTGCGCCCGCGCCGCTTGCTAGTTCGCCTACACGATATACAAAAAGCTGTGTTCAAGCACAACATGACCGGTCAGCGGAGATGACATCAATTTAAATATTACGTAATGTTTCTTTATATCGTCAAACATGAGTCACGCGGTGACACAGGTAGGTATGACTGCAATATCTAGACTCCCCCTCTTATTCAACAAAAGCACATTTATTATTTTAAAAATATGAGTAACATCTTCTACGATATTTATGTATAAAAAACCGTAGTAGGTAGGTAATAATTGCGCTAAGTAACTGGTTTAAGCCGGAGTTTTTTCACACCGAATAACTACCTGCAAAACCCGTACCGAAACCTTGTGACTACTAGGATTTACAACCAGCACGTGTTCTTGACATTTGTACCTACTCATAGCTTTCTCGCGACCCCTGACTCTCAAATAGGCATTTCTCCAGAGAATTATCAAGTAATCAAACAAGTCATAAGAACACACAAGTTGACCGATAGGCGGGGTCATTGTCCAGGGCGACCCACACACTCCCACCGGCGGTATTATGTCGCCTCGCGGTACCCAACACGCCAACATGCGATGACACAAACGTTTTCTTACATGCATTTCATAGAATTTAACCGAACCTATGAAGGAATAAAAACATAATGAGAGTCTTCACTAATACTTACGCAAAACCCAAACTGATTTCTACTCTGGAAGTGATAGAATTCTTAGAAAAATCTCAGAATTTCCATTGTACCTAATGGATGGCTAATTGTGCTTACAGTAAAAATCAACACCTGTGCAAAAACAATCGATCATAGGTACATTGTTATGAAACGTGATTCTAATGATGACTAATGCATTTTTGTGTTGTTGTGAAGTTCAGTGAATTCACAAACATTTGGGTGGGCATCTAAGTAAGTATATATTTCCATTGTTACAATTACAAGAATAATTGAAAGCGTTACTTAATCACGCATTTGTAATTATGGGAACCTGCTGGGGATCAGATGCTCGTCTGCAAATGCAAACAAAGGTGTGAGAAAACGTTGCTCCTCTTGACACCGAGATGAGTAAAGTCGTTGAATGTCGCATCATTTAAAAGAGTGATTATACGTATTTATATCTCAGTGAGTCGCTTCTGACTGAGCTTCTACTTTTATAAAGACCATCTTGATTCTAGAGACTGCGCATTAAATATGCTTAATGAACGCATGAATGAACACACTATACAAACTAAATATGGCTGTTCCTTGTGAAGCACCTTTCATTGCCCACGTCAAGTGCGCTTACGGTTGTACAGACCTTCTTTATGCTGTGAACTTTCTTCGTATCTCTTGCAAGGTACATCTAATCCTGTTTATTATTATTACGTAAATGTTTATTGAACTTAATTCATGTAAAGTACTTGTGAAATTATAATTCTCATAAAGTATGGTTTGTTTGCTTTCTTATCAATGAACAGCGGATTGATACTGACTGAGTAACGCGTTCGATGACTATTTCTAAAAAAATCTCTTTTATTCGTCAAAAATATATCTGGCCAAAGGTTGACCTGTGCTAAAATACGTCATCGGCGCCAGACAGGTGAACTGACACATCGTTCGTTGCCGTCAAATACATATCCAATTACGATCTATTACCGCATTTGTAGGGATTTACTTCGCCCGACGCGGCATGAGGTAGCTGCCACCGTTGGAAATCGGCTATGGTGGGGTCAAGGCAGTTTAGTAACTGATACCTAGTCGCTCATTTATGGAAGCCCCTGTTGTTACTATATTTAGGCATATTTATACAGAATATTAGCGAAACAAAATAATCTATTGTTCCTATATTCTATCGTTTATATTCATCATAAAGTGTCTTAGCATTCAAACTGCTATACGTCTTAAACAATTCATGGCGAAAAGAGTTAAAGCCCCATTTGTATCCACCGAGTAACTGTAACGGCGTGCGTGTACGCACCATTCTGATCTACTTTTTACAACGTTCCAATGACAATAGTCGTCAGTCTGTGTCACTTGTCAAATCTCTAAAGTCTACTTTCACATTTCTATTACGGATTAGGGTGTTTGTATAGGTATGAATTCAAACAGGCGACTTTGATTGAAGGGATTTGGTTCGATCTATTCATCACGGTGAGAACGGTGACAATGAGATGATAAAAAGTATACTGCAGCAACGTCAACAAACACGTAACGCAAAAAGTAATTGGAATTAAATTCCTCAAAGTTTGTTGGAATTTGCCCTGAGTACATAGTGTAGTGCGTGCCGTTTGATGTATATTTCCCATACAGACAATAGTACAATACACAATAGTGACATAGTACTGACGACCTTGGAGGGAGAAAGTTAGATATGCCACCGCTGCAGCACGCCGTTTTCCACACAGTAAACCATCACAGGTTACAAACCAGAACTTTACAATAAAATTATCACGAGTTAATAAGTTATATAAATAGAACCAGTTGACCAAACAGTCCTTGCATTTCGTCTTTGACTTCTTGACCTGATGAACTGCTGTTCAGTTCGAAGTATTGTTTACACAGTTGTTTACTAATATTCATTAATTAACCTTTGCTTTTTTATGTGTATATAGCCTCATAATTTAATCTTTGACATTTAATATAGTGCCAATAAAAAAATAATGAATAGCATTATAAAGTATATCATCACTATCGATGGTCTTGATCTTCTCTGACCGCGGTGGAATTCCGTCAAATTGGATTTTGCGTCATTTAAACATTATTTAAATAATGATAGGAAATATTTGTGAATTCTGCATACTTTATTCTATTTGCATATTTTGCATTTTAATACACGATATATTTTTATTTATAAGTAGAATTATAATTCTATAGTTTTTCATAAATGGGTAGGTAAATGTCAAGTTTACGTTGCTCAAGAAATTGCACAAGATTAGATTTTTTACGAGGCATAAAGAATAATCGCATTCTTTAGATTAGGTACGTACTATATGTTTTTTTTTTTCTCCATAGTTCCACCTATTCAATAACTATTTGGAGGCATTTCTATTTTATAAAACGATAAAAAGCAAATTACACAATAATGTGCACACGTTTTCGGGTCAATAGCAATTTCTGCTTATATTTTTTGAATTCCGTAGTTGTAAACGACAAGGAACCTCAGACCATCCTGTCTGTTAATAGTCAGTCAAGAAAAAGTAATCCAGGGATCAATGTGGTTGGGAACATGTAACTGGACTCAAGTAATATTAAATTCATTTTTCGAAACACAGCTTTCTTTATTACCTGATTTACTGATACCCTGGTACAGTTTTCATATGATAAGTGGCAAAACAGCAGGAAGAAGATGAAAGCTGTTGTTAAGTCACGAGCATCGGAAAAATAATACTAGTAATTGTAAACGTCTTAACTGAGAAATTAATATTAACCAAAGCGATCAATTGGCACCACGATTCGCCTTTGCACTGTGCCGACTTTAAATTGGACGAATTAAGCGCTTCCTTTTAAGCATTTGCTCAAGTATTGCATTGATATATATTACAATTAGACTCATTGAAAAATACAATATACTTTATTAATTTTATAAGATGATTTAAAATAAATACCCGATTTATTTTTGTTTTTTAGAAACCACCTGCCGGAGGTTGGCGATCATTGCAGAGGCCGTGAACCAACAAAACGCTATTGGTACATTATCACTGTGCCCTTAGCACAAAACAATTATTGTATAACGTTACGCATGCTCGGTACAACAATGGTAAAAGAGGATCGACCTTCTTATGAGCTGTGTTCCAATGTCATCGAGTTTATTTAACAACGATACCGATCTGAAGATTAAATAATTTTATGTTCTTTGTACAAAGTTATCTATGATCTATAGTTTGTAAGCTATTATATTACTGACCATGGCATAATGTTCGACTTGTTTACAATAAGAATTCGTATGAGTATCACTTTTTTGTGGTTAGAATAATACAAGCCTCAAAAGTAAAGACGACAAAAAACCGTTTCAAAATGCCAGAACCTAATTGAACTTTTGATTGACTAATCACCCTTAAGCGTGACGATACCTCAGGTGTGTGATATGATGGACAGACAGGCATAAAGGTCGTTCCAAAACTTGTGATGCAAGTTTTTAATTATGAACTAAACGATCTTACGATAACAATGTTAAGTGTGAGAGTATACTTTGTATTCAGTGTCCATTTAGTTTACATACTGATAAAGTATTTTAAGAGGGATCTTGATAAGAAAGCAAGCAGGAAGTTTTATTTTTGCGATTATTATATTGAAATTTTTATATAGCGTGGGGTTAAAGTAAATTAACGTGATGTTTTTTCTTAATTTGAATCAGAAATGCGCTAATGGTTATAATTTAATGTTATGTTCGTTGCAGTATCATTTTACTATGCAGATTTACTCACGAGGTGATATTTTCGCTACGATAAAAGTAGGATGGTTTTTGATACTGTGAAACTCCTGTGTAAGACTTTAGAAGTTTACACAATTAGATCTCGTAAATATGAGACCAGGGAATATCTGAGTACTTTAGGGAAGGGTAAAGTTTCCATTTTATGTAAAGAGGAGTTGTAAATATAATTTCAAGAGTGACGAATGCTTAGTAGAACTGCCTACTTCGAGGGTAATAATTAAGGAGTCAAGTGCTAAATACTATAGTAGTATAATAGTGGTTGTAGCAGGCAGGCGAGTTACAACACATTAAAAAAAACAATAGCTAATTATCGGGGCCCCTGTTTGGTTACCGATATGTCTTTCACCATACATATAAGTGTACTCACGCCAGTTTTGATCATTGTTTAATTGAACTAATGAATCAATTATGCAATTAACTTCGTAAAAGGTGAGTCAATTCGTGTACTCAAATAATAAATGGAATTTAATGCCGTTTCCTTGTACCTTATATTGATTCGTATATAAATGTAACGTTGCTGTTTAGAAATGCGGACGGAATTTTCGTTTGTTATAAAAGTAATAGGTATTGTAAATTACAAACATAACAGAGTGGACGGTTTTTTAAATAGAGCCGATAGTTCAGGTTTTCTAAACTGTTTAATTTTCGCGATAAATATCGTGATATATCACAAAGATAGTAGTAATATACCTAGCTCGAACAAAGTAAATGGTTTAACGTGGACATTGCACGACTGACTCGCTCTCGCCAGTTCTTTGTCTTTTTAATTAACGTACTTTGTCTCGTTTGCACTTAACATGAAACATGCAGTATTCTCCCAGAAAATACCTACAGAATCACACAGTGAAAAACATAGGAAATCTTCCATTTCCTTATCCGCCGCAGAACGGTATGTAGTAGTCATAATAAGATAGTGATATATAAAAAACAATCAATATTATTGAATATAAGTAATGACGCTTAATTATACTTATCTCAATTGCAGAGGCCATATAAATCAATAAACATTTTATCATGTTACAATTAATTTTAATGGTCTTGTTGACGAAGTAGATGCTACTTCTATAATTTATCAGTTTGATAAAGAAGACAGACTCAGCCTTCTGTGTAATAAAGAGCTGATTGTGCGATCCTTACGTGCAAGTCAGCCAGTAACTATTAGCAGCGACTGTAGATAATCTCTTATCTTAAGACTCTCGCCTCGTGCTTTGCTTTTCCCTCGTCTAGAGATATGCTCCTTGGCCTTTCACATTATGACTTCCCAGTGAGCATACAGCACATTCATTACACTATATCATTCATTCTAAACATCTCACACATTGTACAAGCCACGTCATACAGCGCGCATGCGCTAAGCAAACAATGTAAGCAGGCCAGTGCGCGCCCCACTTTGCGTCTTTGAAGGAACGTCGTAATGTACAAGTCTAAATGAGAACTGGCCGGTCCAAGTGACTTGTATGGCTTCTGTCAACTAGGTCGGACAGGGAAATAAAGGTATATATGGTACCCCGTTTTACTTCTTTTCATAACTTTTACCAAAAGGATTTTAAATATTGCTTCAAGCGTATTAATTTCGGTCTTCGGTCGTTTTTATTATTGTAATGAGAATATTCTAAAGGAAACTTTATAAACTGAATTAAGAATTATATTTGTCTTTAACGAATCTCTTAAGTTAATACAATTAACTTAAGAGGCTTGTAAAACTTGATATGAAAAGCAAGTACTTAACACATAAACTGTCCAATAATGCAATATAATTGTAAGTGTATCACTGTATCGATATTCATAGAGGTGATATTTGATTCTGAATACAATCACTGGGTGTCAGTAACCAGTTTAGTTTTGAGGTCAAGTGCGACAATTCCATTGTACACTTCCTGATCGATTCGCTATCGGCTCAGGTCACCCGGTTTCGGAGAACGGACTAAGACGGAAATGTTCTTAATTGTTATTTTTATATGTCTAAATCTAGACGTTGCATAAATTAAGTTTAATGTGCTGATGCGCGCCGGCGCAATTCGTAACGATCCTTTGATGTTCAGCTTTTTTCATTAGGAGTATTTTGAGATGAATCTTTTTTTTTAATTACTCGTGATCGACTCGCATTACCTCGAACATGCTATAATCTTCGACTTATATAACCAACCCAACCCACAACTACATCCGCTCACAAATAGGCAGAACTATGTTAACGCCCTTGATTTCCTATTGTTTTTACAAATATATAGATCTAAGTACTCTGAAAGAGCATTTGTAGGTGACATTACTATTAAATTGTTACAATTATTATGGTCGGCGTAAGAAGTTAACCAGCGAGGAGCTCGGTGGCGCAGCGGTAAACGCGCTCGGTCTGCGATTGTTGAAGTTAAGCAACTTTCGCAAAGGCCGGTCATAGGATGGGTGACCACAAAAAAAAAGTTTTCATCTCGAGCTCCTCCGTGCTTCGGAAGGCACGTTAGGCCGTTGGTCCCGGTTGCATTAGCAGTCGTTAATAACCATCAATCCGCACTGGGCCCGCGTGATGGTTTAAGGCCCGATCTCCCTATCCATCCATAGGGAAGGCCCGTGCCCCAGCAGTGGGGACGTTAATGGGCTGATGATGATGAAGAAGTTAACCATTTGTTAAAATATGCGGCTTATCAGGCGAACGTGTCACAGACGTTATTAGTCTAATTATCAGGACTGCCAACCGCGTATGTGGGCCACAATTTTTTGGCACTATCCTGTGATGTATGTCATATTTGTTCTAATTGGCGCAGCAAAAAGTTTTGAAAAAAAAGTTAGGCCAAGATCAAGCAAACACAAATGATATACAGATCATAATCACTGCCTACTGTTGCAATTACATGGACAACATAATGAAAAGTTTCCAAATACTTAAGTACAACTATTGTAGCGTTCGTTTGAAGATTCGTGATGTAATTCAACTGAGTGCCACTCTCCTTCCGATTTAAAAACGAAAAGAAAATTGCATTAGTCATACAATCGTGTAACGAGCATGTTCATTGCGTTTTAATGTCTGGGTTTGCACGAAAATCAGTAAGTTCGCGTGATGAGTGGCATATAAAAAGAAACTGGTATAATGACTGTTACTCGTAGGTTATGGCCGGCCATGAGCCGTGGTGGGTGCTAGCGGGGCAGGTAACGGCAGCGAGGTGACAACAACAGGTAGCAAGCTATTTCTATATTAACGTATATTATCGTCCGATTCTGTATGTTGTTTAGCTAACGAATATTGCTGATTTATAATAGACACTGTAAACATCAATAAAACAACGAAGCTAGGAATGCACTGTTTTCCGCAAACAAAGCGGATGCGAACTTGATATGCGATGGCATTAAAATGAAAGCTGTCTAGATTTTAGCGTAACTATTTACACCATGACCCTTAACATTTTCCAGCATATACGATTGACGCCACATAAAATATGGTCGGCTGTCGAAGTGAAGGCCGTCCGGCGGAGCGGCGGCGCGGGCGCAGCAAATGTCAGCCGCGTCCGGGCGCGGGCGCGCCGCACGGCGGCGGCAGGTGCACAGAAATAACAGATGCGGCCGCTGATTTTGGGGAATGGGGATTCAAATAGGGCGTGGTCATATTCTCCTTTGTTAATATTGGAACTGGGTAGTCTTAACTACACAATAATTGGCAATTTTCAAGCGACAGACAAAACTGATTGTCCGAAAACAGTTTAATTATTAAAATACACCTTAAAAGCAATTTATTATTTTTAATCTTTAATGAACTGGAAATAAAATGTTATGATACCTAGCAAATCACGCTCGTAAAACGATATTTAACGCCCTTGAGTAGAGACATTTTAGTGGCGAAAGGCGAATAATTCCTAAACCAGTAATTCAAAAAGATTTGTCTGGCCTCAAACTTTAGTGTTGTTACTTGCTACGATGTAGGAATTTAAACACACTATTCCACTTTTAAATTCACTTGATGCTCGATAAGCAATATTGAGCGAATTTCAAATGAATGACGGCAGTACAGAGAATGTACATTCAATTCGTGTTCATAGTAAAAACTTAGGTTTGTTATTATAATGATAAGTTCAAGAAATTAATACTTATTTTTTTAACGAATCTAACGAATTTATAAAGCAAATAAAATATTGGGTTTTCTTTTCGCCATTTTGGGTCGAATCCTAAAAGGATGTGCTAATTGTAACTGAATGGAAACATCCTCAATTCGAGATAAGGTAGGATCGATTAACTGTGTAGGTATATTACGCGGCGGCCATGTAAATTTTATTTTTGTAAGTATACGGCAAAACTGTGCAGGTGAACAGATGGTAATAATCATCACTTATGTCATCAACGAATCAGTATCTATCTACCAACCTTAAGTAAAATCAAACATGTATTTATTATTATCATAATAATACATTATGCTGTTGTACTTATTTTCTGTTACTGCAGAGCGATTTAGATAATGTGGTATTACTAAAATTGCATTATTAAGTTATTATAAGTACCTAATCTATAAATACGTAAGTGATTGCATTCTTGAATTACGTGACAATTGAAGACAAACAGCAGGATGTCTAGTAGGTAAATACTACTAGTTGGAATAATCATAGACGAGTAAGGAAAATGTAACCAAATAACGATAACAATTTACCAGAAATAATGAAAGTGAAAGTATTAACAGTTTTTCTTTACGCATCAGTGGATTTATACCTTGTAGTTTTGTTGCGTGGAACGCTAGTTTAGCTAAATATTGGTTTTGTCGTCGGTACCGTTACTAATCAATTGCGAATTACAATTTCGATGTTCAATACGAAATTACAGAGACTATTACAAAAACCCCGGTGTTGGATGGTATAGTTGCACTGAATTTCCAATCGGTTACACTATTCGAATTAAGTAGGTTTGAAGAGTTATAATTGTTGGTATTTGTTTTCAACGTGTGGTCTTGCAAAGCTCTTCGCTACCAAATAAAATATACATGTTGTACGGTCTTTTGTGTCATTCTTCTTCTTGTTCCAGCGCCTGTCCATTACTGGACGTTGGCCGTCAGCTTTGAGAACTCTTCTCTGTCAGAAGACGAAACAGCTGTTCCACGGTTGTAATGCAGGTCCATTCGCGGATGTTTCGCAGCCACATCTTCTTCCTCCTTCCTCGAAAACTTCAATTTTTCTCATTATATTTAATTGGAGCAGCTGGTATCTTTCATTCGAAAGAACATGCCCCATATACACCCTACTTTCCGTTTTTTGATGGTTTGCATCAATTTCCGGAACATACCGATGCGTGGGAGAACATTCACATTGTCCAACTTATCTTACTATCATTTACTATCTTACTGTCATAAAAGATACAATTTTCATTTTATGTCGGTGTTTAATTCACCCATTTCCTAAGATTACTTAAATTATGCGTGCATAAAGCGCATAACTAAGTTGTTAATGGCATAATCTGACTATTACATTCTATTTGCAGTAAGTATCCAAGAGAAGAAAAATGTTGAGTTCACGTTTTTATTATTTGTTGTTGATAAGCTAGCTTTATTGTGCTAAGATTTTATTAGACGCTAAGAATTAGTACTAAGTTATAGTGAGGCTCTGCATGTTCTATCACACCTATCGGAATACTACAGAAACTTTTAATGGAATTTGAAAATATGAATTTTCTGGCACGTCGTGTCGTTGAATATTAAGCGATAGGTAGTAAGTGGCGATGCCACCTTTTTTTAATAGTAATACGTAAGGGTTCGGTACACCAAAAGCAGGAACAAGTCAGAAGCAGCGCGGCGCAGTTTCAAGTTTAGTTAACAAATAGTATTATTATGCGCACTGCTAAGGAGTGGAATTCTCTGCCGTGTTCTGTATTTCCGAATGCATATAACCCGGGTGCTTTCAAGGCCAGGGTGAACAGGCACCTTCTGGGCGAGCTCCATCTTAGGCCTCGTCAATGCCTTCGGGCAAGTCTGGGGCCAAGAGCAAACCCATCACAGGTAAATAAAAAAAATAGTCAAATGTTACTAAACAGTTTTGTTACTAGTATATAGTTGTTTAGTCACAATTGTAAAGAATAAGCAAACTTTTTTTTTTCAGTATACTGCTTCATACAGTTTCTTGTAGTAACTCGAGCCCGTGCTGCTACTGCTTTTGGTGTGCCGAATCCTTTAAACAACTAGTGGTAAAGTATAGTTCACTCCACGTGGCATTTTATAAACTTGTTCGATCACATTCAGGCGATTCGATAGAAAATCTTTTATAATTTATAGTAAAAAAGTAGTACCAACCCTAAAGTAGTAGATTGCAACCCTATGGTGGTAGTGACTACACCACGCTACGGCTGCAAGTTTTTACCCTCCGTGTGAGGCTGCCTTAGAACTTAATACTTTGTTAGTCAAACGCTTAAAGGCGAATATACCGCAGTAGACCGCAGGTCTGGGACATCAGGCAAGCTTAAGCAGATTCCGTTCCGCCAAATTAAAGTTCATTCTAAAATGGATATATTTAGCTACTAGGTACTATGGTACTTTTAGAAACATTAATATAAAGTACCCTTAATACGGGCAAAAAACTAAGTAATTAGCCCTCAAAGATTGCAAGACAGACAGATTTGAAGGAAAATTTGACATTCTCATACAATGTAGCTGCTACTTTCTAACGTTGTTAAAGGTCCTCAAAGACACATTTTCAATTAAAAGTAAATAAAAATCACGCTCATAATCGCTAACAGGGTAGACATAGCAACAATCCGAAGACAAAACTTGCAGTCACTTTTGGTATTCGTATTTTAATAAAGGTACATAGATTTCAAGGAAAAAGTTATCCCCAAACACTGTTGGTGATTCATACTAAGAATCAAGGGAAGACCTTTCCCAGCAACGGGGTTAGTTGGGCTAAATAAGATAAAGATATGATTTTTATTATTATCTTAGGTTTCCTCGGCTTATGCCTTGCCGGTTTACTGACCTAAGGCAAGTACATATCAAGGTCAATACTTTCATTAGTTTTGTGTGATACGTACGGTATGTGTGGGTTGTGTACTTAGTTGCATAGTGATTTGTATGTTGGGTGTCTGGTAGGTTGTGTGATTGACTGTGTGTTGAGTTGTGGGGTAGTTTGAGTGGCGATAGGTGATGAAGTACTTACAGCTTTAGAGTAGCCGCTGCCGGCGCTGCCATCGGAAGAGTTGCTGAGCCTCCTCTCGCTGTTGGACGCCGGTGGCGACCACGCAGACCCACTGTCCGACGGCATTGTGACACTTCACCAACAACTGTCTCACATCATCTCGCCACCAGTTCGCACACCACTAGGTTCACTGTCCAACTCTACCGTCCATTGCACGCATCCCTTGTACCTGTTGAAGAAACAATTACTTTGATTTTTTTGGTAATTAGTGTATCAGTCCAGTCGCAATAAGGAATGACAGTGGTTTTTATAGTTTTTCCTCGGATGACATTCACTACGTACTCAGAAGACAGATTTACAAATGAGTATAACTTTACAATTCACAATAACAGCAGTTGAGTACGAATGTAAACCAAACATTACATTTGCATCATATTACGAAATTAGTAAGTAGGTATATAAACATTATTATTCACCACAATGAGAGAGCGGGAGCTCAGAATAGCTCCAGTTACAAGCAAGTAAAATGAACACTTGGGTATTGCTTATGCAAAATCTGTCGTCTTCAAATGAGTCATCCTTATCACGCCGAAAACAAGATAAAATAACATCGCAACGCGCAGAACATACAGCGGTAACCTTAGATTCACGGTGAGAAATAAAAACAAAACAAAATCGCTGGCTTTTGTAATAACAAAATCACGTAGCCTTATGTAATGTTCACGAGAAGACAATGGTGTAACAACAACAGTGCATTAATTACCCGTATATCAAATGTCCACGGCCAACTTAGGTACACAACAATAACACGGGAACAATAAAGTTCACAATTGTTCGGATATTATCAGCGAATAACCGTTATTGCTGGTTTTACGTTCCCCGCGTCCGAAACGGCGGCCGCCGCGGTCGAGACTGGCCCCGCGCCCCACGCCACAAGCGTAGAATGACAGCCTACAGATAATAACGTTGTATTATTAGATTATATTTAACTGATTTGTTTAGTACCACAGGTAAACTTACTTTACCAATTCAATTACTCTTAGGTTATAAGGAATCTTCGCGAGTTACCTATTTATTGCAAATATTCCGTGCGTTGCGTCCGTCGTTGCCGTAGCGAGATTTTAGTTTGCACCAGGTGCAATGTTTTGTCGTTTTGAACACGCCGGTCTTAATAATGTTGCATGAAATAATGCACACGGAGTAGAGACACAGAGTAGGTGACGTCAATGTGTACAAAATGTCAACTGCAGAGTAGTAAACCCTTGTACCTAACTCTGTTCTACCATGCACGGTTTACACTAAACAAATGTTCCTACATATCGCTATTTTGACATTCACTTCACCGTCGCCACCTCCGTACGCCAAATAGCCGGCGATATGTCCTACATACCATCGATTAATCTCCAATCTAAGCCCCAGTTTTAAAAAGGTATTTACCAGCACGTGATCCATTATCCATTCATGTGACATAGTGAACCCCATAACACAATGTGACAGTCTCGCACGCGCGATTTATCGCGACCAGAGAAATGCTCGCATTGTGTCCCTGCTAGCCAAGTGAACTCTTGGGACATGACATAAAATTGGGAGCAATGATGACGAATGGTCAAACTACATTTAATAACGGTTTAAAATACCGAACATATTTATTTGAAAGACGTACAAATATATTAGTTTATAGGCGCCTAAACGATTTGAAAGTTTTGTTTAAAACGTTCATGTGAAATGAAGCAACATAATATAAATTATTTATGCTAAATCCCTATGTTATGGAGTATTTTTTAAACCAACAGCAAAGTGTCGTTAACACGAAGTTGCTGGCCACAATAGTCACGGGACACTTTCTATGTTACAACACGACGCGTGAGCAGATAACGGCGAAATTGGTCTGCTGAATACAATGCACAATAACACCCTTAATGCCATATAAATACAGTTTAAGTTGAAGGTGAAAGGGCAATCTGCAGTCGTTTGCAAGGATATGCACAAGGGCTGGCGGAGAAATCGGTCGCGATGTCCTGATTTGTAGATTTGTTTATTACGCTTAGGATTGCGACAGACCCAGATCTGACAATCCAGTTGCGACAGTACCTACAGTTTTGCATTGAATATAATAATTGGCACTTATTAGCGTTTCGAATGAGTTATTTATTACTTAAATAAACAAAGTGCGTCAACTACTTGCAATTTCTGCTGCAATTTCATTTTGAAGTGGCTGTCATGCATACGAATGTAAATAGCTTTGAGTTATCGATATTATCGGAATTTTAATATACTTAACATTGCTTGACATTTAAAAGGAATCTCAGTCGTTTTCCAGGAAGGCTCGAGGTCGGTCAGTAACATTATAGACGTACCTAGTTGCGCTCGCGCATATTGAGGTGCCGTATTGAATTGAGCGGACTTAATGACCGTAGGGTAATCACATAATGTAATAAAACGTACAGAAGAATATGTATAGTAATATTAATCTGGCATATTTAACATATACTTGTACGATTTACTTAATATAGAAAGAAGGCTATACTAGCATAGTGAAAGATGAGCGCATGTCGCAACGTCACGTACATAGAATTTTCCATTATTTAGACGTGTCCGTTGAACTTTTTCCATATTTGGCTATCTCGGGAGTCGTAGCCAAGCATGAGTCAGCTTTTTGCTGTGATGGATATTATCTAGATTACAATAATCTGGTGATATTGTTGTCTTATTAGCATTTACCCGTCGCGCAAGTAAGGCGGCATCGTGAATCAAAATAGCTGTATCTGCGGCGGCGATCGCAAAAACGGTAGCGTAACGGGACGCGCACGCGCTCCGCAAGCCAACCCGTCCCCGGTTGGCCACTGGACATTGTCGTTTGTTGACGAGTTTTTTGTAACATACTGTATTTTTAAAACTAAACTTGCACGACGATCTGATACAGCC